>NW_027361728.1:55895000-57095000 GCF_039654945.1 Dendrobates tinctorius | reverse complement strand
AATAAACACAGCGCTTCTGGCCTAACAGGAAAACAAAACATAACAAAAGGCACAGTCAGTGTTGGTGCGGGGATCTGCCTGCTCAGGAAACAAATAAAAGGTTCTCTTTAACATGAGCACAACTCTGGTGATCTCATCCCCAGAGACACCATACTCCGAATGACTCAGAAGGCTGACTAATTACCTTCTAACCCCACCCTGGGGTGGAGATATAGTGAACAGTCGTCCACCCACTCTTCAATTGTTCACTAAACCCAACCCTTAACATAGTCGATTAACCCCACTCAGCACTTAGGGTACCGTCACACTTGGCGACGCACCAGCGATCCCGACAACGATGCGACCTGGTAGGGATCGCTGGTGCGTCACTACGAGGTCGCTGGTGAGATGTCAAACAGTCAGATCTCAAAAGCTACGCAGCAGCGATCCAGAACGATACGACGGTCGTTGGGACCTTGTCTCTCAGACCTGTAGTATTGAGGTCGTTTGTCGTTGTCCCTGTCAAACACAGTGATGCATGCTGGCCAGCGGGACACCAGCGATCAAAAAATGGCCCAGGGCATTCGAGTACGATCAGCGACATCGCAAGCAGGGGCCTGATCGCCGCTATGTGTCACAGGTAGCGAGATCGCAGGCGAGATTGATGTTGCGCCACAAATCGGTGACACAACAGCGATCAAGCTATGTGAGACGGGGGCTTTAGTTTGCTGGGGTATTTTCCTAGGTTCATATCACTGAAGCTAATAACCTCATCGACACATATCCCCTCTCCATACTTTGCCAGTGACATTTATATTATATATATTATTCTTGCACTCTGGGTCAATTAAAAATGTATTTTATAGTTTTAAGCTTCTCCTTTAAGTTTAATTAGCAAACAATTGTAAAACCCCTTTAATGGTCACTATATTTTCAGGCAACTTTCTGTCATTTCATAGATAATGTGCTATACAGACAGACACAATCTAAATAGACTTTATTTAAAAATCATGTTTTAAACTCCTTAAAAAATAACTTCAAAGTGCTGGCCATTAGGAGTCTCCCTTCTGTTTAACTGGTGTATTACCTGTTGTGGAGCATAATCCATCTCTAGGAGCAGGGATGCAGAGATAAACTACCTGAAATGGGGGTAAGTATTAGTTTGTCTGCATGCAGGTACTACAGAAACACAAATTTGCAATGCAGGACAGGATAATGAAAGGAGCAATGTATGCTGGGAAATTACAGAAATGAAGTTTCATCTCCTATAGTCCTGGAAAAATACAGATAAGGTGGAACCACCCATTCAAAAAAGTGGATGTCAAGTTACGAACCATGAGATTCAGGTCAGTCCCTAGACACTTAAGACAGGTATAAGCACCAAAACCCAATTCATCAAAGCTTTTACCCTTTTACTCTAAGAAAACTAGTGTGAAACATTTTGAAAATTTATAAAATGTATGCGCAGCACAAAGTTTTGCTAAATTTTTGTGACTTTTCGCATATTTATACCAGTTTGAAGTAGCTCTATGAAAATGAGAGGAGCTAGGAAGAAGTGGTGGTGGGATAGGGCATGCCTATTCTCGTCCCGAAAATGCTATTTCGGTCCCTGACTGGAGTAGCATTTCTGGCGAAGTTCACAATGCCACAGAGAAGATGCGCCAAACTCATTAAGTGGTGTGGATTCGGCACATCATACTGATGTGAGCCCTGCATTAATACTCACATGCACAATGCCAATCGTAATGAATCGACCCCATGTTTTCCTATAGGTTTTGGGTGAAATGCCAGCTACGCTTTAAGTTAACCGTTTCCTAACAAATCCCAGAAAATCAATTCATCTTTCATGTGGTAAACACAGACTGATATGTAACTTTGAAACGATTCTATCTTTAATAAAAGATGAAACATGTTTGCAGATTAATTAACACACACTTAAGTCCTTTCATTTCAGTCCCCTCATTCAAATTCAATTTCCATCAATTCCACTCTCCTTCTTTCATTGCACTTGGTTCATCTAGCTAATGTTTGAATATTGCACCACACTCCCATCCCAGGGAGAATATCAATGAGCTGGAGCACAAAGGAAAGCGCTGAGTTCATCACAGAGAGCCACAGAATCTGCAGAGAAGGAGAAAGTTAAGACAAGGCAATCTGAAAAAGAAGACTTTTTGGCTAAGGATCTTGTCAAAGTAACACGATAGACCGGGGAGAAGCAGGGATGAGCGAAAAGGTTTTATGGCACCTTGTAACTTTACAGATAGAACCTAAATCACAGCTATGAGGACAATTAAGGATGAGAAAAATGATATTACATCACGTTGGCATTGATGGTACTCAGGGTCACTGCCCAAATATTTATATATACAGTTTTTATTACTCTATAGGTACTATGGACCCTACAGGATCTTTGATGCTATTTACAGAGTAAGACATAAAATGAATATTACCCGAGTATGATGTAAGTGTCAGTGAGTTCCTCAGCTTCCAGGGAAATGTGTTTTATGGAATAGTTATATATGAGACGAACTGAAATAATGTGCTGTAAAATAAGATTAGTTCCCTTCGCCCTTGCTGTGACCCAAACGCTTCACCTCGGTTTTCAGTATTTTCTGCTAGATTTTGTGATTTACAGAGAGCCTAGGGAGTATAGAAATTAATATTTAATTAGTTTATGTTAGTTGAACTTTAGTGGCACCATAATACGCTGCACTCTTGTGAGAAGAACCTAGAGCCTGAAACTCTGCCAAATCTAAGTGTTCTGGATGTCACCCAAGCAGAGATGGAGCCATCCCCAGAGCCTGCTCAATCTGCGAGCTTGCAGATAGAGAGAAATGGCTTCATAAGGATCCGCTGTGCAGCACAAGCCAATAGACGTTGTAACATATCACTGAATAGGCTTAGAAAGCCCTATACACTGCACAGACAAGTAAACCAATGCAGCGGAATGCTTTTATGCTCATGAATGACGAGTAATGAAGGGTAGAAAATGTGTGACTGCGGCTAAATCTCCAAAGGATAGGAAAAAATATAATTTGCGTGTCAGTAATTGGTAAGAAAATATACACTTTACATACAGCACTGGAAAAAATTAAGAGACCACCACATCAAAACCCTGTCATGGGCAGCCCAATCGCCAGACCTGAACCCCATTGAAAACCTCTGGAATCAGTAGTGTAGCTACTGGGGGGGGGGCAGAGGGGACCATTGCCTCAGGCTCAGTCATATGCAGGGGCCCACTGGGAGACATGGCCAGTGTCTGAGGTATCAGGAAGAGAGCAGCACAATGCCGGCTCCCCTGACTGGCAGACTGCACAGAGGCAGGTTGCAGAGCCTGTCTGTGCAATGTATGGTGCTGTCTCACCAGAGGAGCTGTTTCCTGGCTGGCAGCAGCTTCAGTTTCTGCCGTGCAGGCTCTGATTGCCTCAGGCATGCAGGGTTCTAGTGCCCTCTATGTGCATTAAATCTGGACACTCCCTGGTCGTGCCTCAGTCGCTGCTTGCAAACTTCATGGTAAGTGGGGATGGAATTTATTAAATTCATTCAGCTTAGGCATGTCATGGTCACTGTGGGGTGAATGTGAGAGGATGGGGGTATTGTGGGGGAGGGGGTACAGGGCACTGGGGTGAATGTGAGAGGATGGGGATATTGTGGGGCTAGGGCACGGGGGGTTAATGTGAGAGGATGGGGTATTGTGAGGCTAGGGCGTGAATGTGAGAGGATGGTGGTATTGTGCGGCAGTGGGGACAGGGCACAGGGGCTGAATGTGAGGATGGGGATATTGTGTGACAGAGGGGACAGGGCACAGGGGGTGAATGTGAGATGATGGGGGTATTGTGAGGCAGGGGGGACAGGTCACTTCGGGTAAATTTTGTGAGGATGGAGGTATTGTGGGGGAGAGGGACAGCACTGGGGGATGAATGTAAGAGGATGGAATATTGTGGTGTCAGAGGGCAGGGCACTGAGGGGTGCATGTGAGAGGATGTGGTATTGTGAGTGAGGGGGGTCAGAGCACTGGGGGTGAATATGAGGATGGCGTTTTGTGGGGGAGGGGGACAGAGCACTGAGGGGTGCATGTGAGAGGATGGGCTGTTGGGGTGTGTGAGGGGGCAGGGGGCAGATAGGGGGCTTTTACTTGTGAGTTCATTAATACTTTAATAATAGATTAATATTTCATTATTTGTATAACAAGGGCAAAGAGATGACAGTATAAAGCTGGTTTCACATTTGTGTTTGGAGGTGCAGCGGACGCTCGCCGTGAAGCTCCGCCCCCTTCCGCGCCTCCTCCGGTCAGCTTCGCCTATGGGCGCATGACGCTGCATGCGGCCTGTGTATGGTATCTTTAGCATTCGGTACGCAGGCCATGCGCAGCTATGCTTTTGCCGCCGCATGTGTCCTTTTGGCGGTGCGGCGACCTGCACCAAACGCAACATGTTGCATTTTGGTGCGATCGCCGCACCGTCAAAAGGACGCATGCAGCGGCAAAAGCATACCTGCGCATGGCTTGCATACCTAATGCTAAAGATAGGGTATGCATGTTGCATACAGCGGCATGCTCCCATAGGCAGAGCTGACCAGAGGAGGCGCGGCAGGGGGCAGAGCTTCTGGGCCAGATGGAAAAGACGGGAAAAGTGGATGACTCCATCTGAAAGAAAGTCATCTGTAAGTCACCATCTATAACTGTGCAGTAATCTCTATATATCCTGCAGGACTGGTATCTACCACTATATGTCACCATAAGGCAGTTAATATCAGTGCTGGTCTTTGTATAGACTTTTATTTTCAATAACAGGGTGGTCATCTCCTGAGGTTCCCCTATACCACCATAGTTATAATCATGATTATCTGGTTACGGGCCACAGGCAGCCACAGACAGAAAGGGCCCCTGTGCAAGAACAATATATGATCCCTTTGCAGCCCAAGAGCTTCTAAAAATGCAAAATTGCACCTTTTTTGGAGGTAGAAATGGGCCACCTTACATCTTGTGCCCATGTGCGGCCACACAGGTGGCACCAATGATATGTCCACCTGTTAGGAAGCAGTGTGAAAGATTGGTGGAAAGCATGCCAAGATGCATGAAAGCTGTTTTTAAAAATCACGGTTATTCCACAAAATATAGATTTCTGAACTCTTCCTGAGTTAAAACATTAGAATTGTTGTTTCTAAATGGTTGTGAACTTGTTTTCTTTGTACTATTTGTGGGTTGAAAGCAGC
This sequence comes from Dendrobates tinctorius, assembly GCF_039654945.1. Lineage (NCBI taxonomy): Eukaryota > Metazoa > Chordata > Amphibia > Anura > Dendrobatidae > Dendrobates > Dendrobates tinctorius. The sequence goes on along the minus strand of NW_027361728.1, from coordinate 57,089,807 downwards.
ATTTTGTTTTGTTTTTAATTTTGACCATTTTTCTTTGTCAGAAAAAAAAATGCAAAATTTATTGCTTGGAAATTCGGAGACATGTTGTCAGAAGTTTATAGACTAAAAGAACAATTTACATTTTACTCAAAAATATACCTATAAAGAGAAAAATCAGACAAACTGAACATTTGAAAGTGGTCTCTTAACTTTATACAGCTCTGACAAAAATTAACGTTGGTTTAATGGGCTTTTAGATTCACAGATGCGCAATGTGTCATGTAAGCTGCTCTTATGAATAAACCTTCATCTTGGAGAATAAATAAATATATTTGTTGGCAGCGGATTACTCACGATACTCTCAAAGCGTGTGACAACAGAGCTTCCTTATTCAGGAACAAACAGGAACAATATATGATAAGCTTTATAGATCAGGAATAAATCATTTGTGTGTCTCTATCTGTGCAGCATCTACAGCAGGCTGCTTCTCTCATACACAGACACAGAAAAAACGGAAATACAGTCACATGCTTCTCGCTGTGTGAGCCTCTGGGAGTTTTTTTTTAACTTTACAAACAACATACAAATCTAGCAACTAAACACTCAGACAGGAATGGAGTTGTTGCACCAAACATATTCCATCACCCCCACTCAACAACTACTTATCCTGTTAGTCCCATTGCTGTTCTGAAGTTTACAAACTTGGCTCTTGATAATGGCTTTGTCATACCATCAGCTATAACTTGTTCGACTCACAATAACAAACTCGAATACACCATGTTCCACTAAGTCACATAAGTGCTGATGTTTTACATCAATGTGCTTAGTCCTTGTACTAATCTCACTGCTGGCAAGTTTAATGCATCTTTGGCTGTCCTCATAGATAACTGTTGGAGAGCTAATGGCTTGCTGAAATCTTGCAAAAGTTGTTTCAACCAAATTAATTACTTCTTGACTTGCATAAGCAGCAGACATACTGTATATACTGCTTCTGTACAAGATAACGCAACTGACACTTGTTTTCTGCTGGACCAAGAAATTGAATTTTCTCCTAAATTGAGCAAGTATAACTTATTGATTTCCGATCACTTGAATCTCCAGCTCAATCTGCATCCACATAACCTCTGAGAGTGAGATCTCCTGATGCATATATCTTAAGATTTAGCCTTTGAGTTAAGATATTGAAGAATTCTCTTAATTGCATTCCAGTCTCTTTGGCGTGGCTTGCTTACATGTCGGCAGAGAATTCCAACTGTGGCTGTGAAATCCGGGCGAGTTGTGGTTGCTAAGTACAGAAGCACCCCTACTGCTTGTAACTCTCATTGCTGGGTAGCAGATACAGTATTCTTCTTCCAACTTTAAGTAGGGCGGATCCATTGGTGTTGATGCACCTTTGGCTTCTGACATTCCAAAATGGTGTAGTATTGTGGAAATTCTAAAACTTTGAGAAGAAAACTCCCATCTTCCTCTCTCTGGATTTGGATTCCCAAATAATATGTCACATTTCCAGGATCCTTAGTCTCAAAGTGCTGATTGAGAATTTCAACTAGCTTTGCAATTTTCTTTTCATCGTGGTAGCTCAGTAAGCTCCCATGTCTGGAGTTGGTGAAGGGACTCTATCTCCTTATTAGCAGCATTTATCCACTTCTGCTTCTTGTGGACAGGCAGTTTTTGCATTTCTTGCCATGACTGTGGCTCTGGTTCAGGAAATATTCTCAGCATATAAGAAAAGCATCTAGCTGGGATACCTTTGTTTGGCCTTTCTGATCTCCTGAGTGGAAGTTGACTTGGTTCTTCTGTGTCTTCCTTGGGGGCTTCAGAGCTTATCCATACTTCAGTGTTTTACTTTACGGCATCTGGGTTTGGTGATTGAGATTCTTGTTCTTGCTTCTTAGGTTGGAAAACTGGTGTAACTTCATTGAATTTGAGCAATACAGTGTTTTCATCAATCACTACAACTCTGCTGATTGTTACTGTGTTGGTCTCTGGGTGCAGGATTCTGTATGCCTTTTGAGTTTCGCTATAGCCCACCAGGACTCCTTGCTTTGCGTGTGATTCCCACTTGGAACGTTTTTCTTTGGAAACATACATAAACATTTTGCTTCCAAATATCCTGAGGTGCTTCTTGCAGTTCCATAGGTCATATGGAGTTTTATTTGTGGCTTTACCAGGCACTCTGTTTTGAAGATACCAAGCTGTCATGATGGCTTCTCCCCCAATACGTTGTAGGTAGATTTGCATCAAACAACATACTTCTTCCACTTTCAGAGAGAGTACAGTTCTTTCTCTCTGCAATGACATTTTGTTCTGGGTTGTATGGAATGGTAGTCTGGAACACGATTCCATCCTTTTTCGAAATGGTTTGCACCTTACCACTTACGAACTTACCACCACCGCCCGAGCTGCCGCCTCACCACCGCCGCACCCCCTACCTTCTATCTCTTCCCCATTATCCCATAAAATGTAAGTCTGCAAGGACAGGGTCCTTTCCCTTCTGAACCAATCTGTCATTGTAAATTTGTTTACTGTAAACGATATCTATTGCTTTGTATGTAACCCCTTCTCATGTACAGCACTATGGAATAAATGGCGCTATATAAATAAATAATAATAATAATAATAAATGTATATTCGGTTCCATTATCTGCACGCAGGGCTATTGGCATTCTTCCAAATTTGTTAAACACTACAAGATATTCTTCAACTTTTTGTGGAACTTCATCCCTACTGCAGGTGACTGTATATCTTGAGTAGTCATCAATAAATGTGAGAAAATATCTATTCTTGCTAGGAGTTTGAACACTCATTGGACCGCATACATCTGTATGTATCAGATACAGAGGCTGTGCAGATCTAGTGTTGCTTATTTTAGGAAAGGATTTTCTGGACATTTTCCCTTTAAGACAGCTAGTGCACTTCATCATTTGACTACACTGGTTGATTTTAATACCATTTGCAAGTTGAGCTAGCTTCCTTACTGCTTCTGGGTCTCTGTGCCCAAGACATTTGTGTCATACATGAATACAGTTCTTATGTAGATCTTGTCTATCACTGTACACTCTTTCTTTGCATTTTAGCTGATAAAGTTCATCTTGGATTTTTATTTCTGCAAGAGTGTGACCCTTCTTTGAGATGATGCAGCTGTTATCTTTAAAAGTAACTACATTCCCCTTTTGCGTGAGCTTCTTTACTGACATTACTGACAGAAGATTGCTTTCAAGGCTGGTAACATAGAGAACATCCTTTACTGGGATCTTTCTGCTTTGTGCTGAGGAAACTGGACAGTGGAGGAAGCCGTCTCCTACTCCTTCTGAAGTCATATAGTGACCATTAGCTAAGATGACCTTTTCTGACTTGCTTTCATTAAGGTCAGTGAAGAAATCCTTGTTATTTTTCATATGACTGCTTGCACCAAAATCTATACAATACACCATATATGCTTTGCAGATGGGCCTGTTCTGGCATTAAATGCAGCTTCAACACATGCAGAATCTTGCTTTACAACTGTTTTAACCCTATGATGACTGTTCTGCTTTTTAAGCTGGCTCATTCTTGCTTTCCAAATTCTGCACTCTGCTTTAAGGTGGCCAGGGTTTTTACAGACAAAACATTCTCGAGTTTTTCTCTTAGATTGCGCTTATATTTAGGGAAATCCTGTGTCTTTAATACTGTTTCTGCTCTGGATTCATTACTGCTGCTTACATGCTGTGTTTTTCTCTTGAATTCATCCACAAGTTTGCCTTTAACATATTCTAGTGTCAGCTCATCATCTGGCCGTGCATCTAGTGCAGTCACAAGTGTGTCATAACTTTCTGGAAGACCACTTAATAGAATGCAGCAACATGAAAATCATTAATTTCTTCTCCAATACCCCTCCACAATCTCTAGGGTGTAGCTTAGACTGATACAGCTTTCTCATGAGATAAAGCTTATTGCTGAGATCTGATCTTTCATGCACTTTCTGTAACTCATCCCACATCTCCTTTGCAGTTGCACACTTGCATATATGCACAATCATCTACACTGAGGGAGATCGTGCTTTGTGCTTTCTGATCCTTCTGTAGCCAATCATCTGGTAATGGATGAAGCACTTGTTCCTAAGTATATTTCAACGTATGAACAGCATATTCACCTTGAATTTCCAGGACTGGTAGTTCTGGTTAGTGAGGCTTGGCACTGAGAACTTGACAGGATTGCTGCTAGTGGACATCTTCTCTGTAGCTCTGTGCTGCTTTTGCTCTGTGTTTCTGTTGCTGTGTTACTTTGGGGTTTTGTGTCACTCTGGGCCTATAACCTGTTGGCAGTGATACTCTCCAAACGTGTGACAACAGAGCTTCTTTATTCAGGAACAAACAGGAACAATATAGCTTAATAGATCAGGAATAAATCATTTTTGTACAGGGTCAGACTGGCCCACCGGAGAATCCTTACTGCTCCAGGATCCCCCAGCCAGTGGCGTGTCGCTAATAGCGGCACATTGCTAATAGCGGCATACCCAGCTGCTATGAGTCCCCTGAGTCAGGGGGGCCCTCCCCCGGTGTCAGTGGAGCAGCAGCTGGAGACAGGAGCCTGTCCCCGCTGCTAAAGAGAAATGAATATTCACGATTCCCCATGCCCCCATGGGTGTGGAGAGGGGTGAATACTATTTCACTTTAATAGCGGGCAGTGTTAGCCGCAGGCCGAGGCTAACACTGCCTCCAGGAGCGGATATACCGCATGTGATGTACCCCGGAGGTGGGCCCTTGAAGGGCGGCTATCCCTGAGGGCACTTTCTGTCTGATACAGCACAGGGGGGGCTGCATTATTCTCTCAGGGGGCTACATCATACTGCATGAGGGGGGCTGCATTATGCCCTATGATGGGGCTACAGTATATTCTATGGGGGCTGCCTTATGAGGGAGTTGAATTATACTCTGAGGGAAGTGCTTTATATTCTGTGGAGGGGCTGCATTATACTATATGAGGGGAGCTGCATTATACAATATGAGGGTGCTACATTATATTCTTTGAGGGGGCTGCATTATACCTTATGAGGGGGTTGCATTATATTTTGTGGGGTGCTGCATTATACCCTATGAGGGGGGCTGCATTATATTCCATGAGGGAGGCTACTTTATATTCTATGAGGGGGCTACCCCAACCCCTGCTACATAATTAAGACATGTACTACCTTATATTATAGTAATGGCTTACTTCAACCCAACCTTTTGTCTATTTGACTCCCATTATATTTGGTAGAGGAAATGCATCGGCAAAGTAAACATAGAACCCCATTGGAATTACCTAAATTTCTGCCCTGTTTTGTAATAAAATATGATTTTATCCTTATCAAAGAGTTATATTTTGACCTGGACCTACTCCAGCGACATCTGCCTTACACTAAACCACAAATATAGACAAATTACTAACACAAGAACAGTTGTACCACTCATGTCTGTTATTGAGCACATTGAATAAACATCCACAGTGCAAGGAGAAAAAGTAATTCATCTCTATGTTAATGACTTCTCTAAAAGCTAATTGCAATAAGTGTTTTATTACGAAGATGAGATCAGAAGTGTGGTTTTTACAGCTGTCTTTGAGGAAAAGTGTTAGGGCCGTGTTTTCAGTCCAAGTACGATAAGACAAAACATTAAATCTCACTTGGACCAATGCTATTATATGGGGCAGTGCACACGTAAGGTGCCAGAGGGCGGTAGCCGTGGTCGAGCTTCTGATCCGTAACTTTTTTAGGTCTCTTTCACACATCAGTTTTTTCCAGTCAGTCGCAATCCGTCAAAGTTGTAAAAAAAACTGATGTGACAGATCAGTTTTTTTGACAGATCCATAGCAGCAGCTGTAGCTTGAGGTAAACTTTGCCCCTCGGGCTTCTGGAGAGAGAGAGAGAGAGAGAGAGAGAGAGAGATTTTTTTGTGCCAGAATGGCTGTTGGGGTTAAATTAAAGGAATAGAAATTATTCTGAGCATGCTCAGTTTTAAAAAACAGAATAAGTCACTGGATTCCGTCTTTTGACAGACAGCGACGGATCCTGCGCCCATAGGCTTCCATTATAGCCAATGACGGATGGCGCTGGATCTGTTGCTGTCCGACTTTTTGACGTAGACCAAAAACGTTCCTATATCCGTTGTATCCGTCAAACGACGGATGAAACATGAGGCCATCTGTCGCTAATACAAGTCTATGAGAAAAAAACGGATCCAGCAGCATCAGTTGCTGGATCCGTTCTTTTCACAAAACGACGGATTGTGACTGATGGCAAAAAACTGATGTGTGAAAGAGGCCTTAGCAAGCAAAGTCTACTCTAGAGACAGGAAGTAGTCCCCTTTCTACTGGCCCCAATGCCTCCCACTGTGGGCTAGACCAAACACAACTATATCTGTCCCTGCAGCCTGTTGCTGTGCAGATCTCCCATAAAAACAATATATAACAGTATGCACTAAGCATATTACACTTACAATGCTTATCACACCCTATCTTATGTCCTAAATCTTAATCTATATCTTACCCTATGCAGTTCTATGCTGTACACTACCAACACTATCTAGCTTTATCCTAGAGCACTAAATTATGTCTTATCCTGTGATTACTCTATGCACATTCTTCACTATTCTCTACTCACATTGTACATTAACTCTTTACATTACTTATACCAAAGTCAATGACTCTACCAGTGTACAGATCCTTATTATCTACATACAGTAGATGCTGTTACCAGAACAAAGTAGCAGCTCAGGAAGGACTGATGCCAACACAATCATCATACTTGCCAACTTTTAATAGTTGGTGTCACAAGGAAGTTTTCTCAATTATCACCAACTGTCATGGCGGCGCCAGGATATGTGGATTCAACAGATTCTTACATTCCTACTTATAACTCTGTTAATAGCTATGATCAGTGCAGGAGGACTTGGGCATCGACATTTGGAGCTACAGCTCCTAGGCAGGGTAGCAAGAGTTAATCTTTGCTGAGCTGAGGTTGTTGATTGCCTTTGGTAACATGCTGCAGGAGAGCCAGTCATGTCTGATCTTTCCCTATTTGAGGGTAGTTTCACACTAGCGTTTTGAGGCCCAGCAGATGCTCGCCATGAAGCTCCGCCCCCTGCCGTGCCTCCTCCAGTCAGCTTCGCCTATGAGCGCATGACGCTGCATGCGACCTGCGTACCCTATCTTTAGCATTGGGTATGCAGGCCGTGCGCAGGTATGCTTTTGCTGGCGCATGCGTACTTTTGACGGTGCGCCGGCCGCACCAAAATGCAACATGATGCGTTTGGCACAGGTCCGCACACCGTCAAAAGTACGCATGTGGGTCGCCCTCGCAGGGCTGTGGGGTACTCGGTACCGGGCCGGTGTCAGGGGGATGTGTCACAGCAGCGGTGACCCGGTCCGTGGCCCTGGTCACCCAAGTAATGGGGAATTGAAATGGTGGAATGTAGTTAATGGAATAGTTTGTGACGCCACCTGTGGTGTTCAGCAAGTGAGATGTTAAGCCGACGCTGCATGCAGATCCGCTGGGACTGATGGTAGGGCGCAGCAGAGATGTAAAAGCTTCCCACAGGTGAAGCTGTAGTCCAAGGGCAGTGTAGATGTGATTGGCACGGGGATGTAGCAGTGCCGGAAAGGTAGGAAGCAGACAAGACACAGCGGGGTGCAATTTCTGTACCTTTACTTGATAACTGCAGTCCAGGTTCCTGATTACAGATGGTATCGGAGCAGGCTAGCCTGGAAGCAGCCCAGGATTCTCTCTCAGCAGAAAGGCTGTAGGGTCGGGGGGGGGGCGAGCTGGGGGGGTGGTCCCTCTTCTTACCGCGCAGAGACGAAACAGAGACAAGATGGAGGCAGGTACTGGGTACAACAGGTCCAAGTTTATTGTTCACCGTCCGACTGACGGCCTTTGCAGCACACCGCAATATCTCTCTCTCTCACAGCCCTCCGTGTCCAGGGCCGCTTCCAACACCGTACGTTACACTAGGGACGTATTTATACGTACCGTCCTTTCTCACACTGTGACAATCCTGACAGCTCAGTCACTGTGGCCGCCTTAGGCCCGTACACCATCAGCACTTTACTGGCCAGTTTCGTCGTTACACATACGGTGTCCTTCACCCAGAGCCTCGTCTCTACTGCGGTCCTTTCCTGTCAGGACCTCCCCCTGACGTTCTCTCTCCTCAGTCCCCCTGGTCTGGATTTACCTCACAGCGCACAGACCGTCGCAGTCCTCCTGTCACTGTGACTCCCCCTGGGGACTGGAATCTTCTGGAACCCTCCCTCAGAATTTATAGCTCACCCGGTTCCTTGAAACTGTCACTCCAACCACGCCCCCCATGACCAATGGTTTCTAAAGCCCTAAGCTGCTGTCAAGTCCTTTGCTCACACTCCTCTCTGCCATCTAATGTCCACCCAAGGTACTGCACGTCCACTACACTTTCCTAGCTGTTTCCCCACTGTACACCTACCTACACTGTGCATCCCTTTCCTTCTTCACTCAGACTAGTCCGTCCGTCCATCAGGTCACCTTCCCCACACTCCCCCTTCCTTTGTCCATTGTCGTCCTCGACAATCGTCATCCCTGCCTTCGTCGTCCTGAAGCTACACCTACATTCTGTTGTCGGACCAGCTGTTGAGCCAAACCCAATATCTGCGGGGGCCGAACCATACTGGGAGCACTATGCTCTGAGCAGCCTACTGCTACTCACCAGCGCGCATGCCACATGACAACGTCTTTAAAGTTGGGCTAGGTACACCCATATTCTCTCTATGGTGTGTACCTTCCCCTACTCTCCCCTACTGTCACCTTCCACTATTCGGTACGCCATGATCGAGGTCTCTTACCTTCCAGATCATAACCAGCGCCCGCCTTCCTCCTTCAGGGGTGTCCGTGGTGTTGGGGACCTGACCTAGGACGGCTGTCTTCCTCACGTCTTCCAACTCATTTTCCTTTCTTTCAATAACATGTCATGGTCGGCGTCCCGGTCTCCCAGACCTCCTCAACTCTTAGATCCCCTACCGGATCTCACACTTTCCTTTGGTCCCGCAGACCTTCCCTTACCCAGACCTGTTGCATTTTACTTTGCATATTATACATCAAACAACTTTATAATAGCACAAGTACTCCATTTTTATATTTTTTTTTCATTTTTCTTTGCTTTCAAAAATCAACATACAACAATAAAACATCACATGTTCTCCTCCCCCCTTCCTTGGACATGGACACTCCCTCTGCTCTTCGTATCCCCACTCTGTCAGGATACAGCATTTTCAAAAACAAACATATTATCTATGAACATGGACGTAGAACTGTCCTGTGAACTGCACAACGGTGCACCGAAATTCTGTCAGTCCAGGTCATCTCCTGATGGCCGGTAGCAAGGGGCCTCACAACCGTGGAGCTCGTGGGATGCAGGGAGTGTCCACAACAGTCCTCTTTAAGGGGGTGTGCATTCCTCGGGTTCCGCCAATACTGCCACCGCATAATATCCGCGGGGGCAGTACTCTTTATAATAGGAAACCAAGTCCCCTTCTTTTAGAGCCCGGCCATGTCGTATAGAGGCCACGTTCACATACACTTTCTGGCCAGTCTTATCACGGATGAAACAGTACCCCTTCTCGAGGTTGGTGTATACCAGCCGTCCATGTGATCTCTTCTCCGCCATGCCAGCCTCCCCCTTGTCATGCAGCTGTTTCCAAATCGCTTTCTCCCGTGCCTTCTTTCCCTTAATAACCTCCGCAACCCAAACGGAGGGTACCGCACCAGTCCCAGAGTCCGGTGGGCGGGAGCTTGCCGACAAAGGACGTGGGGTAGAGGCGGCCGATGGTATCGGTGGCCCAGCAGCCGCTGGGGCCGAGTGGCGGTTGAGAGCAGCCGTGTTTTTGGGGGGCTGGTCCAAAGGGCCCGTCAAACAGGCCGCCGCTGTTTTTAGCGCTGGCATTTTCACGGCCGCAGGGTAGGCCACATCCACAACTTTAAGCAGAGCCGGAGTGACAGCCAATTCGGGTGATAAAGCTGGGATCGGCCGAGGAAGTGCAACCGAGACTCTTGCCAATGAACTCCGCCCTAAGGACTCCGGGCGGGTTGGCTCAGGGACAGGGGCAGAGGCCTCGCTCAACTCCGCGTAAAGCATCGGGCCCTCTGCAGCCAGGCCTTCCGGTACGCAGGAGGATGCGTGTTGCGGCAGAATGGTAGGGGCCGCTGGGGTAGCCGCCGGCAGAGCTGGGGGAACTCTCTCCTTCCCTGGCACCGCGGCTTCCATCACATCACCACACGGCTCCTCCCGCAGCCTCCACTCTCCAACCCGCTGCTCCGTGGGCCTAGCCTCCATACTCAGGGGCTCCGTGGGGAGGCTCTCCGCTGGTATCAATGGCAGCCGCTCTTTCTGGCTCCGCTCGGGCCCCGCACAGGCTCCACTTCTTGCCCATGGACCCGAGGATAACGTCTTCTGGCTCACTTCGTTCTCCCGCCGCCATTGCCACTCCAGGTCGGCCGATGCCCCGGCACCCGCAGCGTCTCATACCGTCCGTTGGGCAGCAATCAAATGGCGCCAAACAGCCACAGCCAAGTCCTTCTTCTGTGCCACTCCTCCTGCTGGGTGGGGCGTTGGCAGGCCTTTCCACCCATCTGCCAGGGTCCAGTACATGGGAGCGTCAGCCTCCGGGCACATACTGCTGTCCACGGGGGTACGTTGGAGGGGGTCCCAGTCCATTCAACACGACTGCAAACACCCGGACCTCTCCCCTGCGCTGTAGTAATGCCGCCATCTTGCGCAGCTCCTGATACCGCCCCGGATCTTCGGTCAGCACCACAGAGTCACCACAGCGCTCCCCATTTGTATTCCACAGGTAGGTCATTTGTAATCCACAGGTAATTGTAATCCAAACAGAGTAGTCCAAGTCCTTTTCCATTCTTTGAGGCAGGCCTGCCGCAGAAGATGATGTATTAGCGGCGGCGATCCTGCCGACTACGCCAAATGTAGGGTCGGGGGGTGCCGAGCTGGGGGGGTGGTCCCTCTTCTTACCGCGCAGAGACGAAACAGAGACAAGATGGAGGCAAGTACTGGGTACAACAGGTCCAAGTTTATTGTTCACCGTCCGACTGACGGCCTTTGCAGCACACCGCAATATCTCTCTCTCTCACAGCCCTCCATGTCCAGGGCCGCTTCCAACACCGTACGTTACACTAGGGACGTATTTATACGTACTGTCCCTTCTCACACTGTGACAATCCTGACAGCTCAGTCACTGTGGCCGCCTTAGGCCCGTACACCATCAGCACTTTACTGGCCAGTTTCGTCGTTAGACACATACGGTGTCCTTCACCCAGAGCCTCGTCTCTACTGCGGTCCTTTCCTGTCAGGACCACCCCCCTGACGTTCTCTCTCCTCAGTCCCCCTGGTCTGGATTTACCTCACAGCGCACAGACCGTCGCAGTCCTCCTGTCACTGCGGCTCCCCCTGGGGACTGGAATCTTCTGGAACCCTCCCTCAGAATTTATAGCTCACCCGGTTCCTTGAAACTGTCACTCCAACCACGCCCCCCATGACCAATGGTTTCTAAAGCCCTAAGCTGCTGTCAAGTCATTTGCTCACACTCCTCCCTGCCATCTAATTTCCACCCAAGGTACTGCACGTCCACTACACTTTCCTAGCTGTTTCCCCACTGTACACCTACCTACACTGTGCATCCCTTTCCTTCTTCACTCAGACTAGTCCGTCCGTCCGTCAGGTCACCTTCCCCACAAGGCTGTGCAGTCTCCTTCCTAGCGCTTGTTTGAATGAAGTACTCCTAGTACTGAATTACACTGAAGTTCTTCTCAATTCTCTTCTACTCTCACTCCTCATATGGCAGACAGCTGTAGCCGCTATTCCTCTCCTGGCTCACTGCGTGCTGTTGTGCCTCAGAGTCTTTTAGATGGGGTAGGGCATTTACAGCCTCCTACTCCTCTGGTATCTGCTGTAGGACCATCAGTGTCCATACAGCCATGGAGACCAGGCTCCAGATCATGCGCTCTCACTGTGAGGGAGCTCTCTTTCCTCAGCTCAACCTCCAGCTTCTCTTTACACATCTGCACACTTCACCCTCCACAGACTAACTTACCACTCCTTCCTCTTGGCCCTCAGACAGCACTCCTCCCCATAATCTCGGTTCAGAGTTCCCCCTGCTGGCCTGGAGTGGAACAGTGTTGCATGTATAGGTTAACTGAGAGAGAGACCCATCATTGCCTCCAAGCCTGGCATTATCCTCCCCTAGAGGAAGGCAAAGCCAGTGTGGCGACCTTACTCCTGGGGGCGCCACACATGCGCAGGCAAAAGCATGCCTGCGCACAGCCTGCGTACCCAGTGCTAAAGATAGGGTACGCAGGTCGCATGCAGCGTCATGCGCCCATAGGTGGAGCTGACCGGAGGAGGCGCAACAGGGGGCGGAGCTTCATGGCGAGCGTCCAAACGTTAGTGTGAAACTAGCCTAAGCTGGCTCTGCTTTGAAGATGATGCTAGCAATAGTTTCTCTATCCTGGTCTGGAGAGGTGGACACATCCTAGTTATTAGTAGTTATTTCCAAAGTTGTTGTAAGCAGTGTTTGCTTTACCCTTTCCTTTTTCCCTAAGTGTCTTTACATTACCTTGTTGCCTCTTGGGCTTTACACTTTATACACCTTTGTGTATTTCTATGAGAGAGTGCTGCGTGATTATGCTTTCGTATTACCCTGTCTATCTTGTATGTATTCCCCCCATACACTTAGGCTGTGTTCACACACAGCGTTTTTTTTAGCGGTATTTTTAGCGGTTTTTCCAATAAAACCGCTAAAAATAAGCTTGCCATTATTTCTATGCATTTTGCACTTTTTGTGTATATTGATGTGTTTTTTACTGTGAAAAAAAGCATTGCGGTAAAAAGCGCAGCATGCTCATTAATTTTGCAGATTTTTCCGCATTTCTGGCTAGTTCTATGCGTTTTGAAAATGCGTGAAAAAAAACTCATAAAAAACGCGCGTTTTCTGGCCAAACACCGCGCAGAAAACAGTGTGCGGTTTCTGGGAAGGGAGTCAGGTTTTTTAGCAGAAATTTTCTGCTACGTGTGCACTTAGCCTTACACTGTACAGATTAGTGATACTTAGGAGCATAGGAAGGAATCAGGCCCAGGCATCCCTACCTTGAGGGCTATTCCTGGGGACTAGGATAGCTAGGGACCTCTAGCCTGAGGGTCAGTATAGCTGGACTTCTGCTATCCCAAAGATACAATGTAAGGGCAGAGACGCACTGCTGTATTTCTCGTGCGAGAATCGCATTGAAAAATCCCACTGGCTGTCGACTCTCCTGACCTGAGCTTGACAGCTGCATAGTAATCTATCACGCTGTCATGCTCAGGCAGGCTCGGACTGGCCCACCGGAAACCCGCTGCTAAAGCGAAATGAATATTCACGCTTCCCCACGCCTCTATGGGCGTGGAGAGGCGTGAATACTATTTCTCTTTAATAGCGGGCAGCGTTAGCCGCAGGCTGCAGCTAGCACTGCCCGCATGTAAAGCCCCACCACCGCATCACACACACACATGCAGGCACACAGACACACAGCACAGCTCACCTCCCCGCAGCAGCAGCACATCCTGGCATCCTGCTTCCTGCCCGGCACTTCCTGTCTGAGACAGTCCAGCTGGATGATGTCATCATTCAGTGTGCTGTTTCAGACAGAAAGCTGCCGGCGAGGAAGAGGCTGCCGGGATGTGCTGCTACTGCGGGGAGGTGAGCTGTGCTATGTGTCTGTGTGCGTGTATGTGATGCAGTGCTGTGTGTGTGTGCGTGAGAGGGGTGGTGGGGAAGGACAATGATATTGGTGGGGAAGGCAATGATGGAGGTGATGGGCAATGATGGTGGGGCAGGCACTGATGGAGGTGATGGACAATGATGGTGGGAGGAGGCAATGATGAAGGTGATAGCAATGATGGTGGGGGAGGCAATGATGGAGGTGATGGTCAATGATGGTGGTGGGGGAGGCAATAATAGAGATGATGGGCAATGATGGTGGTGGGGGGAGGCAATGATGGAGGTGATGGACAATGATGGTGGTGTGGGAGGCAATGATGGAGGTGATGAAATGGGCAATGATGGTGGTGGGGGGAGGCAATGATGGAGGTGATGAAATGGACAATGATGGTGATGGGGAGGAGGTAATGATTGCGGTGGTGGAATGGGCAGTGATGGGGTGTGGGAGAGAATGCAATGAATGAGGTGGTGATGAGGACAATGATGGAGGTGGAGGGGGCTGCATTATACTTTATGAGGTGGCTACATTATATTCTGTGGGGGGACTGCATTATTCTCAGGGGACTACATTACTCTCTCAGGGGACTACATTATATTTGGGGGGCTACATCATACTATATGAGGGGGCAGCATTATGCTCTATGAGGGGGCTACAGTATACTCTATGGGGGGCTGCATTATATTCTGTGGTGGGGCTGCATTATAACTATGAGGGGGGCTGCATTATACCCTATGAGGGTGCTACATTATATTCTATGGTGGGGACTGCGTTATACCTTATGAGGGGGTTGCATTATATTTTATGGGGTGCGGCATTATATACTATGAGAGGGGGCTGCATTATATTTTATGAGGGGGGCTACATTATATTCTATGAGGGAGGCTACATTATATTCTATGAGGGGGCTACCCCTCTATGATTCTATGATTTTACCCCAACCCCTGCTACATAATTAAGTAGCTACCTTATATTATACCCTGATATTAATGTGTTTTATCACACAATTGGTGATCTTGTATTTATTTCTATGTAGCTACAAAGTGGGTCCCAAGAATGATTTTCTCTGTTGGGCCCAAGGTGCTCTAGTCCGATGCTGTGCTCAGGTCAGGAGCGGTGTAGGCCAGTCCTTGCAGTGCAATGTGATTATCGCACGAGAAATACGGCAATGTGACTCCAGCCTAAGGAGGAAGACCGGGCTTCGGGTACCTGTACTGCGCCGGGTCCAGAACTGTCGAGGCTGCGTCCCAAGTTGTCTGGGGGAAAGAATAGGGGACCGGACAGACCTAGTGACCCAGAAGCAGGGGGCATGGCACAAGGGAAAGTGCACGAAGCGGCTGGCAGTTTCCCGCTGGTGGAGATAGAGCAGGTGTGTGCTCAGTGTGCTCCGTTTAGTGTGCAGCAGCACTGCAACATACAGCGGGCGGCTTCACACGAGCACACCATTGAGACCAGCAGCAGAGGAAGGGCCATGGGCTCTGTTAAGCTGAGTGCCGCATGGGCACAGGAACAGGGGCCGTGTTCAGGACTGTTCGTTGTGGCCCTCTATGCCGGACAGTACCTCGCAGACCCCCCCTTGTTAATAGACTGCATGCAATTCCCTTGACTTTGGCTGCACAAGTTTATGGACTAAATGGCTCAACCGGTAAACAACGGAGACCACCCGTTGCCACCAAAAGATATACCGTGAGCTGTGGAATCTCCTCTGAGGACATTGCAGCGGCCGTTATTGGAACTACAGCCCTGATCAGATCATCCGTGGCTGAGGAAGCTATGAACACGATAAGTTGATTGCGTGGACTGTTAGCACATTGTGGTTGTCTATTTCCCTATCATTTGCTCCTTTAACTGTTCATCTCCCTGCGAGGAGTATCTTTACTGTTAAATTGTTAACCCTCGCTCTGCATTTCTTGTGTCACTGCATCCTGCAACCTGCTTACAACGCCATGACAGTTGGCATCTGGGAGAAATGCTAGCGAGTCGTGAGCCAGTGATTGGCTGCATTGCAAAGCTGAAATGCTGGACTGGAGTTTTGCTTTGTTTTTGTTTTTTAAAGCCGATCCATCCTCTGGGCAATTTTTTTATGAAACTGAAGCTGTTTAATCCAAAATATTTGCTTAGATGTTGTTATATATTTGCCTTACTGTCATTACCTAGTACAGCAGAATCAATATATAACACATCTGATATAATAAACATTAGGAAACTGTCAACCGCTGTGTGGTCCCGAGTGTTAGATTTGACAAAGTATCGGTTACTGATTAAGGCTATGTGCACACGTATGCAGAAAATTTCTGCATAAAAAACGGTCTCCTTCCAAAAACCGCGTGTTTTTTGCGCAAAAAACGCGCGGTTTTTATGCGTTTTTTTCTACGCGGCCCCAGACACATAGAAATAGCCAGAAATGCAGAAAAATCCGCAAAATTAATGAACATGCTGCGTTTTTTACCGCTTTTTTCGCAAAAAAAACGCATCAATATGCACAAAAAGTGCAAAATGCATTAAAATGTATGGGAAGCTTCTTTTAAGTGTTTTTAAGCGGATTTTTTGGCAAATCCACGAAAAAAACGCTGTGTGTGAACACAGCCTAATAGTTTGTTCACTTGCACAGTCTTACAAGCAGCTTTAAGGCTGAGTTCACACGTGGCTTTTTTTCGTGTTTCTGCGGCGGTTTTAACCGCGCGATTTTGCCGCGAAAACGCGAAAGATAAGCATCCCATGCATTCCTATGGGATTCCGCAATGCTGTGCTAATGCTGCGGTTTTTACCGCAGCGGAATCGCTTCGCGGTAAAAAACGCAGCATGCTCATTAATTTGCGGAATCGCGGCGATCCCGCACTCATAGGAATGCATTGTTCCGCTTACTTCCCGCATGTGGCTGTGCACACCATGTGGAAAGTAAGCAGAACAATTGTGGATGGTACCCATGGTCCGGAGGAGAGGAGACTGTCCTCCGGGCTTTGGGTACCATATCCCTGTAAAAAATAGAATTTAAAATAAAAAATATTGTTATTCTTACCTTCCGGCGTCCCGCACAGCATTCCCGCCTCTCTCCACGCTCCCGGTCCCAGTAAGCCTTTGCGAAAATGCCCGCGATGGCGTCCGTTCTCGCGGGATCGCAAAGTCTCGCGGTCATTCGCGCGACGTCATCGCGAATTACCGCGAGACATCGCGATCCCGCGAGAACGGACGTCATCGCGGGCATTTTCGCAAAGGATTACTGGGAACGGATGCGCGGGACGTCGGAAGGTGAGAATAACACTATTTTTTATTTTTTTTTACCTTCTATCTTTTACTACTGATGACGCATAGGCGGCCTCTGTAGTAAAAAGTTGGTCACACTTGTCAAACACTATGTTTGATGAGTGTGACCAACCTGTCAATCATTCTCCAAGCGATGCTACAGATCGCTTGGAAAACGCTAGCATTTTGCAAGCTAAATACGCTTGCAAAATGTTAGTTTTTCCGTGGGAAAATCGCGGGAATTTAAAATGCGATTTTCCCGCGGAATGGAATTCCGGAATTCTCGCGGTAATTTCCGCGAGAGTTCCGGTACGTGTGCACTTAGCCTAATTGTGAATTCACTTTAAAAAAAATCACACAAAACATATACTAGAGGGGGAAGAAAAATGAAACTGCTCCATGATAAAGTTTTATAGCACATATAGGCCATATCTACATTTAAAAAACAATTTGTGAAGAATTTAATTTGTGCAGCTTATGTAGCAACAACATATTCCACAGAACTACAGACAGATAGTCATCGAGTCCCCAGTGCGGCTCATAATTAGAGTTGAGCGATACCATCCGATACTTCAAAGTATCGTATCGGATGGTATCGGCCGATCTTTAAAAAAAGTATCGGTATCGCCGATTCCGATACCGGAAGTCCCATTCAAGTCTATGGGACTTCCGGTATCGGAATAAGAAAAACCCTTTCCTGCCCTTGTACAGCCTCTCTGGGGTCTGTACGGGCCTTTCGGGGGGCTGTGCCGGCCTGCCAGGGGGTCTGTGCAGGCTCCGGTGGTCTGTGCCGGCCTGCCGGGGGGCTGTGCAGGCTCCGGGGGGCTGTGCCGGCCTGCCGGGGGGCTGTGCCGGCCTGCCGGGGGGCTGTGCCGGCCTGCCAGGGGGTCTGTGCAGGCTCCGGTGGTCTGTGCCGGCCTGCCGGTGGTCTGTGCAGGCTCCGGGGGGCTGTGCCGGCCTGCCGGGGGGCTGTGCCGGCCTGCCGGGGGGCTGTGCCGGCCTGCCGGTGGTCTGTGCAGGCTCCGGGGGTCTGTGCAGGCATCGTCCGATGGGACTACAAGTCCCATCTGGCGATGCCTGCTACCATGACAGTGATTGACACATTAGCCAATGATGGGACAGTAGTAGTCCCATCATCCGGCTAATGTGTTAAATGTAAAAAAAAAAAAAAAAAAAAAAAAATTACATGCTACATTCATACTACATACTACATACATGCTACATTCATACTACATACTACATACATGCTACATTCATACTACATGCAACATACATACTACATATATACTACATGCATGCTACATACATACTACATGCATGCTACATACATACTACATGCTACATGCATGCTACATACATACTACATGCTACATACATACCACATATATACTACATACATACAATACATTCATACAATACATACATAGACATACAGTACATATAACATAGAGTAACATACTTACCAATACTTGTCACATTGTTCCCCGAAGCCATTGTCGTCTACGGAATAAATATTAACATAACAAACCACAAAAATACTCACCCACGATCCGAAGCAGTCCACGAGTGTGTCCCACGACGATCTTGGGTAGAGAACTGCAGCATCAGCTGATGCTGCCGTTCTCTACGGGCTGCAGGAATCCAATGACGGAAGGTAGGTATCCTTCCGCACTGTATTCCTCCGCCACTTAAAAAAAAAAAAAGTCCCTAGTCTCACTTTATGCCATTGCTGTGTGGGAATTTCCCACACAGCAATGGCATAAAGTGAGACTAGGGACTTTTTTTTTTTTAAGTGGCGGAGGAATACAGTGCGGAAGGATACCTACCTTCCGTCATTGGATTCCTGCAGCCCGTAGAGAACGGCAGCATCATCTGATGCTGCAGTTCTCTACCCAAGATCGTCGTGGGACACACTCGTGGACTGCTTCGGATCGTGGGTGAGTATTTTTGTGGTTTGTTATGTTAATATTTATTCCGGAAAGACAATGGCTTCGGGGAACAATGTGACAAGTATTGGTAAGTATGTTACTCTATGTTATATGTACTGTATGTCTATGTATGTATTGTATGAATGTATTGTATGTATGTAGTATATATGTGGTATGTATGTAGCATGTAGTATGTATGTAGTATGTATGTAGCATGCATGTAGCATGTAGTATGTATGTAGCATGCATGTAGTATATATGTAGTATGTATGTAGCATGCATGTAGTATATATGTAGCATGTATGTAGTATGTATGTGGTATGTATGTAGCATGTAGTATATATGTAGCATGCATGTAGTATATATGTAGTATGTATGTAGTATGTATGTAGCATGTATGTAGTATATATGTAGTATGTATGTAGTATATATGTAGCATGTATGTAGTATATATGTAGTATGTATGTAGTATATATGTAGCATGCATGTAGTATATATGTAGTATGTATGTAGTATATATGTAGCATGCATGTAGTATATATGTAGTATGTATGTAGTATATATGTAGCATGTATGTAGTATGTATGTAGCATGTAGTATGTATGTAGCATGCATGTAGCATGTAGTATGTATGTAGCATGCATGTAGTATATATGTAGTATGTATGTAGCATGCATGTAGTATATATGTAGCATGCATGTAGTATGTATGTAGTATATATGTAGTATGTATGTAGCATGCATGTAGTATGTATGTAGTATGTATGTAGTATGTATGTAGTATGTATGTAGTATATATGTAGTATGTATGTAGCATGTAGTATGTATGTAGTATTTTTTTTTTTTTTTTTTTTTTTTTTTAACATTTAACACATTAGCCGGATGATGGGACTACTACTGTCCCATCATTGGCTAATGTGTCAATCACTGTCATGGTAGCAGGCATCGCCCGATGGGACTTGTAGTCCCATCGGACGATGCTTGCACAGACCCCCGGACATCAGCACAGCCCCCCGGCAGGCCGGCACAGCCCCCCGGCAGGCCGGTACAGACCCCCACAGGGTGCACAGCCCCCCGGCAGGCCGGCACAGCCCCCCGGCAGGCCGGCAGAGACCCCGGGCAGTCCACACAGCCCCCCGGCAGGCCGGCACAGCCCCCCGGCAGGCCGGCAGAGACCCCGGGCAGTCCACACAGCCCCCCGGCAGGCCGGCACAGCCCCCCGGCAGGCCGGCAGAGACCCCCGGAAGGCCCGAAATGACGGCGCATCATGATGCGCACACACCGCGCATCATGATGACGTCAGGCCGTCAATCAACTGAACTTCCGATTCCGATGCCGAATTCCGATATTGAAAAAATATCGGAAGTCGGTATCGGAATTCCGATACAGCAAGTATCGGCCGATACCCGATACTTGCGGTATCGGAATGCTCAACACTACTCATAATACCAATTTCCCCATCTCAAATGCAGTTTATACAACATTAATATGTTTGGGAGTTTAAGCGAGAACATACAAAACCCATTCAGATGCTCTCCTTGGTCGAAATTGAACCCAGGCCCACCAGTGCTGTAAGGACAGAGCTAACCACTTGTTCTGTCCAGCCATATAATTGCTGACTAGAAGGTCTAGTCATTTTTTTATGTCTTCGATTATTACAGACATTGTATTTTTGTGTGTATTAATCCTTCATATATTTCATACTGTAAGGTAACAGCACCACCTGCTGGCCGTTTAATGCATAGATTCTAGTTTAATTTGCAATGTATTGTGGGATTGTTCCTGTTACATCATAGTCTTGTTTATGACACTGTGAGGGGAACAGAAGCCATTATTCCTCCATGTGTCTTAGGAGAAACTACACCATTCGTGTTCTTCATGTTTCTTAAACAGCCTGCTCTAAGCATAGTTGGTAAGCACTATCTAGGTGTTATAATCCTGTGTTTATAACGTTTGTTGTATTAAATAGGTAATCATCAGCTATGTATTACCTCATGGTACCTATGTATTACCTCATGGTACCTATGTATTACCTCATGGTACTTATGTATTACCTCATGGTACCTATGTATTACCTCATGGTACCTATGTATTACCTCATGTTACTGTGTATTGCAGACTATCTGTATTTTATGCTCTGTGTAGTTATATATTCTGAAATGCTCCTGTTATTGCATCCTATAGTTTCACCCTTTCCTGTCACATCTGCAATCAATAAAAGAAGGTTACAATTTTACAGCCTCTTTTCTTAAAGAAGACAGGGGGTTTAGCTACATGTCTCATTGCACACCCTGCTAACATGTATGAGGACAGTATAGTGAAACAACTGCTGAGAACAAGCTCAGAAGATCTGACGTTACAGAGCCCACCGTTATCCAAGCATACGGTTATTGCATACGGATATTGCAGCAACCTCCTAACGGTCGGACCGAATAATCGGACCATGCGGAGCCCGCCATTATCCACGCAGAGCCAACAAAGGGATATCACAGCGGTCGCCTAACTGTTGAATCGTGTCTCAAGGACGAGCACCCTCTTTCAAGACGAGATCACAAGTTGGTTCCTCCAAGACATCATCCGTCAGCAATGCCGCCGCTATTGCCCGCGCAAAAGCTGAAGCGGCAAAAGCAAGAAGCACCTTTGCTGAACAAGAGATAGAATTGAAACTACAACAAGCATGCCTGGATGCAGAAAAAGCATGCCAACAAGCATACCTGGATGCAGAGAAAGCATGCCAACAAGCATGCCTGGATGCAGAGAAAGCACGCCTTGAAGCAACATTACAGAAACTTGCTATTGAAATAGACACAGCAGCTGCCATAGCAGAAGCAGAAGCCTTGGAAGCTGCCGTATATTCTGATGATGAACACAGCAGTGTGCTAGGCCTACAACAAGTTACTCATGATCCATTGCAGCGTACTGCAGAGTACGTCCATCAGCATTCCAAATCAAATGACGATCCAGACCCACAGGCGAAGAAAGAGCATTTTGTCAACAAGCCAAGCCAAACAGATAATTTGGACACCCAGAAAGCCAACTATCAGTCTCTACCAAAAGCAAGGAAATACACATTGGGATGATACTGACTACAATAATCTTTCTCCAGAACAGAAGATCCGGAATCTGTCCCGGCTTAAAGAGAATCCCTTCACTTCAGAAAGGTACTACAGCAGTTGGACCAAACCAGAGACATCTAACAGGTATGATCGCACAGCACACATGTACTCTGACAACACTCCATCAGCTGGCATCAGTGCCAATCAAGCCACAATGGACTTTGCCAAGTTCCTTGCTTGACGTGAGTTGGTCACTAAGGGACTTGTAAAGTTCAGCGATCGCGCCGAAAACTACAGGGCTTGGCGAGCCTCCTTCAAAAATACCATAAGAGACATAGGTCTATCATGTAGTGAAGAAGTGGATCTCTTGGTAAAATGGCTAGGAAGTGAGTCTGCCGAACACGCAAAGAGAATCAAAGACATTAATGTAAATTATGCAGATGTCGGCCTCAAAAGAATTTGGAATAGACTTGATGAATGCTATGGCTCAGTAGAGGTTATAGAAAGAGCCTTGTTTAAAAGAATAGAGGACTTTCCTAGAATAGAGAACAAGGATTATTCAAAGCTCAGAGAATTAACTGACTTGTTAATGGAGTTGTGTGTAGAGTTGAGCGAAACGGGTCGAAAAAATTCAAAAGTCGCCGACTTTTGGCAAAGTCGGGTTTCATGAAACGAAACCCGACCCTAGGATGAGGTCGGCCACGGGTCGGCGACTTACGCGCCAAAGTCGCGTTTCAAAAGTTTGTTTTGCGCTCTTTTTCAGCCAATCAGGATCCACGGACACTGTGGGCAACGTGATGACCTAGGCACGGGTCACCACCATCTTTCAGAAGGGCATGCAAGTGATTGGCTTGCTTTGGTGGGCGTCACAGGGGGTATAAAAGGGCGTGCACACCGACCGCCATCTTACTTCTGCCGATCTTAGTATAGGGAGAGGTTGCTGCTGATTCTGTAGGGAGAGCGTTAGGCAGGGAAGAAGACAAAAAAACTGCTTCTGCTGCTAGCGATTTGGCCTGCACAACACACAAGTCACTGTGTGTGCAGTGCAAGGGGAGGCTATATTGTGGTGTATCAGTGGTGTTGGTTGTTGGGCTGCCTTTTAAGGCTTCCTGACACGCTGGCATTGCTGTTTACCCACTGCTCCGCAAACTGCTTTTTTAAAAGCAATCCAATCTCCCTTATCCTCTAGTCACTTTTGTCACAGCTGTGCCATCGAGCGTGTCACATAGCGCTCAGATATCAGTGGGCCTCACACAATCCACAAGTGTCCAGTGTCCAAAAGTGTGCGCAGAGATTCAAAATCTCCATTATCCTCTCGTCACTTTGGTCACAGGCAGCTGTGCCATCGAGCGTGTCACATAGCGCTCAGATATCAGTGGGCCTCACACAATCCACAAGTGTCCAGTGTCCAAAACTGTGCGCAGAGATTCAAAATCTCCATTATCCTCTCGTCACTTTGGTCACAGGCAGCTGTGCCATCGAGCGTGTCACATAGCGCTCAGATATCAGTGGGCCTCACACAATCCACAAGTGTCCAGTGTCCAAAAGTGTGCGCAGAGATTCAAAATCTCCATTATCCTCTCGTCACTTTGGTCACAGGCAGCTGTGCCATCGAGCGTGTCACATAGCGTTCAGATATCAGTGGGCCTCACACAATCCACAAGTGTCCAGTGTCCAAAAGTATGCGCAGAGATTCAAAATCTCCATTATCCTCTCGTCACTTTGGTCACAGGCAGCTGTGCCATCGAGCGTGTCACATAGCGCTCAGATATCAGTGGGCCTCACACAATCCACAAGTGTCCAGTGTCCAAAAGTGTGCGCAGAGATTCAAAATCTCCATTATCCTCTCGTCACTTTGGTCACAGGCAGCTGTGCCATCGAGCGTGTCACATAGCGCTCAGATATCAGTGGGCCTCACACAATCCACAAGTGTCCAGTGTCCAAAAGTGTGCGCAGAGATTCAAAATCTCCATTATCCTCTCATCACTTTTGTCACAGGCAGCTGTGCCATCGAGCCTGTCACATAGCGCTCAGATATCAGTGGGCCTCACACAATCCACAAGTGTCCAGTGTCCAAAAGTGTGCGCAGAGATTCAAAATCTCCATTATCCTCTCGTCACTTTTGTCACAGGCAGCTGTGCCATCGAGCCTGTCACATAGCGCTCAGATATCAGTGGGCCTCACACAATCCACAAGTGTCCAGTGTCCAAAAGTGTGCGCAGAGATTCAAAATCTCCATTATCCTCTCGTCACTTTTGTCACAGGCAGCTGTGCCATCGAGCCTGTCACATAGCGCTCAGATATCAGTGGGCCTCACACAATCCACAAGTGTCCAGTGTCCAAAAGTGTGCGCAGAGATTCAAAATCTCCATTATCCTCTCGTCACTTTGGTCACAGGCAGCTGTGCCATCGAGCCTGTCACATAGCGCTCAGATATCAGTGGGCCTCACACAATCCACAAGTGTCCAGTGTCCAAAAGTGTGCGCAGAGATTCAAAATCTCTATTATCCTCTCGTCACTTTGGTCACAGGCAGCTGTGCCATCGAGCGTGTCACATAGCGCTCAGATATCAGTGGGCCTCACACAATCCAAAAGTGTCCACTGTCCACAAGTGTGTGCAGAAATTCTAAATCTCCCCTGTCCTATAGACACCTTGTACCTTGTTTTACATTACTATATAGTTTGTTGGATTTTGTCAACATTTCTACCAAAAATGAGGAAGGCTGGTGGAAGAGGCCATGGAATTGGGCGGGGGTTGGCAGCTGGTAATGATGGTGTTGGTGGTGGATCTGATGGTAGTGGCAAGAGCAAAATAGGACCGAATGCAGGAGGTGCTGACCCTGCGTCATCGTCTGGCTACATAAGGCCTCGAACGCTTAGTTTTCTAGGAGTTGGCAAACCGCTTTTAAAGGCAGAGCATCAGGAAAAAGTTTTGTCTTACATTGCTGACTCAGCCTTCAGCTCTATCGCCTCCTCTTCTTCAGTTGTAAAAAGTAAAAGCACTGAGTCGTCATTGGAGGCTCATGTTCATGAACCACACCTTTCCTTGTGTCCTTCACCCCAACCAAGATTAAAGGATGACGCAGGCCATACTACTGATTACTCCATGGAGCTGTTTTCACATACCATGCCTGGATTATCAAGTGAAATGGTGAATTACCCAGGCCAAGATGAATCTGACATGGAGTGCACTGATGCACAGCCGCTGATGGATGATTCTGCTGGTACATTCACTCAGAGCACTACATTGTCCTCGCAGTGTACAGAGCCAGATTTTGACCCTGATGAGACTCAGGTGCCCCTTCCCGCACACTATACCACCATACACGGTGACACAGAGAAAGGTGCACATGACATAGAAGAGGAGGTGATGGATGACCCAGTTGTTGACCCAGATTGGCATCCATTGGGGGAAGAGGGTGCTGCTTCCAATAGCTCAGATGAGGAGCATCCACAGCAGACATCGACATCGCAACAGCTGTTATCTGGCAGGCCCGGAGCACTCCAAAGACAGGTTCCAATCATCAAAAGAGTTGCTGGACAGCTTGTCCAGAGGGTCAAAAGATCACAGCGTGCTAGGCCGCAAAATGTCTGCCAAAGTAGGAAGAGTGCAGTGTGGCACTTTTTTGAACAAAATCCTCATGATCAGGCCAAGGTTATCTGTAAGAAGTGCGCAAAGACCTTTAGCCGAGGGAAAAATCTGAAAAATTTGAATACCAGTTGCATGCTTAGACATTTAACCAGCATGCACGTGCAAGCCAACACCAACACCAAACCTCAAGTGCCACATGTGCAACTGATCACAACGAAGGTAGTCAGCAACGCTACATTGTTTCCCCCACTGTAAGCCCACCGGTTAGCACAGCAGCAAATGTTGAGGTGTCGTTGCAAGACCACAGCAGTCAGGGAATCCCACTGTTATATCAACGAAAGACTGATTCTAGGCCATCAGAAAGAACACCAACTCCATCACCATCATCAACCCTCTCTCAGTCCATCCTGTCCACCGCTACTTCCACCATATGCAGCTCTCAAGTCCAGCTCACCCTCCCAGACACTATGAGTAGGTCAAGAAAGTACTCAGTCTCTCATCCGCGTACACTGGGTTTGAACGCCCACATTGCCAAACTAATCTCGTTTGAGATGATGCCCTTTCGGTTGGTGGAAAGCACAGCTTTCTGCGAACTCATGGCCTATGCAGTACCACGCTATGACCTACCCAGTCGCCACTTCTTCTCTCGCAAAGCCATCCCAGCCCTCCACCATCATGTGAAAGACCGCATTGTCCATGCACTCAAGCAGTCAGTGAGCGGAAAGGTGCACCTCACAACTGATGCATGGTCCAGTCGGCATGGCCAGGGCCATTACGTGTCCATCACTGCGCACTGGGTTAATGTGGTGGATGCAGGGTCCACAGGGGACAGCGGTGGTGGGACAGTGCTGCCTAGCCCACGGTATAGGAAACAGTTGGCTGTAGGCGTTCGACCCTCCTCCTCCTCCTCCTCCTCCAGAAGCGAAAGCTCGTCCACAGAGCGCAGTCGTACAAGCACTCCATCTGCAGCTGCCACTGTTGCACACGATGTGTCCCCCTATCGAGCAGCTAGTGGAAAGCGTCAGCAGGCTGTGTTGCAGATGATGTGTTTGGGCGACAGACACACCGCCGAGGTGCTGGCCGAGTACTTGAAGCGACAAACTGAGTCATGGCTGGGCAGTGTACATCTTGAGGCAGGCAAGGTAGTTAGTGATAACGGCCATAATTTTGTGGCAGCCATAGCCCTTTCAAAACTCAGCCACATACCTTGCTTGGCTCACACCTTGAACCTGGTGGTGCAGTGCTTCCTCAAAAATTATCCGGAGTTAACAGCCCTGCTCCAGAAGGTGCGAAGACTGTGCGCGCACATCCGCCGGTCGCCTGTACACTCCGTTCATATGCAGAAGCTGCAGCGATTGCTCCACCTTCCCAACCACCGCCACATTATCGACATTGCAACAAGGTGGAACTCCACCCTGCACATGGTGGAGCGGCTGTGCGTGCAGAGGCAGGCCATAATGCATTTGTGGGAGGATACACGGCCAGGCACTTTGAGAGCAGACATGGAGTTGACAGGCGTGCAGTGGTCGAAGCTGAAAGACCTTTGTAAAGTCCTTCAGTGTTTTGAGGAATGCACACGGCTGGTAAGCGCAGACGACGCCATCCTAAGCATGAGCATCCCACTTATGCGTCTGCTCATGCAAACTTTGACGCACCTTAAGGAGCAGGCGTCTGCAGCCAATGTTGATGAGGAGGAAGAGGAGGAGGGAATCCTTGATGACATTCAGCCATTGTCTGCTCAGGGACCTCTCCTGGACGAGGTGGAGGAAGAAGAGGAGGAGGAGGAGGATGATGGGGATGATTACTTAGGGGAGGAGGATGCATCTCGTGGGGCAAGTGAAAATGTTGGCGTGGCAAGGTCTGGTACAGGGTTTGTGCGTGACTGGAGGGATGTGGATTTGCCAGAAAGTGCTCCTCCACCCAGCACTCGCAGTGCATCATTGACACCGGGAACATTGTCCCACATGTCAGATTATGCCTTGCGGATCCTAAAAAGGGACCCCCGCATTGCCAAAATGATGAACGATGACGACTACTGGTTGGCCAGCATCCTGGATCCACGCTATAAAGGCAAATTACAAAACATCATGCCACAGGAGAACCTTGACCTAATATTGGCTAATAAACAAGCAACTCTGGTAAATCGGTTGCTTGAGGCATTCCCAGCACACAGCAGCGGTGATGGTTCTCACACGAGCCGTACGGGCCGGGGGCAGCTTGGCAGAGGTGTTCGTGGTGCACACAGCAGAAGTGGCGTTGGAGACAGGGGTTTCATGACAGTGTTGTGGACTGATTTTTCAAATACCGCTCACACAACTGGTAATACTGCATCGATGGAAAGTGACAGGAGACAGCAGTTGTCAACTATGGTTACAAACTACTTTTCCTCCCATATCGATGTTCTCCCACACAGGTCATTCCCCTTTGACTATTGGGCCGCTAAACTGGACACCTGGCCTGAATTGGCCCAATATGCCTTACAGGAGCTCGCTTGCCCAGCTGCAAGTGTGCTATCGGAAAGAGTCTTCAGTGCAGCTGGATCAATCCTGACAGAAAAAAGGACCCGTCTGTCAACCCAAAATGTGGATGATCTAACCTTCATTAAAATGAACCACGCATGGGTTTCCAAGGATTTTGTCCCACCTTCCCCTGATGACACATAGGGTGACAGAAAAATGGCTTGCTTTGGTCCACCTCTTCCTGGTACTTCACCTATTTCGCCTTTTTCATCAGCTGAATGTCCAACATCAACATATGCCACTTTCTAAAACTCCCTAACTGTGCTGCCTCCCCCCCCATGGCCGGGGTCACCACCTAGCGCACGACACCGTGCGAGTGCCGTTGCCCTGGACAGGTGGGTAGGCAGACTCTTGGGCGCGGGCACTGGCACAGGGTCCCTCATAGTGCAATCAAGTGTCTCTGACGGTGGTGGTGCACACCCGCCATCAGACACACCGCTGTACTATGAGGGGCCCAGTGCCAGTACCGACGCCCACGAGTGGGCCCCCCTTGCTTGGGCAGGGCCCCAGCATTTGCAATCTTTACCTCTCCCTGCTCCTCCGCTGTGTAATCTGGGCCGTCAAATCCATACTGTGTCTGACACCGTCTGAGCCTGCCTCCTGAGACATATATTTTGAATGTGTACGCTATCCATACATGTTATCCGGGGATACGGTACCCTTTCTAACCTTTGTGCAATCACGTGCAATCCATACTGGGCCTAACACCGTCTGAGCCTGCCTCCTGAGACATATATTTTGAATGTGTACGCTATCCATACATGTTATCCGGGGAAACGGTACCCTTTCTAACCTTTGTGCAATCACGTGCAATCCATACTGGGCCTAACACCGTCTGAGCCTGCCTCATGCTGTATAGACATATATTTTGAATGTGTACGCTAGCCATACATGTTATCCAGGGATACGGTACCCTTTCTAACCTTTGTGCAATCACGTGCAATCCATACTGGGCCTAACACCGTCTGAGCCTGCCTCATGCTGTATAGACATATATTTTGAATGTGTACGCTATCCATACATGTTATCCAGGGATACGGTACCCTTTCTAACCTTTGTGCAATCACGTGCAATCCATACTGGGCCTAACACCGTCTGAGCCTGCCTCATGCTGTATAGACATATATTTTGAATGTGTACGCTATCCATACATGTTATCCGGGGATACGGTACCCTTTCTAACCTTTGTGCAATCACGTGCAATCCATACTGGGCCTAACACTGTCTGAGCCTGCCTCATGCTGTATAGACATATATTTTGAATGTGTACGCTATCCATACATGTTATCCAGGGATACGGTACCCTTTCTAACCTTTGTGCAATCACGTGCAATCCATACTGGGTCTGACACCGTCTGAGCCTGCCTCCTGAGACATATATTTTGAATGTGTACGCTATCCATACATGTTATCCAGGGATACAGTACCCTTTCTAACCTTTGTGCAATCACGTGCAATCCATACTGGGCCTGACACCGTCTGAGCCTGCCTCCTGAGACATATATTTTGAATGTGTACGCTATCCATACATGTTATCCAGGGATACGGTACCCTTTCTAACCTTTGTGCAATCACGTGCAATCCATACTGGGCGTGAGAACGGCTGGCGAGCTGTTAAGCAAGCTACAGCACCTGTCCAGACAAGTACAGGGATTCCCTAGCGAGGAGACTTATTTGATTGTTTTCAATGTTGGGACAGCAATTTTTGGGGAGCACTATACTCTGGAGAATGATAGATGGGGCCCACCATACACTGGAACATTCCAAAGGTGGACATCAGACACTGGAGCAGCATTTACAGGGCCCATTATACACTAGAGCATTAGAAATGGGGCCCATTATGTTTGGAGCATTATTTGGGCCCATAAGACAGTGGAGCTTCATCCATGGGGACCAACATATACTGTAGCATTATGTGGAGCTCATCATATACTGTTTCAAACATTATATGGGACCAATGATTCTGTATGGAGAAATAGATGGGCCTCGTCATGAGATGTAAAAAGTGAGGTATTTTTCATTGTACTATACCGCTATTTATCTGCCGCATCGGAGCATGATGAGTTGTGGTATGTGTTAAAGGGGGGCTCTTTCGCCCAGGGCACATGAAAACCTGCAGCCAGCCCTCCCCCCCCACAACTTTAGCCAAATAACCCCCATTTTTCAGTGCGTAACTTGTATTATGAAGTTAATTAAGGTTGACAAGCTTAAGTAAGAAGAATTGATGCTTTTGGCATTCAAATGGGCACTGTAGGTGTGTTTCCTGTCCTCCTCTCACTGCCGACTTTTATTCCCCATTGACTTACATTGGGTTTCGTGTTTCGGGACGACCCCGACTTTTCCCTATAATCGGACGATCTTGCTCGACCCGACTTTTGGAAAAGTCGGGTTTCACGAAACGAAACGCGACCATAAAAAACCAAAAGTCGCTCAACTCTAGTTGTGTGTAGCAAAAGCAGAAGGAGATCTTGTGGGGTTGACATATCTCAACACTGCTAGAGGTGTGAACCCCATAGTTCAAAAACTCCCATATAACCAGCAAAACAAATGGGTTACATATGGTTCTAGGTATAAACAGACTTACAATGTACCATTTCCTCCATTCAATGTGTTTGTAGATTTTGTCTCAGAACAAGCAAAAATTAGAAATGATCCTAGCTTTGATTTTATGCTGTCATGTGCCAATAACTCTGTTAGTAAACCTCGTAGAACAACTGTAGAGGTCCACAAAACTAACATTTCTTCCACAGGTTCAATTCGCAAAGAGTTCAGCTCCGGTCAAGGAGAAGACAAATCCAAGGACCCAAGCAGGCAGTGTCCCTTACACAAGAAGCCACATTCCTTACTTAAGTGCAGAGCTTTCAGAGAAAAGTCATTGGAAGAAAGGAAGGCCTTCCTTAAGGAGAACCGCATCTGCTACAAATGCTGCTCTTCAATATCCCACTTCGCCAGGGACTGTGAGGTTAGTGCAAGGTGTACCGAATGTGACAGCACCGAACATAACTCAGTTCTACACCCTGGACCACCATCGGATGCTTTGCCCCAAGAGCATAGCGGGGAGCTGAATGACTCAAATACTGACACTCCAGCCATTACTTCTAAGTGTACAGAAGTTTGTGGAAATCTCATAGGAGGCAAGTCCTGCTCTAAAATTTCTCTAGTGAGAGTCTACCCAGCAGACGAAAAGGACAAAGTCATCAAAGTATACGCGATTTTAGATGATCAGAGTAACAGGTCATTAGCCAAGTCTGCCTTCTTTGATAGCTTTAACGTCAGAGGACCCAGTGCCCCCTACTCTTTGAAAACTTGTGCCGGTATAGAAGAGACAGCTGGTAGGAGAGCAACAGGCTACGTAGTCAAGTCTATAGATGGCCAAATGCGTCAGCCCTTACCAACCATATTGGAATGTAACCAGATTCCTGACAACAGGTCAGAGATACCTACGCCTGAAGTGGCATCGTATCATCCTCATCTGAAGCGTATAGAACGCCTGATTCCTAACCTTGACCCAGAGGCTCAAATAGTCTTGCTCCTCGCGAGAGATAGTCTACGAGTCCACAAGTTTAGGCAGCATATCAATGGCTCTCACAACGCTCCATATGCCCAGAGACTCAACCTTGGGTGGGTCACTGTAGGAGAGGACTGTCTAGGAGAAGCACACAAACCGACAGTGGTTAACATGCTTACCAGTATGCTTGATCCATCTCTCCTTCAACCAAGGTTATTAGGGAACTAGGGGGTCTGCAATACCAAGACAGGTTATTACATTTGGGGTTATTTAGTTTGGAGAATCGAAGGCTTAGGGGTGAACTTATTACAATGTATAAATATATGCGGGGACAATACCAAGAGCTTTCTAATGATCTTTTTACTCTTAGACCTGTGACGGGGACAAGGGGGCATCCTCTACGTCTGGAGGAAAGAAGGTTTAAGCATACTCACAGACGCGGATTCTTTACTGTAAGAGCAGTGAGACTATGGAACTCTCTGCCATATGATGTTGTAATGAGTGATTCCCTACTAAAATTTAAGAATGGACTGGATGCCTTTCTTGAAAAGTATAATATTACAGGGTATATACACTAGTTTCCTTAATATTGCATTGATCCAGGGAGCAAGTCTGATTGCCGTATGTGGAGTCAGGAAGGAATTTTTTTCCCCAATGTGAAGCTTACTTGTTGCCACATGGGTTTTTTTTGCCTTCCTCTGGATCAACATGTTAGGTAGTGTTGAGCATTCCGATACCGCAAGTATCGGGTATCGGCCGATACTTGCTGTATCGGAATTCCGATACCGACTTCCGATATTTTTTCAATATCGGAATTCGGCATCGGAATCGGAAGTTCAGTTGATTGACGGCCTGACGTCATCATGATGCGCGGTGTGTGCGCATCATGATGCGCCGTCATTTCGGGCCTTCCGGGGGTCTCTGCCGGCCTGCCGGGGGGCTGTGCCGGCCTGCCGGGGGGCTGTGTGGACTGCCCGGGGTCTGTACCGGCCTGCCGGGGGGCTGTGCCGGCCTGCCGGTGGTCTGTGCACCCTGTGGGGGTCTGTACCGGCCTGCCGGGGGGCTGTGCCGGCCTGCCGGGGGGCTGTGCTGATGTCCGGGGGTCTGTGCAAGCATCGTCCGATGGGACTACAAGTCCCATCGGGCGATGCCTGCTACCATGACAGTGATTGACACATTAGCCAATGATGGGACAGTAGTAGTCCCATCATCCGGCTAATGTGTTAAATGTTAAAAAAAAAAAAAAAAAAAAAAAAAAAAAAAAATACTACATACATACTACATGCATGCTACATACATGCTACATGCATGCTACATACATACTACATATATACTACATACATACTACATACATGCTACATACATACTGCATGCTACATACATACTACATACATACTACATGCATGCTACATACATACTACATATATACTACATACATACTACATACATGCTACATACATACTGCATGCTACATACATACTACATACATACTACATGCATGCTACATACATACTACATGCATGCTACATACATACTACATACATACTACATACATACTGCATGCTACATACATACTACATACATACTACATACATACTACATGCATGCTACATACATACTACATATATACTACATGCATGCTACATACATACTACATGCTACATACATACTACATATATACTACATACATACTACATACATGCTACATACATACTGCATGCTACATACATACTACATACATACTACATACATACTACATGCATGCTACATACATACTACATGCATGCTACATACATACTACATGCATGCTACATGCATGCTACATACATACTACATGCTACATACATACCACATATATACTACATACATACAATACATTCATACAATACATACATAGACATACAGTACATATAACATAGAGTAACATACTTACCAATACTTGTCACATTGTTCCCCGAAGCCATTGTCTTTTCCGGGATAAATATTAACATAACAAACCACAAAAATACTCACCCACGATCCGAAGCAGTCCACGAGTGTGTCCCACGACGATCTTGGGTAGAGAACTGCAGCATCAGATGATGCTGCCGTTCTCTACGGGCTGCAGGAATCCAATGACGGAAGGTAGGTATCCTTCCGCACTGTATTCCTCCGCCACTTAAAAAAAAAAAGTCCCTAGTCTCACTTTATGCCATTGCTGTGTGGGAATTTCCCACACAGCAATGGCATAAAGTGAGACTAGGGACTTTTTTTTTTTTAAGTGGCGGAGGAATACAGTGCGGAAGGATACCTACCTTCCGTCATTGGATTCCTGCAGCCCGTAGAGAACGGCAGCATCATCTGATGCTGCAGTTCTCTACCCAAGATCGTCGTGGGACACACTCGTGGACTGCTTCGGATCGTGGGTGAGTATTTTTGTGGTTTGTTATGTTAATATTTATCCCGGAAAAGACAATGGCTTCGGGGAACAATGTGACAAGTATTGGTAAGTATGTTACTCTATGTTATATGTACTGTATGTCTATGTATGTATTGTATGAATGTATTGTATGTATGTAGTATATATGTGGTATGTATGTAGCATGTAGTATGTATGTAGCATGCATGTAGTATGTATGTAGCATGCATGTAGTATATATGTAGTATGTATGTAGCATGCATGTAGCATGCATGTAGTATGTATGTAGTATGTATGTAGTATATATGTAGTATGTATGTAGCATGTATGTAGTATGTATGTAGCATGCATGTAGCATGCAGTATGTATGTAGCATGCATGTAGTATACACTCACTGGCCACTTTATTAGGTACACCTGTCCAACTGTGTGTTAAGACTTAATTTCTAATCAGCCAATCACATGGCGGCAACTCAGTGCATTTAGGCATGTAGACATGGTCAAGACAATCTCCTGCAGTTCAAACCGAGCATCAGTATGGGGAAGAAAGGTGATTTGAGTGCCTTTGAACGTGGCATGATTGTTGGTGCCAGAAGGGCTGGTCTGAGAATTTCAGAAACTGCTGATCTACTGGGATTTTCACGCACAACCATCTCTAGGGTTTACAGAGAATGGTCCGAAAAAGAAAAAAAATCCAGTGAGCGGCAGTTCTGTGGCCGGAAATGCCTTGTTGATGCCAGAGGTCAGAGGAGAATGGGCAGACTGGTTCGAGCTGATAGAAAGGCAACAGTGACTCAAATTGCCACCCGTTACAACCAAGGTAGGCAGAAGAGCATCTCTGAACGCACAGTGCGTCGAACTTTGAGGCAGATGGGCTACAGCAGCAGAAGACCACACTGGGTACCACTCCTCTCAGCTAAGAACAGGCATCTGATGGCTACTTTCAGCAGGATAATGCGCCATGTCATAAAGCTCGAATCATCTCAGATTGGTTTCTTGAACATGACAATGAGTTCACTGTACTCAAATGGCCTCCTCAGTCACCAGATCTCAATCCAATAGAGCATCTTTGGGATGTGGTGGAACGGGAGATTCGCATCAGGGATGTGCAGCCGACAAATCTGCGCCAACTGTGTGATGCCATCATGTCAATATGGTCCAAAATCTCTGAGGAATGCTTCCAGCACCTTGTTGAATCTCTGCCACGAAGAATTGAGGCAGTTCTGAAGGCAAAAGGGGGTCCAACCCGTTACTAGCATGGTGTACCTAATAAAGTGGCCAGTGAGTGTATATGTAGTATGTATGTAGCATGTAGTATGTAGCATGCATGTAGTATATATGTAGTATGTAGCATGTAGTATGTATGTAGCATGCATGTAGTATATATGTGTTATGTATGTAGCATGTAGCATGCATGTAGCATGCATGTAGTATGTATGTAGTATATATGTGGTATGTATGTAGCATGCAGTATGTATGTAGCATGCATGTAGTATATATGTAGTATGTATGTTGCATGTAGTATTTATGTAGTATGAATGTAGCATGTATGTAGTATGTAGTATGAATGTAGCATGTATGTAGTATGCATGTTGTATGTATGTAGCATGTAATTTTTTTTTTTTTTTTTTTTTTTTTCATTTAACACATTAGCCGGATGATGGGACTACTACTGTCCCATCATTGGCTAATGTGTCAATCACTGTCATGGTAGCAGGCATCGCCCGATGGGACTTGTAGTCCCATCGGACGATGCCTGCACAGACCCCCGGAGCCTGCACAGACCACCGGCAGGCCGGCACAGCCCCCCGGCAGGCCGGCACAGCCCCCCGGCAGGCCGGCACAGCCCCCCGGAGCCTGCACAGCCCCCCGGCAGGCCGGCACAGCCCCCCGGCAGGCCGGCACAGCCCCCCGGCAGGCCGGCACAGCCCCCCGGAGCCTGCACAGACCACCGGCAGGCCGGCACAGACCACCGGAGCCTGCACAGACCCCCTGGCAGGCCGGCACAGCCCCCCGAAAGGCCCGTACAGACCCCAGAGAGGCTGTACAAGGGCAGGAAAGGGTTTTTCTTATTCCGATACCGGAAGTCCCATAGACTTGAATGGGACTTCCGGTATCGGAATCGGCGATACCGATACTTTTTTTAAAGATCGGCCGATACCATCCGATACGATACTTTGAAGTATCGGACGGTATCGCTCAACTCTAATGTTAGGGCAAGTTAGGATAGGATATGGGTTGAACTAGATGGACTTAAAGTCTCCCTTCAACCTTAATAACTATGTTACTATGTGAAAATCACTACTTCATAAAGGAGTTGCTACACAACACTTCAGCATCAAGTATCTTAGTGAGTCATGCCAATGATGATTGCATTCAGAATTGCGACCAAGATCACCTTGGGTGTACAGTCTTCCACAAGACCAAAGAAGATAATCGTATAGCAATGTCATTTGAAGATAGACTGTTCCTAAAGATGATGGAGCAAGGAATGGTGCAGGACAAAACGAAGAGCTGGATTGCATCTCTACCCTTCAAGCCTCAAAGACAACCCTTGCCTAACAACAGAGAACAAGTTTACAAATACTTTGTCTCCCTCATGCACAGCTTCTGTAGTAGACCAAAGATGAAAGACCATTTCTTAACCTTCATGGAGAAGATATGTAAGAACGGTCATGCAGAGTTAGCACCTACACTTCAAGACTTTGAGGACCACTGGCACCATGGTAAACACGTCCACACAGCTCTACAGCTAGAGCAGTCGAAGAATATAATTATCCGAGCTGTACAATGGGAAAACTATGCCAAAGAAATTGACTGTTTAACCAATCAACGACCAATATCAAAAGATAGTGTTCTGAGGAAACTCAGAACAGCAAGAGAACTGCAACTCTCTTCCAACTTGGATATGAAGGACGTAGAAAAATACCTTAGTGTACATGGGTGTACTTGGACTTTTAACTCACCACATTCTTCACATATGGGAGGTGTATGGGAGAGAATGATAGGTGTCACAAGGAGAATCCTTGATTCAATCTTCTTACAGGAAGGATCTGCAAGACTGACACACGAAAGCTTGACAACATTCATGGCCGAAGTGTCAGCCATCATAAACGCCAGACCGTTGACTCCAATTTCCAGTGATCCTGATGACCAAACTGTTCTCACCCCAGCCCTGCTGCTTACGCAGAAGACCAACCCTAATTGCTCTCCACCTGGAGAATTTAATGTTAAAGACCGTTACAGGAGTCGATGGAGACAAGTACAGAGTCTCTCCAATGCCTTTTGGGACAAGTGGAAAAAACAGTACCTGCCTACTCTGCAACAGAGGAGAAAGTAGCAAACCAGCAAGTCTCACCTCCAGCCTGGCGATATAGTACTAATGAAAGACTGTCAGTTTCGAAGAAATGAATAGCCATTAGGTCTCATTACCCAGACATTTCCAAGTAAGGATGGAATCGTACGTAAGGTGGAAGTAAAAAATAGGAAAACAAGGCGAGACCAAATTGTTCCTCAGGCCAGTAGGGGAACTCGTACTGCTGTTCTCGTCCAATAAACACAATAGTGACGACTGCTGACGTCAAGTGGGGAGTGTTCTGTCCAGCCATATAATTGCTGTCTAGAAGGTCTAGTCATTTTTTTATGTCTTCGATTATTACAGACATTGTATTTTTGTGTGTATTAATCCTTCATATATTTCATACTGTAAGGTAACAGCACCACCTGCTGGCCGTTTAATGCATAGATTCTAGTTTAATTTGCAATGTATTGTGGGATTGTTCCTGTTACATCATAGTCTTGTTTATGACACTGTGAGGGGAAAAGCAGCCATTATTCCTCCATGTGTCTTAGGAGAAACTACACCATTCGTGT
The DNA here is from genome assembly GCF_039654945.1 of Dendrobates tinctorius. Taxonomy (NCBI): domain Eukaryota; kingdom Metazoa; phylum Chordata; class Amphibia; order Anura; family Dendrobatidae; genus Dendrobates; species Dendrobates tinctorius. The sequence goes on along the minus strand of NW_027361728.1, from coordinate 57,051,966 downwards.
TCTTCATGCTTCTTAAACAACCTGCTCTAAGCATAGTTGGTAAGCACTATCTAGGTGTTATAATCCTGTGTTTATAACGTTTGTTGTATTAAATAGGTAATCATCAGCTATGTATTACCTCATGGTACCTATGTATTACTTCATGGAACCTATGTATTACCTCATGGTACCTATGTATTACCTCATGGTACCTATGTATTACCTCATGTTACCGTGTATTGCAGACTAGCTGTATTTTATGCTCTGTGCAGTTATATATTCTGAAATGCTCCTGTTATTGCATACTATAGTTTCACCCAATAAAAGAAGGTTACAATTTTACAGCCTCTTTTCTTAAAGAAGACAGGGGGTTTAGCTACATGTCTCATTGCACACCCTGCCAACATGTATGAGGACAGTATACAACTAAATCACTATGCTGCCAGTGTAAAAGACACATTAAGGGTATCTTCACACATGGTGGTTTTGTTGCATATTTGGTGTGTAAAATATGCACCATAATACAGTGCAAGCATATTCAATGATATTACCCCCGGGGCAGCACGGTGGCTCAGTGGTTAGCACTGCAGTCTTGCAGCGCTGGTGTCCTGGGTTCGAATCCCACCAAGGACAACATCTGCAAGGAGTTTGTATGTTCTCCCCGTGTTTGCGTGGGTTTTCTCCGGGTACTCCTGTTTCCTCCCATATTCCAAAGATATACTGATAGGGAATTTAGATTGTGAGCCCCTTCGGGGACAGTGATGATAATATGTGCGGAAAATGTTAGCGCTATATAAAGATTATTATTACTGAAATCTTAACGCTTTTTTTTCCATGCATATTTTAAAGGGAATCTGTCACCCCATTTTCGGCCTGTAAGCTGCGGCCTCAGCCATCAGGGGCTTATCTACAGTATTCTGTAATGCTGTAGATAAGCCCCCGATGTAACTTGAAAGATAAGAAAAACAAGTTAGATTATGCTCACCCGGGGGTCCGGTCCGATGGGTGTTGTAGTCTGGCTCGGCGCCTCCCATTTTCATACGATGCCATCCTCCTTGCTTCTGTTGCGGCTTCTGCGCAGGCATAATTCTCTGCCCTGTTGAGAGCAGAGTAAAGTACTGCCGTGCGCAGGCGTTGGATCTCTCTGACCTTTCCCTCAACAGGGCAGCTAAAGTACGCCTGCGCTGGAGCCGCAGCAGAAGTAAGAAGGAGGACAGCATCTCTAGAAGATGGGAGGCGCCGGACCGGACCGCAACACCCTCCGCACCCGACCGCGCCCCCCGGTAAGTATATTCTAACTTGTTTTTCTCCTTCAGATTTCATCGGGGGCTTATCTACAGCATTACAGAATGCTGTAGATAAGCCCCTGATTGCGGTGGCCGCAGCTTATAGGCTGAAAATGGGCTACCAGATTCCCTTTAAGCCCTGCTGTGTTTTTGCCGCCACACTGCATGCCAACTCTTTCAGCGTTTTTGCCATGTTTTTCACCTATTAAAATGAATGGGTGAAAAAAAAAACACAAGTAAAAGCAAAACAAAAACGCACTAATTGTATGCAGTGTTATTACTGCCGCCACTTTGGGTTTTAGTGCAAAATGCAACGTGTGAAAATCACCTAAAGCATGCAAACTTTAAGAAGAGAGTCAACACAATGTACATGGAAGCAAAGCTATTTTAGCAATACACTGCTTTAAATTATAAAATGAATATCCAGTGTGACAGGGTCACTGGCACTGTATGTGAGGGGAGATGTGTGTCATGAAGATTGCTTTAGTCCGTGATCTAAAAAAACCATAAGTTTCTCTCCAGCATGCTATGTGCTGAAGGGGTTAATCAGCCACGAGAAGGAGGTGAATAGGTCAGAGATGGACCTACTCACTTTATCACCACCTTAATTGTGTGGCTGGGGAGTTAAATGTTCAGCCAGTTTTTTTCTTCTGTGTGTGTTATGGTTTGGAGAGCAGTCTCCAGACTGGCTCCAGGAGGAGCTGAAGACATATGCTGGTCTGAGTGGGTGAACCGTTCAGATATAAGGGCTCTATTGTGATTTATCTTTTGTTTTGCCATTATGCCAGAAAGGCAATATTTGCTTAACTGAACCCTGCTATGGTTTATGCTGTTCCATAATAAACCAGCAGGTGAGTTACCTAAGAAGCGTTCCTGTGTCTACATCTGAAAGCAGCTGAGTGAGTCAACCCCTCACACCGGTTATAATGAAAACAGAATATACTATGGCACTAAACCTGCTGATCATTTATTGTGAGCCAGAAATAAAACATTCATATTTCACAAGAAAATTTTTAGCACAGAAAAACATTTACTTAACCCCTTTCTGACAATGTACGTAATGATCCGTCAATGTGATCCGGGTGTAGCAGAGTGTATCTTTTGAGAATCCACTGGTACACAGAAGAACGTCACTGAGCAAGTTATCTTCAGTAAACAGTATTTACTTCATATGGGTAAACATGAAATAAGAATTGAGAAGCACACAGCTGTGCTGCTGGTATAATACAGTCAAAAGCTAAAGTAAAACTAAACAACAACAAGACAGCTTCCCTCTCCACAATACAGCAAACATTTGACTTCACACTATCACCATCTGCTGGTGTAAAGTCCTCCTTTACATAAACAATAAGTCCATTTCTGTTGCATATGCTAACACCCTTTCTCAATAGTAAGGACGTATTCAGTCAAACCCAACTTTTTTATTAGTCTCTGGTGTTTAACAACATTCAACACCTTCGTGAAGATGTCTCCTGTCATTTCTTCAGTAGGATAATCCTTCAAGAAATGATACTTCACATTTCCCAAGTCTTTGATTTCGAAATGTTGCTTCAGGGTTTTTAAAATGTTTTCTTCATCCCTTTCTTGTTCATAACAAATCAAAATGTCGTCTACATATATGAGTACATAAATCCATCTAGTCATCCGCCTTTTTGTGTACAAGCATGGATCAGCTTTGCTTCTTTGAAAATTTTCATTTGTAAGCACTTCCGTGATTTTATCATTCCACGCTTTAGCTGCTTGCTTTAAACCATATATGCTTTTCTGTAGTTTGCAAACTTTGGGTTTCTTTCATCTTTGAATCCTGGATGTTGTTCCATGTAAATGTCTTCTGTTAAATCTCCATTCAAAAATGCTGTCTTTACATCCAGATGTATCAGTTCCATCTGCTTCATTGCTGCAACTGTAAGTAAAGTTCTTATTGTAGTATGTTTGACAACTGGAGCAAATGTCTCATCATAGTCTTCTCCATATTTTTGAGAATACCCTTTAGCTACGAGTCTTGCTCAGTATCTTTCAGGTGTGCCGTCTGTTTGGTATTTTACTTTAAAAATCCATTTATATCCTATGGCTTTTCTTCCTTCTGTTAAGTCTGTCATTGTCCATGTATTTGAGTCATGCATGGATTTCATTTCTGTTTCTGTTACTTCTATCCATTTATTAGCTTCTTCTTTAGGGAGTTTAGATATGTCTTCCCAAAAAGTAGGTTCATAAATTTTACTTGTGCTTGTCTTGTATGAGAGACGGTTTGGTGGTTTACCTTTGTTTTCTCTCATTGAACGTCTTGGTTCTGTGTCTGTTTGTAGTTGTATTTCTTCATTTTCAGTATTCTGTTCTTCATCAATTTCAACTACTTTCTCATCAGATACCTCTTCAGCTATATCACTGCTGTTTTTCTCATTTTTGTGTCAATTGAAATCATAGTGTCTTCATTTAGATCCTCAATGAATGCCACACTGTTACTCACCGTGACTCTGTCTGTTTTGGGATCTAGGATTCTGTATCCCTTGCAATTTTCATTATATCCAACAAATATTCCCTCCATGGATCTGTTTTGAAGTTTGGAACGTTTCTCTGTTGGAATGAATATAAAAACTTTACATCCAAAAACTTTTAAATGATTGACACTTGGTTTCATACCTTGCCACAGTTCATATGGAGTTTTCTTCAGTTTTCTGGAAAAAAGTCTGTTCTGTAGATATATATATATACCAATGGCACAAAAGCGTGCAACTACAGAACACACAGCAGCAAGTATTAGGACAACACACCACTCAAATTGTCTCTATAAAGATAATAATAAATAAACCTTAAGCAAACTTGCGCTAATAGGATGTGTCCTGATTAGAAAACCAGAAATGGAAAGGAGATATCTTGTGGGGGAGGTCTGTTACCTTTACTGAAGCTTAATGTGGCAAGCCAGAAGAAACAGAAGTCCAGGTCCTTCCCAGAGATACTCCCCAGCACAGCGATGTATAGAATTACTGGAGTTAAAGGGTGCTACCTCCTAGGATACCGCCGTCCCGGCCGGTGACTGGCGTGCAGCTGGAGGTATGTATCGGCAGGCTGTAAAGATACCAGCCGCCGCTGGTCCACATACATCAGTATGCACCAAATCAAGTGGTCTTTTGCTTTTCATCTCACTTTCTTTTGGAATAGATATTCTTGTGGCTTTAGATTTTATACAACATTCACATCTTACGGTAATTGAGCAATCTGATATCTTTAGATATTTTGTCAATTCTTTTCTTTGTAGTTCCCTTATACTGTCAGGGTGTCTGTGTCCTAGATGTCTATGCCACACGTGAATACAGCTCTTGTGATCATGTGTACATACCTTCATCTGTTCCTTTGGTGTGTCAAGATGATATAATTGTTCATCTGCCTTGACATTAGTTATCACCTTGTTTCCTGCTAAAATTGCACACTCATTGTCTTTGAATTTTACAGTGAGTCCTTTGGCTGTTAAGCACTTCATAGAGAACAATCTGCCTTCCAATTTTGGAACACACAACACATCCTGTACAAGTATCTTCGAATCTTGTCCGAACTTGTTTGAACAGTTTAGCATACCTTGTCCTATACCTTCTGGGGTTATTTTGTTTCCATCTTCAAGATAAATGGCTTCTTTCTTATCTAAATCAAGTTCAGTGAAGAAATTCTTGTCACTTGTCATATGACTCATTGCTCCTGAATCAATAAACCAACCAAGTGATGATTTCTTGTCTGTTACTTTAAATGTGCCATTCCAATTAGTCTCACGTGAATCGGAAATTGTGTTTTTCACTTTCTGTGTATGCTTTTTATGTTGTAATTTTTGTTGTTCTGCTTTCCATATGGTACAGTCTTTCTTTAAATGACCTATTTTCTTACATCTGAAACATTCTCTTGTCTCTTTATTATAGGGTTTTTTTAAATTCTGTAGCTTTAAGAGCGTTTCCACTGTCCTTTTCTGTAGAAGAATCATTTGTCTGCTCTTTTCTTCTCTGATATTCATCTTTTAGTCTGGCTTTCACAAAATCTAATGTGATGTGTTTTTCTGGTCTCGTCTCTAGGGCTTTTTTCAAGGCTGTATACAAATCTGGTAAACTGCACAATAATATTGCTGCTAAATGACTTTCTTCACCAATAGACCTTAGCTGTCATATTACTTTTCATATAGTTTTTTCAATGCGTCCCACATTCCTTTCACTGTTTCTTCATTTCTTATGTGTATTAATTGAGCATCATCCACTAATAAGCTAATGGTGGCTCTCACTTTTCTATTCTATTTATCCCATGTCTGATTATCTTCATCAGGTCTATCTGTAATGGTTACTTCCCATAAATCATCTTTAGATAACAACATCTCTACTTTGAATTTTCATAACTGATAATTTTCACTGTTCAGCTTAGCTACTGTGAGTTTTAACTCAGTGCTGCACATCATTTTTTTTATATAATCTTACTTGTTTTATGAAGATATTCTTCTTTTTTCTTGAGTTCCTGTATATCCTGTGTGTGGTGATTCTCTGTAATTATCTCCAGTGTGCGGCCTTCCAGTTCCTGGGTCATAAATTCCTTTGTCCCTCTGTATCTGGATTTTTTTCTTTTCAGCCTCTGTTCACTGGGTTTTATCTCCTTCTGTTAACAGAGCTTATCTGCTTCTCCCATGTTTGAGGTTATCTCCTAGGTGTCTCTGTTCTGGGTGTCTGGGACTATCTCCTGTTCTGGGCCCATAACCTGTAGCAGAGTGTATCTTTTGAGAATCCACTGGTACATAGGAGAACTTCACTGAGCAAGTTATCTTAAGTAAACAGTATTTACTTCATATGGGTAAACATGAGATAAGAATTGAGAATCACACAGCCGTGCTGCTGGTATAATACCAAAAAAGCGAAAGTAAAACTAAACAACAACAAGAGAGCTTCCCTCCCCACAATACAGCAAACATTTGACTTCACACTATCGCCATCTGCTGTCAGGCTAGTGTAAAGTCCTCCTTTACATAAACAATAAGTCCATTTCTGTTGCATATGCCAACACTGGGCCTACCTAATCAGGTACGGATCAATACTAGTGATGGGCGAGCACTAAAATGCTTGGGTGCTCGTTGCTTGGGTCGAACATTTTTTAATGCTCGGGTTCTTGACCCGAGCAACGAACCCAAATGTAAGTCTATGGAAAACGCGAACATTTTTGCGGTGGCTTCCCCGGAGGTATTAGAGGGTCTTAAAACATTGGAAATCGTTGGAAACATTGCTCAAATGACAAGGGAACAGCATGGGGAAGACCCCTGGAAGCATTTCTGACTCCCGGGTCACTGCTGTGAACAATGTTTTCAGAGTCTTAAGCCACTTTTACAGACTCACCAAAAAAACATACAAAGACTAAACCAAAATGGATTTTCCTGGGAAATATGTTAAGGAACATCCTTTCCACATTAATGACTTGTATATAAGGTAAAATAAATAACCAAAAACAAAAATGCTCCTCCACACCTTGGGCTATGTTCACACAGCGTTTTTGATGCGTTTTTCAACTTTAGCATCGCTTTCAAAAAAGACAAATGCATTCATTGGGAAATGTCATTCTAAAATTTTACAACCTTTGCTGGCCATGTGGTGTGTGACACATCCTGTTTCATTTATGAAGGAGGGACTCATAGGGCCATCAGGAGGACTGTAATATTTTTAAAGTGACAGCAGTTGGTCCTCACTATTCAAAGAGAGCCATCAGCCGGCTATGCTTTGTTGTTCCCATTATTAAACAGTGGGTCTCCTATCATGTTATTGCATATGCAGTGAATGGCAGGGCTGCCCAAAATTTGGACGCACCACTTTGACGAGACTTACAGGAGGGTCACCTGAAAGCAATGTTCCCATTAGGAAGTTGGTACTACCATAGTGTTTGCCTATGCAGTGAATGTAAGGCCTGCCCCAAATTTAGATGCATCCCAATACCCCTGAGAACAGCCACCCCAATACCTCTTTGAAGAGCTGTACGGGATGGCCACCTGAAAACAATGTTCCCATTATTAGGAAGATGGTACTCTCATACTGTTTGTTTATACATTGCATGCAAGGCCTGCCTTGCATCAAATTTAGACATCCCAGTATCCCTTTGAAGAGCCATACAGGATGGTCACCTGAAAGCAATGTTTCCATTATTAGGAAGTTGGTACTCCCATATTGTTTGCCTATGCACTGAATGCAAGGCCTGCCCCAAATTTAGACGCGCCATAATATCCCTTTGAAGAGCCACCACAATACCCCTTTGAAGAGCCGTACAGGATGGCCATCTGAAAGCAATGTTCCCATTATTAGTAATTTTGTAATCGCATACTGTTTGCCTATGCATTGAATGCAAGGCCTGCCCTGCCCTAAACACCAGGCAGAGGAGCATTTAAGTGTTGAGCCTGAAGAACCAGCAGTGGAGAATTGCAGTGTTGAGGTAGAAGAAACTGCAGTGGAGAATTGCAGTGTTGAGACTAAACACCCGGCAGTGTAGCATTTCAGTGTTGAGCATGAAGAACATGCATTGGAGAATTGCAGTGTTGAGGCTGAACACCCGGCAGTGGAGCATTTAAGCGTTGAGCCTGAAGAACCAGCAGTGGAGAATTACAGTGTTGACGATGAAGAACTGGCAGAATTGCATTGTCGAAGTTGACCAACCAACAAAGTTCACATTATTAGGAAGTGGGTCTGTTTGACTATGCAGTGAATGCAATGCCTGCACCAAATTTGGACGTACTCCAATACCCCTTGAAAGAGACGTGGAGGAACTGCTAAAAATCTGTTCCCATTACAAAGGAGCATGTCTCCTATACTTGTAATGTCCATGCAGTAAGTGTATGGACTGACAAACATTTCCCCCTGTGGGGTATACAGCAACATACAGTCAAAAAAACTAGTTTATTTCAATGGGAAGCGAAAAAAGAAGAAATATGCAGCATTCACCGATATACTGTAGCTGAAAAACTGTGCATCTTTATTTCACATAAATTCCATCAATAGATGTGTGGACATGCAGGACGTTAGAGGAATGCTAGGGGAGGGAGGTGCCGGACAACGGCCGTTTCACGATTACTCGCTTCTACGGGTCCAGGTGAGGGGATTAGCTAAAGGTCATTCCCTTTATAGGATCACAGACCTTACTAATTCACATACATAACAAGTTGTGAAACAAACATTTACAAAAAAAATATATAGTTATACAATATATAAAGTGCAAGATACTAGTAAAGAATAAATCTTTCCATATCGATTTAAAAGATAATCTATATTTTTACAATATCATTTTACACTGGTCTCCGCAGTGTTGGATGTTGATCTCTATGAGTTCATTTATCCTCATTTTTCACAGTCTTCTACTAGGCATTGCTCTTACTAGCCAGTTTCCTACTCCACACTGATGAGAGGCAATACCTCGAAACAGCTGTCTGTGGATGGATACCATGTTTTGGCATAGGTGGTTTCCTTCATTGGAGACTGCCCTTCCCGTGGTTGTTCCTTCCCGGGGAAAGATCTGGCTAGTCATTGCTTGCGTTGAGAAACATGTGATGGTGTCTCCGCGACTTGTGTTTTGTATATTTTTACATATTTCCCATAAGGGATGGGGGCTTTGCTCTAGAATCACTGCGTTGAGAAACATGTGATGGTGTCTCCACAGTGTTGGATGTTGACCTCCATGAGTTCATTCATCCTCATTTTTCACAGTCTTCTACTAGGCATTGCTCCTACTAGCCAGTTTCCTACTCCAAACTGATGAGGGGCAATACCCCGAAGCAGCTGTCTGTGGATGGATGCCATGTTTGGGCATAGGTGGTTTCCTTCACTGGAGACTGCCCTTCCCGTGGTTATTCCTTCCCGGGGAAAGACCTGGCTAGTCATTGCTTGCGTTGAGAAACATGTGATGGTGTCTCCGCGGCTTGTGGTTTGAATAACTAAGCTAAGACACAGCAAAAACAGTTCAATGGAGGCCTTAAATGCCTCAATTTTTAGTCCACAGATAGGTGAGGCGTATGACGAAGATACACCACTTTAAAATATGTGGCCTGTATTTTTTTAAACAGCAAAACAGTGTCAATAACTAAGCTAAGACACAGCAAAAAAAATTAAACAGAGGGCTCAAATGGGACTATCTTGATCGCAATGATATGTGATGCCTGTGATGCAGGTACCCCACTTTTAAATATCTGGCCTGTATTTTTTTTTTCTTGGCAGACAAAATCAGGGTCGGACTGGGGCACCAGGACACCGGAGAATCCTCCGGTGGGCCCAGGACCGCCCCCAGCCCCAGCTCCAGCTCCTGCCTCCTTCATTCCTGCATGCCCTGCTTGCTAGTAGCATGGGCCGAGCGGTGCACACTTTTTTCTATAGCCGTCATCGGCGCGCAGGCTGCACATGTGATGTGATGGGAAGTGCAGGCAGCTCGATCACATCACCTCCTGCCGCCGCTGCCGGCTTCTATCTGCCAGGAGAGCTGTGTGTGCGTATGTGCCGACCCTCACTTCAGCCAGCACAGTCAGAGGCACAGCTGACTGTGAGGCTGAGTCTGAGAGGAGACACCCACACACAGCAGCTGACCCGCAGTCACCTGTTTGCTGTGCTGCATCTCTCTGCTTCTCTTTCACAAAGCTGTGGACAGCAGTGGAAACGTTGATTGGCTGCAATTCAGCCAATCGGCATTAGTTTTCTTTGTGTGACCTCACAGCACAGCCCAGGCAAGGAGCTGTGCTGTGATTGGTCAAGGTCCTGCAAAGCAGCACTGCCATATATTCTACAGAGGGAGTCTGGTGGCTGCAGTGGGACTGTAAAGAAATATATAATGAGCCTGCAGCCTGACTAGTTCTCCAACCAGTGAGGCAGTTAGGGGAGGGGGCCCCCATGCCACCTAAAGGTGGCACAGGGGAAGGGGCCCCCAATACAATTCTAATTCCCTGTGGCCCCCTCCCCAACTGTGTCAGCCACCTCTAGTTTACTGTGAGTCCACTTTCCCTCTCTGACCAGGCCCACAGGATAATAGAGGTGAACCAGTGGGGGAGGGGGCCCACAGAATATAGGGTGACACAGTGGGGGAGAGGGCCCACAGGAAAATAGATGAGAAACAATGGGGGAGGGGACCCACAGGATATTGTGTGAAACAAATATTTAAAAAAAAAAGTACTAAAAGTTCAAATCACACCCTTTTATCCCATTGAAAATAAAGATATTTAAAAAATAAAAAAATACACATATTTGGTATTGCCGCGTTCAGAAAGTCCGATCTATCAAAACATAAAAACAATTAACCCGATCAGTAAACACCATAAACAGAAACAATTCAAGAATGCTAAATGTCCTTTTTTCTGGTCACCACAATTCCACAAAAAAGCTGTAACAAGTGATCAAAACATCACATCTGTCCCAAAATAGTACTAATAAAAACGTCTCACCCCGCAAAAAAAGCCATCATACAGCTCCCCTGTGTGTAATAAAATACGCAGCAGTCGCCGTCTTCTGCCACTGTGTCGTTGATTTGGTCTTCTTCGCTGCAGTGGAACACAGGCACAGGGCCACCGGTAATTATTTTAGGGTATGTTTCCACGTTTAGGATTTGTTCAGTCTTTGCTGGAGATTGGACATTGCGTACAGCCACAGCGTCCAATCCGCAGTGACCAGATGTTACAGCATAGTGGAGGGGATTTTATGAAATCCCATCTCCACTATGCATACAAAGACGCAGGTGGCAGACCTGCGTATACGCACATGCGGCACATCTTTATAGACCGCAGCATGTCAATTTATCTTGCGGAGACGCTCAGTCTCCGCAAGATAAATAGCACTGTTCTGTGTATAGGATGCAGAATAGAAAGCAATCAAAAAATGTCATGTGCCCGAAAATGGTACCAATAGAAACATCAGCTCATCCCAAAATAAACAAGACCTCACATGACTCTGTGGGCCAAAATATGAAACAATTGTAACTCTCAAAATGTGGTGATGCAAAAACTATTTTTTGCAATAAAAAGTGTCTTTTAGTGCGTGACAGCAGCCAAATATAAAAACCCGCTATAAGGCCTCATTCACACGCTTATGGTGCTAGTGGGGATTTCACTGGATCCCACTGCAGCTCAGCCTGGCTGGGAGCAGAGCTTCAGTGACTGGAGGTAGCCTCGATGACGTCACCACCGGTCACTGACTTCGTGTTCACAGCAGCTCATACCCATGTGGTTCTCAGCCTGGACGGTCGCATCTTGGCACCGTCCAGGTTGAAAACTAATTATCCCCCAGACATGTATTATGGCGTGGGACAGAACGACCAACAGGTGAGGGATACTGTTGCTTTTTATTTTAGTCTTATTACAGGAGAAAGAGGGCTTCGGTGGAATTCGGTGCTATAATCAACTAACTGTGTTTTTTATTTTAAATAAAAATGGAAAAGTGTGTTCTGTTTTATTTCTAGTAAAAGACTTTACTCTGGCTATGTATTTACCAAATAACTATAGGATTAGTAATGGATAGGTGTCTTATAGATGCTTCTCCATTACTAAGCTGTGGGCTTGATGTCACCTGGCACTACAATGGTGACATTAACTCCACAAATATGAACCCCACTTGCCGCCGCTACAGGGCAAGTGGGAAGAGCCTGGCAAAGCGCCAGAATTGACGCATCTAATGTGCGTTTTCTGGGTGGCTGCATGCTGGTAATTTTAGGCTGGGGCGGTCAATATCCATGGTCCCTTAGCAGCCTGAGAATACCAGCCCCCAGCTGTGAGCTTTAGGAAGGCTGGTTGTCAAAAATGGGGGGGACCCCACACCGCTTTTTTAAAATGATTTATTTAAATAATTTAAAAAAACACAGTGGGGACCCCTCTATTATTGATAACCAACCTTGCTGAAGCTGACAGCTGAGGATTGCAGCCCCAGCTGTGAGATTTGTCTGGCTAGTTATAGAAAATACAGGGGAACCCACACAGTTTTTTCATTTATTTATTTATTTATTAATAGTGCTGGTGGTGGCTGATGAATATCCCCATCAGCTGCTCCTGCTATCACTGTTATTAGCAGCAGCAGGGGTAGGCTAATTGGAGTAATAGTCCCATCAGCCGGCGCCTGCTATCTCTTTTAACACTTAAATAGAACTCTCATTCTCCTCTGCTCGCGCTGATCACCGGCAGAGCAGGGAAGAATGATGAGAGCCGTGTTGAGCAGCCAGCGCCGGGGAAGAGCGCTTACTGTAACGCTTCTTCCCCAACGCCGATGCGTGTCACATGGATGACATTCTTGTGTGTTATGCGTATGCACATGTGCGGAACATTTTCTGGCTCGTGCTGACTTTAAAAAAGGAAAGGTCAGCGTGTTTTGCCTACACTGACATGTGCACGGACCCTTTCACTTGAATAGGCAAATAGTGCTTCATTCCTCCCGAGTCTCTCTGTATGGCTAAGTAGTACTGTACTGCCACATATGGGGTATTGCCACGTTCAGTAGAAATTGTGAGACAAATTTTGGTGCCATTTTTACCCACTTCATGTGTGAAAATATACATTCTTTGGCTAAAACCAAATTTTGGTGGTACAAATGTAGTTATTTTATCTTCACTGCCCAATGGTATAAAATTCTGAGACACACCCAGTGGGTCATGGCGCCTGCAAACCATAACAGTAAAATCTGGCACTCCTTGCCTTCTGTGCTTTGTAATGTGCCTGAAAAATATTTCCTGATTACATGTAGGGTATTGGCACACTCAGGAAAAAATGGACCTCAGTTTGTTGGAAAAAAAATTTCCTATTAGCCCTTAGAAAAATTAAAAACTTGGGGCTAAAATAACATTTAAGTTGTAAAAATGTAATTTATTCTTTCTTCACCGCCCAGTGGTATAAAATTCTGTGAGGCACATGTGGTGCTAATATGATCACTGCCCCCCCTAGACGAATTCATTGGGGAGTGTAGTGTGTAAAATAAGTTCACATATAGGGGTTTTATGTTGTTATGGCACCTCAGGGGCTCTGCCAATGTAACTTGGCACCCTCAAACAATTCCACCAAAATCTGAACTCCAATATGGCGCCTCTTCCCTTCTGAGCATTGCACTGTGCCTCAAAAGTAATATTCCTCTACACATGGGGTATCAGCGTGCTCAAGAGAAATTGTACAACTTTTGAGGTACAATTTCTCTTGTTCCCCTTGGGAAAATAAAAAATTGGGGGCAAAAACATAATTTTTGTGGAATAAATATGACTTTTTATTTTCATTGCTCTATGTTATAAACTTCTGTGAAGCACTTGGGGGTTCAAAGTGCTCATCACACATCTAAATAAGATCCTTGGGGGGGTCTACTTTCCAAAATGGGGTAATTTTGGAGGGGTTTCCACTGTTTAGGCACATCAGGGGCTCTCCAAATGCTATATGGCGTCCGATTTGAAATCCAGCCAATTTTGCATTGAAAAAGTCAAACAGCGCTCCTTCCCACATGGGTTTACCCCCAAATACGGAGTATCAGCATACTCAGAATAAATTGCACAATTTTTGGGGTCCAATTTCTTCTGTTATCCTTGGGAAAATAAAAAAAATTGGATCTGAAGTAAATATTTTGTGAAAAAAGTTAATTTTTTTTTCAAATACATTCCAAAAATTCCTGTGAAGCACCTGAAGGGTTAATAAACTTCTTGAATCTGGTTTTGAGCACCTTGAGGGGTGCAGTATTTAGAATGGTGTCACTTTTGGGTATCTTCTATCATATAGACCCCTCAAAGTGACTTCAAATGTGATGTGGTCCCAAGAAAAAATGATGTTGTTCAAAATGAGAAATCGCTGGTCAACTTTTAACCCTTATAACGTCCTAACAAAAAAAAATTGCTTTCAAAATTGTGCTGATGTAAAGTAAACATGTGGGAAATGTTACTCATTAAGTATTTTATGTGGCATATCTCTGTGATTTAAGGGCATGAAAATTCAAAGTTGGAAAATTGCCATTTTTTTCACAAATAAACACAAGTCATATCAAAGATATTTTACCACTATCATTAAGTACAATATGTCATGAGAAAACAATGTCAGAATCACCGGGATCCATGGAAGCGTTCAAGAGTTATTACCTCATAAAGGGACAGTGGTCAGAATTGTAAAAATTGGCCCCGTCATTAACGTGCAAACCACCCTTGGGGGTAAAGGGGTTAATACACTCGGAAAAATATACAATACAGTAGCAAAAAGATATGGAATGCACAAATAAGACCAGTGCTACCTTAGTACATGCTGAGCAGGGAGCAAAGATCAAACTAAGGGGCCCCATGGATTTTATAACCACAATGAACATCTGTATCCGATAAGCAGAGTGAAGCAAGAGCGATTTACATATTCTTTATGTTTCCAACACAACTACAAAGTAGCCCCAGTGACAGATTGTGACAATGTTCTGACATACCGTATTTCACAGCCTCATCTGCGCTGGCCAGTAACACAACAAAAAGAAAAGGAATAGCATTTGGGTTTCCCTGCAGTCACCACTGGCCTGCTGTGCCTATGTCCAAGTATATTTACTGCCTGACCTACCCAAGTGAACATAAATCTTAACTATTCAGGATGTGTTACTAAGATACCTTATACTGACAGCTTGTAGAACGCATTTACATTCAACCGGTTCAATAAATGAGTGGATAGAAAACATCCTCTGGTCTCTCCGACTATACCTGCAAAAGATGGAAAACATCACTGAGATGGTGTCATGAATCCAGTCCTTACCGCCACTAGATTTATAATTAGCTGTGCCAATAGAAATCAGAATAACAGTGACGCCGTAGTCTACAGAAATTTCCGTAACATCTTGTAGCTTGCATGTTACTTTCAAATGCGAAATGTAGCATCAAGCAACATTGAATATGTTTAACAAAGAAATGGCTGAATATGAATTTCTAGTGTTAAACCGCCATTAATATGGTAGAATTTGGCACTAATATCAGATTTTGCTTTTTTATCACTGGTGCCAATAATGCCAAGTAGTTTCTGGAGGAGTGAATAGCTGAAGTGCACATGGATCAGACTGGAATAGACTAGCTATTGAACCCATTCTACGCCCGGGTGGCGAGCATTTTTATTGGTACATTTCCTCCTCCTTTTTAAAAAAAAAAAAAACTGTCTAGAAATTCACATATAGTGTCTTCAATAAAATGGTTACGAATAGAACAGTATGCGCCGACTCCAGCGTCATTTTGTTAAAGTATTTTGCTACAAAATAAAGCGGGTAGGCAATTAAAATAAAACATTATCCTCCCCGCCAGCATTCGATTTCAGTTATGAAAGCGGGGGCGGCACTGGTTCAATCATTGCTCTGAGAATACAGAGCGGCCGTTGAAACCGCTCCCCCTACCCTGACTGACAATAGCTCCACATTAAGGCCGGCTGTCAGTCAGGGTCAGGGGCACGGTTACAGCAGCTGCTCTGTATTCGAAGAGCAATGACTGAACCAGCATCGCCCCAACCCCATGACTGAAACCGAATGCTCCCCCATCCTGTTCCCCCACCCTGGTATATGCTCCCCCATCTTGGAATTTGCTCCGCTATCCTTGTATATGCTCCTCCATCCTGGAAAATGCTCCCCCATCCTGGTCTATGTTCCCCCATCCTAGTCCATGCACCCCCATCCTGGAATATGGTCCCCCATCCTGGAATATGCTCTCCCTCACCCTGGTATATGCTTTTCCCAAATCTTGGTATATGCTCTCCCCCATACTGGTCCCCCATCTTGGAATATGCTCCGCCATCCTGGAATATGCTTCTCCATCCTGGTCCATGTTCCACCATCCTAGTCCATGCCCCCCATCCTGGAATATGTTCCCCTATCCTGGTATATGCCCTCCCCTATCCTGGTATATGCTCTCCCCTATCCTGGTCTCCCATTCTGGAATATGCTCTCCCCTGTCCTGGTATATGCTCTCCCCCATCCTGGAATATGCTCCACCATCCTAGAATATGCTCCCCATTCCTGGAATATGTTCCCCTATCCTGTTATCCCATCATGGTATATGCTTCCCCATCCTAGAATATGCTCATCCATCCTGGAATATGCTTCCCCCATCCTGGAATATGCTCCCCCATCCTGGTCCATGATCCCCCATCCTGGAATATGCTCTCGCCCATCCTGGTCCATGATCCCCCATCCTGGAATATGCTCTCGCCTATCCTGGTCCCCCATCCTGGAATATCCTTCTCCATCCTGGAATATGCTCCCCATCTTGGTTCCTCATCATGGAATATGCTAAATAAGAAAGGCATTGTGCACTACGTGTAATATATATATATATATATATATATATATATTCGGAGAAGTCTTGTACCAAGAGCATAATGGCTTCCTGTGACCAGTCTACTACATCAGTCGAGGATTGACTGACTGAACGCAATTATCCAGCACAAACTTGAGTTCCTAGCATTGAGGTAGTCTGTGGTGGACCAGCTACACAACCACCTGTATGGAGTGCATTTCGAAGTTCACACCAACAACAATCCGCTGACCTATGTGAAGGCCACAGCAAAACTTGATGCAACTGGTCATCGATGGCTCGCTGCGCTAGCTGTATATGATTTCAGACTGAAGTACCAACCTGGCACTACCAACACTGACTCAGATGCTTTGTTCAGCTTGCCCACGCATATATTGAAAGAGGAAGAAGAAAAAGCTTGGATTGAAGTCCCGACCCCAGAGGTGAAAGCTATGTGTCAACACCAAGGGAAGACTGCTCGATCAAGGGGCTATGCAACCCTCTTAAGAGTTTTAAAGGAAGCTGCTCCACCTTCGCTCTGTCAATTGACTAAGATGGACGCTGACTCCTTGTGTATTGCCCAGAGAGGGGTACTCAGGTCGCCGGGCAGCGTTACAGGGGGTCATGGGGATGGCAGCCATGCCCGGTGCCTGTGCTCCGGGGACAGTGAAATAGTGATAAAAATAAAAATATAAAAAGGAAAACAAAAATTAAAAAGAGTTTGTGACATCAGTTGGAGTGTTCGGCTGTAAGATGGCGGCACTGCAGATGATCCCTGGGGAGTAGGTGATGATGGCAGTGCAGGTGTTTAACTCCCTCCAACTAGGGCTGGCCCCCAGGAATAGTGATGGATGTAGATGGTGCAGAGTAATAAGGCAGGAGACAGGGAAAGCCACTTTACCATTTACTGAAGTCTAGATGCAGTTTCAGAGGATGAAATACAACTGTCACCAAGTACACAGTCTGCTCTGCATGATGGAAATGATCTCTCTCTGTTGTGATTCAGTACAAACTCCCTGCTGCTCAAATCCCTTCTGGGACAAAGGTTTCCTGGAGTCTGAAACTTCCAGTACAGCCACGTACTCACTGTTTTTTCTCCCCTGGCAACTATAATATAAAGCAATAGGTGGAAAATAAAATATTACCTTTAATCCGTCAATTAAAATACTAATCATGTGTCACCCCTGTGTAAATATATAAAACAGCATACAACTGCTTATCCAGCATATGGGCCCTAAACAAAAGAGAAAGAGACCCAACCTAGATACAAGGATATAGATGGTCACCTAAATGTTTGTTACATAGGTAGACAAAAACATCTAAAGGGTACAGCAATCGATACGTTCACTCACAAATGCCATAACCTGTTTGCACATATATGTAAAAATCATACAAGATTGCCAAAAAGGTCTCTCAGGACCACAAATTTGACAGTCAAGTGAGAATAATAATAAAAAGGAACAATCTCACCAGGTAGACTAATGGGTCAGGAGTCCCAGAAGATCCTCTGTTCGATCCAACTGGAGGATGAAATAAGGGAAGACAATACGTCAGGGGTGACACATGATTAGTATTTTAATTGATGGATTAAAGGTTATATTTTATTTTCCACCTATTGCTTTATATTATATATCTTATTTTGGGTGAGATTCATGTCAGTTTCCAACAGAAATTGTCTTATGCTTTATTGATAATCCCCTGGCAACTAGCAGAGTGAATCCTATGTGAAGCACGTGTTTGCTCTTGCACAATCCCTAACTGATTCTTTGTTGTTATGGAGCTCCTGGGTAAAGCACTTCACTGTTGGTTATGGAAACCACACAGCTTCTCAGCTTACCACCCAACTCTGGAAGCCTGGATGGCCTATGGGCTGATGCCCTGATCCTTCTCAGCACTGTCCCTGGAGAGAGCACATCTCTCCTCCATGAATATTCTCCATTTTCTCTTCACACTCTGTCTCCACTAACTATGCCCCTCCCCTCCCAGTTAGGGTATCTCTGCAAAGCTCTAAGCTTCAGACAGAGTTAGGGAGCGGGGTAAATTGTGAGTGCAGTTCTCCCCAGCAGAGAAAGCTTAACTCCCATCATTTACAATACACATATAAAATAGTACATATTTGACCATTTTGTGGCGACACAGACACAGGGCGCTACACATGCCTAAACTGACTCAAACTCAGGTTGAAAAGGCCCAACAGGAAGATCCTTCTGTGGGGGTTGTTCGATGATGAGTGAAAAGGGGGCAAAGGCCTGAGAGGAATGCATTGAGGACCAAAGAATCTGTCTTGCTGACCCGACTATTAGACTCTCTTGTGAAAAATGGATTGCTGTACTGAGAGGTCAAGCGTCAGAACAGGGAAGTTCATAAACAGCTTGTGCTTCCCTCTCGATTTCGGAAAATGGTTATGAAGGCACTGCATAATGTTGAGAGGACTACTAGTCTCACAGCAAATTGGTTTTACCAGCCAAGAATGGAACCTGACGTTGAGAGTTACTGTAAATCTTGCCTTCTCAGTCCGCCCTTCTTGTCAACATTACCAGTAATAGCCCCCTTGACCTAGCGGGCATCGAGTTCCTTTCAATTGAGCCTGATGAGAGAAATATCAGCAACCTTCTAGTGGTCACTAATCTTTTCACAAGATATGCTCAAACTTATACTACTAAAGACCAAAGGGCAACCACCGTGACCAAAACATTGTGGGAGAAATTCTTTGTGTATTATGGACTGCCAGCACATATCCATTCTCACCAAGGGAGAGACTTTAAGAGTCGACTAATTAAGGAATTGTGTGAGATTTGTGTGATCAATTAATCAAGAACCACACCATTTCATACTCGGGGAGATCCTAAAGCTGAAAGGTTCACCGTACCCTCCCTAACATATTGTGCACCTTGGATCCAAAACCGAAAGATCGTTTGAGCGGACACAAAAGTCAGTTAGTTCATGCCTACAACTGTACCAAAAAAGAGTCAACTAGGTACTCCCACTACTTCCTCATGTTTGGAAGGGAAGTCAGACTATCATTGGATGTTATTTTTGGAGTATCCCCTGATCATTCACCTGGGAAGAACTACCTGAAGTTTGTGTCACAGCTGAAGGAATAATTGAATGAGGCCTACAGACAGGCTGATCAGGTGTCTGGCCGATTAGTTACGACTGCAAGGTCAAAGGCCATGTTTTGCAGCCAGGAGATAGCGTCCTCATCCATCAGTTGAGCCTTCACGGAAAACACGAGCTTGCTGATCGATGATGTTCAGAATTCTATGTGATGGTGGAGAAGCTGCCTGATATCCCCATTTATGTATAGAGTGAAGCCTGAGAAAGGAGGTGGAAGTATCAAGATCAATCACAACCAGCATTTTCTTCCTGTAGGGCAAAACATACAACAGCAGTATCCAAATAGCATTGGAGCTTGTCAAGCCAACCAATTTCCCCTTAGCAGTCTTTAGCAACAACAATTGACCAGTCCTATGGTTGTTCCTGAAGGTACTAAGAGTGATGACAGTGATAAATGTGGGCCATACTATAGATGGATAGGTGATTCGTGCTCAGTACTCCAAGATCGTACAGACCAATCAGCTAAATAAGATTCCCCAGAAGGGTGTGGACCAGCATAAAGCCCGTTCCATCAATAGTTGGTAGAGCGTTTAGAAGACGTAAAACAACCAGGTGAAGAAGTTACTGTCATGAGGTCTGAGACTGAAGGTCAAGAGCTAGGGGTCGATGAGGGGGTCCCTGTAGTGCACACTCTTCCCAAGTGGGACATTAGGCCCCCCGTGATGCTAACATATGACCAAATGGACAAACTACTGAAGTTCCCAGAGTAGTACACCCTCATTTCAATTATATATGGCTATATTTCCTATCCACGTCCATGTGGCCCGTAAGTAATTTGTGTGTGTCTGGCTGTGGTGGTAGACAGGATGCTTCATCCCAAGTTTTGATTGCAGGTGAAGTCTTTATTTCCTGCTTGAGAACCTATAGTGACTCACCAGGGGGAGAGTGAAACACCTGATAGGGGAGACTAATGTACAGAAACTGAGTCTGATAACAGCAGACAATGTTTCTCAGTAACAGACATTAATCCCTGCTTAGTTGCATTGTTTAGTGTCACGGACGTGGTTTGTGGAACCACTATGCCATGGACTGTGGAGAACCTGGAGGGGTGTGACTAAGCGAATACCTAACTGTTCACTAGAACCTCTGATGGTGAGGTTAGACTTGGAACCTGATGAACGCCAGGTGCCCCTTAGGACAGACCAACGGACGCGCTGCAGCTGGACCCTGAGGACAGACTGGAGGAAGCAGCTGGCAGAGTTTGCACCAGAGTGCAGCAGACAGAGTTTATATCAGAGTGCAGCAGGAAGGATCTGCAGAGTGCAGCAGGAAGGATTTGCACCAGAGTTCAGCAGGCAGGATTTACATCAGAGTGCAACAGGCAGGATCTTCATCACAGTGCAGCAGGCAGGATTTGCATCAGAGTGCAGCAGGGACTGGTATGCAACCTTACACAACTTAGACTGCAAAACAGGTAGGATACTCAGGCACCTCCCCAGTGGAGAGGAAGCAATATAAACATAATGTCCAACAGCTATTGGCTGGGGAGGATATAGCAAGTGCACACGCTGACCCTTTAAGAGGGTGGGAGTGCACACGCGCGTGCCCTAAGGACATGGCCAGAAGAACGGCTGGAAGCATGTAGAGCACGGGAAAGGCAAGAACTAACCGCAGCATGAGTGAAGAGACACGTCGGAGACCCTGCCTGTCAACGTGTGGCGCCCCCAGGAGTATGGTCGCCACAGTGGCATTGCCTTCCTCCAGGGAGGGTGATGTCAGGCTTGGAAGCAATGAAGGGTCTCTCTAGCAGTTAACCATAACATGCAACACAGTTCCCACTCCGGGCCAGCAGAGGGAGCTCTGAACCAGAATTGGGGGAGGAGTGCTCTCTGAGGGCCAGGAAGGGAAATGAGGAGTTAGTGTGGGGAGGCCAAAGTGTGTAGACGTGGAGAGAGAAGCTGGGAGACTGAGCGGAGTTGAGAGCTCGTTCCCACCTGGAGCGTATGATCTGGAGCCTGGTCTCCACGGTTGTATGGATACTGAAGGTCCTGCAACAGAAACCAGAGGAATAGGAAGCTGTAAATGCTTTATTCCCACCTAAGACTCGGAGGCACAACAGCAACGGGTGAGCAAAAAGAGAAGAGATAGAAGGCTACAGCTGTCTGCCATATGAGGTAGATCTGAGAGGGAACAAGAAGGAGGAATTTCAGTGTAATACAGTACTGCATGTACCTCAAGTAAGCGCTAGGAAGGAGACTACACAACCTATCTGCAGAGAGAGATTCCTAAGTTGCTTCCAGGCTAATCAGCTCCTGTGCCATCTGTAATCTGGACCCCGGACTGCACTTACAAAGTAAAGGTAAAGAAAATACATTCCCCTGTGTCCTTGCCTTCTTTCTGCAACTTCTTCAGCACTGCTACATCTCTGTGCCAGACACTGCACCCTCTTCCTCAACCCCTATTCTCTTCATCTACTCTGCCCTGGGACTACAGCCCTACCTGTGGAGGGCTATAACATCACTGCTGCATCCCACCATCTGTCCTAGAGGATCTGTCTGCAGCGTCGGCTTAACACCTCCCTTGCCGAACACCACAGGTGGCGTCACGAATCACTCATAAACTTTATTCCATAACTTCACCCCCTTTTACATGGGTGCCCAGGGCCACGGACCGGGTCACCGCTGCTGTGACACCTCCCTCTGAGAGACCGGCCCGGTACCGAGTACCCCACAGCCCTGGGAGGGCGACCCATTTTGGCATCACGAACAGGATTTACAGAGCCCGGAGTCCCCGGTTCCTGTGTGCCAGAGACTGTGCTGTGTGCTATAGACTGTTTGTGGAAGTGCCGCCATTACCCCGCTGCTTGGCGCGTGCGGGAAACCAAAGAGGCGGGCCGCCGTAGGCGGAGCCAGCTGAAGAGCGCGAACAAGTGAAGTCCCGCACGGGAAGTGACAACGCACGAGAAGTGGGAAGCGGAGGCCTGCAGCCCCGATCATCCAGCCGGCAAAGCTGCAGCCGGTAAGCCTGCTCAACCCCGGGGCCTGGCTAACGCTAACTAGGGGGGGAAGAGAATTTCGGAGGCACGCGCCGATGCAGCGGCGGACGCCCCCGCCAACCCCTCAGCGCCGCAAGATGCAGGGCCCAACACGGCTGCGGCTCCAATAGCACCCACCACAGCGGTCCCCATAATGCTGCTGTCTATGCCTTACATACTGGGAGCAGCATGGCTACCGCAGTATTCAGGGGAGTCACATACCCTGAGTGACTTCAAAGAGAGACTGTACAGTTTGTTTGAAGTGTATCCCCTGTCTGAAAGCCAGAAGGTGAACATCCTTATTGGGCAGCTAACAGGTGCAGCACAGAGAGAAGTAAAAGCCCGGCAGGACACTGATAAGGAGACTGTTAAAAAGATCCTGGCTAAGCTAAGAAGCACCTTTGACACCCGCACTGCCACTGAAATCAAGATGAGATTATTTGGGTGTAAGCAGAAAGCGTAGGACAGTATACTGGACTATGCTCTTAACCTGCAGGAGGCGCTGTGAGCCGTCAAGCAGATTGACCCAGACAGTGTGAAAGATGGAGACGGACTGTTAAAGGAGAAATTCATTGAGAGACTCCTATCCAGTACCCACAGAGCACAGCTGCGCATCATAGCCCTACAAAACCCTGACCTAGACTTTGCTGATTTCAAAGACAGGGCTATCCGGGTGCTGCATGAACCAAATGTCAGCCGTCCAGCGCCCCCTAGGCGCCCAGCGATTACATACCACCAGGAAGCAACATCTTTCCCTTCCATCCCTGTGGAGGCTGATGCAGACACTCTGGACAAAGATCCATCTGCAGAACTGCATCTTCAAGTCCAGGAGTTGACCAAGGGTATGGCTGCACTTGCTAAAACCGTGCAGTCCCTGCAGGTATCCGCCAAGGAGAAGATCCAGCTCGCCTCCAGTCCAGAGGATGTCCCGTAGCTAAAGAAGAAGAGGATCCCGCCACTCCGAGGAAGGAACAACGATTGCTATGACCAGGGCGGACGTCCCATCTGTCGTCACTGCAACAAGGCAGGCCACCTTGCAAGATTCTGTTATTTAAACGAGCAACCCCTGGGGCAAAGGGCCAACTCCCAGGAGTAGGACCACAAGACCCAAAGAACTGGCGAGCCAAGTATGTTGGAGGGAGACCAGTCCTCCCAGTGGCGATTGACGGTATCACCATGAACGCTTTGCTGGACACTGGCTCCCAGGTGACAACTATGCCCTATATCCTTTACAAGCGGTATTCCGCTGATTCTGAACTTGCTCACGGCCCAAGTGATGAACTCACAGTAGTTCCCAGTAATGGTCAGTGTTTACCGCAAGTGGGATGTAAAGAAATTTAAAGAAATTACTGTTAAAGTGTGTCGAGTAGAGTTAAAATCTCAAGGTCTGATAGTTGTGGATATTGATCGACGAGAATGTAACCCAATGATGACTCATGGTACCAATGTGATTGAAAATTGTCTTTCCGAGGTTATTGTCTTGTTGCAACAGGTGGCTGAGACTGCTGGTTCCAGTGAACAACGAGTCCTGCAGAAGGAGATCAAGGCCCTGATGCAAAGACAGCAGGTAGAACTCTCTGGCGGAGAAATTGGCAGTGTCAGAGTGAGTGATTCTTTCCCAATTGCAATACCCCCAGATGTGAAATGTTGATTTGGTGTCGGGCAGCCATAGGCCTCAGAGGAAAAGATTACCAACCAATGGTAGAGCCAGTGTACTCTGATAGCAGGCCCACTGTCCTGACAGCCAGAGGGGTAGTTGATGTCCGTAAAAGGAGGGTACCTGTACGCCTCTTGAATTGTGGGGAGGAGGAGGCCACAATACCTCGGTATGCCACAGTTGCTAAGCTGCTTACTGTCAGTAACAAGGCAATGCAGGCAGCAGAGCCCTTGGTCTCATCCGACCAGGTGGAGGACAATGGCTCTGTAAAGCAGCTGGAGGAATGGTGCCAGCAACTGCAGGTGGGGACTGACTCCACCCCTTCATACCAAAAGAATGGGGTTTACCGAGTGACTCAGGAGTATGACAGGGTATTCAGTAAATACCCTCTATATTTTGGGAAGGCAAAAGGGGTTCAACACCATATCCCCACTGGAGATCATCCACCCATAAAAGAAAGGTACCGGCCTATACCCCCAACACAATACCACTGTGCCAAAGGTATGTTGCGGGAAATGAAGGAGGCTGGGGTGATCAGAGACAGTTGTAGCCCGTGGGCAGCCCCAATAGTCTTTGTGAAAAAGAAAGATGGTACCATGAGAATGTGTGTTGATTACCGAAAAATTAACAGCATTACACATAAAGATGCCTACCCATTACCCAGAATTGAGGAGTCATTAGCTGCACTTAAAACTGCTAACTATTTTTCCTCCTTAGATCTCACTAGTGGGTATTGGCAGGTTCCCGTGGCAGAGGCAGACAAGGAGAAAACAGCGTTTACCACCCCAATGCGTCTCTGTGAGTTTAACTACATGCCATTCGGGCTCTGCACCGCTCCAGGGACATTCCAACGGCTAATGGAATGCTGTCTTGGACACAAGAACTTCAAGACAATCCTGTTGTACCTTGATGATGTCAATGTTTTCTCCAAGACTTATGAAGACCATCTGAAGCACCTGGCTGAGGTGTTTGAAGCCTTGTCCAACTTTGGCCTGAAGGTGAAGCCTTCCAAATGCCACCTCCTGAAGCCCAAGGTTCAGTACCTCGGTCATGTAGTGAGTGCAGATGGTGTGGCACCGGATCCTGACAAAGTCACAGTCATCCGGGACTGGCAGAAGCCCAGCAACCTCCATGAAGTACGTCAATTCCTCGGGCTGGTAGGCTACTACCGAAGGTTCATCAAAGGCTTCACTGAGATAGCCACTCCTATGCAAAATCTTCTGGTGGGTCAGCCCAAGATGGCCAGAAAGCAGAGTCCTACATTCGAATGGAATGAGGAG
Organism: Dendrobates tinctorius; assembly: GCF_039654945.1. Taxonomy (NCBI): domain Eukaryota; kingdom Metazoa; phylum Chordata; class Amphibia; order Anura; family Dendrobatidae; genus Dendrobates; species Dendrobates tinctorius. The sequence goes on along the minus strand of NW_027361728.1, from coordinate 57,026,451 downwards.
CTGGAGAGGTCCTTCACTGGACTGAAGATGGCTCTTACAGGAGATGAAGTTCTAGCCTACCCAGATTATGACCAACCCTTTGTGTTGTATACTGATTCCAGCAACATGGGACTTGGAGCAGTACTGTCACAGGTACAGAATGGCAAAGAAAGAGTGATCTCCTACGCCAGTGTGGTGCCCCTGAGGCTCAGTCACCACTGAGGTACTGCACCTTCTCCCAAGGTGAAGTGCCCCACCGTCTGGGTAATTTGGGAACTCCTTTCCACGCTCCAAAACCCACACCCCGCACAACAGGGTAGTTCTGCACAACCAAATTTGGGGCTCAGTTCTTAGAGAGTAGCAGAGCACCTTTGGTGGTACCCTCCATGGAACACTGGATGTGCTGGGAGGTGGGTGGAGTTGAGATCCATATAAAAGATTGGGAACGTTTAGAATTACAGATCAGTCTGAGGTCAGTCTGACGGGAGGTCAGTCGGGAGTAGGACAGTCAGTCAGGAGAGTCTGAGGATGGGTCCGAGAGAGAAGGAGAAAGACGTAGAACTGTAGCCTAAGATTCCATAGGAAGAAAGACAAGTACGAACGAAGGAGTAGAGAGAACAGAGAGGAGACGTGGGTTGGAAGAGGAACCCTGCCTATAGGTTCTCAGCGCAAGGCCGGGGCCCGGTCCCCGAGGTTGTATGGACACTTATGGTTCTGCAGCAGACACCGGTGGAGTAGTTGGCTGTAAATGCACTACTCCCATCCAAGACTTGGGGCACAACAGCAATTGTATAGAGAGCCAGGACTCAGGAGAAGGGAGTCCTCGAAGTAGGCTACAGCTGTCTGCCGTACAAGGAGAGTTCTAGGAAACATCTAGTAAGAGGCATTCCAGGGTAACTAAGTACTGGGGTGCTTCACACCATAAGGCACTACAGAGGAGTCGTTCAGAAGGGTACATGTTGGCGGAGTGTTGGAGAGGAGAGTCCTGACTTGCCCAGGAGGTTGATTGAGTCTCTGCCCCTGAGGACACAGCACGGAGGCAGGCACCAGTGTGTACCACGGATTGTGAGTAAAGCTTTGAAACTTTTAGCCCTGGTGTCCTCCATTCATTTGTGCGCTAACACCTTCAGCACCGTTACATCTGGGTACCAGCATCCACACCATTCTGCGCCTCTCCTCATCCATTGCACCTACACTACCCTGGGACTACAGCTCCACCTGTGGGGAGCTACACCATCTTTGCTGCACCACACCATCAGTCCCAGCGGATCTGCATGCAGCGTCGGCTTAACACCTCCCTTGCCGAACACCACAGGTGGCGTCACAAACTATTACATTAACTACATCCACCATTGATTTGGGCGCCCAGGGCCACGGACCGGGTCACCGCTGCTGTGACACGTTCCCCTGACACCGGCCCAGTACTGAGTACCCCGCAGCCCTGGGAGGGCGACCCACCAGCTAGAAGCTTCGTCTCACTGAAAGGAACCCTGACAACTACAGTTCCTTCAAGCTGGAGTTCCTCGCCATAGTCTGGGCTGTGACTGAGTGATTCAAGCATTACCTAGCTTCAGCCAAGTTTACCATCTTCACGGACAACAACCCGTTGACTCACTTGGAAACTGCCAAGCTAGGTGCACTGGAGCAGCGATGGATGGCTCGGCTGTCTAACTATGAATTCACCATCAAGTACCGAGCAGGGCACAAGAATGCTAATGCTGATGCACTGTCCAGAATGCCTAATCTGCCAGATGCAGGAGAAGACCCTGAGGCACTTGAAGAAATCGAGTTACCTGCCTTCCACTGGCCAACTGCGGCCCAACGTGCCCAAGGAGTGAGAAACAGATGATCTGGCTTGAAAGAGGCCACCCTAAATCCATTGCCTCATCATGACTGGGCAGAAAGGCAGGATAGCGACCCCGCAGTCCGCCTGGTGAAGGAGCTACTGTCACAAGCTGACTCACGCCCAGAGTCGGATGCTCCTGAAGAAACCCAGCAGTTTTGGAAGGAAAGAGACTGGCTGTTCATCTATGAAGGAAAGCTGTGTCAGAGGAGTATCAATGCCCGCACTCATGAGTTGGTTTGGCAAGTGGTAGTCCCAAAGAGGGAAGCATCAATGGTCTTGGAAGCATACCACAATGGAGCTGGACACTCCGGATGGAAGAAGTTGGAGGCCTTGCTCCGAGAGAGATTCTACTAGGCTGGTATGAGGAAAGCCATTGAAAATTGGTGCCGGGAGTGTGGACAATGTAACCTGCGCAGAAGGGACCATAACAGCCAGCAAGCTCCTTTGCAGCCAATACTAACCACACAGCCACTTGAGTTGGTCGCCCTGGACCATGTGAAGCTGGTCCCAAGCCGTTCAGGCTACATTTATGCTCTTACCATCGTTGACCACTACTCAAGATTCTTGGTAGTTGATCAAACAGCCAGGACAGCAGCTAGAGCCTTCCAACAGCACTTTTGTCGACCACACGGATACCCCGAGCGAGTGCTTACAGAGCAAGGTCCAGCCTTTCAGGCGGAAGTGTTCCAGGAATTCTGTAACTTGTACGGTTGCAAGAAGATCAGGACAACAGCATACCATCCACAGACCAATGGCATGTGTGAAAAGATGAACCTGGTGGTGATGACCTTGCCTTTGGAAGAGAGGAATCTGTGGCCAGAAAAGTTGCCAGATCTGGTAGACCTCTACAACCACATTCCTGTGAATTCCACCAACTGCACTCCAGCCTACCTAATGAGAGCGAGGCCTGGTAAGCTGCCTATTGATTTGGATATGGGAGTCCTTACACCTGAGGTGATGTCACCAGATGCTGACTGGGACTCAGAGAGGCAGCAACAGTATCGAAGAGTACAAGAGTGTGTAGAAAAGAGTCTAGCTCTGGCAAGACAAAAACAAGAAAGGCACTACAATCACCATGCACCTGCAGTTCCCTTGTCACCAGGAGAACAAGTCTTAAAGAGGAAAAGAAGGATGCATAAATTGGATGACCAATGGGAAGCTGAACCCTACACCGTCCTACCATCAAACTTCGACAACACCAAAGTGTGCCTTATCAGTAAGGATGGAGGAGAAACCTCAGCAGCAGTATCAAGGGATCATTTGAAATTGTGCCCTGACCAATTAAAAGAAAGAATGGAAGAGCAAAACAACATCCAACCCATAGAGGAAGAAGAAAAGGTCAGCACTGTACTTGGAGAATTCCCTGCAAAGTGGACTCGAGCAAATAATGCAATAGTGGTGCCACTTTTGACCTTTCCCCAACTGGTAGTACAAGAAGAAGTGACTCAAGAGAACTCTGAAAATCAGGAAGTTCAGGTAGCAGATGCCACACCAGCAGTAGAGCCAGAGAATCCTCGCCTTGCCAGTGGTGAATATGTCATGCCCATGGTGAGTCTAAGAGTTTGCAGACAGCTACTACCCAGTTTACCCACAGTGAGTAGAAGTGGTCCTAGGAAATCTAGTATTCCTGTGCTACGCAGAACCACCAGTATTGTAGCCAGTACAGTACACACTACCCCAGTGGTTAGAACCAGACAACCAGTGAGATCCCCAACAACACCAGTGCTACGTAGGTCTGTCCGTAGTACCCAAGGTATTCCACCCCTCAGATATCGTGTATAAATTAGTTCATGTAAATGTTAAATTGTATGTATATATGTAACGTTTAAGTTTTGTGCCTACAGAGACTCTTGTGTTAATGTATAATGTCATGTGTTAATGTTTTACCAGTGTAATATACTGTGTATGTTTGTATGTATGTTCTTGCACTGTGCAAACTGTGCTGAATATGTTGAGATTAGGGATAGAAGGGGTTAAAAAGAGGGGCTGGTCTAGCGGGCTGACTGGACAGGAAGTGCCTGCTTCTGCAGCAGAGTCGGCAGACTTGCCCAAGGCAGGACGTGTTTCTCTGTCAGGAGCAGAGGGTACCCAGGTCCAGGGGGAACATTAGCTGCCAAGGACTGCCGGGCAGTGTGAATGGACCCTGGTTCTGTGGGAGTGACTGCAGATGGACTGTTGGTTCCCCAAATCCGGATGGGAGCCGATGATATCGTATACCTTGTTGAAGATGCAGGGAAAGTGCAGGAAGCATTACTTTATTTTCCTCATGTTATCTCATGTTCATTAAAAGTTTCTAACGTTTGGACAGAATCGTGACCTGTGCTGTATGTGAGGACGTGTTTCAAGCGTGGAGAGCAATCCTGTGATAGAGGTTACTGACTGTGCTGCAGGACCGGGACTTTATCTGTCTTTCTATGTGCAAGGGGCCAGGGTGCTCGCTGCCTGTGCCTTAGTGGACTCGCCCATGAATACCACCCCTTGCCACCTTGTTTCAAGTGCCACCATTTTTCTCTTTTTTGGATTACTACCATCCTAGTTCTGTAACAGTCCCCACTGGCATCCTGGGTATAGATGAGTGAAAGCCAAGACCGCAGTATAGATTTGCTTCAGAAGGCAAGAGGAGATTCCCCCCCAAAAAAGAGGGGAGTTTCCACAATGACTGCAGCAGTGTTGAGAAGCTGGGAACAGGCAGCTGCAGGAAAGGCAGTCAAGTAGCACCAGAAAATATGACTGGTGAGTGACAGGACTCCAGGAGGATACTGCCCTGACACCATGCTATTAGTGGTTGTTTATGTAGTGACACTGTCAAGAGGCAACAAGCATGGCCAGATACCACTGAAGATCAATAGTGAGCATGGGCTGAGACATGAAGAGTGTGAGACAAAGTGTGGCTAAGGACAGAGAAAGAAATGCTGAAGCTGTGTTCTTTGGATAATGTGTGCTGAAATGTTTCAGTATTGCATCTCCATATTGGAAGATTTGCATAGTAACTAAATTATTTTAGAATCTTGCTGTATGATGGGTCTTGTTGGGGAAGCAGGTTTCTCCTCCTGCCTCCATAACGCTCCGAGCATCCCAGTTCCACAAGGTGCAGCCACATGATGATATCATTATACTACTCTCGTATGTATTTGTAGAAACATGAGTAAATTTATGATGGAATCTGAGTGAGCAATGTGAAAGAATGATGGGGCCTGTTTGAGTCATTTGTGAGTCTATCAAGGGGCCGACTGAGTCATTGGTGAGATTGATGAGTGGCTAAATATGTTGTTTAAGATTTATTAGAGTCTGACTGAGTAATTCTAAAGTGTTAGCTGAAATATCTCGCAACTTACAATGCACATTTATTAGATTTATAGGGGACTTGAGCTCTACTTTGACAAAATAAACTAGGGTATCATGATGAACTATACAGGCCACCTACACGCAGATCCTTTACTGAACTCACCAGGTGGATAACTGAAACCTCCTGGGAACTCCATATGTACAGTTACCTGAAGTCGTGTCTGAAACAAAGCTATTTCTTCTGGTTTTCTGTCGACCAAGTTACCCACTGGAGTTTTATTGAATGATTGCAGAGCAACTGTCAATGCACGTCTGGAGTGACATCAGACATGCATCACATCATCTGATCAACCACATTCTGTCCCACATAAAAGAGATATGGCTCTGCTAGGTCAGAATATTCAATTATTACTTCAGATTTGCAATGGGTTATAAGTCAGTATACAAGAAGATCAAGTGTGGAGGGTGGAGGTTTCAGCGTATTGTCGTAGTCACAATTGTTGCATAGTAAATTATTAAGACTCAAATAAGACTTTATTCCAGTGAGGAGAGTCATCTCTTAAACATGTAAAGGTATTTATGAGTATAAGGTTGTCGGGCACCAATAATCTTACATTGACCTGTCCTGTTCCCTTTAAGCTGTGTGTTTTGGAAATGATAAACTAATTTGGCTAACTGACTAGCCTAATTATTTGATTCTTCTTCTGTCTTGTTTCTTTTTGTCCAGGTTTTGCATCCATGTGTTACCACAGAAAAGACTAAACTATGTACGAGCCGTGTCTTCGTCACCAGTGAAATGTTCTTCAATTTGAAGAACTTGTCTAGTGATTTCATTGTTGATTTGCCCATAGCTATTTTCCTATTGAATTGATTTTGTCGTACTCCAAAGAAAAGGACTAGCTTATTCTATCCATTACAATTATAAAATCTGGTTGATCATAAAAGGGTTTGTCTTCATGTTATTTTACGGATACATGGTCCGCAAAAAATTCTAGCACTATAAATAATTCACCCAAAAGGACATAACATTTAAAAAAAAAAATAGGCAGCTGTATTTACCAACACCAGTTCCAAGCACCATTTCACTGTTGGATGCAAATAACCCCATGAGAAAGGAGGAGGCAGATACAGTTGTGGCCAAAAGTATTGACACCCCTGCAATTTTGTCAGATAATACTCAGTTTCTTCCTGAAAATGATTGCAATCACAAATTCTTTGGTATTATTATCTTCATTTAATTTGTCTTAAATGAAAAAACACAAAAGAGAATGAAGCAAAGAGCAAAACATTGATCATTTCACACAAAACTCCAAAAATGGGCCATAAAAAAGTATTGGCACCCTCAGCCTAATACTTGGTTGCACAACCTTTAGCCAAAATAACTGCGACCAACTGCTTCCGGTAACCATCAATGAGTTTCTTACAATGCTCTGCTGGAATTTTAGACCATTCTTCTTTGGCAAACTGCTCCAGGTCCCTGATATTAGAAGGGTGCCTTCTCCAAACTACCATTTTTAGATCTCTCCACAGGTGTTCTATGGGATTCAGGTCTGGACTCATTGCTGGCCACCTTAGAAGTCTCCAGTGCTTTCTCTCAAACCATTTTCTAGTGCTTTTTGAAGTGTGTTTTGGATCATTGTCCTGCTGGAAGACCCATGACCTCTGAGGGAGACCCAGCTTTCTCACACTGGGCCCTACATTATGCTGCAAAATTTGTTGGTAGTCTTCAGACTTCATAATGCCATGCACACGGTCAAGCAGTCCAGTGCCAGAGGCAGCAAAGCAACCCCAAAACATCAGCGAATCTCTGCCATGTTTGACTGTAGGGACCGTGTTTTTTTCTTTGAATGCCTCTTTTTATCTCCTGTAAACTCTATGTTGATGCCTTTGCCCAAAAAGCTCTACTTTTGTCTCATCTGACCAGAGAACATTCTTCCAAAACGTTTTAGGCTTTTTCAGGTAAGTTTTGTCAAACTCCAGCCTGGCTTTTTTATGTCTCGGGGTAAGAAGTGGGGTCTTCCTTGGTCTCCTACCATACAGTCCCTTTTCATTCAGACGCCGACAGATAGTACGGGTTGACACTGTTGTACCCTCGGACTGCTGTGCAGCTTGAACTTGTTTGGATGTAAAGGGCATATCACACTAAGAGATATCGCTAGCAATATCGCTATAACTTGTGAAGTTATAGCGATATTGCTAGCGATATCGCTATGTCTGATACTTACCTACAACCGGCTCCCCCGCTGGTTATCGCTGATCACGCGAGAACATCCTGGGCCGTTTCTCATCGTCAGCTTCCTGCTGGGGCTTCCTGCTGTGGCGACGAGCGACGCGTGGAGCCGGGCGGGAGGTCGCAGGATCGCCTGGTGTGACAGGTAAGTAGTGACCCCCATCCCCAGCGATATCGCTGGTGAGATCTGCCTGTGTGGCAGCTCACTAGCAACAACTTAGCGATGTACCAGCGATCCTGACCGCATCATATCGCTGGTCGGGATCGTTGGTACATCGCTAAGTGTGACAGTACCTTTAGTCGAGGTTCTTTATCCAACATCCGCACAATCTTGCGTAGAAATCTCTTGTCAATTTTTCTTTTCCGTCCACATCTAGGGAGGTTAGCCACAGTGCCATGGGCTTTAAACTTCTTGATGACTCTGCGCTCGGTAGACACAGGAACATTCTGGTCTTTGGAGATGGACTTGTAGCCTTGAGATTGCTCATGCTTCCTCACAATTTGGTTTCTCAAGTCCTCAGACAGTTCTTTGGTCTTCTTTCTTTTCTCCATGCTCAATGTGGTACACCCAAGGACACAGGACAGAGGTTGAGTCAACTTTAATCCATGTCAACTGGCTGCAAGTGTGATTTAGTTATTGCCAACACCTGTTAGGTGCCACAGGTAAGTTACAGGTGCTGTTAATTACACAAATTAGAGAAGCATCACATAATTTTTCGAACAGTGCCAATACTTTTGTCCACCCTCTTTTTTATGTTTGGTGTGGAATTATATCCAATTTGGCTTTAGGGCAATTCTTTTTGTGTTTTTTCATTTAAGACAAATTAAATGAAGATAATAATAACAAAGAATTTGTGTTTGCTATAATTTTCAGGAAGAAACTGAGTATTATCTGACAAAATTGCACTGGTGTCAATACTTTTGGCCACAACTGTATGGCTGTAAAATGCTGATGAAGCAACCACTCACACTAATACCATTAACCAAGGGTATTATGAATGCACACAGATAAGGGTAGTATAGGGTGCCAATCACACAGCTACATGATGCCAGTGTCTGGCTTACAACCTAATGATGACGCAATACTATTAGATCAAGTAGGCTGCCCAGCTCCATATAACGGCTCACCACAAGGACAGATACCCCAATTCACCCAACCAACACTAAAGGGCCTGGCTATACTCTGCAAATGATGAAAAATATGCAAGAAAAAAGATGTATAAAATACATGAGGTATTGGTCAATATTTTGGCCAACATGCACAAGCTTACAACCCACATCAAGGGTCCTCATTGTCTTGCGAGTCCCTACATTAAAATCAAAAGCGACTCACCGAAAAGGAAGAAAAGGAAACATCAGAGAAAAAAATGTCTTAATTTCTGGTGGACTCCTCAACATCACCATAGACCAGTGTTCCCCAACTCCTGTCCACAAGAGCCACCAACAGGTCATATTTTCAGGATTTCCTTAGTATTGCCCAGGTAATGGAATTTTTGCCAGTGCAAGAGATGCAATTATCATCTGGGCCATACTGAGGAAATCCTGAAAACATGATCTGCTGGTGGCTCTTGGGGACTGAAGTTGAGGAACACTGTTATGATTGAGTCACCGTAGGAGGCAAAAATAGAAATGCTAGCTAAGTCCAGAAAACCAGAGAAGTTGGCAGCTATCGGATTGCAGACCCCTGAACCTATCAACACAACTAGCAGTAGCCGTGGGGGGCTCCTACGATGCCCTAGGCCCCTCGATCACAGCCGGAGGACTACATAGCCTAAAGGCAGAAAGGGAAATCTAAACTGCCCCAGAGCAGACCCCAAAGCAAAAGGCAGCCCCCCACATATAATGACGGTGAAGCAAGAAGAAAGAACAAAACACAGACAGAAAGATAGACTGAGCAAAGATGGGGCCCACGCTAGCTTAGATAGGAAAGGACAGGAAGGCTGCTGTCTGCAATCCGTGAAAAACCCTATGAAAATAAGAGCCAACCAACTGACAGTAAAAAAGGCCCTGAAGACGCTAGGCTTCAAAAAAGCTATGTCAGTACTCAGGAATATTCTGAAGACAGAGCAACAGGCAAAAGGAGATTCAGCTCACCCCATAAGGGAATGGCAGAGTCCAGAAAAGCAAGGAAAACAAAACACTAATGCAAAAAGACAAAGCAGAAATCTTAGCTTTAGATGAGCAGGAATCAGACTGGTTTCCTAGAAGTCCACAGAGAAATCACCCGCAGGCCAGAAGGGCGTCGGCAGCCTTATATCCAGTCATTAACTCCACTCAGCCAGTCATCATCATCAGCCCCAGGTGTTTGACAATCAGGCTCACTACCTTTCTTCACCAGAAGAGGGAGTTCCTCAGGCCTCAGTAGTGAAGGGGAAAATGAACTCACAACAGTACCTCCCCCTTGAGGAGGGGTCACCGAACCCTCAACCGCGCCACCAGGGCGATCAGGGTGAGCCCGATGAAAGGCACGCACCAATCTTTTGGCATGAATATCAGAGGCAGAGACCCAGGAATTATCCTCCTGACCATAACCCTTCCACTTAACCAAATACTGGAGTCTCCGTCTAGCCAGATGGGAATCCAGTACTTTCTCTACCTCATATTCCATGTTACCTTCAACCAATACAGGGTCTGGAGGTGCAACCCCCGGAACAACAGGTTCAACAAACCTCTTCAACAAAGATTTATGGAACACATTATGGATTTTAAATGTGACAGGAAGAGCCAAACGAAAAGAGACCGGATTAATAATCTCCAAAATCTTGTAAGGTCCAATAAATCTAGGATTAAACTTAGGAGAAGCCACCTTCATAGCAATATTTTTGGATGATAACCACACTATATCACCAACCTTAAATTGGGGACCAATGGTCCTATGTCGGTTGGAAAACTGCTGGGCCTTTTCCTGGGAGAGAGATAACTTATCCACCACTTGGTCCCAGATCTGGTGCATTCTCTCCACCACAGTGTCAACCCCTGGGCAGGCAGAGGGCTCCACCTGCCCTGAATAAAATCGAGGATGAAACCCAAAGTTACAAAAAAAAGGAGACATCAAAGTGGCAGAACTAGCTCTATTATTTATAGCAAATTCGGCCAAGGGCAAAAATGAAACCCAATCATCCTGATCAGCAGAAATAAAACATCTCAAATATGACTCCAAGGTCTGGTTTGTTCTCTCTGTCTGCCCATTGGTCTGAGGGTGAAAAGCAGAGGAGAAGGACAACTGAATTCCCAGCTTGGAACAGAAAGTTCTCCAAAATCTAGACACAAACTGGACTCCTCTGTCAGATACAATGTTCTCAGGAATCCCGTGCAAGCGAACCACCTGTTGTAAAAACAGGGGCACCAATTCAGAGGAAGACGGCAACTTAGGGAGTGGTACAAGATGAACCATCTTAGAGAACCTATCGCAAATCACCCAAATAACAGTCATCCTTTGAGAGACAGGCATATCAGAGATGAAATCCATTGAAATATGGGTCCATGGCCTCTTGGGGACAGGCAAAGGCATCAACAACCCACTAGAGCGAGAACACGATTTAGACCGGGAGCACGTCCCACAGGACTGCACAAAATTCCTGACATCACGAGACAAGGAGGGCCACCAAAAAGACCAACTCACCAGATCTCTAGTACCAAAAATACCTGGATGACCAGCCAAAGCAGAGCAATGAACTTCAGACATCACTCTCTTCTTCCACTGGTCAGGAACATACAACTTTCCACTGGGACAACGCTCAGGTTTGTCCTCCTGGAACTCTTCCAGAGCACGTCTCAAATCGGGCGAGATGGCAGAAAGAACTACCCCTTCGCCTAAGATGGTAGCAGGCTTGGTCACCACAGGAGAATCAGCAAAGAAGCTCCTAGAGAGGGCGTCAGCCTTGACATTCTTAGTTCCAGGAAGAAAAGAAACCACAAAATCAAAACGTGTAAAAAACAAGGCCCACCTAGCCTGTCTAGGGTTCAAACGCTTAGCCGACTCTAGGTAAGTCAAATTCTTGTGGTCAGTGAGGACCACGACTTGATGCTTAGCTCCCTCCAACCAATGTCTCCACTCCTCAAATGCCCATTTCATGGCTAACAGTTCCCGATTCCCCACATCATAGTTACGTTCAGATGGAGAGAACTTTCGGGAAAAGAAAGCACAGGGATTCATTTTAGATGTTACAGGATCCTTTTGGGACAAAACAGCTCCTGCACCAATCTCAGAAGCATCCACCTCTACCTGGAACGGAAGTGAGACATCAGGTTGCCGCAAAACCGGGGAGGAGGTGAATCTTCGCTTCAGCTCCTGAAAGGAAGAAACAGCCTCCGGAGACCAATTTAACACATCAGCACCCTTCTTAGTCAAATCAGTCAATGGCTTGGCAATACTAGAAAATTTTGCTATAAATTTCCAATAAAAATTAGCAAAACCCAAAAACTTCTGGAGGGCCTTCAAAGAAGTGGGCTGAACCCAATCGTAAATGGCCTGTACCTTGGCCGGGTCCATTTCAATAGTTGACGGGGACAAAATAAATCCCAAAAAAGAAATCCTCTGTACTCCAAAAAGGCATTTAGATCCTTTGACATACAGGGAATTCTCCCTCAAGATCCGGAACACAGTCCGAATATGTTCCACATGAGAATCCCAATCCTTGGAGAAGATCAAAATATCATCCAGATAGATAATCAAAAATTTATCGACAAAATCTCAGAAAATATCGTTCATGAAGCACTGGAAGACAGAAGGGGCATTAGTGAGCCCAAAAGGCATCACCAGGTACTCAAAATGTCCCTCCGGAGTATTAAACGCCATCTTCCATTCATCCCCATGCTTAATGCGAATAAGATTATACGCCCCCCTAAGGTCAAGCTTGGTAAACCAGCAAGCACCTTTAACTCTGGAGAATAGATCATAAATCAGGGGTAACGGATACTGATATTTAACAGCAATTTTGTTGAGAGCACGATAATCAATACAAGGTCTTAATGATCCATCCTTTTTGGCTACAAAAAAAAACCGGCACCTAAGGGTGACGAGGATGGTCTAATATGACCCTTCTCCAACGCCTCCTTAATATAGGATCGCATAGCCTCGTGCTCGGGTACAGATAAATTGAAGAGCCGACCCTTGGGAAATTTACACCCCGGGCTCAGTTCAATAGCACAGTCATAACTCCTATGAGGAGGCAGAGATGCAGACTCATTCTCACTAAATACATCATAAAAGTCCGCCAAATAATTAGGAACATCATGCGACTGAGGAGAGGTGGAAAACACCGGAGCCTCACTAAAGGCACACCGACAACCCCAACTCACCACAGACACAGATTTCCAATCCAAAACTGGATTATGAATTTGTAACCAGGGAAACCCCAGAACAATAGTATCATGCAGATTATGTAACACCAAAAACCTGCAATTTTCTTGATGGTCTGGGGCGACCCGCATTACCACCTGGGTCCAAAACTGAGGTTTATTTTTAGCCAAAGGAGTAGCATCAATCCCCCTCAAAGGGATAGGCGTCTGCAGAGGTGTCATCGGAAATCCACAACGTTTAGCAAAATCCAAGTCCATTAGGTTTAGAGCTGCTCCCGAATCCACAAAAGCCTTGGCGGAAAATGTGTACAGGGAGCAGATCAGAGTAATAGCCAGAAGAATCTTAGGTTGAACACCACCAACAGAAAACGTGTGTGCAAAGCGTTTCTCGCGTGTAGGACAGACAGAAATAATATGCGAGGCATCTCCACAGAAAAAACACAACTTATTACGCCTTCTGAACTCCTAACGCTGCTCTCTGGAAAAAACTCTATCACATTGCATAGGTTCAGACATCTGTTCAACAGGTGGCAACACCTCTCGTGCAGCTCTGAGTTTGCGTAAACGCCGATCAACCTGAATGGCTAAAGACAGAATCGTCAAGACCAGAGGGAGCAGGAAATCCCACCTTAGTATCTTTTATGGCTTCTGACAACCCCTTCCAAAAGAGAGCAGCCAAGGCATTATCATTCCAGGTAGTAAGTACTGCCCACTTTCGGAATTTTTGACAGTACAATTCTGCAGAATCACGACCCTGGTTCAATGCCAGCAGAGTCTTTTCAGCCTGATCAATGGCATTAGGTTCGTCATACCACAACCCCAAGGCCTGAAAAAATGCGTTCACATTAGTCAGAATAGGATCATCTGGTTTCAAAGAAAACGCCCAATCCTGGGGATCGCCACGCAGCAAGAGATGACAATTTTAACCTGCTGCGCAGAGCTCCCTGACGAGTTAGGCTTCAAGGCAAAAAATAATTTACAATTATTTTTGAAATTCAAAAATTTAGACCGATCCCCAAAAAATACATCAGGTGTAGGAATCTTTGGTTCAGCAGCATGTGAATGAGCAAGGTAGGCGGAAATTCCCCGCACTTCCGCAGCGAGCTGCTCCACACGATCAGACAATTGCTTTATCTCCATTGAGAGAAAAAAAAATTCCCCCTACGGCCTCAGAGATATAGAGGAAAAAATATACACACCTTTTTTTTTTTATACAATTCTTTCCTGCTATTGAGTACCCTAGAATCTGCGGTATGGAGGGTGATTCTGTTATGATTGAGTCACCGTAGGAGGCAAAAATAGAAATTCTAGCTAAGTCCAGAAAACCAGAGAAGTTGGCAGCTATCGGATTGCAGACCCCTGAACCTATCAACACAACTAGCAGTAGCCGTGGGGGGCTCCTACGATGCCCTAGGCCCCTCGATCACAGCCGGAGGACTACATAGCCTAAAGACAGAAAGGGAAATCTAAACTGCCCCAAAGCAGACCCCAAAGCAAAAGGCAGCCCCCCACATATAATGACGGTGAAGCAAGAAGAAAGAACAAAACACAGACAGAAAGATAGACTGAGCAAAGATGGGGCCCACGCTAGCTTAGATAGGAAAGGACAGGAAGGCTGCTGTCTGCAATCCGTGAAAAACCCTATGAAAATAAGAGCCAACCAACTGACAGTAAAAAAGGCCCTGAAGACGCTAGGCTTCAAAAAAGCTATGTCAGTACTCAGGAATATTCTGAAGACAGAGCAACAGGCAAAAGGAGATTCAGCTCACCCCAGAAGGGAATGGCAGAATCCAGAAAAGCAAGGAAAACAAAACACTAATGCAAAAAGGCAAAGCAGAAATCTTAGCTTTAGATGAGCAGGAATCAGACTGGTTTCCTAGAAGTCCACAGAGAAATCACCCGCAGGCCAGAAGGGCGTCGGCAGCCTTATATCCAGTCATTTACTCCACTCAGCCAGTCATCTACATCAGCCCCAGGTGTTTGACAATCAGGCTCACTACCTTTCTTCACCAGAAGAGGGAGTTCCTCGGGCCTCAGTAGTGAAGGGGAAAATGAACTCACAACAGAACACTGCCATAGACTATAATTGGAATGTGTTCAATCAGTGAACAACATGGATAGAAAATGTTTGTGAAAAATGGATATCTGAATTAGGATAGTCTGATACTGATTTTTTTCTCATTATCATAGTAGATATGAGACAATATAGACCTGCATGGAGTCCGTACAATCTGTAACTTGCCATTGCACCCATGTTCTATGTCTAATAGAAAGTCGCCCAATTCTCTGACCATGTTTGGGGGTCCTTTAAGCAGATCTGTAAGATCGCTGGGCAGCCCTCAATGAAATTAAATGTAACTATATAATTATATGTCCATATTGGTTTCTTTGACTTTTAGAAGTACTGACTGCAAGTCCATACAGGGACGGGGTCTAAAAAAAAACCCTCTCAAAGCTGATTGTTTAACTGTGAAGTTTACCTTTAAAATTATTCTATAACTTTCTAAAAAAAAAAAAAAAAAAAAAAACACATGTAAATCTGTTTTTCTATATAATGAAAAAATAGAAGGAACATTCTGAATGTCTGGTTTCTTCGTAAATAGCAGTCCAATGAAATCATGGCTATGAAGCTCATGACCATATTATTACTTTGTCCCATGGGAGACTGTGGTTTGGTGTAGTGGTCCTAGAGATAATTACTTCTAATTCTATGGTGACTGATATTTTCAGAATTTCCCATTTACATTAACCCTCTATTGTAGCCGGAATTTTTGGCAAGAAATATATTATCACTACCTCCTCTCAACTTTGATTGGGCAGAACATATCTTTATTGCACAGCAATAATATACTAGGGAACGGAAACCAGCTCAGCTCCAAATGTTTAATGCCTGATCTCACATCTAAAGAATGTCAAATCTCACTTGGAATGATAGGAACTTAGCCCAACTCCCATTCTTTGGGGACAGCTATGTGTCATGTTTGGAAGGTCTCGGAGATGAAAACGCCACATTGGTAGCAAAGTGATCAGGAGTTTCCATTGGTGTTATCTTTATTAGCTAACATGTAATATTAGTTATCATGAGAAGATTATGCTGCGTTACATATTAATTAATGCTGTGGAGCAGCTCATACATATTTTATCTTATACCTTAGAGACACATGTCTAATATGGGAGAGCATATTCTTTATGTCACCAGTGCTATTAATTGCATTACCTGAAGTATGGACAGCATAAATAATAGAGCATAAATCATAGAGAGCAATAATATCACTGGGCAGCTAGGCTTAAATACAGCATTAACACCACTATATACCACCAGACACATAGCTGAGATTAATTTTTAGTGCTACAAAGCTCATGTGAAGTCAACGGGGACATTATTTCAGTTTCACAATTACCATGTGATTTAAAGGGAAAGTGGAATTAGGAAGTGGCATATTGTTTAAGTAAAGTCGATATGTTAAATCATGTACTTGATAAAAATGTTAGGTTTTTTTTTTTCATATCACTATCTATATTGATAACATCTTTCAATTTTCACACTGGCCTGTAACCCTTATTTATGACTCTTATTCCCTTTTGACCACATGGACAGTAGCAGCCATAGACTGAATAAGACCCTTTTTGTATAGTAGAGTTATCAGAACATGCTCTAATCTAGGAAATATTCATTGTGAATGGGGGTGGAGGAGGTGAGCTGTGACGTCATCTATTGTGTTCCACCTTATATATAAAGGTGTTACCTTACATTGTAACCCTGTCTGTGATGATAATGAGACTTCTGAAAACTCATCTGCAGAAAAAAGAGAAGTGTAAGTGTAGAATTACAGTATGAAAGTAGTATGAAAACTGCCTGATTTCAGTTTTTTCCATATAGGTATATATATGGATAGAGTTGAGCGACTTTTGGTTTTTTAGGGTCGCGTTTCGTTTCGTGAAACCCGACTTTTCCAAAAGTCGGGTCGCGCAAGATCGTCCGATTATAGGGAAAAGTCGGGGTCGTCCCGAAACACGAAACCCAATGTAAGTCAATGGGGAATAAAAGTCGGCAGTGAGAGGAGGACAGGAAACACACCTACAGTGCCCATTTGAATGCCAAAAGCATCAATTCTTCTTACTTAAGCTTGTCAACCTTAATTAACTTCATAATACAAGTTACGCACTGAAAAATGGGGGTTATTTGGCTACAAACTGTGGGGGGGAGGGCTGGCTCCAGGTTTTCATGTGCCCTGGGCGAAAGAGCGCCCCTTTAACACATACCACAACTCATCATGCTCCGATACGGCAGAGAAATAGCGGTATAGTACAATGAAAAATACCTCACTTTTTACATCTCATGACGAGGCCCATCTATTTCTCCATACAAAATCATTGGTCCCATATAATGTTTGAAACAGTATATGATGAGCTCCACATAATGCTACAGTATATGTTGGTCCCCATGGATGAAGCTCCACTGTCTTATGGGCCCAAATAATGCTCCAAACATAATGGGCCCCATTTCTAATGCTCTAGTGTATAATGGGCCATGTAAATGCTGCTCCAGTGTCTGATGTCCACCTTTGGAATGTTCCAGTGTATGGTGGGCCCCATCTATCATTCTCCAGAGTATAGTGCTCCCCAAAAATTGCTGTCCCAACATTGAAAACAATCAAATAAGTCTCCTCGCTAGGGAATCCCTGTACTTGTCTGGACAGGTGCTGTAGCTTGCTTAACAGCTCGCCAGCCGTTCTCACGCCCAGTATGGATTGCACGTGATTGCACAAAGGTTAGAAAGGGTACCGTATCCCTGGATAACATGTATGGATAGCGTACACATTCAAAATATATGTCTATACAGCATGAGGCAGGCTCAGACGGTGTTAGGCCCAGTATGGATTGCACGTCATTGCACAAAGGTTAGAAAGGGTACCGTATCCCCGGATAACATGTATGGATAGCGTACACATTCAAAATATATGTCTATACAGCATGAGGCAGGCTCAGACGGTGTTAGGCCCAGTATGGATTGCACGTCATTGCACAAAGGTTAGAAAGGGTACCGTATCCCCGGATAACATGTATGGATAGCGTACACATTCAAAATATATGTCTATACAGCATGAGGCAGGCTCAGACGGTGTTAGGCCCAGTATGGATTGCACGTCATTGCACAAAGGTTAGAAAGGGTACCGTATCCCCGGATAACATGTATGGATAGCGTACACATTCAAAATATATGTCTATACAGCATGAGGCAGGCTCAGACGGTGTTAGGCCCAGTATGGATTGCACGTCATTGCACAAAGGTTAGAAAGGGTACCGTATCCCCGGATAACATGTATGGATAGCGTACACATTCAAAATATATGTCTATACAGCATGAGGCAGGCTCAGACGGTGTTAGGCCCAGTATGGATTGCACGTCATTGCACAAAGGTTAGAAGGGGTACCGTATCCCCGGATAACATGTATGGATAGCGTACACATTCAAAATATATGTCTATACAGCATGAGGCAGGCTCAGACGGTGTTAGGCCCAGTATGGATTGCACGTAATTGCACAAAGGTTAGAAAGGGTACCGTATCCCCGGATAACATGTATGGATAGCGTACACATTCAAAATATATGTCTATACAGCATGAGGCAGGCTCAGACGGTGTTAGGCCCAGTATGGATTGCACGTCATTGCACAAAGGTTAGAAGAGGTACCGTATCCCCGGATAACATGTATGGATAGCGTACACATTCAAAATATATGTCTATACAGCATGAGGCAGGCTCAGACGGTGTTAGGCCCAGTATGGATTGCACGTCATTGCACAAAGGTTAGAAGGGGTACCGTATCCCCGGATAACATGTATGGATAGCGTACACATTCAAAATATATGTCTATACAGCATGAGGCAGGCTCAGACGGTGTTAGGCCCAGTATGGATTGCACGTCATTGCACAAAGGTTAGAAAGGGTACCGTATCCCCGGATAACATGTATGGATAGCGTACACATTCAAAATATATGTCTATACAGCATGAGGCAGGCTCAGACGGTGTTAGGCCCAGTATGGATTGCACGTCATTGCACAAAGGTTAGAAAGGGTACCGTATCCCCAGATAACATGTATGGATAGCGTACACATTCAAAATATATGTCTATACAGCATGAGGCAGGCTCAGACGGTGTTAGGCCCAGTATGGATTGCACGTCATTGCACAAAGGTTAGAAAGGGTACCGTATCCCCGGATAACATGTATGGATAGCGTACACATTCAAAATATATGTCTATACAGCATGAGGCAGGCTCAGATGGTGTTGGGCCCAGTATGGATTGCACGTCATTGCACAAAGGTTAGAAGGGGTACCGTATCCCCGGATAACATGTATGGATAGCGTACACATTCAAAATATATGTCTATACAGCATGAGGCAGGCTCAGACGGTGTTAGGCCCAGTATGGATTGCACGTCATTGCACAAAGGTTAGAAAGGGTACCGTATCCCCGGATAACATGTATGGATAGCGTACACATTCAAAATATATGTCTATACAGCATGAGGCAGGCTCAGACGGTGTTAGGCCCAGTATGGATTGCACGTCATTGCACAAAGGTTAGAAGGGGTACCGTATCCCCGGATAACATGTATGGATAGCGTACACATTCAAAATATATGTCTATACAGCATGAGGCAGGCTCAGACGGTGTTAGGCCCAGTATGGATTGCACGTCATTGCACAAAGGTTAGAAAGGGTACCGTATCCCCGGATAACATGTATGGATAGCGTACACATTCAAAATATATGTCTATACAGCATGAGGCAGGCTCAGACGGTGTTAGGCCCAGTATGGATTGCACGTCATTGCACAAAGGTTAGAAAGGGTACCGTATCCCTGGATAACATGTATGGATAGCGTACACATTCAAAATATATGTCTCAGGAGGCAGGCTCAGACGGTGTCAGGCACAGTATGGATTTGATGGCCCAGATTACACAGCGGAGGAGCAGGGAGAGGTAAAGATTGCAAATGCTGGGGCCCTGGCCAAGCAAGGGGGGCCCACTCGTGGGCGTCGGTACTGGCACTGGGCCCCTCATAGTACAGCGGTGTGTCTGACGGCGGGTGTGCACCACCACCGTCAGAGACACTTGATTGCACTATGAGGGACCCTGTGCCAGTGCCCGCACCCAAGAGTCGGCCTACCCACCTGTCCAGGGCAACGGCACTCGCACGGTGTCGTGCGGTAGGTGGTGACCCCGGCCATGGGGGGGGAGGCAGCACAGTTATGGAGTTTTAGAAAGTGGCATATGTTGATGTTGGACATTCAGCTGATGCAAAAGGTGAAATAGGTGAAGTACCAGGAAGAGGTGGACCAAAGCAAGCCATTTTTCTGTCACCCTATGTGTCATCAGGGGAAGGTGGGACAAAATCCTTGGAAACCCATGCGTGGTTCATTTTAATGAAGGTTAGATCATCCACATTTTGGGTTGACAGATGGGTCCTTTTTTCTGTCAGGATTGATCCAGCTGCACTGAAGACTCTTTCCGATAGCACACTTGCAGCTGGGCAAGCGAGCTCCTGTAAGGCATATTGGGCCAATTCAGGCCAGGTGTCCAGTTTAGCGGCCCAATAGTCAAAGGGGAATGACCTGTGTGGGAGAACATCGATATGGGAGGAAAAGTAGTTTGTAAACATAGTTGACAACTGCTGTCTTCTGTCACTTTCCATCGATGCAGTATTACCAGTTGTGTGAGCGGTATTTGAAAAATCAGTCCACAACATTGTCATGAAACCCCTGTCTCCAACGCCACTTCTGCTGTGTGCACCACGAACACCTCTGCCAAACTGCCCCCGGCCCGTACGGCTCTTGTGAGAACCATCACCGCTGCTGTGTGCTGGGAATGCCTCAAGCAACCGATTTACCAGAGTTGCTTGTTTATTAGCCAATATTAGGTCAAGGTTCTCCTGTGGCATGATGTTTTGTAATTTGCCATTATAGCGTGGATCCAGGATGCTGGCCAACCAGTAGTCGTCATCGTTCATCATTTTGGCAATGCGGGGGTCCCTTTTTAGGATCCGCAAGGCATAATCTGACATGTGGGCCAATGTTCCCGGTGTCAATGATGCACTGCGAGTGCTGGGTGGAGGAGCACTTTCTGGCAAATCCACATCCCTCCAGTCACGCACAAACCCTGTACCAGACCTTGCCACGCCAACATTTTCACTTGCCCCACGAGATGCATCCTCCTCCCCTAAGTAATCATCCCCATCATCCTCCTCCTCCTCTTCTTCCTCCACCTCGTCCAGGAGAGGTCCCTGAGCAGACAATGGCTGAATGTCATCAAGGATTCCCTCCTCCTCTTCCTCCTCATCAACATTGGCTGCAGATGCCTGCTCCTTAAGGTGCGTCAAAGTTTGCATGAGCAGATGCATAAGTGGGATGCTCATGCTTAGGATGGCGTCGTCTGCGCTTACCAGCCGTGTGCATTCCTCAAAACACTGAAGGACTTTACAAAGGTCTTTCAGCTTCGACCACTGCACGCCTGTCAACTCCATGTCTGCTCTCAAAGTGCCTGGCCGTGTATCCTCCCACAAATGCATTATGGCCTGCCTCTGCTCGCACAGCCGCTCCACCATGTGCAGGGTGGAGTTCCACCTTGTTGCAGTGTCGATAATGAGGCGGTGGTTGGGAAGGTGGAGCAATCGCTGCAGCTTCTGCATACGAACGGAGTGTACAGGCGACCGGCGGATGTGCGCGCACAGTCTTCGCACCTTCTGGAGCAGGGCTGTTAACTCCGGATAATTTTTGAGGAAGCACTGCACCACCAGGTTCAAGGTGTGAGCCAAGCAAGGTATGTGGCTGAGTTTTGAAAGGGCTATGGCTGCCACAAAATTACGGCCGTTATCACTAACTAACTTGCCTGCCTCAAGATGTACACTGCCCAGCCATGACTCAGTTTGTCGCTTCAAGTACTCGGCCAGCACCTCGGCGGTGTGTCTGTCGCCCAAACACATCATCTGTAACACAGCCTGCTGACGCTTTCCACTAGCTGCTCGATAGGGGGACACATCGTGTGCAACAGTGGCAGCTGCAGATGGAGTGCTCGTACGACTGCGCTCTGTGGACGAGCTTTCGCTTCTGGAGGAGGAGGAGGAGGAGGGTCGAACACCTACAGCCAACTGTTTCCTATACCGTGGGCTAGGCAGCACTGTCCCACCACCGATGTCCCCTGTGGACCCTGCATCCACCACATTAACCCAGTGCGCAGTGATGGACACGTAACGGCCCTGGCCATGCCGACTGGACCATGCATCAGTTGTGAGGTGCACCTTTCCGCTCACTGACTGCTTGAGTGCATGGACAATGCGGTCTTTCACATGATGGTGGAGGGCTGGGATGGCTTTGCGAGAGAAGAAGTGGCGACTGGGTAGGTCATAGCGTGGTACTGCATAGGCCATGAGTTTGCGGAAAGCTGTGCTTTCCACCAACCGAAAGGGCATCATCTCAAACGAGATTAGTTTGGCAATGTGGGCGTTCAAACCCAGTGTACGCGGATGAGAGACTGAGTACTTTCTTGACCTACTCATAGTGTCTGGGAGGGTGAGCTGGACTTGAGAGCTGCATATGGTGGAAGTAGCGGTGGACAGGGCGGACTGAGAGAGGGTTGATGATGGTGATGGAGTTGGTGTTCTTTCTGATGGCCTAGAATCAGTCTTTCGTTGATATAACAGTGGGATTCCCTGACTGCTGTGGCCTTGCAACGACACCTCAACATTTGCTGCTGTGCTAAACGGTGGGCTTACAGTGGGGGAAACAATGTAGCGTTGCTGACTACCTTCGTTGTGATCAGTTGCACATGTGGCACTTGAGGTTTGGTGTTGTGTCCACGCTTGCAAGTGCATGCTGGTTAAATGTCTAAGCATGCAACTGGTATTCAAATTTTTCAGAATTTTCCCTCGGCTAAAGGTCTTTGCGCACTTCTTACAGATAACCTTGGCCTGATCATGAGGATTTTGTTCAAAAAAGTGCCACACTGCACTCTTCCTACTTTGGCAGACATTTTGCGGCCTAGCACGCTGTGATCTTTTGACCCTCTGGACAAGCTGTCCAGCAACTCTTTTGATGTTTGGAACCTGTCTTTGGAGTGCTCCGGGCCTGCCAGATAACAGCTGTTGCGATGTCGATGTCTGCTGTGGATGCTCCTCATCTGAGCTATTGGAAGCAGCACCCTCTTCCCCCAATGGATGCCAATCTGGGTCAACAACTGGGTCATCCATCACCTCCTCTTCTATGTCATGTGCACCTTCCTCTGTGTCACCGTGTATGGTGGTATAGTGTGCGGGAAGGGGCACCTGAGTCTCATCAGGGTCAGAATCTGGCTCTGTACACTGCGAGGACAATGTAGTGCTCTGAGTGAATGTACCAGCAGAATCATCCATCAGCGGCTGTGCATCAGTGCACTCCATGTTAGATTCATCTTGGCCTGGGTAATTCACCATTTGACTTGATAATCCAGGCATGGTATGTGAAAACAGCTCCATGGAGTAATCAGTAGTATGGCCTGCGTCATCCTTCAATCTTGGTTGGGGTGAAGGACACAAGGAAAGGTGTGGTTCATGAACATGAGCCTCCAATGACGACTCAGTGCTTTTACTTTTTACAACTGAAGAAGAGGAGGCGATAGAGCTGGAGGCTGAGTCAGCAATGTAAGACAAAACTTTTTCCTGATGCTCTGCCTTTAAAAGGGGTTTGCAAACTCCTAGAAAACTAAGCGTTCGAGGCCTTATGTAGCCAGACGATGATGCAGGGTCAGCACCTCCTGCATTCGGTCCTATTTTGCTCTTGCCACTACCATCAGATCCACCACCAACACCATCATTACCAGCTGCCAACCCCCGCCCAATTCCACGGCCTCTTCCACCAGCCTTCCTCATTTTTGGTAGAAATGTAGACAAAATCCAACAAACTATATAGTAATGTAAAACAAGGTACAAGGTGTCTATAGGACAGGGGAGTTTTAGAATTTCTGCACACACTTGTGGACAGTGGACACTTGTGGATTGTGTGAGGCCCACTGATATCTGAGCGCTATGTGACACGCTCGATGGCACAGCTGCCTGTGACCAAAGTGACGAGAGGATAATGGAGATTTTGAATCTCTGCGTACACTTTTGGACACTGGACACTTGTGGATTGTGTGAGGCCCACTGATATCTGAGCGCTATGTGACACGCTCGATGGCACAGCTGCCTGTGACCAAAGTGACGAGAGGATAATGGAGATTTTGAATCTCTGCGTACACTTTTGGACACTGGACACTTGTGGATGGTGTGAGGCCCACTGATATCTGAGAGCTATGTGACACGCTCGATGGCACAGCTGCCTGTGACCAAAGTGACGAGAGGATAATGGAGATTTTGAATCTCTGCGTACACTTTTGGACACTGGACACTTGTGGATTGTGTGAGGCCCACTGATATCTGAGCGCTATGTGACACGCTCGATGGCACAGCTGCCTGTGACCAAAGTGACGAGAGGATAATGGAGATTTTGAATCTCTGCGTACACTTTTGGACACTGGACACTTGTGGATTGTGTGAGGCCCACTGATATCTGAGCGCTATGTGACACGCTCGATGGCACAGCTGCCTGTGACCAAAGTGACGAGAGGATAATGGAGATTTTGAATCTCTGCGTACACTTTTGGACACTGGACACTTGTGGATGGTGTGAGGCCCACTGATATCTGAGCGCTATGTGACACGCTCGATGGCACAGCTGCCTGTGACCAAAGTGACGAGAGGATAATGGAGATTTTGAATCTCTGCCTACACTTGTGGACAGTGGACACTTGTGGATTGTGTGAGGCCCACTGATATCTGAGCGCTATGTGACACGCTCGATGGCACAGCTGCCTGTGACCAAAGTGACGAGAGGATAATGGAGATTTTGAATCTCTGCGTACACTTTTGGACATTGGACACTTGTGGATGGTGTGAGGCCCACTGATATCTGAGCGCTATGTGACACGCTCGATGGCACAGCTGCCTGTGACCAAAGTGACGAGAGGATAATGGAGATTTTGAATCTCTGCCTACACTTTTGGACACTGGACACTTGTGGATGGTGTGAGGCCCACTGATATCTGAGCGCTATGTGACACGCTCGATGGCACAGCTGCCTGTGACCAAAGTGACGAGAGGATAATGGAGATTTTGAATCTCTGCGTACACTTTTGGACACTGGACACTTGTGGATGGTGTGAGGCCCACTGATATCTGAGCGCTATGTGACACGCTCGATGGCACAGCTGCCTGTGACCAAAGTGACGAGAGGATAATGGAGATTTTGAATCTCTGCGTACACTTTTGGACACTGGACACTTGTGGATTGTGTGAGGCCCACTGATATCTGAGCGCTATGTGACACGCTCGATGGCACAGCTGCCTGTGACCAAAGTGACGAGAGGAAAATGGAGATTTTGAATCTCTGCGTACACTTTTGGACACTGGACACTTGTGGATTGTGTGAGGCCAACTGATATCTGAGCGCTATGTGACACGCTCGATGGCACAGCTGCCTGTGACCAAAGTGACGAGAGGATAATGGAGATTTTGAATCTCTGCGTACACTTTTGGACACTGGACACTTGTGGATTGTGTGCGGCCCACTGATATCTGAGCGCTATGTGACACGCTCGATGGCACAGCTGCCTGTGACCAAAGTGACGAGAGGATAATGGAGATTTTGAATCTCTGCGTACACTTTTGGACACTGGACACTTGTGGATTGTGTGAGGCCCACTGATATCTGAGCGCTATGTGACACGCTCGATGGCACAGCTGCCTGTGACCAAAGTGACGAGAGGATAATGGAGATTTTGAATCTCTGCGTACACTTTTGGACACTGGACACTTGTGGATGGTGTGAGGCCCACTGATATCTGAGCGCTATGTGACACGCTCGATGGCACAGCTGCCTGTGACCAAAGTGACGAGAGGATAATGGAGATTTTGAATCTCTGCGTACACTTTTGGACACTGGACACTTGTGGATTGTGTGAGGCCCACTGATATCTGAGCGCTATGTGACACGCTCGATGGCACAGCTGCCTGTGACCAAAGTGACGAGAGGATAATGGAGATTTTGAATCTCTGCGTACACTTTTGGACACTGGACACTTGTGGATGGTGTGAGGCCCACTGATATCTGAGCGCTATGTGACACGCTCGATGGCACAGCTGCCTGTGACCAAAGTGACGAGAGGATAATGGAGATTTTGAATCTCTGCGTACACTTTTGGACACTGGACACTTGTGGATTGTGTGAGGCCCACTGATATCTGAGCGCTATGTGACACGCTCGATGGCACAGCTGCCTGTGACCAAAGTGACGAGAGGATAATGGAGATTTTGAATCTCTGCGTACACTTTTGGACACTGGACACTTGTGGATTGTGTGAGGCCAACTGATATCTGAGCGCTATGTGACACGCTCGATGGCACAGCTGCCTGTGACCAAAGTGACGAGAGGATAATGGAGATTTTGAATCTCTGCGTACACTTTTGGACACTGGACACTTGTGGATTGTGTGCGGCCCACTGATATCTGAGCGCTATGTGACACGCTCGATGGCACAGCTGCCTGTGACCAAAGTGACGAGAGGATAATGGAGATTTTGAATCTCTGCGTACACTTTTGGACACTGGACACTTGTGGATTGTGTGAGGCCCACTGATATCTGAGCGCTATGTGACACGCTCGATGGCACAGCTGCCTGTGACCAAAGTGACGAGAGGATAATGGAGATTTTGAATCTCTGCGTACACTTTTGGACACTGGACACTTGTGGATTGTGTGAGGCCCACTGATATCTGAGCGCTATGTGACACGCTCGATGGCACAGCTGCCTGTGACCAAAGTGACGAGAGGATAATGGAGATTTTGAATCTCTGCGTACACTTTTGGACACTGGACACTTGTGGATTGTGTGAGGCCCACTGATATCTGAGCGCTATGTGACACGCTCGATGGCACAGCTGCCTGTGACCAAAGTGACGAGAGGATAATGGAGATTTTGAATCTCTGCGTACACTTTTGGACACTGGACACTTGTGGATGGTGTGAGGCCCACTGATATCTGAGCGCTATGTGACACGCTCGATGGCACAGCTGCCTGTGACCAAAGTGACGAGAGGATAATGGAGATTTTGAATCTCTGCGTACACTTTTGGACACTGGACACTTGTGGATTGTGTGAGGCCCACTGATATCTGAGCGCTATGTGACACGCTCGATGGCACAGCTGCCTGTGACCAAAGTGACGAGAGGATAATGGAGATTTTGAATCTCTGCGTACACTTTTGGACACTGGACACTTGTGGATGGTGTGAGGCCCACTGATATCTGAGCGCTATGTGACACGCTCGATGGCACAGCTGCCTGTGACCAAAGTGACGAGAGGATAATGGAGATTTTTAATCTCTGCCTACACTTGTGGACAGTGGACACTTGTGGATTGTGTGAGGCCCACTGATATCTGAGCGCTATGTGACACGCTCGATGGCACAGCTGCCTGTGACCAAAGTGACGAGAGGATAATGGAGATTTTGAATCTCTGCGTACACTTTTGGACACTGGACACTTGTGGATGGTGTGAGGCCCACTGATATCTGAGCGCTATGTGACACGCTCGATGGCACAGCTGCCTGTGACCAAAGTGACGAGAGGATAATGGAGATTTTGAATCTCTGCGTACACTTTTGGACACTGGACACTTGTGGATGGTGTGAGGCCCACTGATATCTGAGCGCTATGTGACACGCTCGATGGCACAGCTGCCTGTGACCAAAGTGACGAGAGGATAATGGAGATTTTGAATCTCTGCGTACACTTTTGGACATTGGACACTTGTGGATGGTGTGAGGCCCACTGATATCTGAGCGCTATGTGACACGCTCGATGGCACAGCTGCCTGTGACCAAAGTGACGAGAGGATAATGGAGATTTTGAATCTCTGCGTACACTTTTGGACACTGGACACTTGTGGATGGTGTGAGGCCCACTGATATCTGAGCGCTATGTGACACGCTCGATGGCACAGCTGCCTGTGACCAAAGTGACGAGAGGATAATGGAGATTTTGAATCTCTGCGTACACTTTTGGACACTGGACACTTGTGGATGGTGTGAGGCCCACTGATATCTGAGCGCTATGTGACACGCTCGATGGCACAGCTGCCTGTGACCAAAGTGACGAGAGGATAATGGAGATTTTGAATCTCTGCGTACACTTTTGGACACTGGACACTTGTGGATGGTGTGAGGCCCACTGATATCTGAGCGCTATGTGACATGCTCGATGGCACAGCTGCCTGTGACCAAAGTGACGAGAGGATAATGGAGATTTTGAATCTCTGCGTACACTTTTGGACACTGGACACTTGTGGATGGTGTGAGGCCCACTGATATCTGAGCGCTATGTGACACGCTCGATGGCACAGCTGCCTGTGACCAAAGTGACGAGAGGATAATGGAGATTTTGAATCTCTGCGTACACTTTTGGACACTGGACACTTGTGGATTGTGTGAGGCCCACTGATATCTGAGCGCTATGTGACACGCTCGATGGCACAGCTGCCTGTGACCAAAGTGACGAGAGGAAAATGGAGATTTTGAATCTCTGCGTACACTTTTGGACACTGGACACTTGTGGATTGTGTGAGGCCAACTGATATCTGAGCGCTATGTGACACGCTCGATGGCACAGCTGCCTGTGACCAAAGTGACGAGAGGATAATGGAGATTTTGAATCTCTGCGTACACTTTTGGACACTGGACACTTGTGGATTGTGTGCGGCCCACTGATATCTGAGCGCTATGTGACACGCTCGATGGCACAGCTGCCTGTGACCAAAGTGACGAGAGGATAATGGAGATTTTGAATCTCTGCGTACACTTGTGGACAGTGGACACTTGTGGATTGTGTGCGGCCCACTGATATCTGAGCGCTATGTGACACGCTCGATGGCACAGCTGCCTGTGACCAAAGTGACGAGAGGATAATGGAGATTTTGAATCTCTGCGTACACTTTTGGACACTGGACACTTGTGGATTGTGTGCGGCCCACTGATATCTGAGCGCTATGTGACACGCTCGATGGCACAGCTGCCTGTGACCAAAGTGACGAGAGGATAATGGAGATTTTGAATCTCTGCGTACACTTGTGGACAGTGGACACTTGTGGATTGTGTGCGGCCCACTGATATCTGAGCGCTATGTGACACGCTCGATGGCACAGCTGCCTGTGACCAAAGTGACGAGAGGATAATGGAGAATTTGAATCTCTGCGTACACTTTTGGACACTGGACACTTGTGGATTGTGTGCGGCCCACTGATATCTGAGCGCTATGTGACACGCTCGATGGCACAGCTGCCTGTGACCAAAGTGACGAGAGGATAATGTAGATTTTGAATCTCTGCGTACAATTGTGGACAGTGGACACTTGTGGATTGTGTGCGGCCCACTGATATCTGAGCGCTATGTGACACGCTCGATGGCACAGCTGCCTGTGACCAAAGTGACGAGAGGATAATGGAGATTTTGAATCTCTGCGTACACTTTTGGACACTGGACACTTGTGGATTGTGTGCGGCCCACTGATATCTGAGCGCTATGTGACACGCTCGATGGCACAGCTGCCTGTGACCAAAGTGACGAGAGGATAATGGAGATTTTGAATCTCTGCGTACACTTTTGGACACTGGACACTTGTGGATGGTGTGAGGCCCACTGATATCTGAGCGCTATGTGACACGCTCGATGGCACAGCTGCCTGTGACCAAAGTGACGAGAGGATAATGGAGATTTTGAATCTCTGCGTACACTTTTGGACACTGGACACTTGTGGATTGTGTGAGGCCCACTGATATCTGAGCGCTATGTGACACACTCGATGGCACAGCTGCCTGTGACCAAAGTGACGAGAGGAAAATGGAGATTTTGAATCTCTGCGTACACTTTTGGACACTGGACACTTGTGGATTGTGTGAGGCCCACTGATATCTGAGCGCTATGTGACACGCTCGATGGCACAGCTGCCTGTGACCAAAGTGACGAGAGGATAATGGAGATTTTGAATCTCTGCGTACACTTTTGGACACTGGACACTTGTGGATTGTGTGCGGCCCACTGATATCTGAGCGCTATGTGACACGCTCGATGGCACAGCTGCCTGTGACCAAAGTGACGAGAGGATAATGGAGATTTTGAATCTCTGCGTACACTTGTGGACAGTGGACACTTGTGGATTGTGTGCGGCCCACTGATATCTGAGCGCTATGTGACACGCTCGATGGCACAGCTGCCTGTGACCAAAGTGACGAGAGGATAATGGAGATTTTGAATCTCTGCGTACACTTGTGGACAGTGGACACTTGTGGATTGTGTGCGGCCCACTGATATCTGAGCGCTATGTGACACGCTCGATGGCACAGCTGCCTGTGACCAAAGTGACGAGAGGATAATGGAGATTTTGAATCTCTGCGTACACTTTTGGACACTGGACACTTGTGGATTGTGTGCGGCCCACTGATATCTGAGCGCTATGTGACACGCTCGATGGCACAGCTGCCTGTGACCAAAGTGACGAGAGGATAATGTAGATTTTGAATCTCTGCGTACAATTGTGGACAGTGGACACTTGTGGATTGTGTGCGGCCCACTGATATCTGAGCGCTATGTGACACGCTCGATGGCACAGCTGCCTGTGACCAAAGTGACGAGAGGATAATGGAGATTTTGAATCTCTGCGTACACTTTTGGACACTGGACACTTGTGGATTGTGTGCGGCCCACTGATATCTGAGCGCTATGTGACACGCTCGATGGCACAGCTGCCTGTGACCAAAGTGACGAGAGGATAATGGAGATTTTGAATCTCTGCGTACACTTTTGGACACTGGACACTTGTGGATGGTGTGAGGCCCACTGATATCTGAGCGCTATGTGACACGCTCGATGGCACAGCTGCCTGTGACCAAAGTGACGAGAGGGTAATGGAGATTTTGAATCTCTGCGTACACTTTTGGACACTGGACACTTGTGGATTGTGTGCGGCCCACTGATATCTGAGCGCTATGTGACACGCTCGATGGCACAGCTGCCTGTGACCAAAGTGACGAGAGGATAATGGAGATTTTGAATCTCTGCGTACACTTGTGGACAGTGGACACTTGTGGATTGTGTGCGGCCCACTGATATCTGAGCGCTATGTGACACGCTCGATGGCACAGCTGCCTGTGACCAAAGTGACGAGAGGATAATGGAGATTTTGAATCTCTGCGTACACTTTTGGACACTGGACACTTGTGGATTGTGTGCGGCCCACTGATATCTGAGCGCTATGTGACACTCTCGATGGCACAGCTGCCTGTGACCAAAGTGACGAGAGGATAATGGAGATTTTGAATCTCTGCGTACACTTTTGGACACTGGACACTTGTGGATGGTGTGAGGCCCACTGATATCTGAGCGCTATGTGACACGCTCGATGGCACAGCTGCCTGTGACCAAAGTGACGAGAGGATAATGGAGATTTTGAATCTCTGCGTACACTTTTGGACACTGGACACTTGTGGATGGTGTGAGGCCCACTGATATCTGAGCGCTATGTGACACGCTCGATGGCACAGCTGCCTGTGACCAAAGTGACGAGAGGATAAGGGAGATTGGATTGCTTTTAAAAAAGCAGTTTGCGGAGCAGTGGGTAAACAGCAATGCCAGCGTGTCAGGAAGCCTTAAAAGGCAGCCCAACAACCAACACCACTGATACACCACAATATAGCCTCCCCTTGCACTGCACACACAGTGACTTGTGTGTTGTGCAGGCCAAATCGCTAGCAGCAGAAGCAGTTTTTTTGTCTTCTTCCCTGCCTAACGCTCTCCCTACAGAATCAGCAGCAACCTCTCCCTATACTAAGATCGGCAGAAGTAAGATGGCGGTCGGCGTGCACGCCCTTTTATACCCCCTGTGACGCCCACCAAAGCAAGCCAATCACTTGCATGCCCTTCTGAAAGATGGTGGTGACCCGTGCCTATGTCATCACGTTGCCCACAGTGTCCGTGGATCCTGATTGGCTGAAAAAGAGCGCAAAACAAACTTTTGAAACGCGACTTTGGCGCGTAAGTCGCCGACCTCGTGGCCGACCTCATCCTAGGGTCGGGTTTCGTTTCATGAAACCCGACTTTGCCAAAAGTCGGCGACTTTTGAATTTTTTCGACCCGTTTCGCTCAACTCTATATATGGATGATTGACAGAAAAATATCCTTTTTTTCCTCATATTTGATTTATTCAGCTGATCATTTTTTAGTGACGTATTCCCTTTTAAATTCGTTTGGGACACCAAGGTGCATCCAGTAAGTTCAGGAGGCTCCTAAAAAGGAGCAGCATTATTCTATTATTGTCTAAGGTTTTGTGATTTGTTCTATTTTATATTAATGGACTTCAATTAACCCTATTCTTTATGTATTGACTTTATTACAATATGTGCTCTATTGGATATGTCTTATTAATAGACATTTGTGTGTAGCCTGAATTTACAAATGATGCAACCTTTTCCACTGAGGCTAAAATTGTGAAAATTGTGCCTATATACTACCACAGTGCCTTAACCTCTTAACCCCTGGAGCTTTTTTCTTTTCGGTTTTGCATTTCCATTTTTCACTCCCCTCCTTCTCAGAGCCATAACATTTTTATTTTTCCGTCAATATGGCCATGTGAGGGCTTATTTTTTACAGGACGAGTTGTACTTTTGAACAACACCATTGGTTTTGCTCTTAAAAGCAGAGGTCCGCCTATACAAAGTTTACTGCTAGAAGTTGTACCTGGACCCAGGCCTGGTGTCTCTGTAACAAGGTTGCACGGGGTGGTAGTTGTGGGCGAGTTCACTAAGTCAGAGTCACTGAGCACCCCGGCACCTTGTACATGAATGATAAATAAAGTCCTGGTACTGCTATACAGTTGGTTACCTCTGTTACTCCAACTTCTGGCTTCCAGGTTCCAGGAAACACCACAGAGTCACAGTGCTTTTCCAACAGTTGAACTTTACTAAACAGTAAGGCATCCATCACATCAGCAGCACAGTTCACAAATGGGAGACTTTTCTTGTACTTTCCCTTCCTCTGCCATATGATACGGGCAGTCCTTTTGGACAGTCCATGTCCCATCTGTACCTTCAGCGTCACCAGCTCTCTGTCAGTCCCTTGTCCGGTTCCAATAGGAAAAGGTGCCAGGAACGCCATCTCAGTAGCTCCCGCCCCGGTCTTAAACCCCAAATCCTTACTGGGGATGATCCTGTTGAGTTGGTGCCCGTTTACACTGTTCTTCAGCCTAGGGGCCCCTTACTGCCATCTGAAGTCTTATCCACCACAGCCTGTACCTGTCTCACTGTATGTGTTCTGTGTCTGTCCTATATCTCCCTGCTCTGTGCTCTCCCATCTACCTAACTCCTATGTTGCCAATACCTTACTATTCTTACATCTATCCTATGCTCTATTTCTAATGTGCCCCCCTCTATTGTAGTCCCTCTACAGTCCTATACTACTTCCTAATCTATCCCTAAGCCTATGGGCAATACATAAATACAGGGCCGGATTATAGGCAGGGCAGGCGGGGCTTCAGCCCCGGGGCCCCCACCACAAGAGCTTCTAAGGGGCCCCCACCACATTCCTGCTGGCTGCTGCAATGGCACTCCACCTTCTCCCCACCTAAAAGTGAGTGACCGTGGGGGCGGCATTATGTGCTCTGCTACCAGCAGCATCTACAAGTAGCCTGAATGCTGATGCTGCTGGTAGCGTGCAAAGGCTTGTGATGAGATCACAGGAGGTAAGGTGTCAGGGCCCCCGATCATGTGACCCCTGTCTCCTCCCCTCCTGTGACCTCATCACAGGTCCTGTGCGCACAGCACAGAGCACTGAGCAGCCATGTATGTGGAGTGCGGCTCTGCGGGTGGAGGTCGGTGCTGGAGGCTCCATTATTCTCTATGTGGAGTGCAGCTCTGCGGGTGGAGGTCGGTGCTGGAGGCTCCATTATTCTCTATGTGGAGTGCAGCTCTGCGGGTGGAGGTCGGTGCCGGAGGCTCCATTATTCTCTATGTGGAGTGCGGCTCTGCGGGTGGAGGTCGGTGCTGGAGGCTCCATTATTCTCTATGTGGAGTGCGGCTCTGCGGGTGGAGGTCGGTGCCGGAGGCTCCATTATTCTCTATGTGGAGTGTGGCTCTGCGGGTGGAGGTCGGTGCCGGAGGCTCCATTATTCTCTATGTGGAGTGTGGCTCTGCGGGTGGAGGTCGGTGCTGGAGGCTCCATTATTCTCTATGTGGAGTGTGGCTCTGCGGGTGGAGGTCGGTGCTGGAGGCTCCATTATTCTCTATGTGGAGTGTGGCTCTGCGGGTGGAGGTCGGTGCTGGAGGCTCCATTATTCTCTATGTGGAGTGTGGCTCTGCGGGTGGAGGTCGGTGCTGGAGGCTCCATTATTCTCTATGTGGAGTGTGGCTCTGCGGGTGGAGGTCGGTGCTGGAGGCTCCATTATTCTCTATGTGGAGTGTGGCTCTGCGGGTGGAGGTCGGTGCTGGAGGCTCCATTATTCTCTATGTGGAGTGTGGCTCTGCGGGTGGAGGTCGGTGCTGGAGGCTCCATTATTCTCTATGTGGAGTGTGGCTCTGCGGGTGGAGGTCGGTGCTGGAGGCTCCATTATTCTCTATGTGGAGTGCGGCTCTGCGGGTGGAGGTTGGTGCTGGAGGCTCCATTATTCTCTATGTGGAGTGCGGCTCTGCGGGTGGAGGTCAGTGCTGGAGGCTCCATTATTCTCTGTGGAGTGCGGCTCTGCGGGTGGAGGTCGGTGCCGGAGGCTCCATTATTCTCTATGTGGAGTGCGGCTCTGCGGGTGGAGGTCGGTGCTGGAGGCTCCATTATTCTCTATGTGGAGTGAGGCTCTGCGGGTGGAGGTCGGTGCTGGAGGCTCCATTATTCTCTATGTGGAGTGCAGCTCTGCGGGTGGAGGTCGGTGCTGGAGGCTCCATTATTATCTATGTGGAGTGCGGCTCTGCGGGTGGAGGTCGGTGCTGGAGGCTCCATTATTCTCTATGTGGAGTGCGGCTCTGCGGGTGGAGGTCGGTGCTGGAGGCTCCATTATTCTCTATGTGGAGTGCGGCTCTGCGGGTGGAGGTCGGTGCTGGAGGCTCCATTATTCTCTATGTGGAGTGCGGCTCTGCGGGTGGAGGTCGGTGCTGGAGGCTCCATTATTCTCTATGTGGAGTGTGGCTCTGCGGGTGGAGGTCGGTGCTGGAGGCCCCATTATTCTCTATGTGGAGTGCGGCTCTGCGGGTGGAGGTCGGTGCTGGAGGCTCCATTATTCTCTATGTGGAGTGCGGCTCTGTGGGTGGAGGTCGGTGCTGGAGATTCCCCATTACTGGGCAGAGGGGGCAGTAACCTTTTCAGAGCTGAGACTATCTTGGTGCTTTTTTGTTGTCACTTTCTAAGAATCATAGCATTTTGTTCCTTGTACATGTGACCCAAGTATGGAAAACAGGAAGTAACAAAACACATATTGCAATGTCCCTTTCCTGTCCCCACATACAGTTTAATGTTCCCCACTACCGTCACCCCCACAT
This sequence comes from Dendrobates tinctorius, assembly GCF_039654945.1. Lineage (NCBI taxonomy): Eukaryota > Metazoa > Chordata > Amphibia > Anura > Dendrobatidae > Dendrobates > Dendrobates tinctorius. The sequence goes on along the minus strand of NW_027361728.1, from coordinate 56,991,162 downwards.
ACAGTACTGCCATCCCCGACACAGTATAATATTCACACAGTATAATGTTCCCCCAGTACCGCCATCCCCCCCATACACAGTATAATGTTCCCCCAGTACCCAGTATCAGCCCTTGGTTTATGCAGGACTCTGCTGTCTGTGCTGGTTCTCATCGTCCTGGATGAGGTGAAGTTTGTGTGGGGTCAGGGAGGGTTTACAGGGTGGATATAGCAGAGACGTGTGTGTGCAAGGTGTACGGAACGGAGCCGTGTGTATGAGGCATAAAAAGCGGAACCGTGTGTGTATGATGTATGCGGTGCCATACGTGTACAAGGTGTATGGTGGGGAGCATTCATACCTCCCAGCGGGACAGTCCCGATTTTGAGAGAGATACTGCCCTGGTTGGGAGCTTACTTTTCGTGCGGACACAGGAGTACACGGCGGAGCCCCGAGGAGTACTTTAAAATTCGCATGTGACATTCCACCGGAAGTGACGTGCTAGAAGCTGACCGGAAATTAGGTAATTTCGGGAGGAGATTGTGACGGAACCATGGAGGCACTTTAGGGAATGCTTCAGATCCATCACCATGTCCTCCTCCAACAGCGCGGACAGCAGGATCGCCTTGAACTTGGGGATGTCGGCCATGTGAGCGGATCGTTATATTTCCTGCATCGGGAGGCTCAGGTGGGCACTACAGTGGGAGCCGGGCTGCTATAGTATCTTTATAGAATCTTTCTATCTCTGTTTCTTTATCTCTCTAATCTTTCTTTTCTCTCTCTCTATCTCTCTCTCTCTGTTCTTTCTTCTTTCTTTTCTTTCTTTCTGTTCTTTCTTTCCCTTCTTTCTTTCTCTCTCTCTGTTCTTTCTTTCTCTGTTTTCTTTTTTCTCTGTTCTTTCTTTTCCTCAGTACCAGTCAGCGTGCCCACAGTACCAATAGAATAAGGGGGGTAGGAAACTAGGTGGCACTGGTCACTTTGAGCCTCTCATACTTTTTACTAGTGTATAATCATATGCCCTGAGCACCCCCATAAAGAGGGCCAGCCCCAGACAACAGGCAACAAATCACTATTACCATCAGTCCAAGTGGACAATTATATACGTAAAGTTAATGATGTCCCTGTGCCAAGCAGTGCAGAGGATCAGAATACACTGAGGAGACTGAGTAGCGGGGTTTGGGGAGAAGAATTATATGGGGCCCATTATGCTGTATGGAGCATTGTATGGGGCCCATTATACTGTACAAAGTAACATATGGGGCCCATAATACTGTATGGAGCATTATGTGGGGATAGGGGGTGACTTTCTGTTTGTTGTGGATCTGACCGCTGGGACCCCCATGATCCTGGGAAACATAGCTTTGAAGAGCACCATGTAAATGGAGCTGTGGTCGATCATACGCACTGTGGTGCCATTCACATGTGGCTCTTCAAATAACTCCTTAAAGAGAGTGATGAGGAGACGACAAAGTATAGCAAAAATTCACTGATCGGGGTGAGGAGTGTAAAAGTTTGTGGGCTGGTGGTGGGGTTTGTGTGGCAGGGCTGCTTTTTTGTCCCATTCCGGCCCTGGTAGGCAGCGACCGCCATTTTATTAATCCAGCGCGAGGAATCGGATAAATATTAGACGGCGTCACGCTGAGAAGAGCTAGGTACCGCCTCCTCTCCTGTCACGCCTCCTCTCCTGTCACGCCTCCTGTCCTGTGGATCTCCTCTGCCTGCTCGCCGCGTTCACGAGCATCGTGCGCCCGCCGCCTGCTGTGTACCCGCCAATCAACTGCAGCGCCACGGTGATTAACCCCCTTGCCTCCAGGCTCCAGCTAGCTATATATTGATCGGGGGAGCTGTATGCGCGAGAGGGGAGCTGTACATTTGGGCCTGTATACCTGGAGGAGGGAACTGTATAAAGACGAAACATTGGAGAACTGTATAACCTTGGGGGGGGAGCTGCCTGTATACCCTTGTAGGGGGCAAGAGCTGTATTATACAGCTCTTGCCCCCTACAAGGGTATACAGGCAGCTCCCTTCCCATGGGAATACAGCTCCCCCCCCACGCAAGGGTATACAGCCTGTATTCCCATGGGGGGGACAGCTGCCTGTATAACCGGGCAAGAGCTGTATACCCGTGGGGGGGAGAGCTGTACTCCCATGGGGGGGAAGAGCTGCCTGTATACCCATGTAGGGGGCAAGAGCTGTATTATACAGCTCTTGCCCCCTACAAGGGTATACAGGCAGCTCCCCCCCATGGGAATACAGCTCCCCCCCACGCAAGGGTATACAGCCTGTATACCCCTGCGTGGGGGAAGGGGAGCTATATTCCCATGGGGGGGGAGATGCCTGTATACCCTTGTAGGGGGCAAGAGCTGTATACCCTTGCGTGGGGGGTGGGAGCTGTATTCCCATGGGGGGACAGCTGCCTGTATACCCTTCTAGGGGGCAAGAGCTGTATACCTGTTGGGGGGGAGTTGTATTCCCATGGGGGGGAACGCTGCCTGTATACCCTTGTAGGGGGCAAGAGCTGTATACCCTTGCGTGGGGGGGGAGAGCTGTACTCCGGAGTTAATACTAATAGAGAGCATATTGTTATACAGTAGTTAGCAACAATTGCTGCCGGTGAAAACTTTCCCTTTCTGCATTTTTATTATTCCTTGGCTGTCTTAACATTGGGTTCAATAAAAAAAATGTGAGTAACTCTTTCTGTCTATAATTGGACTGCTTTGAGCTATCCTGGACTGTATCTCTATTGTAGTACTGTAAATCTGAATGTGGCAGAACAAGAGGATAAGATTAGATTGTACATCTGAGTGCTACTGTTCGCGCTCTACTGTTATGGCTAAAATGTTAATGATATGGGGGCCCCCACCAGATTTTCTGCCCAGGGGCCCCCACCAACCTTAATCCGGCCCTGCATAAATACATTTGCATTACAGTACACACATTAGTAAAACATTAATAAAATGTCAAGGTGCTGTATGTGACACACAGGTGAACAGTGTTCAGGAGAGAGAAGGTACATGAGGGTCCCCACCACCTCATTTCATCTCTGCCACACTAAAGTGAATCTGTTACCAGAGAGCAGCATAATGTAGAGACAGAGATCCTGATTCCAGCGATGAGTCACTTACTTTGCGTAGTTTTTATTAAATCACCGTTTTATCAGCAGGAGATTATAACTTAGGACTAGTTAACCTGCTGCCAGGTAGTCCATCCATGCCCATGCTGATTGACAACTTTCTGCCCATGCACAGTGTACACAAAAAGCTGCCAATCAGGGGTGTTGGCGGAGTAATACAGAGGTCTGCATTCAAAGAACTATTTGATCTGCAACAAATAAAACAGTTTTTAGTTAAACCTTCAACAATAAACCCAGTAAGTGACACATCACTGGAATCAGGGTATTGGCCTCTAGCTCATGCTTCTCTCAAATGGGATAGCAAAAACGGAGACAAATTCACTTTACTATAGACCAGTCTATGTAGGCAGGGGGCCTTGTTACATATTTTGCATTACTTCCTATGATGTTTTAGAATATTTAAAGGAATTGTCCCATAAACAAAGTTGATTTTAATCAATGCATCTTGGAATAATAATAAGTTCCACAATTGGATGTGTTAAAAAATGTTAATGTGCTGAGATAACACCTTTTAAAGGACTCCGTTGGGGGCAATTTATTTTCAGCTTAAATGCATGTATTTTGAGCTAAAAATAATTTTTGCAATATGGGCTCATTACAAATTTTGAATCACTGGTTTCTATGTATCACAGTACATTAGTTGTAATATGCTGTTCAGCTAATCGTCTGCAAAGGCTTTTAGCCATTACAGGGACATTTGCCTAATGTTATAAGGTTTACTTCATCTATCATGTATAGTTATTATAGTTATTCCCCCGTATGCCAGGCCCTTCACTGGCTTCCTATTGCCCAGAGGCTCCAATTCAAAACCCTAACCATGACATACAAAGCCATCCACAACCTGTCTCCTCCATACATCTGTGACATGGTCTCCAGGTACCTACCCGCACGCAACCTTCAATCATCTCAAGATCTCCTTCTCTACTCCTCCCTTATCTCTTCTTCCCACAACCGCATACAAGACTTCTCCCGTGCTTCCCCCATACTCTGGAACTCTCTGCCGCAACACATCAGATTCTCACCATCAACGGAAACCTTCAAGAAGAACCTGAAGACCCACCTGTTCCGACAAGCCTACAGCCTGCAATGATCCTCGGGCTACTGAACCACCGCACGACCTGCTCTACCCTCTCCTACTGTATCCTCACCCATCCCTGTAGACTGTGAGCCCTCGCAGGCAGGGTCCTCTCTCATTCTGTACTTGTGTGTCCCTTGTCTTACACATGTTTATTATGCTTGTCTATATTTCCCCTTTTCACATGTAAAGCGCCATGGAATAAATGGCGCTATATAAATGCATAATAATAATAATCTTATAAATGTGTCCCTGCTCTGTACTGTGTAATGGCTGTGTCTGACCGTACAGGAACATGGTCTGATTATACCACAGCTCCTGGGCAGGGGAGGAAGGATAAGAGGGGATACGGGACAGCATGAGATCTCTACTTCAGCTTTCTGTGATTTAAAACATCTCCTTTATGTTTAAAAACAATATTTTACTTCACAGAAATAATCAGTTGTGATCCTCTGCTGGTCCTGTCTGTTTCCTCTCTTTTTCTTCCTCCCCTGCCCAGGAGCTGTAGTATGATCAGACCTTGTTCCTGTACGGTCAGACACAGCCATTACACAGTACACAGCAGGGGCACATTTATAAGATTAGCTCAGCACTGGAACATTTAATTTTAACACATCCAATTATGGAAGTTATTATTATTCCAATATCTATTGATTAAAATGTATTTTATTTGTGGGACAACCACTTTAAAGGCATTCACTCAATACCACGATTAAACAAATCTCCCACTTTGTACGTTTTATTGTAATGACACATGCTGCAACTGGAGATAAGTGGTTATAATTCAACATAACTGGTCATGATTTCCACTTGACTGCTTTACAGCAAGAGATAGGTTTCCAATATGTTAGCTTTATCAGAAAATGTCATGGTTTATCTGTGTTTATGTCTTATTTTATGACTGTGTTATGAACATTTTGTGCAGTGATCATCTAACTCTGAGGTTTTGCATGACGGACAATGGCTTACAGTTAAAACCTCCCAGTTGAAGTTGTATTTTACACATTTGGCACAATCATTTAATATTAGATATTTTAGAAAAGCAAACTAATAAAACACTCGTATCTGGAAAAAGTTCTGTAATAACCTTCATGGCATTATACATGACCTCATACAGGAATGGATACAAGTGTTCTGTGTGACAGTCTCCTATTGGGAGGTCTAGCTGAGACCCCAGACATAGCTGCAGAGTGAGACACCGCTTCTAATGCTTACTCACTGTTTGAGATGCACACGTCTCAGATACACATTTCATTGCCTGGAAAGCTTAAGTTACAGCTTTCTAAATATTGTTAAGTGTTGAGAGTCACAACAAACTAATGTCTTCCTTGCTCAAAATAAAGCAGAAAATAATGTGATTCACAATACGCACAAAAACAATAACAACTTACAATAATGTGCCTTCCTGGAGGGACAGATCCTCCACATACACTTTACAGGATTTTTGTAGCATTATGTACAATGCCAGCAACATAATTCAATAATAAAAGGCAATCAATTAGGCTGCGTATACACATGAAACAGCTGTCAGCCGAATGACCAGTCCCTACTGCAGCATAAAATAGGCAAGGACATAGATGTCTGCCATATTACCTGTCACATCAAGAGACAAAACCATGTAAAATCTAGGTGATTAAAGCATTCTTACCATGTTGAACCCACTGATGCATGCTTTCCTAATGGTGATCTGGCAACTGATTCCAGAATAGGTAGGTGAGACTTACTGTACCTTACTTTGAAATTCCACATGAGAGTAGCTGTATAATTTTGATATTGAAGAGAACCTGTCCACAGAATTTAGCCCTGTAAACTAAAGGCATGGCAATAATGGTGCTGCGATGCTGATTAATATGATACCTGATGTAAAAGGATCTGCTCAGTGGCTGATGAATACTCACCTTCTGAAATTTTCATATAATGTCATCTTGTGTGCTTTGGGGTGGGATGTGGGGCAGTTTCTTCTTCTGGTTCTCCACTTCCCAACCATCCTCCTCTGCTTCTTGTGCAGGTCACTGATTATTCAGGACATCAATAAAATGTTGTCGGAGGCAGCGCATGCGCAGATCAAGATTTCGACTCGGGGAAAAATTTACTAAGTAGAAATCTCGATCTGCGCATGCACCAACTCCAGCACCATTTTATTGAAGTCTTGCACACAGGACATTGACTCACACTGTGCACGCACCACCTATACAATGACGGTGGCGGCAGTGCAGAATTTTAACAATTCTGACCACTGTCACTTTATGAGGTTATAGCTCTGGAACGCTTCAACGTATCCCACTGATTCTGAGATTGTTTTTCGTGACATATTGTACTTCATGTTAGTGGTAAAATTTCTCAAATATGACTTGCGTTTATTTATGAAAAAATGGAAATTTGGCAAAAATTTTGAAAATTTAGCAATTTTCAAAGTTTTAATTTTAGTGCCCTTAAATCAGTGCATCATATCACACAAAATAGTTAATAAATAACATTTCCTACATGTCTACTTTACATCAGCGCAATTTTAGAAGCATAATTTTCTTGTTAGGATGTTTTAAGGGTTAAAAGTTGACTAGCGATTTCTCATTTTTCTAGCAAAATTTACAAAATCATTTTTTTAGGGACCACCTCACATTTGAAGTGAGTTTGGGGTGTCAATATAACAGAAAATACCCAAAAGTGACACCATTCTAAAAACTGCACCCCTCAAAGTGCGCAAAACCACATTCAAGAAGTTTATTAACCCTTCTGGTGCTTCACGAGAACTAAAGCAATGTGGAAGGAAAAAATGAACATTTTACTTTTTCACAAAAAATTTAGTTTGGAACCAAACTTTTATTTTCAGAAGGATATCAGGAGAACATGAACAACAATTTGTTGTGCAATTTCTCCTGAGTATGCTGATACCCCATATGTGGGGGAAAGCTACTGTTTGGGCGCATGGCAGGGCTCAGAAGGGAGGGGGCACCGTTTGACTTTTTGAACACAAAATTGGCTGGAATCAATGGTGGGCATCATGTCGCGTTTGGAGACCCCCTGATTTATCTAAACAGTGGAAACCCCTAATTCTAACTCCAGCTTTAACACAGCCCTAACCCCAACCCTAACCCCAACACACCCTAAACTCTAATCTCAACCTTAACCACAACCCTAATGCCAACACCACCCTAACCCCAACGCCACAACCCTAACCCCAGTTGCTGTTATTCCGTGAATAACGGTGATCACAACACTGGGGTCGGTAAAAACCATTAAAAAGCAGCGCTGAGGAATAAATACCCTTAGCTGCTGCCTTTAAAAGGCGCATTGGCAGTCATTAAGGGGTGAAAAAGGAGGCAGGTCACTGAATAGTCAGTGACCTGCATATGAAGCAGAGTCACGGATGATTGTTCAGTGTCCTGATGGTGGATTCATTAACATTAACTAATGTAAGGATGGAGTCAGACAGCCATATAAATCGGACTGATATCAGAATATAGTGCACGGACTGGCCGGCGGCTCTTCTGACTCAAGCGTGACATCTTCAAATATTTCTATGCAGCTTTTACGCTCAGGTCAGGAGAGTCGCCAGCCAGTCCGTGCACTATGTTCCAATCTCGGTCCGATTTATAAAGCCATCTGACTGCACCCTAACACAAGCCTTTAGTTGCTAAGAGGTTGCCTAGGGTGGCTTTGTGATCTCAAGTATATGTCTTGCTCTTGGAGTTATCCCTGTTGGTTGATCACTCTAATTTCACCTTCAAATTATCTGCTAATCCCAAATGTTCACATTCTTTTGCTACTCACCTCAAAGACGTGATGTTGGAAAATTTTCTTCAATTAAAAAAAAGACAAAATCTAATATTTTTAACTGATGTGATGGATTTGGTTCTCTTTATCTACGCTTTCAACTTGTGGGAAAACTGATATAGTTTAAGATAAAATTTATGAACCAATCCGGATAATTCTGAAGGGTTCAAAAACTTTCAAAGCACCACTATACAAGTGCTTCTCACTAAATTGGAATATCATCAAAAAGTACATTTTTTTCAGTTCTTCAATACAAAAAGTGAAACTCATATTATATAGAGTCATTACAAACAGAGTGATCTATTTCAAGTGTTTATTTCTGTTAATGTTGATGATTATGGCTTACAGCCAATGAAAACCCAAAAGTCATTATCTCAGTAAATTAGAATACTTTTTAACAGCAACTTGAAAAATGATTTTAAAATCCAAAATGTTGGCCTACTGAAATGTATGTTTAGTAAATGCACTCAATACTTGGTTGGGGCTCTTTCTGCATCAATAACTGTATCAAGGCAATCAGCCTGTGGCACTGTTGAGGTATTATGGAAGCCCAGGTTGTTTTGATAGCAGCCTTCAGCTCATCTTCATTGTTTGGTTCTGGTATCTCTCATCTTCCTCTTGACAATACCCCACAGATTCTCTATGGGGTTAAGGTCAGATGAGTTTGATGGCCAATCAAGCACAGTGATACTGTTGTTTTTAAACCAGGTATTGGTACTTTTGGCAGTGTGAACGGGTACCAAGTCCTGCTGGAGAATGAAATTTTCATTTCCAAAAAGCTTGTTGGCAGAGGGAAGCATGAATTTCTCTAAAATTTCCTGGTAGACGGCTGCTTTGACTTTGGTCTTGATAAAACACAGTGGACCTACACCAGCAGATGACATGGCTCCCCAAAACATCAATGATTGTGGAAACTTCACACTAGACCTCAAGCAGCTTGGATTGTGTGCCTCTCCACTCTTCCTCCAGACTCTGGGACTTTGATTTCCAAATGAAATCCAAAATTTACTTTCATCTGAAAACAACACCTTGGACCACCGAGCAACAGTCCAGTTCTTTTTCTCCTTGGCCCAGGTAAGTTCTTGCGTTGTCTATTGGTCATGAGTGGCTTGACACAAGGAAAGCGACACTTGTAGCCAGGTGTGGATTAAGGGTAGCCAGCGCCCCGGGCTGTTCAGACTCTGTGGGCCCCCTGGTCATAGGACGGGGTCGGGAAGTCACTAGTTTTCATGGCGCAGACGGTGTGTCAAGGGGCAGGAAGGGGTTAAATACTGAGGTAAAAAAACTCTGCAAATACGCAACGTGTGCACGAGGCCTCACGAATACTGAGGTAAAAAGCACCAAATGCTCAGCGTGTCCATGAGGCCTTACAAATACTGAGTGAAAAACTCACCAAATACTTAGCGTGTGCACAAGGCCTTATAAATACTGAGGTAAAAACTCACCAAATACTCAGCGTGTGCACGAGGCCTTATAAATACTGAGGTAAAAACTCATCAAATACTCAGCGTGTGCACGTGGCCTTACAAATACTGGAAGGCTTCCACCCAACATCTAGTCCTGACTCGCCTGTACCTAACATCGAAACCAGCTAATAGTCTGCAATCACCTGCTGACCTGGACCCATGACCTATCAGACAAGTAACTACACATGAGTCACACAGAGGCTTCTGCTTCATGAATTTCCCCAGATAGAAGAAGCAGCCTCCGGTGTGCAGCCTGTGGCCAGATGCACAGGAAGAGATGCTCCTCGTCACAGGCTGTGCCCAACATGTCAGCAGAGGGGTTAACGCCACAGACAAGTCGCCATCTCCTCACACACTGGACACGACACTGCGCAATGTTAGTCATGTCCCAGATGTTCATCATGTGGAGGACCAAGGGGGACCAAAAAAGACCCCAGGATTGGAACAGGAGCATGGGAAAGTGGATGGCGGTCGGATGGGCAGGGTTTATATAGGGGTCAGAGTAAGTAAATATATATGCGGGCAGCGCACACATGCACAATCCTCAGGTTGTATAACTTTCAACTGGCCAAAACATTTCTCTCAGTAGGCCAAGAAAGAAATGTGGCAGGAATAAAGTACACCTCATAGTAACTTATGTGTGAGGCAGAGGTGACAAGACCTGCCATGTCATGCCCAACTTACTAGAGGTGCCCACTGCCCACATATAACAAAGTTTATGGAAACAGATGACTTCCACTATGATGATTGGTTACTGGCTGCCTGACCACACCCATTTCACAACTAGTCACACCCATGTCCATGCCCCAACCACACCCATTTAGCGCTGCTGATCACACTGACTAGTACTGAGGGCACAGTGGCTGACATTATGGGCACAGTGGCTGGTACTGTGGGCACACTGACTGGTACTGAGGAAAAGAAAGAAAGAATAGAGAGAGAGAAAGAAGAAAGAAAGAGAGAAACAGAGAGAGAAAGGAAGAAAGAACAGAGAAAAAGAAAGAGGGGACAGAAAAAAAGAACAGAGAGAGAAAAAAAGAAAGAGGGGAAAGCAAGAAAGAACAGAGAGGGAGAGAGAAAGAGGGGAAGAACAGAGAGAAAGAAAGAAAGAGGGGAAAGAAAGAACAGAGAGAGAAAAAAAGAAAGAAAGGGGAAAAAAAGAAAGAAAGGGGAAAGAAAGAAAGAAAGAAAGAAAGAAATAACAGAGAGGGCGAGAGAAAGAAAGAAAGAAAGAGGGGAAATAAGGAACAAAGAGAGAAGGAAAGAAAGAGAAAGAAAGGTGAAAGAACAAAGAGAAAAAAAGAAAGAAAGAACAGAGAAGGAGAGAGAAAGAAAGAGGGAAAAGAAAGAACAGAAAGTGAAAGAAAGAACAGAGAGAGAAAGAAAGAAAGACAAGGAAAGAGGGGAAAGAAAGATTCTATAAAGATACTATACCAGCCCGGCTCACATTGTAGTGCCCACCTGTAAAATATCAGTATTTCTATAATAAAAAAATATATGGATTAATTCTCTCATACAGAATATAGTTAACAGGCTTTGCTTACTTTAGAGAAGTGACTGACTTATTCTGAGTGCCTTGGCTCACACAGCTGTCTCTCTTGTCAAATGTATAGGTCAAAATAGTCAAAGCTGTCAAAATGTGACTATTTAGAGATAATGAATGGTTCTAAAGATCTCAGACTTTAGGCTTAAATATCTCAGACTAAGGTAATGCATAAATAACTGTATGCATATTGTTAAAATAACTACGGTTCACTTAATATGGAAGAACTTATGAACATAGTGGCAAGCCACCATATGTGGTTGTAGTTTATAGGTCAGAATAGTATATAAAGCCGGCCTAACTCTTGTTCAGGAGATCTCATATCCCTTGAGACTCTCGAACACCCGGACAACACAGCTGCTCAAGACTATATGTAAGAACAATGCTCGTTTTCTCTTCAAATAATTATTGCATGTCATGAACTTACTTTTCTTCATTTTTGTAATCACTTTTTGAAATGAACAATTAAAAACAAGATTTATTTTATCCTCAATTCAACATTGCCTTTACTTTTGATTCTCAACCGTGCAAGAAGATATATATATATATATATATTTTTCTACATTTTGGCGAGCCTTAGCCAGACTGATCTTTTGTGCTAATTTTGGCTGGCATTCCTTCCTCGATTGTGCAAGGGGGGAGCACGAACTCTGCTAAAAAACCACCTGTTGTACAAGCTTCCTCAGGAATTCCACTATTTCACGGCACAAAGGATCACACTGAACCTGAAGACGACGGGTGAGGATCGTAAAGAGCTGCATGCGTCTCATCCAGACGGAGATCTGAGGATTGCATAAGGACACAGAGGACCATCCATTGACGAGAAAGACTCTCAATAGGTGAGAAAAAATATAATGGATTTTATACATGATTATGCTAAGAAAAGTAACATAGATTTCAAGTTTGTTCATAATCATACGGATGCCCAATTATGGTCTAGTTTGTATAATCAATGTGAGGCAGAAAATGTTAAAATTGACAAAAGGTTTTTCTCAGTTAGAAAATTACAAAGGAAACTTCAGAATGTTATGCAGCTAGTCCATGTGTATAATAGCCTAGTCTTTGAGAAAACTGAACCTAACACCTATAAAACATGCATTGTCACACAAGACATTAATCACACTGACACACCAGGTGACACACAAGAGTCTGACAGGGATTACTTTGATTGTCCAAATTGTTTGATTTTGTCAGAGCACATAGAACAATTGGAAGATCAAATAGATACCAGGACAGAGTTATTGTCTAAATTACGACAAGATATAAAAAGGGTTTCTGCTAACACAAGATCAACAGGTAAACAGGAGGAGAGTGCTGCTGCGTCTTCATTTGTACCAAATATGCAAAATCCAGATGCTTCAGTAGAGGAATTAGAGGCAGTAGAATTACAACGGAAAAAATTACATGACAGAGCAGCACGCATTAATCTGAAAATACACGATCAGCTAATGAAAATTGTAAAAGACATTCCAAATTACAATGATAAGATGGATGCCTTTTATAATGCGGACACTTTTGAATCAAACACAGACAAATACAATCTGAACGACGAGCAAAAGAATAAAATATTCAAAGTTTGGTTACCTTCACATATGGGAAAAAGATTACAGACCACACCCAGATTAAATGATGAGAATGAAATGGCACATAGTACAAAAGAAGACAGACTTAGACAATTAGTATTGTTTACAACTGGAGAAGACATGCCTACAGTTGATATTTTAGGGAGTTTACAAACAAATATTTCTGAAGACCCATTCTCTTTTTTGGTAAAGTTTGAACAGGCCTATAGGATGGTAATGGATCTCGGGCCTCACGAAGAGCCAGCATCCATGATCAAATTTTTTGTAAAGAAGTTCAAGTACTTAGATCCTGCCTCAGTGCAATTGGCTAACACTCAGCCATCATTGCAAGAAGCAACAGTTTTTATTGACAGAATAAGGAGATCCATGAAACAAAATCAGGTCAAGGCTAAAATAGCGGTAGTTCATGAGAAGGAAGACAGTCAGCTGAAACCTAGAGCCACAGTAATCTCCAAGAGCAGGGATTACATTGAGCATAGAGGTAAAAATACTACACAAAGGAACAATATCCATTGTTATTTTTGTGGTATACCTGGACACTTGAAGTGGCAGTGCAGGAAATTTTTGAGAGCAGAATCAGAGATGGGTACACAAGGAACAGGTAAGCTTGGAAGGGAAAACGGACTCATGCCAAAATCATACACCACACCTTCCGCACCTGCATTACAATCATCTGCACCTGCTCATACTGCCAACAGACAAACACAGTCACCATATGCACCATTAATCAGACAGATCAGAGAAATGACAGTGAAGGAAACAGAGTCAAGGGATAGAATTCCAAGGTCTTTTAAAAAGGACACAGGTCTTCTCCCATCTCCTTCATCTTTCTGACAATCACAGACTATTCCTGAACCACATCCATTGGAATTTGTGACTCGAGTTACATTGGATGACTGTGGAAGACCATTTATCAAAGTAAGTTTAGCAGGCCAGAATGTTGTATTTCTTATTGACACAGGAGCTCAGTTAAGTGTTACAAACCTTGATTTGAAGCTAAACCCAGATTCACCAGTTTGTACAATTGTCGGTTTCAGTGGAAAAGGTGGAACTAAAGCAACCTTAGTTCCCAATGTGATTTTGGAAATACCTAGTTCTTTCAAAACAGAAATTGACATCTGGTATTGTCGTGATTCTGAAAATATACTTGGCACAGATTTTATGCAGAAATTCGGATGGGTAGTTGACCTAGGAAATCAAGTGATCTGGAAAGATTCCAATGGTTGTAAACCGGTAGTCATTGATCCTAATGATTATAGCCATGTTGGAAGTATTTGCTTGAATGATGTGGTGTCATCTGACCATTTGTGGCCTGACACTAATGATGACAAGGTATTGACAGAAATTGTACAGCTTTTTCCTTCTCTTTGGGCTCAGTTCAGGAATCAGGTTGGAACAATGAAAGACGTTATCGTGAATGTGGAGGGGCGTGATCCCCCGCCACAGCGTCAGTATAAATTGCCTCCAGAATCAATTGATTCTATGTCAAAGATCATACAGGAATTGTTAGATCAAGGTGTTATCCGAAAGGCTAATTCTGTAAGTAACAATCCTTTGTGGTGTGTTTTGAAATCTGATGGTTCTTATCGAATGATATTGGATTTACGGATGTTCAATAAGCATACACCCAATGTCGCACCAATTGTGGCAGATACTCATGACATGATGGCAAGGTTAAATGCAAAGGCCAAATACTTTTCTGTACTGGACATTAGCAATGGTTTTTTCAGTATACCTCTTGAAAAGAGTTGTCAGTATAAGTTTGCATTTACTTTCTTGGACGAGCAATATCTGTTTTGCAGGTTACCTCAAGGAGCACATTTGTCACCTAGTGTTTTTCATCAGGCATTGGCAAAGGTATTATCCAGATTTTCGAGGCCTGATTGCATTCTGCAATATGTGGATGATATTTTATTGTCTACTGAGGATAAAGAGACACATGTTTCTCTTCTGACAGAATTGTTTGAGTTGCTGCATGATGCAGGGTTGAAATTGAACACCAAAAAGGTCAAATTGATGCAGACTGAGGTCAGATTTTTAGGGGTGCTGTTGAGTCCAGGAAAAAGGCAGCCACTGCAGGAAAGAATTGAGGCAATTGCTTCCCTACCAATTCCGACATCACACAAGGCATTGAGACATTTTTTAGGTCTTATGAATTATTCAAGGGATTTCATTGAGAATTTTGCAGATAAGGCCAGACCTTTATATGATCTTTTGAAAGGTGAAAACAGTGATTACTTTGGTCCTTGGTGTGATGAACAGCAAACCTCATTTGAACAATTGAAAATGAATTTACAAAATGCACCTGCTTTGTCCACAGTAGATCCTTCGGCTCCATTTGCTTTGCAAGTGCATACATCAGGAACATCTGTTTCTGCTGTATTGCTGCAATTACAGGGAGAAGAGTGGAGAATTTTGGGCTATTTTTCAAAACTTCTCTCACCTGTTGAAAAAGGTTTTGAGACCTGTGCAAGACACTTGGTAGGTGTGTACTTTGCAGTCAAAGCAACCGAACATATTGTCGGGTTCAACAAAATCATTTTGCAAACTCCTCATTCTACACTAAAACTTCTCTTTGAGAATAATATCCCAGGTGTGTCACATCAGAGATTTGCTCATTGGTTATTGTCATTGTCTCCCAAACAAATTGAGGTAGATTACAAGGCCAAATATGTTCTTCCTCAGCTGATGCAATATGAAGGACAAACTCATGATTGTTTACAGTCTTTTCAGGATCCAAGTCCATCACTTTTCAGACGGAAAGCAGAGGTAACAGACGAACCAATTTTTGTAGATGGTTCCAGATTCTATTCAGATGGGCACTATTATTCAGGATATGCCATTTTTTATCCCAACAGAGGACAGGTTGTGAAGCACAAATTACCGAGTCATTTTTCAGCTCAAAGAGCAGAGCTAGAAGCAGTAAAAATGGTACTACAGCTGAATGAAGCAGATGATCAGTGTCCCATTGTGATCTACAGTGATAGCTCTTATGTTGTAAGATCACTGACAGATTACTTGTCAGTTTGGGAAAAAAGAGGTTATGTAGATTCATCTAATAAGACTCTTGTTCACAGTGACACACTGAAGACAATTTTCAGGATAGCATCAAAAAACCCTAATGGTTTTGCTATTGTCAAGGTTCCGGCCCATAAAAAATCTGATGATGAATTATCTGTTGGAAATGCAACCGCAGATATGCTAGCCAAAGAGGCAGCCCTGACAGGAGAAGAGGTGTTTGAACCTGAACCTCTCGAGGTTTCAGCAGTTCAAAGAACAGACACGCATATCCCTTCTTTTGCGGGAGAACAAGAAAAAGACTCATCTCTTGTTGCTTCCCGGGTTGATCCAAAACCTCCCTTTGTTTGTGAAAACGGGGTTTTGTGTCATGACTTAAACGGGGAGTTGCGTCCTGTTGTCCCAAGACATCTACAGGTTGAGTTCACAAAATACAATCATGAAAGTTTGGGTCATTTGGGCCAACAAAAATTGTTAGGCATTCTCAGAGAGAAATTTTACTGGGAAAAGATGGAAGAGACAGTGCAAAGTGTTGTTCAATCATGTCTCATTTGTGCCCAAATTAATCCAAGACCAAAAGGACAGAAACCGCCACTACTCCGAATCGCACCTGCAGATGGTCCATGGTCTACGTTACAAATCGACTACATTGGACCGTTACCATCAGGTAAAAATGGTCTCAGGTATGCATTGGTTGTGGTAGATGTTTTTTCTAAGTGGGTTGAAATTTTACCTGTCAGGAAAGATGATGCTTTGTCTACAGCTAGAGCATTAGTTAATCATGTCTTTTGTACTTGGGGGATCCCAAGAATGATCACCTCTGATCGAGGAAGTCACTTTACAGGAAAAATCATGCAAGCCGTTTGTGCTATTCTAGGGGTACGACAACAGTTTCATGTACCCTACCATCCACAGTCTGCTGGTATTGTGGAAAGGATGAATAGAACAATAAAATCCAGAATTGCCAAGATGTTATTGGACAAAGGCAATACTTGGGTTGATGCAGTACCTTTTGTACTGTTGAGTGTAAGAGGAACAACCTCTGCCACAACTCAGTTTACTCCTTTTGAACTGATGACAGGAAGAAAAATGCCATTGATTTTTCCTCATGAACCATTTTTGTCTACACCACAAAAAGATGCTGTTGCAAGGTCCAAATGGTTGCAATTGTTGCAGGAAAATTTGAAAACGATTCTTCCACATGCTGCATCAAGAATGCAGAGAATGGAGCCACCATATGTATCCAAATTCAAGAAAGGGGCTCTAGTGATGATTAAAACTTTCAGGAAGAATGGACCTTGGGAAAGTAATTGGGAAGGTCCCTTTGAAATTATCGAAACCATGGGACAAGTGATGATTCTTGTGCAACGAGCATCTAAGGTGGTTAAAAATACCCGCAGACAACAAAAATTGTGGGTACATGTTGATCAATGCAAACTGTATATTGCAAAATAATGATACTGCATTTCTTTTAGGAAGAAATGGATTCCAATAAGAACTGGAATACGAAACTCCACGTCCTTGATGGAAGGGATTCAACACCAATCCTTCAGGAGAAAAAGACATTTCTAAGGGAAAAGCTACTATCTGATGGGAATCACATTTCTGCTGTTTTGTACTGTTTCAACTGTGATCTACGCTGAAGATATTTCACACCATGGAACAAATACTAGTGAAGTGAAGGAACTTTTCAAAGGAACTTTACATCCAAGGAAACCATGAGGAACGAATCTACAAAGCTTAATAGATGAGGACATACCGGACGATTCAGTAGATATTACTGGAAACATTTGCATGGGTTTTGGTGCAAAATGCTGTATTGAGCTACACTTCATACATGACACTGACATAATATTACATGCAGCCACAGGACCTAAGACGAAGTTCACACAGTTACAAGGAGATTATATCCACAATAATAAGACAGGCACATGGGAATGTAGTCCTACAGATGTGTTATTCTGGAATATAGAGATAAGAGGTGAAGAGAAAGCTGTGTGGTCAGGCGACATTACAAATGATATGATCGCAAAAGGGAAAGTTGAAACATCCAAAACAGATGCTTGGTTAAGGACACAACTATTTGGGAAAGTTTTAGATCCTGCATTTCTTTCTATTACAGAAGGAGACGAGGATTGGGTAAAAACATGGAATTTTCAGATAACCAGAGAACCAGTACAAGTACAGGTATCTGTAGTTTTTACAGTTTCAAATACTATAGCTCCAGAAGTAAGGGTTACACCACAAGCAGTATATAGTCAAGAAAATATGTCTCCTTTATTACTAAAATGCAGCACGAGGTTAGAGCTACCTTCAGAATCTCTGTTATCATGGACCAAAGATAAATCATTTTTGGGAAGTTTTTCAAATGGTCCAACAAATGTTATACACAGAGGTCAATCCGGTAACGTGAGATGGTTAAATAAGGATTTTATTTTTTCTGTAGATAATCCATCTCCTAAGGATTCTGGACTTTACCAATGTTGCATTTTAACGAAATATAACTACAAACAATGTAGAGATGTAAAGGTAAATATATGGTCAGCAGTAGATAATGTATGCACACAGACAAGATTTCAACCATCTACTCCTTTTCAGATCAATCAGTTCCAAACTAAACCTCTGTTACGAGATGGAGTGTTTCTGACCATGGTATGGACCTTTAACATGTCTAACTGGAAAATCTCTTCTAGATATCCCCAGTGTCAACCACATCTCACTAACATGGAGATGGGAATAGAACAATGGTTTGGGAAAAGAACTTCAACACAGGTTAGGAGTAAGAGGGGAGTGTTAGAAGGTATTTTGGGGGGATTAGGAACAGTGGGAAGTTTAATTAACACTATGGACATTCATACACTTAAATCAGATCTGGAAAATATTGGGTATATTGGAGGAAAAGGGGTAAAGATTCAGAAAAGCTTGAATCAAGTCCTTGAAAAGATGGTTTTGAACACTGCTACTGTATTGGGATCTTCTGTATCACATCTTCAAGATGCTACTTTAGCTTTAATGGAAAGTGAACAGGAATCTCAAGTGGCCAAAACATGTCTAGAAATTCAGATTGAATATTCCACCAATCTGAAAATGATTGCACAAGCCTTACAAAGTGGAATTACCCCTTTAGGGCTAATAAGAAATTTGCCCATAGAATATCACTTTGCGTTAAACCATACAGATTTGTGGGTAAATAAGTGGTTAGAATGTGAACAGAACATTTGTGTAGGAACATCACTGATTCCAGTGTCAGGAAGAGAAGAAACCCTGGTTCCTATAGGTGTTCTGGGAATTCCTGTCAGTCCTACACAATTGTTATATTATCAATTACAGTACACAGATTTTGCATTTGATGGTACAAACATTGAACAATTAGACATTTCGTCATGCTTAAATTTTGTTTCCAAGGTAATGTGCCTACCTGGACAGGATAAAGTCATTTATCATTCATGTTTCCATAATCATACTTCTTGTCATGCCAGAGTTGAGAATGTCCACACGATACATGACTTGGTGACACCAGTAAGCGCTAACAAAACTTGTTTCCAAGTCATGTCAGGAAGAGAAGCAGTTTCTGCATTCTTCTCATCTTGTGTACATGTCGAAAATCTGACAATGGGTTTATATTGTATTGAGGGAAATGTTAAAACTCTCACAAAGAAGGAAGGAAGTATTAATATTACGTCAATAGGCTCAAGACGTCTGAAAATCCTTCCGATCCAGTTCAATTTGTCACAAGTCAATAAATTCCCTTGGGATTTGTGGACAAATGAAATAAAGAAAGACAAGGGTTTATTAAATCTGCTGACAAAACAATTAAAAGAAGCTGAAATTGTATTTAGACATGAACAAGGTAATCTAAATGATATTGAACATGAATGGACGAGTATGTCAGGCTCATCTTGGTGGAGAAATTTAGGAAAATCTGTAACTAGTTGGTCACAGTCTTCAGCGAAAATGGCAGCAGGAAATGTATTGTCTAATCCGATCGTTATTTTATTTATCATAGTTTTGCTGTGTATAATATATCAAATAATTATTATGTGTAAAATTAGGAGTATTTATAAGAATATAAAGATAGAAATGAAAAAGGAAGATGATATTTTAAGAGAGATGTTAAAACGAAAAAATATAACTCTCTGATCTAATTTTTGTTTTTACAATAGGTTTGAAAATTCAGATGACATTCAGGGCAGATGTTGATACAAGGTTTTCAGAATAAAGAATGAATGTGATACGAATGGTGAGAGAATGAGTTAGGATTGATTATGATATGTCTCAAATCATAATCAGGGGGGACTGTAAAATATCAGTATTTCTATAATAAAAAAATATATGGATTAATTCTCTCATACAGAATATAGTTAACAGGCTTTGCTTACTTTAGAGAAGTGACTGACTTATTCTGAGTGCCTTGGCTCACACAGCTGTCTCTCTTGTCAAATGTATAGGTCAAAATAGTCAAAGCTGTCAAAATGTGACTATTTAGAGATAATGAATGGTTCTAAAGATCTCAGACTTTAGGCTTAAATATCTCAGACTAAGGTAATGCATAAATAACTGTATGCATATTGTTAAAATAACTACGGTTCACTTAATATGGAAGAACTTATGAACATAGTGGCAAGCCACCATATGTGGTTGTAGTTTATAGGTCAGAATAGTATATAAAGCCGGCCTAACTCTTGTTCAGGAGATCTCATATCCCTTGAGACTCTCGAACACCCGGACAACACAGCTGCTCAAGACTATATGTAAGAACAATGCTCGTTTTCTCTTCAAATAATTATTGCATGTCATGAACTTACTTTTCTTCATTTTTGTAATCACTTTTTGAAATGAACAATTAAAAACAAGATTTATTTTATCCTCAATTCAACATTGCCTTTACTTTTGATTCTCAACCGTGCAAGAAGATATATATATATATATTTTTCTACACCACCTGAGCCTCCTGGTGCAGGACATATCATGATCCACTCACATGGCTGACATCCCCGGGTCCAAGGCGATCCCGCTGTCCGCGCTGTCGGAGGACATGGTGATGATCTGAAGCATTCCCTGAAGTGACTCCATGGTTCCATCACAATCTTCTCCGGTCAGCATCCAGCACGTCACTTCCAATGGAATGTCACGTGCGAGTTTTCAAGTGCTCCTCAGTGCTCTATTGTATACTCCTTATGCACACGCGGCCACGCTCTGTACACCTTGTGCACACATAGATCTGCTCTGTAAACCTTGTACACATGGGGCTTTGCTCCATACACCTCGTACACACGCGGCTCCGCTCCGTAAACACACGGCTCAGCTCTGTACACTTTGTACACACAGGGCTCCGTTCCGTACACCTCGTACACACGCGCAGCTTTGCTCCGTACACACACACGGCTTCGCTCCGTACACCTCGTACACACATGCGGCTTCGCTCCGTACACCTCGTACACACATGCAGCTACGCTCCGTACACCTCGTACACACACGCGGCTCCGCTCCGTACACGCGTGGCTCCGCTCCGTACACCTCACACGCACGCGGCTCTGCTCTGTAAACACACGGCTCAGCTCTGTACACTTTGTACACACAGGACTCCGTTCCGTACACCTCATACACACACGGCTCCACTCCGTACACCTCGTACACGCACGCGGCTTCGCTTCGTACACCTCATACACACACGCGGCTTCACTCCGTACACACATGCGGCTTCACTCCATACACCTCGTACACACACGCAGCTTCGCTCCGTACACCTCATACACACGCGGCTCCGCTCCGTACATGTGTGGCTCCAGTCCGTACACATGTGGCTCCGCTCTGTACACCTCGCACGCGTGTGGCTCCGCTCCGTACACCTCGCATGGGCGTGGCTCAGCTCCGTACATCTCGCACACGCGCAGCTCCGCTCCATACACCTCGCACACACGTGGCTCTGCTCCGTAAACACACGGCTCAGCTCTGTACACTTTATACACACAGGGCTCCGTTCTGTACACCTCGTACACACACGGCTCCGCTCTGTACACCTCGTACACACACGCGGCTTCGTTCCATACACATATGCGGCTTCACTCCGTACACCTTGTACACACACGCAGCTTCGCTCTGTACACCTCGTACACACACACGGCTTCGCTCCGTACACATGTGGCTCCGCTGCGCACACCTCATACACACATGCAGCTTCGCTCCGTACACCTTGTACACACACGTGGCTAAGCTCCGTACACCTCACAAACACGCAGCTCCGCTCCGTACACCTCGCACATAAGCGACTCTGCTCCGTACACCACGCACAGCTCCGCTCTGTACACCTCGCACATTCACGGCTCTGCTCCTTACACCTTGCACACACATGCAGCTTCATCCACCCTGTAAACCCCTCCTGACCCCACACATAATTCCCTCATCCAGCACCATGACAACCAGCACAGCAGAGTCTCACATACAATACAATGAGGGCTGTGTGCTCAGGACCTGTGATGAGGTCACAGGAGGGGAGGAGTCAGGTGTCACATGATCAGGGGCCTCCGACTGAAGCCCCTGATCATGTAACCCCTGATTCCTCCCCTCCTGTGACCTCATCACAGGTCCTGTGCGCACAGAGCAGGGATTTATCAATGAGGGGCTGGCTCTGCGGTTGCTGGTGGGTCTGGGAGGGGGAGGAAGGGGTCGGTACA
Source organism: Dendrobates tinctorius (assembly GCF_039654945.1). NCBI lineage: Eukaryota > Metazoa > Chordata > Amphibia > Anura > Dendrobatidae > Dendrobates > Dendrobates tinctorius. Next base: position 56,968,920 of record NW_027361728.1, on the reverse strand, counting down.
TGGGGGGGCGTGGCGCTATGGTGGCAGATTATAATGGGCAATTTTCCTTGGGCTAGTTGGCCCCCCCACACCACTGGGCCCTGGGCTACCGCCCAGATTGACCTCATTATAATCTGCCACTGATTGTAGCCCATGTCCTGGATACGTCTGTGTGTGGTGGGTCTTGAAACAATGACTCCTGCAGCAGTCCTCTCCTTGTGAATCTCCCCCAAATTTTTGAATCACCTTTACTTAACAATCCTTTCAAGGCTGCGGTTTTCACTGTTGCTTGGGCATCTTTTTCTACCACACTTTTTCCTTCCAGTCAACTTTCCATTAATATGCTTGGATACAGCACTTTGTGGACAGCCAGCTTCTTTAGCAAAGACATTTTGTGGCTTGCCCTCCTTGTGGAGTATGTCAATGACTGCCTTCTGGACATCTGTCAAGTCAGCAGTCTTCACTTTTTGCACGGAAGAACTGAAATAAATTAACTTTTTGATGATATTCTAATTCTGTGAGAAGAACCTGTATATAGTTTTATATCATTGATATTGCTGGCGAGTTAGACTTTGTGTTGTCTGTATCACATTACATTTTTTATTGGAAAAGTATAGGTAGTATTTTGACAATCAGGTTTGAGCAGTGCGACAAACCAGAAGTAAGAAAAACAGTGTTTGAAACAGTTTGGAATGGTTTTCTCCCATTTGGCTTGCATTGTGGCTTTAATTGTTTGAGTAATTAAGTTTAGCTATCACCTGTTTGGTCGATCAGATCCTTTGCACTTGCTTGGAGAGGGTGAGGAAGAGGTATTGGGTGGAAGATGGTGAAGTTTATTTTGTATCCATAGCATATGTCATCAATATGAAATCGGTGAGGTCTGACATCCATTGCTGCCACGATCAGATGAAATTTTTAACTGTCTTCACAGCATGTAAAGACAGTTCTCTTCGCTGTTTAGCAGCCACTGCCAGGTTTTACACAGTCATATTAAAAGTCACTTATTCTGCCCTTTTTTCCATAACTACCTTTACCTAAACAAGACCAAAAACATCAAATGTCTCCACAGACATTATACACTGCAACCTACTACAGGTCGCTGTACTGCATACACCAAGATTATACAAAATCTTGAATGAATATTTATAGAAATTAATTTTCTCTAGCAACAAGATGTAATTTCATTGTTGGCAGCCCTAAAAATGAAATTAAAATATTGGCATCTCCTGTAGCACATCAGGATGTGAGATGATTCTCCATGATTTCTGGGTAGAACTTATCCTGTAATCAATCCAGTGGCTGTAATGATTCAGGGACCCTATCTGGGCTCTTACTAGCCACCAATCAGCCTGCAGTATTTTATCACATAGAATTGTGCACACTCCTGCCATTTGATCTTCTATTTCATACAAATTTACTCTATTTTGATATTGTTTGTCATATATTATTATAGGTATATATTAATTTTTACAAGTACAATGCAGATGAGCTATATAATATTAATACATCATAGAGCCAGGCATCCCCATCTAATAGCTGCATGATTCTTAAAGTGTTGTAGCTGCTATCATTATATGAAGAACAAGATGTTATTTTAAGTGTAAGGGAAGGAACCTGTTCAAGGGTAAAGAGATCAAAATAATGAAGGCAACATCAGGAAGACTGCGCAATATGGAAGAATGCCAGGATGTATAGTGGTAGATCAAAGGAGGGAAATCGTGAGGAGCCAATGATTTTATGGCAAATAACCAAAATGCTTCTTATAGAGAAATGGAGAGAACTTATGTTGGGTTCACACTAATGTTCATGAGCTGACAAATATAAAAATAAATAAAATCAGGTCATAATAAGCAGAAACCCCTAAAAATAAAGGGAGCAAATGCATAAAGAAAACACTAGTGTGACCTTAGGTTCACCTGAACTTGTAGTTCCACATTAGAGAAACAGAGTGCTTATGTCTGTTGCATACTAGATATTGGCAGACGGGATCTGTACGTGACTCACATTCATTAAAATAGGCACTTGAATGACTAACCTGTTTAATTTACTATGGTTGTCCAGAGGTTTCATATTACAAGATTAGGGGCTCATTCATACTTCAGTGACTCTTCTCATTTTGGAAAAAAAACAACCAATTTTCATCAGTTTTTTGGGTCAGATTTTCATCAGTATTTGATCTCAGCGCAGCATCAGTTTTAGCAATCAATTTTTTTTTTTTTAACAGGAAGGTTTTTCAATATTCTCCTGTCCTAATGCTGTCCTAATTTTTCACGGTCTCATAGACTTGCATTGATGAGTTTGATCTGAAAGTACCGTATTTTTCAGAATATAAGACACACTTTTTTCCTCCAAAATTTTGGAGGAAATTTGGGGGTGCATCTTTTTGTCTGAATATACCTTATCTTATAGTCTGGCTGTGGATGGTTGGGGTGGCAGCGGTCAAGGAGCGGGTCACAGGAGGCATGAACCAGCAGCTGCAGCTATTACTGTGCCCACTGCTAAAGAAAATTAATATTCACTGCCAGACATGGAGTAGGGATCGGTAAATATCGCCAGTGTCGGGGTCCTGAGCCAGTGGTGACATCAGAACCTGTTACCGCCTGCACAGGACACCGGCACCGGGCCCCCAGCAACAAGAGGTGAGTATGTCATTTTTTTATTTGCAGCGGCAGCAGCAATATATGGGGGCATAATCTATGGAGCAGCATATGGGGGCATTATTATGGAGCAGCATATGGAGGCATAATTATGGAGCAGCATATGGGGAAATAATTATGGAGCAGCATATGGAGGCATAAACTATGAAGCAGTATATGGGGGCATAAACTATGAGCAGCATATGAGGCATAAACTATGGAGCAGCATATGGGGGCATAAACTATGGAGCAGCCTATTGGGGCGTAATCTATGGAGCAGCATATGGGGTCATAATCTATGGAGCAGCATATGGGGCATAAACTATGGAGCACCTTATGGAAGCATAATCTATGGAGCATCTTATAGGGCAGCATATGGGCCATAATCTATGGAGCATTTTATGGGGACATAATTTATGGAGCATTTTATGGGATGTAGTGCAGTGACCGCTGTGACAGATAGGGGCACTGTATGGGTCATGCACACAGGCATATCCATTGTGGCAATGAATATAGGATGGTAAATGACCATTATGCATCCCAGGGTGGGTGGCCCTGGGATGGAAGCTTGAATGTGTGTTAAACAGCAGAGGTACGGCTGAGGTTTTGTTACAGTGTATCAGGGAGAGCTTTCAGGTGGCTGGTGAGACGGGTAGGACCAGTCACCTACAAACCCACCCAGGGGCATGGCTACGGACCATATAAGGTGACCAGGGTAGGTCACATGAGTGAGTGCCTGGATCTGACTGGTCCGTGTGGAAAGGTCCCAGAAGCGCACATGTGGACACCGCTGACCATGTGTGGCCCCTTTTTAATAGCCTGTGAGTACTGGACAGTCCCCAGGAGGAAAGGGACATCAGGACTGAGAAGCAGCGAGAGGTAACCCCAGAGAGGGGGAATTATCTGAGAGACTGCAGAATCTGTTTTCTGGACAAAGTGCAGCTTGTGTGACCACAGGGCTAAGCGGAGCTCTACATTGAATCTTCATTTGGTCTGATGTAAGACTGTTGCTGCTATATGGTTTATGCTACACAATAAACCAGATGGACTGATTTATGTAAACAACCCATGCCTGGCGTGGTTAATCCGCTGCCGAGTGAGTGTCCCTCAACATGAACACTGGGCACTACCGTACAGGGAGCATAATCTATGGAATATCTTATGGGGCCATAACCTTTATCGGGCAGCATATGCGGCATTATTAACTTTAGTGCAGCATTATATGGGGTGTATTTTGTATGGAGCATCTTATGGGGCCATCTTGGACTGTATGGAGCATTATATGGGGCTCCTGATTCAATATGGATATTCAAAAACATTTAACCTACTGATGTCTCAATTAATTTTACTTTTATTGGTATCTATTTTTATTTTTGAAATTTACCAGTAGCTGCTGCATTTTCCACTCTAGGCTTATACGCGCGTCAATAAGTTTTCCCAGTTTTTTGTGGCAAATTTAGGGGGGCCGGCTTATACACGGGTCGGCTTATACATGAGTATATACGGTACCTGTCGTTGGGCATAATGGAACTAATGGGTCAATTAGAATTCCCTTTATACTGGGAATGTGAACAGTTTTGAATGTTTGCCTGAGACTAAATGGGATAGGGATATTGTTTCGGGCCAAAATAGGCCAAGTCCATGGTAGAGTGGAAACTGTTGTATGACAAGACTCAAAGGTCATACGTACCCACAGTTTAGATTCTCTACAGTGCAGAATATCTAAGATTCTTGCATGGGTGGACGCCAGATAGTATTTTCGGCAGTCCGGCAAACCTATACCCCTAAAATCCTTTGGAAGCACCAAAACAATACTACGAATTCTTGGGTGTCCCGTTGACCAAACAAATTGACTGAATTTACGTTGGACCCTCATCCAGAAGGAGAATGGGCTATATATTGGGATAGTTAGTAAATAGAAAAGTGTAGGCAATATAGTCATTTTGAGGATGTTAACCTGGCCAAACCACGGTTCGAGGAATTAAGATCCCCTTCCAATCTGGACAAAAATCGACCAAAGTTCAAGTCAAACAATTCTGATAAATCTGCCCAAATCTGATAAATAATGATGCCCAAGTAGTTAATATGATTATTTGAGGGCCATTTAAATGGAAAATTAGTTTTCAGAACATTCACCATTTGCAAAGGTAGGGAAATATTCATGGCTTCAGATTTTTTGAGATTGATGTTAAAATTGGACCAACAACTAAAATGTGCCAGTTCAGAGGTATCCGTTAAATAAACTAGCAGATCATCAGCAAATGCAGAACACTTATACTCTGAACCCGCTAATTTGATTCCCCATATTTCAGGATTAGCATGTATGGCCTCCATAAGATGTTCCATTATCAGGATATACAGCATTGGGGAAAGGGGAAAACCTTGTCGAGTACCATTCTTTATAGTAAAAGAGGCCGAAAGGGAGCCGTTCATTTTTAGCTGGGCTGAGAGGGTGTGGTAGAGGGCTAAGATTTTTTAAGTAAATGCAGGACCTAAACTGATGTGGCTCAGGGTTTGAGAGAGAGAAGACCATGAGATCCTATGAAAAGCCTTTTCAGCATCAAGCAATAGGATCAGTAAAGGGTTTTTTTTGAATGTGTGCATGATTAATAATATCTATTGTTTTTAAAGTGTTATCTCGTGTCTCTCTTCCCGGAACAAAACCAACCTGGTGTACCCAGGTGCATTATGTGAGGGAGGTTTTATTTAAGTCTATTGGCCAAAAGCTTAGCATATATTGTTAAATCTACATTTAATAAAGATATAGGCCTATTGTAACTACATGAGTTGAAGTCTTTCCCTGGTTTGGGGATGACTGCAATATGTGCCGTTGTGGAATGGGGAGGAACGAAAATATACTCTGATATGGAATTAAACAATTGTAATATTAACGGAGACAATTGTTCAAAATATACTTTATAGAATTCTGCTGAGATACCATCAGGCTCTGGATTTTTATTGCTAGAGAGATCTCGAACAGAGGCTTCTAGTGTCATGATCCAGACCGGGTTTTGAGTCCTGTCTTTCCCTGTTCCCGGTCTAATCATTTCAGGGGTCAATGTTATGAATGAGTCACCGTAGGAGGCAAAAACAGAAATACTAGCTAAATCCAGAAAACCAGAGAAGTTGGCAGCTATCGGATTGCAGACCCCTGAACCTATCAACAACAACTAGCAGTAGCCATGGGGGGTTCCTACGGTGCCCTAGACCCCTCGATCACAGCCGGAGAACTAAATAGCCTAAAGACAGAACGGGAAATCTAAACTGCCCCAGAGCAGACCCCAAAGCAATAGGCAGCCCCCAACATATAATGACGGTGAAGCAAGATGAAAAAACACTCACACAGATAGAAAGATAGGCTGAGCAAATGATGGGGCCCAAGCTAACTAAATAGGAAAGGAAAAGGATAGAAAAGCTGCAGTGTGCAATCCGCCAAAACCCTATCAAAACAAGAGCCAACAGAGTGATAGGAAAAAAAGCCCTGAAGACGCTAGGCTTCAAAAAGACTATAACAGTACTCAGGTATTTTCTGAAAACAGAGCAAAAAGGAATTCAGCTCACCCCAGCAGGGAATGGCAGAAATCCAGAAAAACAAGGCAAAACAAAACCAAAACACAAATGCAAAAAGCAGAGCAGAAAACTTAGCTTTTGAGGAGCAGGAATCAAACTGGTCTCCTAGAATCCTTCAGAGAGATCACCAGCAAGGCAGAAGGGCGTCGGCTGCCTTATATCCAGTCAGCAATTCCAGTCACCCAGTCATCATCATCCTGCTCAGGTGCTTGGTAATCAGCCTCACTACCTTCCTTCACCAGAAGAGGGAGTTCATCAGACCTCAATGGTGAAGGGGAAAATGAACTCACAACAGGTTAATTTTTCTCAGCCTCAGTCTGGTTTCTGGTTTGCTATTTAGCTCCACTGCATCATCCAGGCGGTATTAGCTATACTTCTGCCTTTGGCATGTGTATCTGACTCTGGTATATCCTGATTTGTCCTGCTGTGTACCTGCCTGGGTTTTGAGTCCTGTCTTTCCATGTTCCCGGTCTAGTCATTTCAGGGGTTAATTTTTCCTTCTTTGATTTGTCCTGCTTTGATCCAGACAGGGTTTTGAGTCCTGTCTTTCCATGTTCCATGTTCCTTGTTTCCATTTGTCCTGCTGTGATCCAGACCGGGTTTTGAGTCCTGTCTTTCCATGTTCCCGGTCTAGTCATTTCAGGGGTTAATTTTTCCTGCTTTGATTTGTCGTGCTTTGATCCAGACCGTGTTTTGAGTGCTGTCTTTCCATGTTCCCGGTCTAGTCATTTCAGGGGTTAATTTTTCCTGATTTGATTTGTCCTGCTTTGATCCAGACCGGGTTTTGAGTCCCGTCTTTCCATGTTCCATGTTCCATGTTTCCATTTGTCCTACTGTGATCCAGACCGGGTTTTGAGTCCTGTCTTTCCATGTTCCCAGTCTAGTCATTTCAGGGGTTAATTTTTCTCAGCCTCGGTCTGGTTTCTGGTTTGCTATTTAGCTCCGCTGCATCCTCCAGGCGGTATTACCTATACTTCTGCCTTCGGCATGTGTATCTGACTCTGATATATCCTGATTTGTCCTGCTGTGATCCCTGATTTGCCCCGTGGCTGTTTATTCCCTCTGTCTGTCCTGACCCAGTGTTTCCCTGTAAGTTTATTGACTCCCTGGTTTTGACTTGTCTTGCATTCGGACCTATTTCTGTCTTTTGTCTTTGTCTTGTCTGCTTCCGACTAGAGTTGAGCGACTTTTGGTTTTTTAGGGTCGCGTTTCGTTTCGTGAAACCCGACTTTTCCAAAAGTCGGGTCGAGCAAGATCGTCCGATTATAGGGAAAAGTCGGGGTCGTCCCGAAACACGAAACCCAATGTAAGTCAATGGGGAATAAAAGTCGGCAGTGAGAGGAGGACAGGAAACACACCTACAGTGCCCATTTGAATGCCAAAAGCATCAATTCTTCTTACTTAAGCTTGTCAACCTTAATTAACTTCATAATACAAGTTACGCACTGAAAAATGGGGGTTATTTGGCTAAAGTTGTGGGGGGGAGGGCTGGCTGCAGGTTTTCATGTGCCCTGGGCGAAAGAGCGCCCCTTTAACACATACCACAACTCATCATGCTCCGATACGGCAGATAAATAGCGGTATAGTACAATGAAAAATACCTCACTTTTTACATCTCATGACGAGGCCCATCTATTTCTCCATACAGAATCATTGGTCCCATATAATGTTTGAAACAGTATATGATGAGCTCCACATAATGCTACAGTATATGTTGGTCCCCATGGATGAAGCTCCACTGTCTTATGGGCCCAAATAATGCTCCAAACATAATGGGCCCCATTTCTAATGCTCTAGTGTATAATGGGCCCTGTAAATGCTGCTCCAGTGTCTGATGTCCACCTTTGGAATGTTCCAGTGTATGGTGGGCCCCATCTATCATTCTCCAGAGTATAGTGCTCCCCAAAAATTGCTGTCCCAACATTGAAAACAATCAAATAAGTCTCCTCGCTAGGGAATCCCTGTACTTGTCTGGATTCCTCGTCGTCCCCATCTTCCATCTCACTGCACAGTATTTCAACTTTGCAAGTGCTGTGATCCTGAGCAAGCAGGGGGGGCCCACTCGTTGGCGACTGCACTGGCACAGGGCCCCTGATAGTACGGTGGTGTGTCTGATGGCGGGTGGGCCGAACCTGCACTTTCATCTGCAGCTTCCTCTTTGTCACCGTGTAAGATGGAACTGTATATGGGAAGGGTAACCTGAGTTTCATCAGGGTCAGATTCAGGTCGTGTAGCGTGCGAGGGGAATGTAGTGGTCTGGGTCAATGTACCAGCAGATTCATCGAGCAGTGGCTGGGCATCAGTGCACTTGTGTCGCCCCCAGGAGTACGGTCGCCACAGTGGCCTTACCTTCTTCCTAGGGAGTGTGATGTCATGCTTGGGAGCAACGAAGGATCTCTCTAGCAGGTTAACTGATTGGGCGGCGTTATTCCCACGAGTCATGACCCTCCAAACAGCGTTCATGAAGGCAAAGTGTTTGTTTTACGTGGGCAGTATGGTTGCAAAGCTGAACCTTAAAGGAATGTCCAGAAGGGCACCACCAGGAGTGGAGCCTATGGTTAAATTCGACTCCACCTGGGAAACCTCAACCATGCCAGCTACAGAACAGATGCACACATTGCAAGCTTAATTCCGTTAACGAACGAGACGAACGAACGTCATGCCCCGCGGTCCGAGTCCGGCTTACTAGAGGGACACGTGAGGCTCTGGCACATGAGATTGGCCAATAACTGGTGTGTCATGCCCTTACATGTCCGTGGCTGCATGTGCGCTACACTGAAAAGGCCAGCGTTTGTCGCTTACAGGTGCAGATAACCCGCTGAACAACGTTAGTGATTGGGATCACTGACTACAATTATTACCCGCGAACAATGATTTCCCAGTAAGTGCAGGTCAACCGCAGTTCCGGAATTAGGCCTAACCGTCATTCCTGAAAAAATGAAAAACTTACGTGTGCAAACCACAGGTGCTGTAGCTTGCTTAACAGCTCGCCAGCCGTTCTCACGCCCAGTATGGATTACACGTGATTGCACAAAGGTGAGAAAGGGTACCGTATCCCCAGATAACATGTATGGATAGCGTACACATTCAAAATATATGTCTATACATCAGGAGGCAGGCTCAGACGGTGTTAGGCCCAGTATGGATTGCACGTGATTGCACAAAGGTTAGAAAGGGTACCGTTTCCCCGGATAACATGTATGGATAGCGTACACATTCAAAATATATGTCTCAGGAGGCAGGCTCAGACGGTGTTAGGCCCAGTATGGATTGCACGTGATTGCACAAAGGTTAGAAAGGGTACCGTATCCCCGGATAACATGTATGGATAGCGTACACATTCAAAATATATGTCTCAGGAGGCAGGCTCAGACGGTGTTAGACCCAGTATGGATTGCACATGATTGCACAAAGGTTAGAAAGGGTACCGTTTCCCCGGATAACATGTATGGATAGCGTACACATTCAAAATATATGTCTATACATCAGGAGGCAGGCTCAGATGGTGTCAGGCACAGTATGGATTTGATGGCCCAGACTACACAGCGGAGGAGCAGGGAGAGGTAAAGATTGCAAATGCTGGGGCCCTGCCCAAGCAAGGGGGGCCCACTCGTGGGCGTCGGTACTGGCACTGGGCCCCTCATAGTACGGCGGTGTGTCTGACGGCGGGTGTGTACCACCACCGTCAGAGACACTTGATTGCACTATGAAGGACCCTGTACCAGTGCCCGCGCCCAAGAGTCGGCCTACCCACCTGTCCAGGGCAACGGCACTCGCACGGTGTTGTGCGCTAGGTGGTGACCCCGGCCATGGGGGGGAGGCAGCACAGTTAGGGAGTTTTAGAAAGTGGCATATGTTGATGTTGGACATTCAGCTGATGCAAAAGGTGAAATAGGTCAAGTCCCAGGAAGAGGTGGACCAAAGCAAGCCATTTTTCTGTCACCCTATGTGTCATCAGAGGAAGGTGGGACAAAATCCTTGGAAACCCATGCGTGGTTCATTTTAATGAAGGTTAGATCATCCACATTTTGGGTTGACAGACGGGTCCTTTTTTCTGTCAGGATTGATCCAGCTGCACTGAAGACTCTTTCCGATAGCACACTTGCAGATGGGCATGTGAGCTACTGTAAGGCATATTGGGCCAATTCAGGCCAGGTGTCCAGTTTAGCGGCCCAATAGTCAAAGGGGAATGACCTGTGTGGGAGAACATCGATATGGGAGGAAAAGTAGTTTGTAACCATAGTTGACAACTGCTGTCTCCTGTCACTTTCCATCGATGCAGTATTACCAGTTGTGTGAGCGGTACTTGAAAAATCAGTCCACAACATTGTCATGAAACCCCTGTCTCCAACGCCACTTCTGCTGTGTGCACCACGAACACCTCTGCCAAGCTGCCCCCGGCCCGTACGGCTCGTGTGAGAACCATCACCGCTGCTGTGTGCTGGGAATGCCTCAAGCAACCGATTTACCAAGTTGCTTGTTTATTAGCCAATATTAGGTCAAGGTTCTTCTGTGGCATGATGTTTTGTAATTTGCCTTTATAGCGTGGATCCAGGATGCTGGCCAACCAGTAGTCGTCATCGTTCATCATTTTGGCAATGCGTGGGTCTCTTTTTAGGATCTGCAAGGCATAATCTGACGTGTGGGCCAATGTTCCCGGTGTCAATGATGCACTGCGAGTGCTGGTTGGAGGAGCACTTTCTGGCAAATCCACATCCCTCCAGTCACGCACAAACCCTGTACCAGACCTTGCCATGCCAACATTTTCACTTGCCCCACGAGATGCATCCTCCTCCCCTAAGTAATCATCCCCATCATCCTACTCCTCCTCCTCTTCTTCCTCCACCTCGTCCAGGAGAGGTCCCTGAGCAGACAATGGCTGAATGTCATCAAGGATTCCCTCCTCCTCTTCCTCCTCATCAACATTGGCTGCAGACGCCTGCTCCTTAAAGTGCGTCAAAGTTTGCATGAGCAGACGCATAAGTGGGATGCTCATGCTTAGGATGGCGTCGTCTGCGCTTACCAGCCGTGTGCATTCCTCAAAACACTGAAGGACTTTACAGAGGTCTTTCAGCTTCGACCACTGCACACCTGTCAACTCCATGTCTGCTCTCAAAGTGCCTGGCCGTGTATCCTCCCACAAATGCATTATGGCCTGCCTCTGCTCGCACAGCCGCTCCACCATGTGCAGGGTGGAGTTCCACCTTGTTGCAATGTCGATAATGAGGCGGTGGTTGGGAAGGTGGAGCAATCGCTGCAGCTTCTGCATACGAACGGAGTGTACAGGCGACCGGCGGATGTGCGCGCACAGTCTTCGCACCTTCTGGAGCAGGGCTGTTAACTCCGGATAATTTTTGAGGAAGCACTGCACCACCAGGTTCAAGGTGTGAGCCAAGCAAGGTATATGGCTGAGTTTTGAAAGGGCTATGGCTGCCACAAAATTACGGCCGTTATCACTAACTACCTTGCCTGCCTCAAGATGTACACTGCCCAGCCATGACTCAGTTTGTCGCTTCAAGTACTCGGCCAGCACCTCGGCGGTGTGTCTGTTGCCCAAACACATCATCTGCAACACAGCCTGCTGACGCTTTCCACTAGCTGCTCGATAGGGGGACACATCGTGTGCAACAGTGGCAGCTGCAGATGGAGTGCTCTGTGGACGAGCTTTCGCTTCTGGAGGAGGAGGAGGAGGGTCGAACGCCTACAGCCAACTGTTTCCTATACCGTGGGCTAGGCAGCACTGTCCCACCACCGCTGTCCCCTGTGGACCCTGCATCCACCACATTAACCCAGTGCGCAGTGATGGACACGTAACGGCCCTGGCCATGCTGACTGGACCATGCATCAGTTGTGAGGTGCACCTTTCCGCTCACTGACTGCTTGAGTGCATGGACAATGCGGTCTTTCACATGATGGTGGAGGGCTGGGATGGCTTTGCGAGAGAAGAAGTGGCGACTGGGTAGGTCATAGCGTGGTACTGCATAGGCCATGAGTTCGCGGAAAGCTGTGCTTTCCACCAACTGAAAGGGCATCATCTCAAACGAGATTAGTTTGGCAATGTGGGCGTTCAAACCCAGTGTACGCGGATGAGAGACTGAGTACTTTCTTGACCTACTCATAGTGTCTGGGAGGGTGAGCTGGACTTGAGAGCTGCATATGGTGGAAGTAGCGGTGGACAGGGCGGACTGAGAGAGGGTTGATGATGGTGATGGAGTTGGTGTTCTTTCTGATGGCCTAGAATCAGTCTTTCGTTGATATAACAGTGGGATTCCCTGACTGCTGTGGCCTTGCAACGACACCTCAACATTTGCTGCTGTGCTAACCGGTGGGCTTACAGTGGGGGAAACAATGTAGCATTGCTGACTACCTTCGTTGTGATCAGTTGCACATGTGGCACTTGAGGTTTGGTGTTGTGTCCACGCTTGCAAGTGCATGCTGGTTAAATGTCTAAGCATGCAACTGGTATTCAAATTTTTCAGATTTTTCCCTCGGCTAAAGGTCTTTGCGCACTTCTTACAGATAACCTTGGCCTGATCATGAGGATTTTGTTCAAAAAAGTGCCACACTGCACTCTTCCTACTTTGGCAGACATTTTGCGGCCTAGCACGCTGTGATCTTTTGACCCTCTGGACAAGCTGTCCAGCAACTCTTTTGATGTTTGGAACCTGTCTTTGGAGTGCTCCGGGCCTGCCAGATAACAGCTGTTGCGATGTCGATGTCTGCTGTGGATGCTCCTCATCTGAGCTATTGGAAGCAGCACCCTCTTCCCCCAATGGATGCCAATCTGGGTCAACAACTGGGTCATCCATCACCTCCTCTTCTATGTCATGTGCACCTTCCTCTGTGTCACCGTGTATGGTGGTATAGTGTGCGGGAAGGGGCACCTGAGTCTCATCAGGGTCAGAATCTGGCTCTGTACACTGCGAGGACAATGTAGTGCTCTGAGTGAATGTACCAGCAGAATCATCCATCAGCGGCTGTGCATCAGTGCACTCCATGTCAGATTCATCTTGGCCTGGGTAATTCACCATTTGACTTGATAATCCAGGCATGGTATGTGAAAACAGCTCCATGGAGTAATCAGTAGTATGGCCTGCGTCATCCTTCAATCTTGGTTGGGGTGAAGGACACAAGGAAAGGTGTGGTTCATGAACATGAGCCTCCAATGACGACTCAGTGCTTTTACTTTTTACAACTGAAGAAGAGGAGGCGATAGAGCTGGAGGCTGAGTCAGCAATGTAAGACAAAACTTTTTCCTGATGCTCTGGCTTTAAAAGCGGTTTGCCAACTCCTAGAAAACTAAGCGTTCGAGGCCTTATGTAGCCAGACGATGACGCAGGCTCAACACCTCCTGCATTCGGTCCTATTTTGCTCTTGCCACTACCATCAGATCCACCACCAACACCATCATTACCAGCTGCCAACCCCCGCCCAATTCCACGGCCTCTTCCACCAGCCTTCCTCATTTTTGGTAGAAATGTAGACAAAATCCAACAAACTATATAGTAATGTAAAACAAGGTACAAGGTGTCTATAGAACAGGGGAGATTTTGAATTTCTGCAGACACTTGTGGACAGTGGACACTTGTGGATTGTGTGAGGCCCAATGAATATCTGAGCGCTATGTGACAGGCTCGATGGCACAGCTGTGACCAAAGTGACTAGAGGATAAGGGAGATTTTGAATCTCTGCACACACTTTTGGACACTGGACACTTTTGGATTGTGTGAGGCCCACTGATATCTGAGCGCTATGTCACAGGCTCGATGGCACAGCTGTGACAAAAGTGACTAGAGGATAAGGGAGATTGGATTGCTTTTAAAAAAGCAGTTTGCAGAGCAGTGGGTAAACAGCAATGCCAGCCTGTCAGGAAGCCTTAAAAGGCAGCCCAACAACCAACACCACTGATACACCACAATATAGCCTCCCCTTGCACTGCACACACAGTGACTGGTGTGTTGTGCAGGCCAAATTGCTAGCAGCAGAAGCAGTTTTTTTTTCTTCTCAGCAGGACAAAAAAAAAAAATTGGGATTGCTTTTAAAAAAGCAGTTTGCGGAGCAGTGGGTAAACAGCAATGCAGGAATGTCAGGAAGCCTTAGAAGGCAGCCCAACAACCAACACCACTGATACACCACTATATAGCCTCCCCTTGCACTGCACACACAGTGACTGGTGTGTTGTGCAGGCCAAATCGCTAGCAGCAGAAGCAGTTTTTTTGTCTTCTTCCCTGCCTAACGCTCTCCCTACAGAATCAGCAGCAACCTCTCCCTATACTGAGATCGGCAGAAGTAAGATGGCGGTCGGCGTGCACGCCCTTTTATACCCCCTGTGACGCCCACCAAAGCAAGCCAATCACTTGCATGCCCTTCTGAAAGATGGTGGTGACCCCTGCCTATGTCATCACGTTGCCCACAGTGTCCGTGGATCCTGATTGGCTGAAAAAGAGCGCAAAACAAACTTTTGAAACGCGACTTTGGCGCGTAAGTCGCCGACCTCGTGGCCGACCTCATCCTAGGGTCTGGTTTCGTTTCATGAAACCCGACTTTGCCAAAAGTCGGCGACTTTTGAAATTTTTCGACCCGTTTCGCTCAACTCTACTTCCGACCTTTGCTGATCCCCTGGCTTGTTTCTGACCACGTGTTCTGCTGTGACCTCTGGCACTTCTGCTCCTGACTGGTTCTGACTCGGCTCATCTGACCACTCTCCCGCCACCTGGTGTGTACTTTTATAGTTTAGATTTTTGTTAATTGGGGCATGGATGCTCATGAGGGCAGGATGGGAGAACATATGGGGCCAGGATGGGAGAACATATGGCTGGAGCCAGGAATTAGACACACAGGGGCCATGATAGAGGATATTATTACCATAGGGGCTAATTAAGGGATATTATTACTGTAGTGGTGTATTTATTTATTTTTTGAGGATACTGTTTTAAATGGGGTAAGCGGTCCTGTTACTGTGCAGAGCGACACTGTCGCCTTTTTTTCATCATCTGGTGTAGTTTATAATTTGGGAAAAAATTAAGTAATGTGTACGGCAAGCAATTCTGTAGATAACTGTTATTTCCTGCAGAGACAAAACCTGGCTGGGAGAAGTGATGGTGGTCTGTGCTGGATGAAGATGAAAAGCAAAGATTAAGGACTTCACCTAGAGATGTCACTGGTGAGTCAGTGTGTTACCTGTACAATGACACTATGCACTGTATACTATATACAGCGGTCCTGTGTACAATGTCACCAGTGATCACTGTATTACCTTTACACTATACACTATATACAGAGCTCCTGTGTATAATGTCACCGGTAATCACTGTATTACCTGTACAGAGTCACTGCATGCTAAGTACAGATCTCCAGTGTATAATGGCACATGTGGTGATATTAGTATTGTTTTTTGTTATTAATGATCAGTATTCTAGTATTCAGTCACTATGTGGTGGTAATATGTTGACCGGCCATGGTGTGATGGTATTTGTTCCTTGTATGTGCTATTATTTGGTCACTATGTGGTGGCAATATGTGGTCCGGCCAAAAGAGTCTACCTTGTCGTGGTGGCTGCTTAAAAAATCTTTTGGCCAAAACAAAAGCTGCTGGCTATATGTGTGATCTGGTGATGGAAACTGTTAATGTGTGACTGGTGAGAAGTGGAGTTTTTCCAAGAGAGAGCAGTGGGACTGTGGACAGTTCGAGGGGTGGAGGCGGGCTGGGATGGAGCCTGGGCAGAGTCTCAAGGGGGTCCAAAAGATTTTACCAGTATGGGGCCCTGAAATTCCTAGTGGCAGCACTGGAGCTAAGTAATGGCCATAGTAGCACATGTAGCTCCCCTAAGGCAAAAAGGACATGGAACCGTAGGTTGGAACATAGGACTCTTTCTTCCTGGTTAGTGGCGCTGTTGTTGGAGACTAGAGAAGCTCCAGAAGTGTTGTGCTGTATAGTGGTGAAGCCAGAGAGAGAGGCTAACGGACTAGAGCAGGGGTCTCAAACTAGTGGCCCGCGGGCCAACTGCGACCTTCGGGACAATAGTTTGCGGCCCTTACCTCGGCTGGGATCACAAATGCGAGAAACACGGCCGAGTCTCGCATGTGAAATCCCAGTCACATGTAGTACCGCTCATTAATTTCATGAATATGGACGCCACTCCACTCTCATAGGCGAGGCGCCCATATTCATGAGCTTAATGAGCGGTACCACATGATGTGTGACCGCGAGCTCATACAGGAAGATGTCGGCGTTGGACCATAGGAGCTGCAGCAGGAGGAGGTGAGTATGATGATGGCTAGATTGTCACAGCAGCCTGCTGTCAGCAGGCAAGGCGTATGAGTTACACTCACAACACATGCAGCAGGAGCAGCCGAGCAGGGTCCAGACCACGCCACAGACTCAGGTGCGCCGGGTTCAGAATGAGCGGTCGGGCGGTGCGGTATATTGCTCTTGGAGGCAGGACATCAGCCAGCCTTCTTGTGAACTTGCGCCATTACCCCGGGCTCAGAAGCGGAGGCGGCCGCTGAAATTGCTGTTCAGTGAGACAGAAAAAAAAGCGGAAAAGACGCATCGGCTAACACTGAAACAGTGACACCAAGTGGAATTATCTATTACACAGCCCCAAACATGTCTTTTTCAAAGCCTGCAGTGAAGAGAAAGGTTGGTGATGAGCACAGACAATTTCAGGAAAAGCGGGAAGTGCAATATTTCTTTGTTGAGCACAGGGGCAACAGAGAAAGTTGCAGTGCACAAAGAATACAATTTGAAACTTGATTACATAACTAAACATGCTGAGGAGTATGCAAAATACCAGGGAGATGAAAGAGCCAACAGATATCTACTGAGGCAACAAGATTTCTTTAAGAAAGCAACAAAAGAGAATGAAGCAGCAATCGAAGCTAGCTACGTGGTTAGTGAGATGATTGCTAAAGCAGGAAAGCCATTCAAAGGTGAATTTGTAAAAAGTGAATATTACAGGCTGCAAGTATTGTCTGTCCTGAAAAGAAAGGTCAGTTTAGCAACATCAGCCTTTCTGCCAACACCGTAGCAGAGCGCATTTCCGACCTGTCAAGTGACATTTATGATCAACTGGGTGAGAAAGCAAAATGTTTCAGTGTATACTCAGTCGCTCTTGATGAGACCGCAGACATCACCGAATGTTAGGCGTCGGATTTCCAGCGCTGCACAGCGGGAACCCCGAGCCTTGCCTCTGACGGTCTCCCATTCCTCCCCAGCCGAGCTTGCTCAGCAAACTCGTCGGTCCCGGCGCTCTGTCCAGACCAGCTCCGTGGGTTTGCTTGCTGCTGCCACCCCTGGTTCAGCTTTAGCAATGCATGCTGCTCAGCAGCAAGATCCTCCAGGGACTAAGTCCTCATGTCGGGCCACTGAGCATGCCTGTGGAGTGATCTCCCATTGGAGATCAAAGGTCATGTGCTCAGGTCCTGCTCGTGTTCGGATTGGCCCATCCGAGAAGCAAAGAGGATCACGGACGCCTGCGGCTATAAAAGGTTCGCATGGCCGCTCGGCCATGCGCTAAGATAGACTCAAATAGTTTGGTGTGTATGATGATGGATGCATGTATCTGGTGTCTGACTCATTATGAAACCCCTACCCTTTGATACGTCTGTTGTTAGGGTTTAGAGACTGAGTCAGCGCCTGCTAGTGGCTAGCCTGTAGGCCACAGTGCATACCAGCCGTCTGCACACTTGCACAACGCCATTTATTTGATCCCTGTTGGTATCGCAGTCGCGGTGCCGGGCGCTAGCGGTCTAGAGGGACTCAGTCCTGCTGTCTAAGGGCTGAGTTCTGTGACGTTACGCTAGCGCTTACTCTGCCGAGCTCTGTGAGCGAAAACAGGCTACGGCATCTATTATTTGCGGTAGTGCGGCTCTAATTCATAAGAGTTCGCCTCGGTACACCTTGGGTGAGGTTAACCCCGTGTGTGCCGTTATTGCACCGCCATATTGCGTCCGCCATTACCGAGCAGCAGTTAACACCTCTGCACGGTGGACCTCGGGCTGCGAACGCACCTAAACACCATCTTATTATTTGGTGTGTTCCGCCAGCCCTTAACATTATCTTAGCGCCAGGGTCTGGCCGATAATGGCGGATGAACAACGACTGCATAGGTACATCCAGCAGCTGGAGGGTAGGTTGGCAGCGCTAGAGCGTTCCACCTCAGCTGCGGATGTTACCTCGGTCGCCGTTCAGGCAGCTACAGAGGCTGTCGCTCGTGTCTCCACGGCCAGTCCTGCCCCGACCTTGTCCCACCTCCCGCTGCCCGATAAGTTCTCAGGGGTTAGTGCTTCGTGTAGGGGTTTCGTGAGTCAGTGCTCCATTCACCTAGAGCTGCTGGCTACACGATTTCCTTCTGAGCAGGCCAAGGTGGGATTTATCATCTCCCTCCTGTCGGGCAGGGCCTTGGAATGGGCCACTCCACTGTGGGAGCGTGGGGATCCCCTGGTACAGAGTGCCACCCACTTCTTGGTCGCTCTGAAACAGGTGTTCCTGGGACCTCAGGTCACACATGATACGGCACTCCAGTTGCTGGCACTAGCCCAGGGTTCGTCTTTGGTCAGCCAGTATGCCATCCTCTTCAGAACTCTGGCCTCTGAGCTGGAATGGCCAGATAAGGTGCTCATACCCATATTCTGGAGAGGCCTGGCTGATCATGTCAAGGACGCCCTGGCCACCAGGGAGGTGCCCACCACCCTAGAGGAGCTCATTACAGTCTCCACCTGGATTGACGTTCGCTTCACTGAGCGAGGGTTGGAGCGCTCCAGGTCCCGCCAATGCTATAAGTTGGCTCCAAATTTTGCCAGACCGCTGGAACCCCTCGGCCCACCGCCTGAGCCTTCAGAGACCATGGAGGTGTCCCGAACAGGGTCCAGGGCCCGGTCCATGCGGGTACCCCCAGTCTGCTTCCGTTGTCGGCAGACTGGGCACCACGCTAACCAGTGCCCACAGCGGCCGGGAAACGCCCCCGTCTAGTGGTTATCGGAGGGGGCCTACTAGACACAGCTAATTTCTCCTCCAAGCTCCTGTTTAAAGGGGCGTTAGAGTTTGAGTCTTCCACTCTGATGGTGGAGGTTTGCGTGGACTCTGGGGCGGAGGGCAACTTTATGTCATCTGCCTTCGCTCAACAACACGCAGTCCCTCTGGTCTTGCTACCTCAGCCAGTCACCATTAGGGTGGTGAATGGGGCGACACTCCCGTCCCTAATCACCAACCAAACGGCTCCACTGAGACTCTCACTGTCTCCGTCTCATCAGGAGATGCTGTCTCTCCATGTGATGCCAGAAGGTATCGACCAGGTCCTCCTAGGGGTTCCCTGGTTACGGGCCCACTCTCCCCACATAGACTGGTCCTTGGGGAAAATCCTCGCTTGGAGTAAGTCCTGCGAGGGTAGGTGTCTGAGGGACTGTATTCAGGTCGCTACTTCTGAGGTTCCTGCAGATCTCTCCTCGCTTCCCAAGCCATATCGGCAGTATGCAGATGTTTTCTCCAAGAAGGCGGCGGAGATCCTTCCGCCGCACCGCCCTTACGACTGTCCTATTGACCTCTTGCCCGGCGCTGAGCCTCCCCGGGGTCGAGTATACCCCCTATCTCTCCCAGAGACAGAGGCCATGTCGCAGTATATCAGGGAGAATCTGGCAAGATTAAGAACAAGTATCCTCTGCCCCTGATATCGGAACTATTTGATAGGCTACGGGGAGCGAGAGTGTTTACTAAGCTTGATCTGCGGGGAGCCTATAACCTGATTCGCATCCGTGATGGGGACGAATGGAAGACGGCATTTAACACCAGAGATGGGCACTATGAATATCTGGTGATGCCCTTCGGGCTATGTAACGCCCCAGCCGTCTTCCAAGATTTTGTGAACGATATCTTCCGGGATATGCTTGCCACCTCGGTAGTAGTCTATCTGGATGATATTCTTATTTTTTCTCCAGATATTGACTCCCACCGGAGAGATGTTCGCAAAGTTTTCGATCTCCTGCGGGCCAACTCCCTCTATGCCAAATTGGAGAAATGTGTGTTTGAGCAGGAGTCCTTGCCTTTCCTGGGTTACATCATCTCAGCCCAGGGTTTGGCCATGGATCCTGCCAAGCTACAGGCGGTGATGGATTGGCAGGAACCCCATTCTCTCAAAGCGGTGCAGCGCTTTATGGGGTTCATAAATTACTATCGCCAATTCATTCCCCATTTCTCAACTTTGGTTGCACCCGTGGTAGCCCTCACCAAGAAGGATGCGAACCCCAAACTGTGGTCGGAGACTGTCTCCAAGGCTTTCGCCTCCATTAAGTCCCATTTTGCTAGCGCTCCCATTCTACATCGCCCTGATGTAGATAAGCCATTCATTCTAGAAGTGGATGCCTCCTCCGTCGGTGCTGGGGCGGTCCTTTTCCAGAAGGACTCGCAAGGTCGGAAGCACCCATGCTTCTTCTTCTCCAAGACCTTCACACCGGCGGAGAGGAATTATTCCATCGGGGACAGGGAGTTGCTAGCAATCAAGCTGGCCTTCTCAGAATGGAGACATCTCCTGGAGAGGGCTCGCCATCCTTTCCAGGTGTTCACCGATCACAAAAATTTGGTCTATTTGCAGACGGCTCAGCGGCTGAATTCTCGTCAGGCCAGATGGTCCTTGTTCTTCTCCCGGTTCCATTTCACACTACATTTTCTCTCCGGGGAGAAGAACGTCCGAGCCGATGCTCTTTCTCGCTCTGTGGTGTCATCAGTGGAGGAGGAGGAGCCTCGACTGATAGTCCCATCGGAGAGCCTGAGGACCGTGGCTCCGGTTGCTCTTGAGTCTGTACCTCCGGGCAAGACTTTTGTCGCTGCCCATCTGCGACCGGAGGTCCTCTCGTGGGCTCATTTGTCCAGAGTGGGAGGTCATTTCGGGATCAAACGGACCACTGAACTACTGGCGAGGACGTACTGGTGGCTGCATATGGCCCGTGACGTCAAGGACTATATTCAGGCGTGCGTCTCTTGCGCCCAGAATCGGCCCTCTCGGCAGCGGCCCGCTGGGTTACTCTATCCTCTGCCGGTTGCGGACAGGCCCTGGGAGATGGTTGGTATGGACTTTGTGGTGGGTCTGCCCAAGTCCAGTGGCAGCACCGTCATCTGGGTGATCACCGATCATTTCTCCAAGATGGTGCACCTAGTACCACTCTCTCGGTTACCGTCGGCACGAGGCCTAGCGGCATTGTTCATTAAACATGTTTTCCGCCTACATGGAATGCCGGATAAGATTGTCAGCGACCGGGGTCCCCAGTTTGCTTCTCGGTTCTGGAGAGAGCTCTGTTCTCTGCTCAGCATTGAGCTAAATCTCTCTTCGGCCTATCATCCCGAGACGAATGGGTTGGTGGAGAGAGCCAACCAGACCCTGGTGACATATCTGCGACATTTTGTCTCGGCTAGGCAGGATGATTAGGCATCCTTACTGCCGTGGGCGGAGTTTGCCTTGAACAACGCGGTAGCCGATTCCACCGGTCAGACCCCATTTCTCTTAAATTACGGTCAGCATCCGCGCGTCCCCGTGCCCATGCCCGTGTCATCCACCGACTCTAGGGTGGCAGACTGGGCGGTGGAAGCACGTGACATTTGGGACCGCACGCAGGATGCTATCCGGGCCTCCAAGGAGAGAATGAGGTCCTCCGCTGATACCCGCCGGCGCCCTGCTCTGACCTTTACCCCTGGCAACTTAGTGTGGCTCTCTGCTCGTAACATCAGGCTGCAGGTGGAATCCGCTAAGTTCGCACCACGCTACATCGGCCCTTTCAAGGTCCTCGAGCAGATTAATCCTGTGGTCTACCGTCTAGCCCTTCCACCACACTTGGCTATCTCGGACACGTTTCATGTGTCTCTCCTCAAGCCAGTTCACATGTCCCGGTTTTCTGAGCCAGCTGCCAGAACATCAAATCTGTCGTCAGACGAGTTTGAGGTCAATGCCATCGTGGGATGCAAGGTGATGCGGGGCAAAATGTTTTACTTGGTGGATTGGAAGGGTCATGGTCCCGAGGCCCGGACCTGGGAGCCAGTGGAGAATATCCACGCTCCTCTTCTCATTGCAGAGTTTGAGCCCCTAGGGGGGGTAATGTTAGGCGTCGGATTTCCGGCGCTGCACAGCGGGAATCCCGAGCCTTGCCTCCGACGGTCTCCCATTCCTCCCCAGCCGCAGAGGAGCTTGCTCAGCAAACTCGTCGGTCCTGGCGCTCTGTCCAGACCAGCTCCGTGGGTTTGCTTGCTGCTGCCACCCCTGGTTCAGCTTTGGCAATGCATGCTGCTCAGCAGCAAGATCCTCCAGGGACTAAGTCCTCATATCGGGCCACTGAGCATGCCTGTGGAGTGATCTCCCATTGGAGATCAAAGGTCATGTGCTCAGGTCCTGCTCGTGTTCGGATTGGCCCATCCGAGAAGCAAGGAGGATCACGGACGCCTGCGGCTATAAAAGGTTCGCATGGCCGCTCGGCCATGCACTAAGATAGACTCAAATAGTTTGGTGTGTATGATGATGGATGCATGTATCTGGTGTCTGACTCATTATGAAACCCCTACCCTTTGATACGTCTGTTGTTAGGGTTTAGAGACTAAGTCAGCGCCTGCTAGTGGCTAGCCTGTAGGCCACAGTGCATACCAGCCGTCTGCACACTTGCACAACGCCATTTATTTGATCCCTGTTGGTATCGCAGTCGCGGTGCCGGGCGCTAGCGGTCTAGAGGGACTTCAGTCCTGCTGTCTAAGGGCTGAGTTCTGTGACGTTACGCTAGCGCTTACTCTGCCGAGCTCTGTGAGCGAAAACAGGCTACGGCATCTATTATTTGCGGTAGTGCGGCTCTAAGTCATAAGAGTTCGCCTCGGTACACCTTGGGTGAGGTTAACCCCGTGTGTGCCGTTATTGCACCGCCATATTGCGTCCGCCATTACCGAGCAGCAGTTAACACCTCTGCACGGTGGACCTCGGGCTGCGAACGCACCTAAACACCATCTTATTATTTGGTGTGTTCCGCCAGCCCTTAACACCGACACTGCCCAGCTCGCAATCTATGTCCGTGGTGTTGGTGACAATTTTGAAGACAGAGTAGTTGCTCACTGTGATTCCAATGCATGGCCAGACCACTGCACAGGAGATATTTCACCAGCTGTGTGATGCCATTGAGAATGCCGGTTTACCTTGGAGAAGGTTTGTTGGAATAACAACTGATGGAGCGCTATCAATGACAGGGAGGTAAAATGGACTGGTGGCACTTGTTAAAAAAAAACTGGAAGAGGAAGGTGTGGAGGAGGTCATTGCTCTGCACTGCATTATCCATCAGCAGGCCCTTTGCAGCAAATACCTGAAGTTTGACAATGTGATGTCTTTCGTTGTGAAATGCATCAACCAAATCAGATCCAGGGGCTTAAACCACAGAAGGTTTTGTGCTTTTTTAGAGGAAATGGAGTCAGAATATGGGTATGTGCTCTACTTCACCAAGGTACGTTGGCTCAGCAGGGGAAACATATTGAAGAGATTTTTTGAGTTGAGATTGGAAGTGAAAGCCTTCATGGAGAAAGATGAGGCTGCTGTTCCTGTGCTAAGTGATCCAAAATGGCTCATGGACTTAGCTTTTTTTGTTGATATCACACATGAGCTTAATGTACTGAACAAGAAGTTACAAGGCCAGGGGCAACTTGTCAGTGCTGCCTATGACAACATGAGAGCATTCTCTACAAAACTTATGGGTCGCCTGACAGGGCAGAGGGGTACTCGGTACCGGGACGGTATCTCAGAGGGAAGTGTCACAGTAGCGGTGACCCGGTTCGTGTAAAAGGGGTTAAGAGTGGCTGGTTAAAGTTTATAAGTGGATGATATGTGACGCCACCTGTGGTGCTCGGCAATTAAGGGGTTAAGCTGACGCTGCAGGCAGATCCTCTGGGACAGATGGTATAAGGCAGCAAGATGTAATAGCTCCCCACAGGTAGAGCTGTAGTCCCAGGGCAGTGGTAATAGGTGTTGAGGAAGAGGGTGTAGTGTCTGGCACAGAGATGTAGCAGTGCTGGAGGGTTTGCAGGAAGAATGCAATGACACAACAGGGTGCAGTTTCCGTTACCTTTACTGTGCTTTGTAAGTGCAGTCCAGGGTCCAGATTGCAGGTGGAACAGAGGCTGGCCAGCTTGGAAGCAACTTAAGAATCTCTCTATGAAGATGGGTTGTGTAGTCTCCGTTCTAGCGCTTTTTGAGGTACTTGCAGTACTGTGTTACACTGAAGTTCCACTTGCTTGTTCTCTTTTAGAACTCCCTCGTATGGCAGACAGCTGTAGCCTCCTTCTTTTGGTTCACACGTTGCTGTTGTGCCTCCGAGTCTCATTTGGGAACAGAGCATTTACAGCTTCCTATTCCTCCGGTTTCTGCTGCAGGAACATCAGTATCCTAACAACCTTGGAGACCGGACTCCAGACCATGTGCTACAGCTAGAAGTGAGCCTGCACTCTGCTCAATCCTCCAGCTCATCTCATGTCCACACACATTTCCCTCCTCACATGAACTGACCAATTTCCCCTTTCTAGTCCCCAGAGAGCAGCTCCTCCCCCAGTTTTGGTTCAGAGCTCCCTCTGCTGGCCTGGAGTGGGAACTGTGCTGTGTGTTGTGTTTAACTGATAGAGAGACCCTTTATTGCTTCCAAACATGACTTCACACTCCCTAGGAGGAAGGTAATGCCACTGTGGCGACCATACTCCTGGGGGCGCCACATTTATGTTATGGAAAGCCCAGATTTCTCAGACAAACCTTTGCCATTTCCCATCATGCAAGGCACTCATGGAAGCAGGCACACCATTCAGTGGTGAGGAGTATATGGATGTCTTTTTGAAGCTACAGGAGGAATTTGATCACAGATTTGCAGACTTTAAGACGCACAGAGCCACATTTCAAATTTTTGCGGACCCCTTCTCCTTTGATGTCCAAGATGTCCCTCCTGTGCTTCAAATGGAGCTCATTGACCTGCAGTGCAACTCTGAACTCAAAGCCAAGTTCAGGGAGGTGAGTGGAAAAGCAGACAAGCTCGGGCAATTTCTGAAAGAATTGCCCCCCAGATTTCCTGAGCTTTCCCGAATGTTCAAGTGGACCATGTGTCTTTTTGGGAGCACATACTTGTGCGAAAACCTCTTCTCTACCTTGAACTTCTATAAAAGTCCAAGTACAGGTCCAGACTTACTGAGGAGCATCTTCAAGTCCTACTGAGGGTCTCAACTGCTTCCTCCCTTAAGCCAAATGTGGCTCGGCTATGCGAGAGTAAGCGCTGCCAGATCTCTAGCAGCAAGATGTAGGCAGAAGAAGCCATGTTCAAAACAGTTTATGTTCAATGTTCCATTCATGTTCAGAAAGTTAAAAGTTAAAGAACTGTTAATACAGACATCTGAATCTGAATAATAATTAAATTTCTCTAGTCGGCAACTATATGTGGTTTCTTCAGTCATCTATATCTGCTGTATTATCATTTTATTTATTTATTACTGATTGATTTATTTTTTTCTTATGATTTAGTTAATTTATTTTTTAACACAAAATAAGATGAAAAAATAAAGACATTTGATAACATTGGAATGTTTTTGTAAGAGCTTTTCTTGTGGAAAACCTGATGCGGCCCAGCCTCACCCAGATTCTACCTCCAGCGGCCCCCGGGTAAATTGAGTTTGAGACCCCTGGACTAGAGAGAGAGGAGTGAGCTCAGGAAGGAATGGAATGTGCATGAAAATGTCATATGTTTTAAGAGAAACATCAACAAAGTTTGCACCTATGTCACAAATGTGTCACGTCCTCCTGAAAGATCTGGGGTTAGGCGATCTTTAACATACTGTGAATCACAGCTCTTCCATTCAGCCTTTGTCTTTTGTTCCTCATATTAAATAGACTTTGTTTCATTGGGCCCTGAAACGGTTGACAACTCTTTGTATGCTGATTACAGACATGCAGCTCCATTTCACAGCTGCTCATTTTCTCTCTCTATAAAACCTGGCCAGACCTTCTCATCCCTGCCTGTGAAAGTTTACTTCCTGGTTTGCTGGAGTTGGTGTGCTGAAGTTGAAATTCATAGTCACTGCTGGAGATGGTTGCGTGCTCTTTTTGGGTGTATGCTTTATCCATTATCCTATTCCCATTTGATTTCTACATGTCTATCCTTCCCTTTATTCCTCTTTATGCTTGATGAGTGCTTTGGTATGTAAGTTGCTTTTTGTTATCCCTGTTTGTCTTACGTGTTTATACACTAACTTTTCTGTCCCAGGCCTCCTGTGAGAGAGGACAGCTTAGGACATTAACAGGAGCATAGTAAAGCCCCCTTCTCACATAGCGAGATTGCTAGCGATATCGCTAAAGCGTCACCGATTTCGTGACGCAACAGCGATATCGCTAGTGATCTCGCTACATGTGACATGTACCTACGACCCGGCCCCCCCGCTGGAAATCACTGATCACGCGCAAACGTCCTGGGCCATTTTCTTCTAGCTGGCGTCCCGCTGGCATCCCGCTGGCGCCGACTAGCGATGCATGGACGCAGGCGTAAGTCATCATCATCGTTGCATGTGACAGATAAGTAATGACCGCTGATGGGCTGCTGCATCGCTGGTGAGATCTGCCTATTTGGCAGCTCAATAGCGACCATTTAGCGATGCACCAGCGATCCTGACCATGTCGTATCGTTGTCGGGATTGCTGGTGCATCAGTAAATGTAACGGGACCCTAAGGTAAGAGATTCGGGCCTCTCTACCTTCAAGAGTACCCCCAGGACTGGGATAGTTAATGTCAAGTTCCAGGTACAGTTTGAGACCAACCTTCCTTACTGAAGACCTGGACCCCTATATTCCTGTAGTGTGACAGGGCTAGAACACGAGTACCTTGCCGGCTGCTACCACCCTGCACCACGTTACACATTATCATGCTAAAGTAGTCACTGACATTAGAAAATACTGCTGCCATGAAGGGATGTTCTTAGTCTGCAATAATGTCCCAGTGGGTGGTAATAATAACAATAACAATAATCTTTTTGTTTACATTTTTTTAAAGTACCTTACAGTTAAACATGGCGGTTAGACAGGGCAGGATACAGGTAAGACATTTTAAGAAACCTAGTCCCAGTACATTTGGATTGCAACAAATATTCACCATATACATTTGTATAATTTATATCCTGGATGCTGCATTCACTCACATTCACCATCCTTGCATTAACTCTTCACACTCCATCTTTATCAGCCCCTCTCTCCTCTCCTCTCCTATGTACTGCACTCACATTCTTTTCACATTGCTAAATTGCACAGATCCATTCAGTCCCACCATCCAACACAAGAGATACTCTCACAAATCACATAACCATCTGCTCACTCTTTCTATCCTCCTTCTCCTAATCTCAGGAGATATCTCTCCCAACCCTCGCCCCTCAGGTTATAGTAAGTCGAACCCATCAACTGCTACATTCAGAAACCCCCTCAAATCTCATTAATAATCCCTGAATGCTTTCTCTCTCTTTTAATTGTACCCTCTGGAATTCTCACTCAGTGTGTAATAAACTCTCTTTCAGCCATAACTTCTTTCTTTCTGATTCTCTTAACCTTCTGGCTCTTACTCAAACCTGGATTCAGCAGTCAGACACCCCCACTGCTCTTTCATATGGTGGACTACACGTCTCTCATACCCCAACATCGGACAACAGACCAGGTGGAGACGCTGGACTGCTGCTATCACCCAAATGTACCTTTCAGGTTATCCCTCAAGTACCCTCACTTATCTTCCCTTCTTTTGAGTTTCACGCTGTCAGACTCTACATCCCCTTCTCCATGCGAATGGCGGTTGTGTATCGTCCTCTGGTCCCCTCCCATCAGTTTTTGGATCACTTTGCCACCTGACCTGACTTCCGCATTTTCTCTCCTATGGCATCCCCACCCTCATAATGGGAGGCTTTAACATCCCCATTGCTTTTCCCCTCTCCCCATCTGCTACTCACCTTTCCTCCTTTGGCCTTCTGCAGCTTACTAACTCTCCTGCTCATGAAGATGAAAAAACTCCCTCGACTTGGCCTTCTCCCAGATTTGCTCAGTGTATGATTTACCAACTCCTCTCTCCCTCACTCTGACCATAACCTTCCTCACCCCCACTTTCCACACTTATAGAAATATACAGGCTATTAACACCCAAAAACTTATGAAGAATTTGCAATCATCATTGGCCCAATCTCCTCCCTCTCATGTCCTGACTCTGCACTGAAGCATTATAACGAAACACTGCCAATTTTCTCCAAATCCCCTCATACTATGCACTGTCCTCCCTCTTCCCCTACTGCATCTAGCTCCTTCTCTGACTTTGAACCAGTCACAGAAGAAAAAATAATCTGGCTTCTTTGATCTTCTCGCCCTACTACTAGCTCTAGTGGCCCCATTCCGTCACATCTCCTCCATTCATTTTCCCAGGCTGTCACTACTTACCTAACAAAAATATTCAACCTCTCTCTCTCTTTTGGTATTTTTTCCTCTTCATTTAAGCATGCCATCATACATCAATTATTTAAAAAAAAAAAAAACAGCCTTCTGTCAAAACTGTGCTGCTAACTATAGACCTGTCTCTAATCTTCTTTTCATCTCTAAACTCCTGGAGCACTTGGTCCACTCCTGTCTTATCCGCTATCTCTCAGATAACTCTATTCTCTACCATCTTCGATCCGGTTTCCACTCTTTACACTCTACTGAAGCTGCCATTACTAAAGTTTCTAATGATCTACTAACAGCTAAATCTAATGGTCACTACTCCATACTAATACTCCTGGATCTCTCTGCAGCATTCGACTTTGTGGATGATCAGCTCCTCCTCACTATGCTCCGCTCCATCTGCCTCAAGGACACCGATCTATCCTGGTTCTCCTCCTACTTCTCTTACAGCTCCTTCACTGTAGCTTTTGCTGGCTCCTCCTCCTCTCATCTTCCCCTTACTGTTGGTGTTCTTCAAGGATCAATCCTAGGCGCCCTCCTCTTCTCCTTGTATACTGCCCCTATTAGACAAGCAATCAGTAGATTTGGTTTCCAGTACCATCTCTATGCTGATGACACCTAATTGTACACTTCTACTCCTGACATCACACCTGCATTATTACAAACGCCAGTGATTGTCTTACCGCTATCTCCAACATCGTGTCCTCCCTCTATCTGAAACTGAACTTGTCAAAAACTGAACTCCTTGTGTTTCCTCCTTCTACTAACCTACCTATGCCCAACATTGCCATGTCCGTGTGTGGTTGTACCATTACTCCTCAGCAACATGCGCACTGTCTTGGGGTTATACTTGATTCAGAGCTTTCATTCCCCCCCACATCCGATCACTGGCTCGCTTTTGTTATCTGCACCTCAAAAACATTTCTAGAATTTGACCTTTTCTTACTTTCGAATCTGAAAAAACTCTTACTGTTGCCCTTATTCATTCTCATTCATTCTCTTCTGGACTACTAATCAGCCTCCCTCTTACCAAATTCTCCCCTCGTGTGGATGAGATTTCTGAAATTCATAGGCTTTGCTGGTACTGTAAAGAGCAGCTCAAAAATAGCATAAAAAAGCAGCAAAAACGCCCAGTGTGAACATACCCTTAGAAAGCTCTCCTATACTAGTCAATAGGGTCAGCCAGTCTATTACTGCTTATGTCTATGTGGCTGCTGATAAGAAAAGAAGTACAAGTCTAATATTAGGTCTCATGGCCCTCATGAAAATTAGAAGATTTCCATTTATTTTTTTCCGATATACATAGTAATTTGAAAGCAAATAATTTTTTAAAAGTACATTTAAAATTAAAACCTGATTTAAACAAATTTGAGCTTAAAACTATTTATGTTCCGGGCTGCCGGGGGTTAGGGTCACAGTTTATTCATAGCCCAGGGTCCATGGTCCTTAGCTGGTGGTTCTGTTCTGTATTTATTTTCTCTGCCACCATCTCACTGACTCCCTCTTACCCATCTGTTACCTCTCAATACCCCACTGTTATTCCCCATCCCCCCATGTTACCCAGTTATTTCCTACCAAACCCATGACACCTCTGGTTATCTCCTATGACCCTATCTTACCCTCTGATATCTTTTCTCTTGCACTAAGGCTGGAGTCACACACAACATATAAAAATACGGTCCATTTTTCACGGACCAGAATTGCACAAAAGTTTCATGAACAGTGATCCGTATGTCATCCGATTGTCATGAGAGGATGCGATTTTCTCGTATCTAAGCATCCATGTGACATCCGTATGGCTTCCTTATCGCCGGCTTGGAAAGTCGACATATAATGGATCCCGATGACAGGTTGTAAAATACAAATGAAAGAATAGATATATACACATAGTATACATATATATATATATATATATATATATATATACATAGAGGAGCTCCACCAGTACATCAAACCGGTGAAGAGAGGAGGCAGCCGCATATGGATCAGGATCAGCAGCTCCATCCTCACCTCTCAATCTGATGTCCATCTCTGCGCCACCTATATACCACCACCAGAGTCACCCTACTTCAATCCAGACTGCTTCAAGATCTTACAAAGAGAAGCCGCCCACTATCAGGGCCTGGGCAAAGTTCTCATCTTTGGAGACCTCAATGCAAGAACAGGGAGAGAAAATGACTTCCTGACCACAGATGGGAACATCTACATATTTGGAGCAGAGAATGACGGCCAAGACTCAGTACTCACAGAGAGAAACAGCTATGACAGTACAGTAAACAAAAGTGGTAAAAAGCTCCTGAACATATGTAGAAGTTTAGGACTTCATATTCTTAATGGACGAACCAAAGGAGACTCCTTAGGGAGGTGTACACTAAACTCCCATGTAGGGAGTAGTGTAGTAGATTGTGCCATTACAGATATGAACCTGGCAAATAGCAGCACCTTCATAGTGTCCCCACAAACGCACCTGTCAGACCACAGCCAACTTCTTCTGTACTTGAAATCTACAGCGAAACCATCCACTCAAAAGCCACAGCAGAGTGGCCTCTTCACGCGGCCTCCATCCTATAAATGGCACAAAATGTCGGCATTAAAGTATAAAGAGGCTCCCAGCAGACCTGAAATACAGCGGATGCTCCACCACTTCTACAAGTACGAGTACCAGCCTAACCCAAAGGGAGTGAGTCAAGCTGCAAAAGACCTCAACAATATATTCTATGCAATGGCCAGACTGTCCGACCATAAAAAAAATCAACTACAAGAGACCAAAAGAAAAAACGATCAATGGATGGTTTGACAGAGAATGTAAAGCCGTACGGAAGACCCTGAGAGCAGCCTCAAACAAGAAACACAGAGACCCCAACCACCCGGGTCTGAGGGAAGCCTATGAAACCATACAAAAGCAGTACAAAACCATCCTCAGGAGGAAGAAGCAGAGTTACATCTCCACCAAACTTAACCAACTCCAAGATGCCCACCAAGACAACTCCTTCTGGGCACTATGGAACCATATGGGCACAAAAGACAAGGAAAACAACATCCATATCCAAAATGGCAACATCTAGCTCCAGTACTTCAGAGATCTCTATAAAGACATTCCAAAGGAAGAACTAAGCAAGAACAGGAAAGCATAATGGCAAAACTAAAAGCAATGGAGTAAAAAGTAAAAACTTTCCAAAACCCCGTGGATGCACCTATTACATTACAGGAAGTAGCAGAGAGAATCTCTTCCATAAGATGTAGAAAAGCCGGTGGCCTGGATGGAATCCTACAAGAAATGCTGAAGTACAGCCCACCAGAAATACAAGCCGCAATGGTTAAACGCTTCAATATTGTGCTAATTGCCGTCTACTTCCCTCGTACGTGGAACCAAGGCCTCATCACACCCATTCACAAGAATGGGGACAGGTATGACCCTGCCAACTACAGAGGAATATGTGTCAGTAGCAACCTGGGAAAACTGTTCAACAGCATCCTGAACAAGAGGATCCTCAGTTTTCTCACTAAGCACAGCGTCCTCAGCAAGAGCCAAGCAGGGTTCATGCAAAACCACAGCACGACTGACCACATCTATACCCTGCACAGCCTCATTCAGAGCCACGTTCACAATACAAAGAACGGGAAGATATACGCCTGTTTTGTGGACTTTAAAAAGGCCTTTGATTCGGTGTGGCACCCAGGCTTATTCCTGAAACTGCTGGAGAGCGGAATAGGAGGAAAGACCTATGATGTTATCAAAAGCTCCTACACTGAGAACCTCTGCAGTGTGAGTGTGAGCGTCAGAAGAACGGCCTATTTCCAGCAGAGGCGGGGAGTCAGACATGGCTGCAGCCTAAGCCCAATGCTCTTCAACATTTACATCAACGAGCTGGCTACCGCTCTGGAATCTTCCACAGCACCAGGTCTCACCCTCCACGATGAGCAGGTGAAATTCCTGCTGTATGCAGATGACCTGCTGCTTCTGTCACCAACCGAGAAAGGCCTCCAAGACAACCTGAAAATCTTAGAGAAATTCAGATCCACCTGGGCACTACCGGTCAACCTAAAGAAAACCAACATCATGGTGTTCCAGAAGAGAAAGAGAAAATCAGACCAGCACCCTTTATTTGTCCTCAACAACTGCGCCCTTACAGGAATGGATAAATATACCTACCTGGGCCTAGAGATTCACCATCAGGGAGCTTCAAACAAGCCATAGAGACCCTGAAAGACAAGGCCTACAAAACCTTCTATGCCATCCGAAGGAAACTCTACCATCTGAAGCCACCAGTGAGGGTCTGGTTAAAAATCTTCGACTCTATCATCGCCCCAATCCTCCTATATGGCAGCGAAGTCTGGGGTCCTCACACCTACCCAGACTGGTCAAGGTGGGATTCCAGCCCAACAGAAATATTCCACCTGGAATTCTGTAAGCACCTTCTCCAAGTCCATCAGAGCACCTCTAGCAGTGCTTGCTGGGCCGAACTGGGCAGATTCCCTCTACACCTAATGGTTCTAAAGAGGGCACTGTCACTCCGGGCTCACCTACATAGGAGCAATCCAAGCTCCGATCACCATAAAGTCCTGACACATGTAGGTGGAACAGAAAAACCAGGACCCTTGGAACAGCTCACCCAAACCCAACCTGACCAGAACACCAATCACAACAACCTGACGAAAGCCAGAATCTGGAAGATGGCAGATGAAGGCCAGGAGAGGTATGTAAGTGACTGGAAGAACGACATCATCAGCTCACAGAAACTTACCATGTACCAGAGTCTACAGAGAGACTACAGACTGGCTCCATATCTGGAGAAACTCCCAGACCCCAGAGACCGCAAGATCCTTAGCCGATATAGACTCAGTGCCCACAGTCTGGCCATCGAATCCGGGTGACACAGGTAGAGCTACAATCCCAGGGAGGAAAGACTGTGCCAACACTGTGACTGACCAGGAGGCCCTGGAGGATGAGATCCACTTCCTGCTACACAGCTCCAAATACTCAGCAGTGAGGGACACTCACTTCAGGAAACTCTCACATCTCTTCACGGATTTCATCACCATGAAGGAGGAAGAGAAAACATATATATCCTGCTGGGGGAAGAAGAGAGAGCAGTGGAGATAGCAGCGCTATATGTGAGCGAATGTCATAGACTGCGAGAAAGAGAACTATGATATGCCATGGACGTCTTTGGCCCCCACCCTGGATCTGCCCCATCCCCCCATCCACCTTCCCTATGCCATGGCCTTCTATAGCCCCCACCCTGGATCTGCCCCATCCACCTTCCCTGTGCCATGGACTTCTATAGCCCCATCCTGGATCTGCCCCATCCACCTTTCCTACAACCCCTACCCAACATCCCTACAGTCCCTATCCCCAATCCCTTTTGAACACTTGCTTTGGCAAAACTAATGTGTATTTAGTCCTGCCAATAAAGCTTCTTTGAATTTGAATTTATACATATATATATACATAATGGCCGCTAAATCAATTGCCGGCTTCTGTAAAATCATTACGAAATGCGACATGAAATGACACATGGTTTGCATACAGTAAACAATTTCATTTCATTTAGTTTTATATATGTCTTTGACTAATAATTAGATTAGTGTATGTGTGTAAAATTGGGGACATGTAGGTGTTAAGCTAACAGGTAAAATCGTTGTAAAAAATTGCATGGGCTCCCGCGGTATTTTCTCCGCCAGAGAGAGAAAGCCAGAGAGTGAGGGCAGATATTAGCCCCCCCCGGCTAAAAAAAATCTGCCCCCAGCCACCCCAGAAAAGGCGTATCTATAAGATGCGCCTTTTCTGACAATTAGCCTCTCTATTCCCATTGCCTTTACATAGTAACATAGTCACATAGTTATTAAGGTTGAAGGGAGACTTTAAGTCCATCTAGTTCAACCCATATCCTATCCTAACTTGCCCTAACATGTTGATCCAGAGGAAGGCAAAAAAAACCCATGTAGCAAACAGTAAGATTCACATTGGGGAAAAAAATTCCTTCCCGTCTCCACATACGGCAATCAGACTAGCTCCCTGGATCAACGCAATATTAAGGAAACTAGTGTATATACCCTGTAATACAGGGGCGTAACTAGAACTGATTGGGCCCCATAGCAAACTTTTAAACGGGGCCCCCTCAAAGACAAGCCCCTTCAAGATACACCCCCTTCAAGACACTCCCCCTTCAAGACACACCCCCATCAAGACACACCCCCTTCAAGACACACCCACTCTGGTAGCCGGCACTTCCAGGGAGGATGGTGATGTACTATTAACACAGCATAGGGGCGACCACCGTTGCATGGGGTCCCAGAAACCGATTTTTCCTCTCATTGGGGCCTCATCACCAGGGAAGGTGCAGAGACAGCGGAGCAGCTCACCACACCAGGCTAGCCAGCTCTACACAGGGTAGGCCACAGGGCAGGAGTCAGACAGAGGGAGCCCGGTGGAGAGCACACAATCACACACCACCACATAGCCGGGCCAGCACTGTCCGGCACTGCAGGACAGCGGT
This sequence comes from Dendrobates tinctorius, assembly GCF_039654945.1. Classification (NCBI taxonomy): domain Eukaryota; kingdom Metazoa; phylum Chordata; class Amphibia; order Anura; family Dendrobatidae; genus Dendrobates; species Dendrobates tinctorius. The sequence goes on along the minus strand of NW_027361728.1, from coordinate 56,933,795 downwards.
AGTCGGGAGCTGGCAGAGCTGCATGCCGAGGAGGAGGACACTGGACACACTGAGCAGGCCTCAGGGTTGCAGGAGTCAGACAGGGAGGCCAGCAGAGAGCACACAACACCACCACCACCACACAGCCGGGCCGGCACTGTCCGGCACTGCAGGACAGCGGTAGTCGGGAGCCGGCAGAGCTGCATGACTGAGGAGGAGGACACTGGACGCACTGAGCAGGCTGCAGGGTTGCAGGAGTCAGACAGGGAGGTCAGCAGAGAGCACACAACACCACCACACAGCCGGGCCGGCACTGTCCGGCACTGCAGGACAGCGGTAGTCGGGAGCCGGCAGAGCTGCATGACCGAGGAGGAGGACGCTGGACGCACTGAGCAGGCCGCAGGGCTGCAGGAGTCAGACAGGGAGCCCGGCAGAGAGTCCAGCACCACCATCCACCACCACCACACAGCCGGCAGAGCAGAGAGAGTCCCCCACCCACCACCACACAGACACAGCCATCAGCCAAGGACATTGTACTAGTCTGCGTCACTGTGTGACTGTCTCCCGGCCCTAGTGTCCCCTGCTGGAGCTGGACCCTTTCCCCTGCCCTGCTATTTTATACATTGATCGACTGACACTGACTAGTCACTAGTGTCAGAGAAATAATCCACAGAGATATAATCTATAGAGAAATAATATACAGAGATATAATCCACAGAGATATAATCCACAGAGATATAATCTAGAGATATAATCCGCGCAGTCCGCAGAGATATAATCCGCAGGCCGCTGCACTGTTATTAATAGCGCTGAGCTGATATTACAGGTGACTGCCAGTGCCCCGTTATAAGCCGATAATAAATACTCTCTGGCTCCGCAGCTGCTACTGCTCCATTAGGTTGTGTGCACACGCTGTGGTTTCTGCTGCGGTTCTGCAGCGGTTTTGGCCGCTGCGGACCCGCAGCAGTTTTAGCAGCGTTATACAGTACCATTCAAATAAATAGAATAAAAAACCCGCTGTGTAGACGGCGCGGATTTCCTGCGGTTTTGAAACCGCAGAAAGAATTGACATGTCAATTCTTTCTGCGGAATCCGCAGCGGTTTCCTATCTCCTCCATTGTGGAGATGGTGAAACCGCAGGGCAAAACCGCAGAGCAATCCGCAGATAAACTGCAGGTCTTTTGACCTGCGGATTTATCTGCGGTTTTTGCAAAATCCGCACGGATGAATCCGCCGCGGATTCTGCAGCGTCTGCACACAGCCTTATATCCGTTTGTTTATGATTATCTGCGGTTTTATAACGCTGCCCCATCGCAGCCAGAGCAGTGTGTACTGTGTATGTGTATTATGCTAGATGCACTCGTCGCACTGTGACTCAGTCACGGTACTCACCGGACCCACAGGAGTGCTCAGTCAGGGCTCAGGGATGCGGCACGCACGGTAACACACTCACAGGAGAGGAGAGGGGGGAAAGAAACACGGGAGTCGGGAGGACCACTGACTGTGCAGACAGCAGAGAAGAAGGACCAGGTCACGCAGCGGTCAGGGCCCAGGACTCAGGAGAGTGACTCACCGGCGTCAGTGTGTCACCACGTGAGACCAGACACAAACAGGAGACAGCCAACCAGGGAGCCGCCAGTGCCGCTCATTACATATGCGCATATGTAATGAGCCGCTCATTACTTATGCACATATGTAATGATCGGATGCTGAAAACAGGAAGGACAGCTGCGCTAACGCCGCTGAGAACTCATGGAGAGAGAGATAATAAGCATGGGGGGCCCGGGGCTGCAAAAGACACACATGTGTCACATGATATGATCATGCTAGGAGGAGGTCAGGAGGAGTTCAAGTTAGTTGTGTAATATTGCACTACCCAGGTAGCGCCGATTGGATCCGGGTCCCGGCCGGGCGGGCCTCTATATGGGCCGGGCCCCAAAGCAACTGCTTCGGCTGCTACCCCGGTAGTTATGTCCCTGCTGTAATATTATACTTTTCAAGAAAGGTATCCAGACCCTTCTTAAATTTTAGTAGGGAATCACTCATTACAACATCATATGGCAGAGAGTTCCATAGTCTCACTGCTCTTACAGTAAAGAATCCGCGTCTGTGAGTATGCTTAAACCTTCTTTCCTCCAGACGTAGAGGATGCCCCCTTGTCCCCGTCACAGGTCTAAGAGTAAAAAGATCATTAGAAAGGTCTTGGTATTGTCCCCGCATATATTTATACATTGTAATAAGATCACCCCTAAGCCTTCGATTCTCCAAACTAAAAAACCCCAAGTATAATAACCTGTCTTGGTATTGCAAACCCCCCAGTTCCCTAATAACCTTGGTCGCTCTTCTCTGCACCCGCTCCTGTTCAGCTATGTCTTTCTTATACACCGGAGACCAGAACTGTACACAGTATTCTAAGTGTGGTCGCACTAGTGACTTATATAGAGGTAAAATTATGTTCTCCTCATGAGCATCTATGCCTCTTTTAATGCATCTTATTATTTTATTTGCCTTTGCAGCAGCTGCCTGACACTGGCCGCTAAATGTGAGTTTGTCGTCCACCCATACACCCAGGTCTTTTTCAGTGACTGTTTTGCCCAGTGTTTTACAATTAAGCACATAATTATACATCTTGTTCGTTCTACCCAAGTGCATGACCTTACATTTATCCCCATTAAAGCTCATTTGCCATTTATCAGCCCAAGCCCATCGTTTAAAAATGGGTTAATGTCACGCTGCTATTGAAAGGTGATATTAAGCCAGGTTAATAATGGAGAAGTGTCAATAAGACACATCTGGTCCGTATGTAATCCGCATTTTTCTCACCCCCATAGACTTGCATTGGCCTTTTATGGTCGCAATATTGTGACAATCGCAGCATGCTGCGATTTTCTCAGCACGTATAATACGACCGAGAAAATATCGGCTGATGGGAGCTGCCCCATAGATTAACATTGGGATGAGAGCAATGCGTTTTTTTTGCGCATAGCACTTGTCCGTATTTCTCGCTAGTTTGACTCTGGCCTTACTCTGGCAGTAGCAGAGAGCAAGAGCTTTGCTAATGTTGTGTAGAGAGCAGCTCACAGGGAGGCACCAATAGGGATTAGCATCAGTAGGGATCGGCAGGATTATTCATTAATAAGACCGCTACATTAAACCACTCTGTTACCGCTGTATGGGGTCACGTTGCATAAATTGCACAGAGCATTGCAACACACGACATTAGTAGCCTAACACCTCAGACGTCGTGTTAACAATTGGAATAGGTTTTAAGTAGGTAAAGGATCAACATCTCTTACGGCAGAGAATAATAGTGGAGGAATAAAGAACACAATCCACAACCAGAGCTTTGGTATAAAAATATAAATCTCTTATTTACAATATTTACACTATATACAAAATATAAAAATATATATATCTATTATTTAGAGTATTTACATTATATACAAAATATAAAAATATATATCTATTATTTACAATATTTACACTATATACAAAATATAAAAATATATATCTATTATTTACACTATTTACACTATATACAAAATATAAAAATATATGTCTATTATTTACACTATTTACACTATATACAAAATATTTACACTATTTACACTATATACAAAATATAAAAAAATATAAAAATACATCTAACATTCACTGAATGTAAAAATAACAAAGGATGGAGGAAATGATGCATAGATGGAGCTACGTAGATCATAATGGCTGGTGGAAGACAGGCATAGATGGAAATGGCTGGCGGCTGATGGTAGTTAAGCGTCAATTGGCGGAGGTGGTACAGGGTGGTGGTAGTTTGGCGGAGCTGGTACAGGGTGGTGGTAGTTTGGCGGAGCTGGTACAGGGTGGTGGTAGTTTGGCGGAGGTGGTACACGGTGGTGGCATTTTTCCTAGATAGTGCAGGCAGGTGAAAATTATTCCTTGTTGAATTTTCCCATGGATGCTGCTGGCAAGTGGAAATTTCTGGTAGATAGTCATGGCAGTTCGATTTATACAAATTTAGATCTCTTATTTATAATATACAACTAATATATAAAAATGTAAATAGAATAAAATATATAAAACTAATAAAAATAAATGCTATAACGATAACTAAACCTAAAAATATCAAACTATGTATAACAATAAAAAAAACTAGCCCTATAAATAAAATAAATAATAGAATTAATCTCAATTATTTTGTTGGCTGGTGGTCACTATTCTATTTTTGATTTTTTCTTGGGGGGCGGCTTGCAGGTCTTATCAGTTTTTTTCCTTGAGTTCTTCTTCTTTTTTAGCTTTTCTGCCCTGAAAAATGAATGAAAGATCCTGATGTTCTACTTGTGTAATGGACAAGAAATAAGATCTTGACATGAGCTTATAGTGTGAGGCTGGCGCCATCACTGTAACTCACTGCTCGGTTGCTCTGCGCTCCTCCCAATTTCGTGATAGATTCATAAGCGCCACCGCGGCATCAATCTCTTCTCTGTTTAGATTAGACAATGAATACATTAGGGTTAGGCTTGCATTTGGCTCAGGCATAGCTAATCGCATTCAGTCATGGGTCTGATGTCACTAAATGAGAGTGGCCTTATCTTTGAAGAAGTGCTTCCATCAAAGTTTTTATCCTCTATCCTAGATTTTTTAGGGGATTTTTATGATTGAATCTAATACTGTAAGAATTATAATAGGTATATACAAGTATTGTATATAATAAGTATTATAATAGGTCTGTGTAAATAGATGTCTCCTGAAGAGTCATCTACTAGTAGGACAGCGAAACGCGTAGAGACTGGAGACCTTTTAGGGGGAGTGGTTGCTTTGACATACACAAGCTATGAGGCTTAAGAGACGTCGGGTATTTGTATGTGTTTTCTTTATGTCTGTATCAGTCATCTCCTGAGTGACATATTGTGGAATCTGGACTTGTATTTTACGGCTTTAATTATAGTTATTTATTGGGGCTGTTTAATGTTTGGTGATTATACATAAAGTTTTATCTCTTTCTCAGTGAGTCTGTGCAGCGGGCAAGAAATAAGAAGTTATAGAGTGAGGTCGGTGCCATCACGGATTGTAACTCACTGGTTAGGTATTCTTTTCCCCTCGGCTTGTCTTGACATTTCTGCAAGTGCGAGTGATGCCTCAATCTCATCTCTATTTAGAATAGACAATGAATGCATTAATAACTGAGATGTTGTACTTAAAATTCAAAGACCCCGTGTATCCCTGATACATGCACATAAAAGTAAAGGACCCCTCTGACACAGCAGGTACAGTTCTATACAAATGGTGACTTACGTTGTGTACAGTCTGTCTTGTACTTCGGTATCCGGATCTCCGATCTCGGGGAGTACGGCGGCCTGGTCCAGGAAGAATTTTAGTGTTCTTCTTTTTTTGTATGTTGCTTTTGCATGGCGAACAGCTATTAGAGGAGAAAATGGGGAATATTAGGAGAATTATTTGCCGATTTTGTGGTTACATTTTACTTTGGACTTTCTTTCAGAAGGTTTTCTCCCCTTATCAGTAATTTACAGTATATCTATTTTACTAAAAATATTGGTAATAATATTAGCAAACATCTGTTATTCCAGCACTTGTCAGGCTGCCCTTATTCCTAAAATAAAGGGAACCTGTCACTCATTCATACCGTACGTGGGCAGAATGAATTCAGTGCCCGGCTGTACGATTGCAGCCAGGTATGTTTTTCTCTAAAAATGCTCAGGCGTTTCAGAGAAAATATAGCTTAAAGATTCATCAGTCTCCCTGCCACCGTCCGGTGATCATCCCGGCCTCTCTCCAGGTTACTTACAGATTGCTTCTTATTTTCACACTTGAGAGACCTGCCAATCAAATAGGTTGGTGCGAGGAAAAACCTCCGGAGTGTTTCAGAAAAAAACATACCTGGCTGCAGTTGTGCAGCCAAGGTCTCATTCATGTTGCCTTTACCTAGGGCAGCATTTACAGTGCCCTTGAAAAATATTCATACCTCTTGTACTTTTCCACATGTTTCACTTTACACTCACAAGCTTAAAAATAACCCAACCTAAGAACATCTCACAGAGCACTGTTCACTCCATTTCCAAAAAATGGAAGGAGTGTGACACATCTGTAAACCTACCAAGACATGGCCATCTTTCTAAAGTAACATCTTAATCAAGGATAGCACTAATTAAACAGCCAAATGGCCTATGGTCACTCTGGAGGAGGTGCAGAGATCCACAGCTCAGCACAGGACATTGGTTATTCATATGGTCCACAAATCTGGCCTTTATGGAAGAGTGGCAAGCTAAAAGTCATTTTTTATAGCAAACCATTAGAAGTCCCATTTGCCGATTGCAAATAACCATGTAGGTGACATAGCTAGTGTGTGGAAGAAGGTGCTCTGGTCACATGAGACCATAGTAGAACTGTTTGGGCTAAATTAAAATCTCTGTTTGTGGAGGAACACTAACACTGCACATCACCCTGTAAACACCAAGTCCACTCTTTTCTTCAGACTGGAAAGCTGGTCAAAGTTGTTGGGAAGAATGATGGAGATAAGTACAGGGCAATCCTGGAAGAAAACCAGTTAGAAGGAACGAACGGGGTAGATTCCACATCTTGGTGTGCAGACTGAATGATCAGGTCTGTACACTGGTCAATATCTATGCTCCTAACTGAGATCAAGTGTCATTCCTCAACAAAGTCATGAAAAAGGTGTCTAGTGTGAAAAGAGGTGATTTATTCATTTTAGGTGACTTCAACATCACTCCCAACAATATTATGGATTCTTCTTCAAGCTCAAGACCTAATTCCGATAACCTCAATGCATGGTTAGATAAAAATGAGTTACTGGATGCTTTCCGGTTCTTTAAATCTAACACGAAGGAATATTCACATTTCTCTGAGGTGCATCAATCCGAATCTAGGATTGATTTGATTGTTACAAATGTATTTTCTCTCACTAGATTTAAGGAAATCACCATTGGAAACAGAACCATTTCTGGCCACGCTCCGGTTTTTGGCAAACTTTTATTGGGTCCTCCCTTGAAGAATGCCAAACTCTGGAAGTGTAGTGCAAACATTTTTCACAATACAATCCACAAAACCGTTATCCAGGAAGCTTTAGATAACTTCTTTAGAGAAAATAGAGCTGAAGTGACAAACCCGTTCATCAGTTGGTGTGCTCACAAGGCAGTTGTGAGAGACGTCATTATTAGCATTATGTCCAAATTAAAGAAAGAGAATAGGTAAAAAATTAACGCTACTCTACTATCAATTCGAAAGCTTGAAAGTACCATTGTGAACCTTGCATCACCATCTCCTACCCTAAAATTAGAACTTGCTAAACTAAGACAAGAACTCAGGACTCAGCTGAACTCCCCCTATGAAGCAATAGTAAAATCTTCTAAGTATAATTATTACACATCTCTCAATAAACCCACGAGGTACATGGCCAATCGAATCAAAAACAAAAGAATTCATAATAAAATTAATAGAATTAACTTGATTAATGGTAGCTCTAAACTTTCGCATCCCCAGGAAATAGCAAATGAATTTGCGAACTTCTACGCCAAGCTGTATAATTTGAACCCTGACCCTAAACCGCTTTCCCAAAACCTAGAAAAAATTGATAACTATCTATCAACAATAAATTTGCTTTCCTTATCTTCCGATGATAGTGTTCTTGTCAGCCCCATTTACTTCTATTGAAATTGAAGACACTGTCAAGAAACTTAATCTCCACAAATCCCCAGGTCCCGATGGGCTAACCAACGCCTATTACAAAGCCTTCAACAATTCTCTCTCCCCTCACCTTACCAAGGTGTTTAATTATGCCTCAGGAAAGGTAGCGTTTCCATCTGAAATGCTGATGGCTTCGATCTCGGTCATCCCCAAAATGAAAGGGGATCCTGAAGCCATAGAGAACTTCCGCCCTATTTCGCTAATTAACACAGACATCAAGTTGTATTCTAAGATCATAGCGAATAGGCTTAAGGCCCTTTTACATTTAGCGATGCACCAGCGATCCAACCAGCGATCCGACCCGGTCAGGATCGCTGGTGCATCGCTAAATGATCGCTAGTGAGCTTTCATACAGAAAGATCTCACAGCGATGCAGCAGCGACGCAGCGCACGATACATACCTTTCACACACAGCGATCCTGCGTCCTCCCGCCCGCCTCCACGCATCGCTGGACGTCACAGCAGGAAGTCTCAGCAGGAAGCGCCCAACGAGAAATGGAGCTGGACATTCTCGCGCGATCAGCGATGAGCAGCGGGGGAGCCGGTCGCTGGTAAGTATCACACATAGCGATATCGCTAGCAATATCGCTATAACGTCACAAAACCAGTGACGTTTTAGCGATATTGCTAGCGATATTGCTTAGTGTAAAACCCCCTTTAGTCTGATAATCCCTAACTGATCAGCAATGTTCAGATGGGCTTTACAAAAGGGAGACAACCAGCGGATGCAACAAGGCAAATCATCAATACCATAAAATGGGCTAACTCATCAAAAACACCCATGGCTCTTTTGTAACTCGATGCCGAGAAGGCATTCGACAGACTTAGTTGGTGCTTTCTCAGGCAGACACTCAAAAAATTTGGGTTCGATGATAATCTGATATCCTTCATCATGGCTCTATATTCAGACCCAAGAGCCAGTGTAATTTGTAACAACCATGTCTCAGAGCCATTTACCATAGCAAATGGCACTAGACAAATCTGCCCCCATTCTATTTAATTTAGTTATGGAACCCCTGGCCGAACAAATCAGAAAAAAAACCAAAATAGTAGGTTTAAACACCTTAAATCATCATCATTAGATCAGTCTTTTTGCTGATGATGTAATCCTCACTTTAACCAAACCCGAGATCTCCATCCCTGAGGCTCTCTCAGAAATTAACAAATTCTCATCATTGTCTAATTTTAAAATCAATGAACCCAAGTCTAGCATTCTCCCGTTAAACATCAGTAAGGACCAAACCGGATGTATTAAAACTGCAACCTCTCTTAACTGGTGTGACAAGGAATTTACATATTTGGGAATCACGGTGAACAGTAACCTCACTGCGTTAGTTAAATCCAACCTTAAAAAACTATCTGAATTAACAAATAAGGATTGCGTGATTTTCAGGGATAGATCTCTATCATGGTGTGGAAGGATCCTTACAACAAAGCTCTTTACTTTGCAAAAATATTATACATTTTAACGTGTATACCACTCCCTATCCCTTCCATCCATCTATCTAACTTACAGGCCCAGATTAATTCTTTCATTTGGGGCAACAAGAAGCCCAGAATGGCCATTCAAGCCTTATTTAAGAAAATATTGAATGGAGGTATAAGCATCCCTAGCATCACAGCCCACTATTATTCTTTGTTACTTAAACAAAGTGCCCATTGGTTACTCGATTCAGATCTCCCGGCTTGGTTTGGCTTGGAGTCTACACTTAATAACAATAAGCACCCTAGATCTATAATCTATAATGCCATAGCTAACAACCTTCCAAATTCTGTTGCCCAGCCGATCTTTCAAGCTGTTGCACTTGTCAGGTTTAAGATTGCTAAACCAAAGAGAGGATCCCATAAAACGACCATCCTTAAAAAACTCCCTCTAACACTCATTTGCTCTATGACTAACCATTCACTATCCCCCATCTGGGCTGATTTAAAAATATCAAACTTAGAAGACATTTTCAATGGGGCAGAATTTTTATCCTTTCAAACACTAAAAACTAAATATAATATCTCCCCGTCCCTGATTCTCGAATACCTTACTCTTAAGGATAATATAAAAATGTTTCTTGACAAGAAACTAAACTTTACTGAGTCATCCATAAAAATACTAAACAATTGTGGTCATCGCATTTCCTGGAGCCATGGCTTCGTTTATGATAGCTACAACCAAGATACGGCCTTGAAAAAAAGCCCTTCAATGCTGAGTTGGGAGAAAGACTTAAACTCATCCTTCACTGTAGAAGACTGGGAGCACGCTCTCTCTTTATCATATCACTCCGTACTCTCCATGTCATTGCAGGAGACCCATTTTAAAATTGTATCACGTTGGTACTATACCCCCAATAGGCTTGCTCATATTGGGACTACGAACCCGCCTTTATGCTGGAGGGACTGCGGCCAGAAGGGAGACATCCTACATGTTTTTTGGAGTTGCCCAATGGTTAGTTCCTTGTGGTCGCAGATCTCCTCCCGCATTATTAGCAAACTTACAGGCAAAACCACAACCCTCACACCTCACTCGGCTCTACTTTCCCTTAATCTAGAGGAATTGGACCCTGCCTCAAAAGATATAGTCATCCATGTTTGGCTTGTGGTAAAAAATTCCAATGCATTCCATTGGAAGAACCATTTCCTTCCCAAAGTTGATGATATCTTACAGTTGATCACTCAGCACAGATCTCATGAGTTGCATTTTGCATTGGCTAATGACCAATTCAGTAACTTCAACAAGAAATGGTGTAAATGGGACCAAACTTTCCCTACTCCCATTACTTGAATGAATCCTTTAACACTTAGTAATTAGTATATATTAAAAACTGTTTAGTTTTGCCTCTGACATAACTGATCTTGTTTCTACTATTTGACATAGGGTTAGATTTGAAATGACACTCATTATGCTCATTTTGTGTGTTTTTATGTTCTTTATTGCTATTATCATTACTATTGCATAATCTTGTATTCTACGTGTTTAGGCGTTTGTAAAATGCGTTTGTAAAATGACAGCATTAATGCATGTTCTGCACTTTCTTTACATGTTGTCAACTTGTCATTTCCCTACTTCCCCTTATCTTTTCCTTCTCTTCCCATTCCCATCCCTCCCCACCCCCCATCCCTTTTCCCCTGTCTTCCCCTCTCCCCATTGTTAAAAGAATAAAATCTTTGGAAAAAAAAAAGAAAACCTGTTAGAAACTTACAACAGGACAACGTCCCTTAACATACTGCCAGAGCTACATTGGAATAGTTTAGATCAAAGCATATTCATGTGTGAATGGCCCAGTCACAGACCAGACCGAAATCCCACTGAGAATCTGTGGCAAGTCTTGAATCTCTCACTGAGCTGGAGCGACTTTGCAAAGAAGAATTTAGAAAAATTTCAGCCTCTAGATAAGAAAGCTGATAGAGACATACCCCAAAATACTTGCTACTCTGTGCTGGTAAATCACAGAAAATCCAAATAAAAATATTTTTGTGGATGTGACGTGAAAAAACTGGGGAAAAGTTCACATGGTATGAATAGTTTTTGAAGTCACTTAATCTATTGACCCAGTTCCTATTAAAGAAATATTATTGTACAATTGTTTACGTCTTCATTTTACACTTACGTGTTTTTTTAGATACATAATCCTTATAGCAGACCTCTTTCTTAGTTCTGGTAGACCTTCTTTCAGTCATTATTGCAGATACTAATTGCAGATACCAATCTCAATTTTAGTTCTCACTTCACAGAAAGTGAATATGAAATGTGGAGTTTTCACTGTGTCAGTAAAACTGTTACTGGCGGAATGTTTGGTTGCCATAGAGATAGAATGTTTAGACTTTGATGTCATGCGGCATTTGTGATGCCATCACTCACTGGTCAGAACTATTTACTGCAGGGACGGATTCACCTCTTATTTAAAGTGCACCTGTCTTCCAAATACTGTTTTTGGGTGCAGTCACATGCAATAATGATATATTGTATCATTTAAAGAAGAATGTATTGCGATCGACATGTTTTTCATCAAAATAATACATAATTAAACATATAGAAGAGACTACCCTCCTCATATAATGCAAAATATGGTATCTTCCACTACATATTGACAGCTGATTGGCCAGTCATTTCACTGCCATGGCAATATGGAGCGTGATTATTTAAAGGGAATCTGTCAGCAGGGTTGCGCATAGTAACCTACACACAGTGTCAGGTCGGCACCATTATACTGAAAAAAATGATACTTTTGTTGAGGAAATCTGCCTTGTGCTTCTGAATTGCTTATCTAATAACCAATCCAATGTTGCAACGAGACATATTGGTATAAAAAGATCCCACAAATTGGTCACTCCAAAACATCAATAATAAAAATACAAATGAGGCACAAATCAATATGGCTCATCAAGCAAAGGCCTTTTTGGGGATATTTACCTCATTTGCTATGAGAATATATTTATAAATGGGCATTGTTTGAGTCATTGCAATATTGTGAATACGGTCATGTGTTGCTTTTTCTACCAGATACCCTCTTAGCTCAAAGACTCTCTTCATTTCTTCCTCATTATGCATTCTTTTCCCACCTTTATTGGTAGGGTGCAATTGTAGAGTGTGGGATAGCCTACGTTGAGAGGGGGCCAACCTCCACAGTCAGGTAGGAATCATCATACGCATTGTATGGTAGCACTGTCATTCAGTTAGGGGATTCTTTCTTAGCCACCACAAAACCAGATTCAGCACAGGTTTTCATAAAGCAGTATAGTCCATGAGGTTTATTCATTATCATAAACCAAAGCAATATGCAACAGCATATAAACAGCAGAGCGTCCATTATAGCTTCACTCTGTAAACCCTGTGTTCACACAGGTTGTACAATGTCCAGCCTACAGGCTCTCTTAGCCTCATTTATCTCACCCACGTCCGGGTCTCCTCATGGCTGCTTACGGCAGACGTTCATTCCTTCCCCTTGGAACTCTCAGACACGTACAGCCATTCACCACAGCCCCTCCACAGGCTATTAGCCAGGAAGCTCCATCTCAGCGGGACCTTCCACACTGGACCAATCGGGTCCCAGCATTCACCCATGTGACCTACCCTGGCCACCTTATATGGTCCGTAGCCACACCCACCGGGTCACATGTCTATGACCTTATCACAGGTCCTTCACACACACATATACACTTTACAATAGCGTTATTAAACACACCACCTGGACGGGTTTGTAGGTAACTAGACCCTGACACATTGAACCAGCACCTCAGCAGTATCACTGCTGATTAACACACACATAAATCTCCATGTCAAGGCCACCGACCTTGAGATACATTACGGTCATTCAGTATCTTACCATTCATCCACTCTCCTGGGACATCCATACAGCGCCCCCTAGTGGACATAGTGGTCACTACACCACAGCATATTGTAGGGTATCTGTTAGGGTAGTTTTTATTTTGGTTTATCTGGGTATATACCGTTTTTCACTGGGTTGGTGTTTTTTAAGACATTTTTGAAAATAAAGAATCAAGTTTTTATAAGGGAATATATGTGCACATATTAGATTATTATTTCCTAAAAATATATTTCTTGTGCAAGAATACTTGTAGTAAGTCATACACCTGAGACCGGGTGGGCTGGGCCTCCATAAAAGTCCATGGAAACACCCGTTGGGCTCTCAACAGTTACGGACTGGGGGTGAAATTCAGCCCTGGAATTTGAAATCACACAGGTCCATGCAGCCCCGGTCCTCAAGCACCAGATGGGATATTTTACTAATATTACTCTGGATGGAGGAAAGCAAGATTTAACACAATACCAATATTTCTAATGATACATGTGGCCTGCTGGGGTAAGTTGAGGAGTCAGTGACATTATTCTCCGTCACAACTCTTAACAGTATAGGTGCCTTGAGAACACCGATTCTGTTAATGCAGCAGACAAGGCCCTTCTAGCATTTGCCAGAATTGCCAGATGCCCAATCCGGCCCTGGTGAGATACACACGCCGAAGGCAGAGCTATAGCTGACACCGCCTGCAGGATGCAGCAGAGAGTTAAATAGCTAACCTGAAACTAGACTGAGGCTGAGAAAAGTTAACCCCTGAAATGACCAGACCAGGAACATGGAAAGACAAGACTCAAAACCAGGTCTGGATCATGACATCTAGTTCTTGATGTGAAAAATTATTTTCCAGAAATTTTACTGTTTCATCCTCCAATTTTTTGGAAAAGGCTGATGTATTAATATAATTTCCCATGTGAAGGGCAGATGTAGGCAAGTTATATAGCTTTGACTAATATGAATGCAAGACAACAGCAATTTCAGGTGTGTTATGAACCAATTTATCTTGAGTATTGTTAAGACAGGGAACATTTGTTTGGATCTTTTTAGCATTAAGGGCTTTAGCTAACATTCTTCCCGCTTTGTTTCCAAACTTGTAGATCCTACTCTGACCTAACTGAAATAAACGTAACATGAAGAATCGAGTAATTTTTTTCGCTTCTAATCTTGCTTTGAGAAGATCTCTGAGGGTTGCAGTGGAGAGCGCCTTTTTATTAATTAACTTCAGATTACTGACTCTCTGTAAAGCTAGTTTGATTGCCTGACCTCTGTCTTTTTTATTTGGGACCCATGTTTAATAAATACCCCTCTAAGTACATACTTAAGGGCTTCCCATTTAATTGTGAGGGCTGTATTATTATTTCTGTGATCAACAATAAAGTTAGATATGGAGGCTTGTATGTCCGAGGCACATAATGTATCTAATAATAACGACTCATTGAGACGCCAAGACACTGATGTTTTGGTAAGGGGTGGTACTTTTAGTGAACAATAAGCAGGGCATGATCTGACCAAAATATGTTACCAATACTAGAATCTGAAAGCCAAGGTAAGGCATTTTGTTGTGGGAAGATAAAGTCTAACCTCTAATCCCTATCTAAACTATAATCTCTACCTGATGGGTGCTGGAGCCTCGAGATGTCATAAAGCTGTATTCACAAAAAGGCTCTCCTGATACACTTCATAACTCCATAAGGGAGATGCGATCTACTTTCAGAATTATCTAACACCGGGTCAAGAGTAAAGGACCCCTCAACCACACATCGATCTCGCCAGCGAGATCGCTGATTTTGTGAAGCCACAGCGATCTCGCCAGCGAAATCGCTGTGTGTGACATGTATCAGTGACCGGCCCCCCTGCCGGGTATCGCTGATCGCCCTCGAACGTCCTGGGCCGTTTTTTGATCGCTGGGCTGCCGCTGGCCCGTGCGCATCGCTGCATGTGACAGCCAGAGACCAACGATCAGTGACGCTGGGAGCTGGTTTCCAATGTAAACAGCGGGTATCTAAGAGCCGCGTGGCTCTTAGTTACCCGCTGTTTACCTTGGAAACCAGCTTGCTCGCTGGTCCAGATCGCTGGTGGGTCTGTCTATGTGACAGCTCACCAGCGATCAGCTATGTCTAGAGTTGAGCGACTTTTGTTTTTTTAGGGTCGAGTTTCGTTTCGTGAAACCCGACTTTTCCAAAAGTCGGGTCGAGCAAGATCGTCCGATTATAGGGAAAAGTCGGGGTCGTCCCGAAACACGAAACCCAATGTAAGTCAATGGGGAATAAAAGTCGGCAGTGAGAGGAGGACATGAAACACACCTACAGTGCCCATTTGAATGCCAAAAGCATCAATTCTTCTTACTTAAGCTTGTCAACCTTAATTAACTTCATAATACAAGTTACGCACTGAAAAATGGGGGTTATTTGGCTAAAGTTGTGGGGGGGAGGGCTGGCTGCAGGTTTTCATGTGCCCTGGGCGAAAGAGCGCCCCTTTAACACATACCACAACTCATCATGCTCCGATACGGCAGAGAAATAGTGGTATAGTACAATGAAAAATACCTCACTTTTTACATCTCATGACGAGGCCCATCTATTTCTCCATACAGAATCATTGGTCCCATATAATGTTTGAAACAGTATATGATGAGCTCCACATAATGCTACAGTATATGTTGGTCCCCATGGATGAAGCTCCACTGTCTTATGGGCCCAAATAATGCTCCAAACATAATGGGCCCCATTTCTAATGCTCTAGTGTATAATGGGCCCTGTAAATGCTGCTCCAGTGTCTGATGTCCACCTTTGGAATGTTCCAGTGTATGGTGGGCCCCATCTATCATTCTCCAGAGTATAGTGCTCCCCAAAAATTGCTGTCCCAACATTGAAAACAATCAAATAAGTCTCCTCGCTAGGGAATCCCTGTACTAGTCTAGACTCCTCGTCGTCCCCATCTTCCATCTCACTGTACAGTATTTCAACTTTGCAAGTGCTGTGATCCTGGGCAAGCAGGGGGGGCCCACTCGTTGGCGACGGCACTGGCACAGGGCCCCTGATAGTACGGTGGTGTGTCTGATGGCGGGTGGGCCGAACCTGCACTTTCATCTGCAGCTTCCTCTTTGTCACCGTGTAAGATGGAACTGTATATGGGAAGGGTAACCTGAGTTTCATCAGGGTCAGATTCAGGCCGGGTAGCGTGCGAGGGGAATGTAGTGGTCTGGGTCAATGTACCAGCAGATTCATCGAGCAGTGGCTGGGCATCAGTGCACTTGTGTCGCCCCCAGGAGTACGGTCGCCACAGTGGCATTACCTTCTTCCTAGGGAGTGTGATGTCATGCTTGGGAGCAACGAAGGATCTCTCTAGCAGGTTAACTGATTGGGCGGCGTTATTCCCACGAGTCATGACCCTCCAAACAGCGTTCATGAAGGCAAAGTGTTTGTTTTACGTGGGCAGTATGGTTGCAAAGCTGAACCTTAAAGGAATGTCCAGAAGGGCACCACCAGGAGTGGAGTCTACGGTTAAATTCGACTCCACCTGGGAAACCTCAACCATGCCAGCTACAGAACAGATGCACACATTGCAAGCTTAATTCCGTTAACGAACGAGACTCCGTCATGCCCCGCGGTCCGAGTCCGGCTTACTAGAGGGACACGTGAGGCTCTGGCACATGAGATTGGCCAATAACTGGTGTGTCATGCCCTTACATGTCCGTGGCTGCATGTGCGCTACACTGAAAAGGCCAGCGTTTGTCGCTTACAGGTGCAGATAACCCGCTGAACAACGTTAGTGATGGGGATCACTGATTACAATTATTACCCGCGAACAATGATTTCCCAGTAAGTGCAGGTCAACCGCAGTTCCGGAATTAGGCCTAACCGTCATTCCTGAAAAAATGAAAAACTTACGTGTGCAAACCACAGGTGCTGTAGCTTGCTTAACAGCTCGCCAGCCGTTCTCACGCCCAGTATGGATTACACGTGATTGCACAAAGGTGAGAAAGGGTACCGTATCCCCAGATAACATGTATGGATAGCGTACACATTCAAAATATATGTCTATACATCAGGAGGCAGGCTCAGACGGTGTTAGGCCCAGTATGGATTGCACGTGATTGCACAAAGGTTAGAAAGGGTACCGTATCCCCGGATAACATGTATGGATAGCGTACACATTCAAAATATATGTCTATACAGCAGGAGGCAGGCTCAGACGGTGTTAGGCCCAGTATGGATTGCACGTGATTGCACAAAGGTTAGAAAGGGTACCGTATCCCCGGATAACATGCATGGATAGCGTACACATTCAAAATATATGTCTATACAGCAGGAGGCAGGCTCAGACGGTGTTAGGCCCAGTATGGATTGCACGTGATTGCACAAAGGTTAGAAAGGGTACTGTTTCCCCGGATAACATGTATGGATAGCGTACACATTCAAAATATATGTCTCAGGAGGCAGGCTCAGACGGTGTTAGGCCCAGTATGGATTGCACGTGATTGCACAAAGGTTAGAAAGGGTACCGCATCCCCAGATAACATGTATGGATAGCGTACACATTCAAAATATATGTCTATACATCAGGAGGCAGGCTCAGACGGTGTTAGGCCCAGTATGGATTGCACGTGATTGCACAAAGGTTAGAAAGGGTACCGTATCCCCGGATAACATGTATGGATAGCATAGTGTACACATTCAAAATATATGTCTATACATCAGGAGGCAGGCTCAGACAGTGTTAGGCCCAGTATGGATTGCACGTGATTGCACAAAGGTTAGAAAGGGTACCGTATCCCTGGATAACATGTATGGATAGCGTACACATTCAAAATATATGTCTCAGGAGGCAGGCTCAGACGGTGTTAGGCCCAGTATGGATTGCACGTGATTGCACAAAGGTTAGAAAGGGTACCGTATCCCCGGATAACATGTATGGATAGCGTACACATTCAAAATATATGTCTATACATCAGGAGGCAGGCTCAGACGGTGTTAGGCCCAGTATGGATGGCACGTGATTGCACAAAGGTTAGAAAGGGTACCGTATCCCCAGATAACATGTATGGATAGCGTACACATTCAAAATATATGTCTATACATCAGGAGGCAGGCTCAGACGGTGTTAGGCCCAGTATGGATTGCACGTGATTGCACAAAGGTTAGAAAGGGTACCGTATCCCCAGATAACATGTATGGATAGCGTACACATTCAAAATATATGTCTCAGGAGGCAGGCTCAGACGGTGTCAGGCACAGTATGGATTGCACGTGATTGCACAAAGGTTAGAAAGGGTACCATATCCCTGGATAACATGTATGGATAGCGTACACATTCAAAATATATGTCTCAGGAGGCAGGCTCAGACGGTGTTAGGCCCAGTATGGATTGCACGTGATTGCACAAAGGTTAGAAAGGGTACCGTATCCCCGGATAACATGTATGGATAGCGTACACATTCAAAATATATGTCTATACAGCAGGAGGCAGGCTCAGACGGTGTTAGTCCCAGTATGGATTGCACGTGATTGCACAAAGGTTAGAAAGGGTACCGTATCCCTGGATAACATGTATGGATAGCGTACACATTCAAAATATATGTCTCAGGAGGCAGGCTCAGACGGTGTTAGGCCCAGTATGGATTGCACGTGATTGCACAAAGGTTAGAAAGGGTACCGTATCCCCAGATAACATGTATGGATAGCGTACACATTCAAAATATATGTCTATACATCAGGAGGCACGCTCAGATGGTGTCAGGCCCAGTATGGATTGCACGTGATTGCACAAAGGTTAGAAAGGGTACCGTATCCCCAGATAACATGTATGGATAGCGTACACATTCAAAATATATGTCTCAGGAGGCAGGCTCAGACGGTGTTAGGCCCAGTATGGATTGCACGTGATTGCACAAAGGTTAGAAAGGGTACCGTATCCCCAGATAACATGTATGGATAGCGTACACATTCAAAATATATGTCTATACAGCATGAGGCAGGCTCAGACGGTGTTAGGCCCAGTATGGATTGCATGTGATTGCACAAAGGTTAGAAAGGGTACCGTTTCCCCGGATAACATGTATGGATAGCGTACACATTCAAAATATATGTCTCAGGAGGCAGGCTCAGACGGTGTTAGGCCCAGTATGGATTGCACGTGATTGCACAAAGGTTAGAAAGGGTATCGTATCCCCGGATAACATGTATGGATAGCGTACACATTCAAAATATATGTCTCAGGAGGCAGGCTCAGACGGTGTCAGGCACAGTATGGATTGCACATGATTGCACAAAGGTTAGAAAGGGTACCGTATCCCTGGATAACATGTATGGATAGCGTACACATTCAAAATATATGTCTCAGGAGGCAGGCTCAGACGGTGTTAGGCCCAGTATGGATTGCACGTGATTGCACAAAGGTTAGAAAGGGTACCGTATCCACAGATAACATGTATGGATAGCGTACACATTCAAAATATATGTCTCAGGAGGCAGGCTCAGACGGTGTCATGCACAGTATGGATTGCACGTGATTGCACAAAGGTTAGAAAGGGTACCGTATCCCTGGATAACATGTATGGATAGCGTACACATTCAAAATATATGTCTCAGGAGGCAGGCTCAGACGGTGTTAGGCCCAGTATGGATTGCACGTGATTGCACAAAGGTTAGAAAGGGTACCGTATCCCTGGATAACATGTATGGATAGCATACACATTCAAAATATATGTCTCAGGAGGCAGGCTCAGACGGTGTTAGGCCCAGTATGGATTGCACGTGATTGCACAAAGGTTAGAAAGGGTACCGTATCCCCGGATAACATGTATGGATAGCGTACACTTTCAAAATATATGTCTATACATCAGGAGGCAGGCTCGGACGGTGTCAGGCACAGTATGGATTTGACGGCCCAGATTACACAGCGGAGGAGCAGGGAGAGGTAAAGATTGCAAATGCTGGGGCCCTGCCCAAGCAAGGGGGGCCCACTCGTGGGCGTCGGTACTGGCACTGGGCCCCTCATAGTACAGCGGTGTGTCTGATGGCGGGTGTGCACCACCACCGTCAGAGACACTTGATTGCACTATGAGGGACCCTGTGCCAGTGCCCGCGCCCAAGAGTCGGCCTACCCACCTGTCCAGGGCAACGGCACTCGCACGGTGTCGTGCGCTAGGTGGTGACCCCGGCCATGGGGGGGGAGGCAGCACAGTTAGGGAGTTTTAGAAAGTGGCATATGTTGATGTTGGACATTCAGCTGATGCAAAAGGCGAAATAGGTGAAGTCCCAGGAAGAGGTGGACCAAAGCAAGCCATTTTTCTGTCACCCTATGTGTCATCAGGGGAAGGTGGGACAAAATCCTTGGAAACCCATGCAAGGTTCATTTTAATGAAGGTTAGATCATCCACATTTTGGGTTGACAGACGGGTCCTTTTTTCTGTCAGGATTGATCCAGCTGCACTGAAGACTCTTTCCGATAGCACACTTGCAGCTGGGCAAGCGAGCTCCTGTAAGGCATATTGGGCCAATTCAGGCCAGGTGTCCAGTTTAGCGGCCCAATAGTCAAAGGGGAATGACCTGTGTGGGAGAACATCGATATGGGAGGAAAAGTAGTTTGTAACCATAGTTGACAACTGCTGTCTCCTGTCACTTTCCATCGATGCAGTATTGCCAGTTGTGTGAGCGGTATTTGAAAAATCAGTCCACAACATTGTCATGAAACCCCTGTCTCCAACGCCACTTCTGCTGTGTGCACCACGAACACCTCTGCCAAGCTGCCCCCGGCCCGTACGGCTCGTGTGAGAACCATCACCGCTGCTGTGTGCTGGGAATGCCTCAAGCAACCGATTTACCAGAGTTGCTTGTTTATTAGCCAATATTAGGTCAAGGTTCTCCTGTGGCATGATGTTTTGTAATTTGCCTTTATAGCGTGGATCCAGGATGCTGGCCAACCAGTAGTCGTCATCGTTCATCATTTTGGCAATGCGGGGGTCCCTTTTTAGGATCTGCAAGGCATAATCTGACATGTGGGCCAATGTTCCCGGTGTCAATGATGCACTGCGAGTGCTGGGTGGAGGAGCACTTTCTGGCAAATCCACATCCCTCCAGTCACGCACAAACCCTGTACCAGACCTTGCCACGCCAACATTTTCACTTGCCCCACAAGATGCATCCTCCTCCCCTAAGTAATCATCCCCATCATCATCCTCCTCCTCCTCTTCTTCCTCCACCTCGTCCAGGAGAGGTCCCTGAGCAGACAATGGCTGAATGTCATCAAGGATTCCCTCCTCCTCTTCCTCCTCATCAACATTGGCTGCAGACGCCTGCTCCTTAAGGTGCGTCAAAGTTTGCATGAGCAGACGCATAAGTGGGATGCTCATGCTTAGGATGGCGTCGTCTGCGCTTACCAGCCGTGTGCATTCCTCAAAACACTGAAGGACTTTACAGAGGTCTTTCAGCTTCGACCACTGCACACCTGTCAACTCCATGTCTGCTCTCAAAGTGCCTGGCCGTGTATCCTCCCACAAATGCATTATGGCCTGCCTCTGCTCGCACAGCCG
This sequence comes from Dendrobates tinctorius, assembly GCF_039654945.1. NCBI lineage: Eukaryota > Metazoa > Chordata > Amphibia > Anura > Dendrobatidae > Dendrobates > Dendrobates tinctorius. The sequence continues at coordinate 56,912,261 of NW_027361728.1, read as the reverse complement.
CTCCACCATGTGCAGGGTGGAGTTCCACCTTGTTGCAATGTCAATAATGAGGCGGTGGTTGGGAAGGTGGAGCAATCGCTGCAGCTTCTGCATATGAACGGAGTGCACAGGCGACCGGCGGATGTGCGCGCACAGTCTTCGCACCTTCTGGAGCAGGGCTGTTAACTCCGGATAATTTTTGAGGAAGCACTGCACCACCAGGTTTAAGGTGTGAGCCAAGCAAGGTATGTGGCTGAGTTTTGAAAGGGCTATGGCTGCCACAAAATTACGGCCGTTATCACTAACTACCTTGCCTGCCTCAAGATGTACACTGCCCAGCCATGACTCAGTTTGTCGCTTCAAGTACTCGGCCAGCACCTCGGCGGTGTGTCTGTTGCCCAAACACATCACCTGCAACACAGCCTGCTGACGCTTTCCACTAGCTGCTCGATAGGGGGACACATCGTGTGCAACAGTGGCAGCTGCAGATGGAGTGCTCGTACGACTGCGCTCTGTGGACGAGCTTTCGCTTCTGGAGGAGGAGGAGGAGGGTCGAACGCCTACAGCCAACTGTTTCCTATACCGTGGGCTAGGCAGCACTGTCCCACCACCGCTGTCCCCTGTGGACCCTGCATCCACCACATTAACCCAGTGCGCAGTGATGGACACGTAACGGCCCTGGCCATGCCGACTGGACCATGCATCAGTTGTGAGGTGCACCTTTCCGCTCACTGACTGCTTGAGTGCATGGACAATGCTGTCTTTCACATGATGGTGGAGGGCTGGGATGGCTTTGCGAGAGAAGAAGTGGCGACTGGGTAGGTCATAGCGTGGTACTGCATAGGCCTTGAGTTCGCGGAAAGCTGTGCTTCCCACCAACCGAAAGGGCATCATCTCAAACGAGATTAGTTTGGCAATGTGGGCGTTCAAACCCAGTGTACGCGGATGAGAGACTGAGTACTTTCTTGACCTACTCATAGTGTCTGGGAGGGTGAGCTGGACTTGAGAGCTGCATATGGTGGAATTAGCGGTGGACAGGGCGGACTGAGAGAGGGTTGATGATGGTGATGGAGTTGGTGTTCTTTCTGATGGCCTAGAATCAGTCTTTCGTTGATATAACAGTGGGATTCCCTGACTGCTGTGGCCTTGCAACGACACCTCAACATTTGCTGCTGTGCTAACCGGTGGGCTTACAGTGGGGGAAACAATGTAGCGTTGCTGACTACCTTCGTTGTGATCAGTTGCACATGTGGCACTTGAGGTTTGGTGTTGTGTCCACGCTTGCAAGTGCATGCTGGTTAAATGTCTAAGCATGCAACTGGTATTCAAATTTTTCAGATTTTTCCCTCGGCTAAAGGTCTTTGCGCACTTCTTACAGATAACCTTGGCCTGATCATGAGGATTTTGTTCAAAAAAGTGCCACACTGCACTCTTCCTACTTTGGCAGACATTTTGCGGCCTAGCACGCTGTGATCTTTTGACCCTCTGGACAAGCTGTCCAGCAACTCTTTTGATGTTTGGAACCTGTCTTTGGAGTGCTACTGGCCTGCCAGGTAACATCTGTTGCGATGTCGATGTCTGCTGTGGATGCTCCTCATCTGAGCTATTGGAAGCAGCACCCTCTTCCCCCAATGGATGCCAATCTGGGTCAACAACTGGGTCATCCATCACCTCCTCTTCTATGTCATGTGCACCTTCCTCTGTGTCACCGTGTATGGTGGTATAGTGTGCGGGAAGGGGCACCTGAGTCTCATCAGGGTCAGAATCTGGCTCTGTACACTGCGAGGACAATGTAGTGCTCTGAGTAAATGTACCAGCAGAATCATCCATCAGCGGCTGTGCATCAGTGCACTCCATGTCAGATTCATCTTGGCCTGGGTAATTCACCATTTGACTTGATAATCCAGGCATGGTATGTGAAAACAGCTCCATGGAGTAATCAGTAGTATGGCCTGCGTCATCCTTCAATCTTGGTTGGGGTGAAGGACACAAGGAAAGGTGTGGTTCATGAACATGAGCCTCCAATGACGACTCAGTGCTTTTACTTTTTACAACTGAAGAAGAGGAGGCGATAGAGCTGGAGGCTGAGTCAGCAATGTAAGACAAAACTTTTTCCTGATGCTCTGGCTTTAGAAGCGGTTTGCCAACTCCTAGAAAACTAAGCGTTCGAGGCCTTATGTAGCCAGACGATGACGTAGGCTCAACACCTCCTGCATTCGATCCTATTTTGCTCTTGCCACTACCATCAGATCCACCACCAACACCATCATTACCAGCTGCCAACCCCCGCCCAATTCCATGGCCTCTTCCACCAGCCTTCCTCATTTTTGGTAGAAATGTAGACAAAATCCAACAAACTATATAGTAATGTAAAACAAGGTACAAGGTGTCTATAGGACAGGGGAGATTTTGAATTTCTGCACACACTTTTGGACACTGGACACTTTTGGATTGTGTGAGGCCCACTAATATCTGAGCGCTATGTCACAGGCTCGATGGCACAACTGTGACCAAAGTGACTAGAGGATAAGGGAGATTTTGAATCTCTGCACACACTTTTGGACACTGGACACTTTTGGATTGTGTGAGGCCCAATGAATATCTGAGCGCTATGTCACAGGCTCGATGGCACAGCTGTGACAAAAGTGACTAGAGGATAAGGGAGATTTTGAATCTCTGCACACACTTTTGGACACTGGACACTTTTGGATTGTGTGAGGCCCAATGAATATCTGAGCGCTATGTCACAGGCTCGATGGCACAGCTGTGACCAAAGTGACTAGAGGATAAGGGAGATTTTGAATCTCTGCACACACTTTTGGACACTGGACACTTTTGGATTGTGTGAGGCCCAATGAATATCTGAGCGCTATGTGACAGGCTCGATGGCACAGCTGTGACCAAAGTGACTAGAGGATAAGGGAGATTTTGAATTTCTGCACACACTTTTGGACACTGGACACTTTCGGATTGTGTGAGGCCCAATGAATATCTGAGCGCTATGTGACAGGCTCGATGGCACAGCTGTGACAAAAGTGACTAGAGGATAAGGGAGATTTTGAATCTCTGCACACACTTTTGGACACTGGACACTTTTGGATTGTGTGAGGCCCACTGATATCTGAGCGCTATGTCACAGGCTCGATGGCACAGCTGTGACCAAAGTGACTAGAGGATAAGGGAGATTTTGAATCTCTGCACACACTTTTGGACACTGGACACTTTTGGATTGTGTGAGGCCCAATGAATATCTGAGCGCTATGTCACAGGCTCGATGGCACAGCTGTGACCAAAGTGACTAGAGGATAAGGGAGATTTTGAATCTCTGCACACACTTTTGGACACTGGACACTTTTGGATTGTGTGAGGCCCAATGAATATCTGAGCGCTATGTGACAGGCTCGATGGCACAGCTGTGACCAAAGTGACTACAGGATAAGGGAGATTTTGAATTTCTGCAGACACTTGTGGACACTGGACACTTTTGGATTGTGTGAGGCCCAATGAATATCTGAGCGCTATGTGACAGGCTTGATGGCACAGCTGTGACCAAAGTGACTAGAGGATAAGGGAGATTGGATTGCTTTTAAAAAAGCAGTTTGCAGAGCAGTGGGTAAACAGCAATGCCAGCCTGTCAGGAAGCCTTAAAAGGCAGCCCAACAACCAACACCACTGATACACCACAATATAGCCTCCCCTTGCACTGCACACACAGTGACTGGTGTGTTGTGCAGGCCAAATCGCTAGCAGCACAAGCAGTTTTTTTGTCTTCTTCCCTGCCTAACGCTCTCCCTACAGAATCAGCAGCAACCTCTCCCTATACTGAGATCGGCAGAAGTAAGATGGCGGTCGGCGTGCACGCCCTTTTATACCCCCTGTGACGCCCACCAAAGCAAGCCAATCACTTGCATGCCCTTCTGAAAGATGGTGGTGACCCCTGCCTATGTCATCACGTTGCCCACAGTGTCCGTGGATCCTGATTGGCTGAAAAAGAGCGCAAAACAAACTTTTGAAACGCGACTTTGGCGCGTAAGTCGCCAACCTCGTGGCCGACCTCATCCTAGGGTCGGGTTTCGTTTCATGAAACCCGACTTTGCCAAAAGTCGGCGACTTTTGAATTTTTTCGACCCGTTTCGCTCAACTCTAGCTATGTCCCAGTGATCCCATCCACGTTGGATCATTGGTGGGATCACTGGGACATTGACGCGTGTAATGGGGCATTAACATTTAGATCCCCACAGAATATTATGGCACCCTGGATTAAGAGATGGGCATTGTCTACTATATTATCAATGAAATTGACTTGATCCTGATTTGGGGTGTATACATTTATGGTTGGAAATAACTGTCCACTCATAACTAACACTAAGATAATAGATAATATACCTTGCCTCCTTATCTACTACACAGTTGATGACCTGATGCGTTAACGATTTGTGAATCGCTATAACAATTCCTTTTGAGTGAGATTCAGGGTTATGAGCAAAATGCCAAAATGTGTAATTCTTGTGTCTAATTGTAGGAGCATGGTTCGTCTTAAAGTGTGTCTCCTGGAAACATACAATATGTACATTTTTCTTGTGAAAATGGTGAAGGATTTGCAGACGTTTTTCGGGCGTGTTAAATCCTTTCACATTCATAGAAGCTATATTTAGGTTCCCCATTCATAATCAATATAAGGTTCTTCATCTATAAATATCGTGTAAGATGGCCGAGCTGCTTGGTCCTCATGGTCAAAAAGATAAAGTGCGGGAAAGGTTAGGGAATAGAAAATCTTAACCAAAGAAATAACAAACATGAGCTGAGGAAAAGTCTCTGCAAAAAAAACTATATAGGAAACAGTTCTAACCGGGAGTGTGCGAGTCCGCATTGGGCACGTAAGAGGCTTCCACCCTATGTGAGGGTTACAGAAGCTAAACATATATAGCTACTTCTTAAGTCAGTTGATACAAAAAGAGTGATAATAATAGCAATCGGCGATTTAAACCTAACAGTCATAAACATGGTAAGGACACCATACGTCCAATTAAAACCTTCAGAGTCCAAAGGTTCCTTGGAAATTAAAAGAACAGGGGCTCTTGTATGTTATTTTACTGTGGATAATTCAGTCAAGTAGCATTTCTTGAATCCTGATACCCAGAAGGAGGACGGCCACCAGCTCCCCGGCGCCCGTTCCAGGAGGTAGGCCTGGACGAAATGAAGAATCGGATGAATGTGTGGAAAGACCACTAGTGTTCCTTCCTTGTCTCCAGGGCCAGCTGAGTTAAATCCTAAAGTAGGCCAGTGGGGTATAACAACCTTAGGCGAATCCAATCTGGATAGAAATGTCCATAGATCTTCAGGTGAGCGCAAAAAAAAGTCTTTGACCCTCTTTGGACAGACAGAGGGGGAAACTCCAACGAAAGGGAATCTCCTTTTTTGCGCAGGACATCCAGCAAGTGCTGAGCATTGTGCCAGGGTATGGCCCGAGAGATCAGGCATAATTCTGATAGATATGTTTTGGTATATAAGAATAGCCTTCCTCCTTGCACCCTGAAGAATGGATTCTTTAATGGCATAGAAATGAACACGACAAATTATGTCCCTGGGGCGAGATTCACCCGGGCTTGAGGGAGCGCAGGGCTCTGTGCTCTATCAATTTCTATTGGGGTCCCTGGGGGACGTCTGAGGAGGTTGTTGAAAATAGATAAAAGTACAAATGGGATGTCTTTGGTACTGATTGATTCTGGTAATCCTCTGTTGCGGAGATTATTTCTCCTGCTTCTGTTTTCTAAGTCATCGAGGTTTTGCTGAAGTGAGAATATTTGCAGTGTCCTGTAAGACCTGTATAGCTGACACATTGTTCTCCAGAGTTTGGATTATTACGTCAACTCTAGAATTGAGAGATGAGAGACCTGACTTGAATTGTGCAAACTGCTGTTTACACTCTACCACCACTTGAGAAGTTAGGGCTGCAATGTCACTCTTAGTTGGGATTGTCTGGAGATCTGGCGATCTGAAAAGGACGATGGTCTGTCATCATCCCCATAGGTGTATTTGAGGGGTAGAGGCCTTTCTGTATGAGATTCATTTTGTGTTGTGGAGTTGCGCAGATCAGGCTTGCACAAGTTGGATGTCCCGCCCACTGTAGCCATGATCACCGAGGTCTGAGAATCTTGTTGAATTGGTAAAATGTCCACAGCATTTAAAGGAATAGTGTCCACATTGTTTAAGGTATGTAGGGCCGCCTCAGGTCTTTCTGCTGAATGTGGTGATGTGTCTGTAAGGCTGGTTTCACATTAGCGCTTTTTAAGCGCACGCACGGCCGGGGGTAGCTCCGCCCCCGAGCCGGCTCTCTGCCCGGCGTGCCCGCCCCTTGCTTGTATCGCCGCCTCCTAGCGCACAGCGGCACCTGCGATCGGCGCACCCTATCTTTAGCATAGGGTGCGCAGATCGTGCGCAGACCGTGCGCTAGTTGCGCTTTGACCTGCGCTGCGCACTTTTGACGGTGTGCCGTGCGCGCCAAAATCCGAAAAGTTTGATTTTGACGCGCACGGCGCACCTTCAAAAGTGCACAGCGCAGGTCAAAGCGCAACTAGCGCACGGCCTGCGCACGATCTGCGCACCCTATGCTAAAGATAGGGTGTGCCGATCGCAGGCGCCGCTGTGCGCTAGGAGGCGATACAAGCAAGGGGCGGGCACGCCGGGCAGAGAGCCGGCTCAGGGGCGGAGCTACCCCCGGCCGTGCGTGCGCGTAAAAAGCGCTAATGTGAAACCAGCCTAAGGGGGTGAAGCACCGAAGGAGCTGAGGGGAGGTTGCCTTCCTGGCTCCGTGCCCGGAACCATCGAGCAGGGCATTAGGTTCCCCGGGGGATGCTTTAGGGGACTGCTCTGTGTTCAGGAACACGAAGAGGTCAGGACTGGGAGCGGGAGATCTGCACGCGCTTCTAGTAGAGCAGCACAGAGAGCAGAAGCTGGAGGATGCTGACACAAGGGCAGAGAGGAGACGGGTGCAGTGGCTGGAGACTGAGAGACCGCAGACACGGGCAAAGGGCAGTGAGTACTTGAAGCCTGGCACCGCACTGCCAGGAAGGCTCTTGACCCCCCTTCTTGAGGAGACCCTGCCCCACAGACAGACCGTGTCCCTCCACAAGACGCCCCCCAGCAGAGAGACCGGAACATATGCTGAGACCAAGGGGCGTTCAGTAACGAGACGCTGACCTGCAAGGAGAGACTGTGGGAGGCAGGATCCCTGACCCTGGTGGGAGAACACCGCTGTCATAGCAGAGTTCAATATGAAATCACTGCACACATGGGATATGCTCAAAGTGAACTTTTTATTAAGTTTGACGGTGATGAAGCGACAGCTGACATTTCGGCCTAACAAAGGCCTTTATCACATAGTCGCTAAAAAGACAAAAATATATACAATAAGAATCATACAGTGACTCAAAATATACATAGTATATATAAAATAAAAAATGAGTACATCCAAAAGAGCATTTGGTGATAAACTATTCAGATGCCATATGATCAATAGGGAATATGGAGACACCTTAAGCAATTGAAAGGGAATAAGCTGGCGGTAGACACAGAAGACAAAAGAAAACATATACAGGAATTATAGTGATAAGATCATACCCCTTTTATAGTAGAGTTTCGGTAGTCACCGGGTAGTAATGATCACTGCTAGGCAATATTTCAAATAGACGTGGATTAACCTTTAGGTGAGGTTTAAAGGAGGTATGATTAGAAAAAACACATATAAAGACTCCTAATGGAGTATATTTGTAATGGCTGCATTTGGGGAAAGCCATAATACCATAGGGAAAAATGAGCTGCCTAATGAACGCTCATGTAGCTGACCATGGAGTGGAAAATATAAATGCAAAATGATAGATTTCATACCGATATGCTTAGAGGTACTGCTTGCACAGGATCAGAGCTCCTGTGGGTATGACAAGGCTGTAATGGGCAAAAAATAACACCAAATCAGTATGAAAATTAGAGATTGTATCTGATGATTAAATGGTGTTCCCACACAAGAGGTTACCTACACTGATTGGTGGCGCAGTGGTGGGAGCAGGCACCGCCGTGCCTCTGCAGTGAATAATCCCTGTATTACCATCCTTGTGGTTTATCAGCATTTGTTCCGGTCATGTGACCGGAAATGATGTGAGACGCTGGAATATGCGCAGTCGGACGCTACTAGTGTCGCCCAAATAGGAGGAACCACCAAAAAAATGGCGCTGGCAGAGACAAGGACCTTGAGCACAGGGGTGTTGTGAATTCGCTCTCTGGCCTACCTCTGGTTACTAGTGAAGGTAGTGGAGCTAGTTATATTGAGAGAGGGGTCGCGAGTTCTCTTTCTGGGCTCCCTCTGGTGGTTACTGGAGGTAATGGAGCTTATCTAATTAACAGAGGCCTGCCACCTGATAATGAGGAGTGTTGTGAGTTCATTTTCTCCTTCACCATTGAGGTCTGATGAACTACCTCTTCTGGTGAAGGAAGGTAGTGAGGCTGATTACCAAGCATCTGGGCAGGATGATGATGATGACTGGATGACGGGAATTGCTGACTAGATATAAGGCAGCCGACGCCCTTCTGCCTTGCTGGTGATCTCTCTGAGGGATTCTAGGAGACCAGTATGATTCCTGCTCCTCAAAAGCTAAGTTTTCTGCCCTGCTTTTTGCATTTGTGTTTTGGTTTTGTTTTTCCTTGTTTTTCTGGATTTCTTCCATTCCCTGCTGGGGTGTGCTGAATTCCTTTTTGCTCTGTCTTCAGAAAATACCTGAGTACTGATATAGTCTTTTTGAAGCCTAGCGTCTTCAGGGCTTTTTTCCCTATCAGCTGTTGGCTCTTGTTTTGATAGGGTTTTGGCGGATTACAGACAGCAGCTTTTCTATCCTGTCCTATGTAGTTAGCTTGGACCCCATCGTTTGCTCAGCCTATCTTTCTATCTGTGTGAGTGTTTTTTCATCTTGCTTCACCGTCATTATATGTTGGGGGCTGCCTATTGCTTTGGGGTCTGCTCTGGGGCAGTTTAGATTTCCCTTTCTGTCTTTAGGCTATGTAGTTCTCCGGCTGTGATCGAGGGGTCTAGGGCACCGTAGGAACCCCCTACGGCTACTGCTAGTTGTTGTTGATAGGTTCAGGGGTCTGTAATCCGATAGCTGCCAACTTCTCTGGTTTTCTGGACTTAGCTAGTATTTCTGTTTTTGCCTCCTACGGTTACTCATTCATAACAGAGGAGGATGACTGGAGATCTGGAGTTTCTGACTGGATTTAAGACAGCCGACTCCCTCTATCCCTGCTGGTGATTTTTTCCTGCCTCCTGAGGTCTTAGTTTCCAGCTCAGTCCCTGCATGCTCAGCTAAGAGTTCTTTTGCTATTGTTCACATTTGATCTGGTTTTGTCTATTTCAGTTCTGTGTGTTCAGCCAGCTCCGGCTGGGGCTGTGCTGAATTTCCATCCTTATGTTACTGCTTGTGCCAGTTTGTTTTTGTCCCTTATTAGATTGGCCTCTTTTTGCTCTGTTTTCAGAAAATACCAGAGTGCTGATATAGTGGGCGAAGTCTAGTGATTCAGTGTTTTTCTATCAGACGTGTTGGGCATTTTTTGCAGGGTTTTTTGCGCGATTGCAGACAGAGTCTTTCCTTTCCTGTCCTGTCTAGTTATTGTGGGCCCCATCATTTGCTCAGTCTATTTTCCTATCTGCGTTTGTGTTTTCATCTTGTCTCACCGACAATATATGTTTGGGGGCTATCTATTCCTTTGGGGTCTGCTCTGGGGCAGTTTAGATTTCCCCTTTCTTGCTTTAGGCTTATTTAGTTCTCCGGCTGTGTCGAGGCGTCTAGGATCATTGTAGGTACGCTCCACGGCTACTGCTAGTTGTGTGGATAGGATCAGGGGTCTGCAATCCGCTTAGTTACCAACCTCTCTGGTCTTCTGTGGCTTAGCTTGGTCTTGCTTTCCTCCTCGGTGACCCAATCATAACACAGGGTGATAGCTCCATCCTCATACCCCTTGGGCTCCCGTGTAAACCCCCCATACTACAACTGGACTATTTCAAGGACCCCAGAGACAGAGGACATCAAGCACCGCTGTTGCCTCGGTGCCAACTTTGGACCAGAAGTGGTCCCTCCAGTCAAGATCCCTGAGGACTGATAAGTTTGCCTCACTAGAGAATAACTGTTTTTCTACTGTTTGAACCCCATATAATTCCTCTGCTGTAACCTTATCACAATATTTTCTCTGTTATACTGTATCTTTTACCAGTATTTTTTCCCCTGTAAATAAAACTCCCCTTTTACTGTTGGTCTGCCTGTTCCATGGTGACATATAGAGTTGAGCGAAACGGGTCGAAAAATTTCAAAAGTCGCCGACTTTTGGCAAAGTCGGGTTTCATGAAACGAAACCCAACCCTAGGATGAGGTCGGCCACGAGGTCGGCGACTTACGCTCCAAAGTCACGTTTCAAAAGTTTGTTTTGCGCTCTTTTTCAGCCAATCAGGATCCACGGACACTGTGGGCAACGTGATGACATAGGCAGGGGTCACCACCATCTTTCAGAAGGGCATGCAAGTGATTGGCTTGCTTTGGTTGGCGTCACAGGGGTTATAAAAGGGCGTGCACGCCGACCGCCATCTTACTTCGGCCGATCTTAGCATAGGGAGAGGTTGCTGCTGCTGATTCTGTAGGGAGAGCATTAGGCAGGGAAGAAGAAAAAAAAACTGCTTCTGCTGCTAGCGATTTTGCCTGTACAACACACCAGTCACTGTGTGTGCAGTGCAAGGGGAGGCTATATTGTGGTGGATCAGTGGTGTTGGTTGTTAGGCTGCCTTCTAAGGCTTCCTGACAGCTGCATTGCTGTTTAACCACTGCTCTGCAAACTGCTTTTTTAAAAGCAATCCCAATTTTTTTTTTTGTCCTGCTGAGGTACTGAGCGTGCATTTTTTCACACCATACAGCGGTGTACGCTCCCCACACAGTACCGTGTAATGGCTGTTATCAAAGCCACAGTGAAGCTATCTGTGTGTCACTCTGTGAGAATAAGTCGAGGACATGTTCCGTTCTTACAGACCTGCACCTACTAGTTTTGTCTAGCTTTCAAACAGTTAAATATATTTGCTGTTTGATCACATTCAAAACTATAGAGAGACAGCGTGTGTCAGTCCGTATACTTAAAAAACACGGAGCTTGACAATTTTACGTACACCAGACAGCCGTGTACGTGCACGCTCCTCTCAGTACCGTGTAACGGCTGTTATCACGGCCATAGTGAAGCTATCTGTGTGTCACTCTGTGAGAATAAGTCGAGGACATGTTCCGTTCTTACAGACCTGCACCTACTAGTTTTGTCTAGCTTTCAAACAGTTAAATATATTTGCTGTTTGATCTCATTCAAAACTATAGAGAGACAGCGTGTGTCAGTCCGTATACTTAAAAAACACGGAGCTTAACAATTTTACGTACACCGGACAGCCGTGTACGTGCACGCTCCTCTCAGTACCGTGTAACGGCTGTTATCACGGCCACAGTGAAGCTATCTGTGTGTCACTGTGGAAGGATAAGTGGAGGACTTGTTCCGTTCTTACAGACCTACACTCTAGGGAGATTCCTATTCTGCCCAATTCTACATACACCTTGTAGTTTGTGATACACTAGCCAATTTCTGCCTGTGACATAGCGCTCTGATATTCAGTGGGCCTCACACAATCCAAAAGTGTCCAGTGTCCACTAGTGTGTGCAGAAATTCAAAATCTCCCTTATCCTGTAGTCACTTTTTTCACACCTGTGCCATCGAGCCTGTGACATAGCGCTGTGATATTAAGTGGGCCTCACACAATCCATAAATGTCCAGTGTCCACAAGTGTGTGCAGAAATTCAAAATCTCTGTGATCCTGTAGTCACTTTTTTCACACCTGTGCCATCGAGCCTGTGACATAGCGCTCTGATATTCAGTGGGCCTCACACAATCCAAAAGTGTCCAGTGTCCACTAGTGTGTGCAGAAATTCAAAATCTCCCTTATCCTGTAGTCACTTTTTTCACACCTGTGCCATCGAGCCTGTGACATAGCGCTCTGATATTCAGTGGGCCTCACACAATCCAAAAGTGTCCAGTGTCCACTAGTGTGTGCAGAAATTCAAAATCTCCCTTATCCTGTAGTCACTTTTTTCACACCTGTGCCATCGAGCCTGTGACATAGCGCTCTGATATTCAGTGGGCCTCACACAATCCAAAAGTGTCCAGTGTCCACTAGTGTGTGCAGAAATTCAAAATCTCCCTTATCCTGTAGTCACTTTTTTCACACCTGTGCCATCGAGCCTGTGACATAGCGCTCTGATATTCAGTGGGCCTCACACAATCCAAAAGTGTCCAGTGTCCACTAGTGTGTGCAGAAATTCAAAATCTCCCTTATCCTGTAGTCGCTTTTTTCACACCTGTGCCATCGAGCCTGTGACATAGCGCTCTGATATTCAGTGGGCCTCACACAATCCAAAAGTGTCCAGTGTCCACTAGTGTGTGCAGAAATTCAAAATCTCCCTTATCCTGTAGTCACTTTTTTCACACCTGTGCCATCGAGCCTGTGACATAGCGCTCTGATATTCAGTGGGCCTCACACAATCCAAAAGTGTCCAGTGTCCACTAGTGTGTGCAGAAATTCAAAATCTCCCTTATCCTGTAGTCACTTTTTTCACACCTGTGACATCGAGCCTGTGACATAGCGCTCTGATATTCAGTGGGCCTCACACAATCCATAAGTGTCCAGTGTCCACAAGTGTGTGCAGAAATTCAAAATCTCTGTGATCCTGTAGTCACTTTTTTCACACCTGTGACATCGAGCCTGTGACATAGCGCTCTGATATTCAGTGGGCCTCACACAATCCAAAAGTGTCCAGTGTCCACTAGTGTGTGCAGAAATTCAAAATCTCCCTTATCCTGTAGTCACTTTTTTCACACCTGTGCCATCGAGCCTGTGACATAGCGCTCTGATATTCAGTGGGCCTCACACAATCCAAAAGTGTCCAGTGTCCACTAGTGTGTGCAGAAATTCAAAATCTCCCTTATCCTGTAGTCACTTTTTTCACACCTGTGCCATCGAGCCTGTGACATAGCGCTCTGATATTCAGTGGGCCTCACACAATCCAAAAGTGTCCAGTGTCCACTAGTGTGTGCAGAAATTCAAAATCTCTGTGATCCTGTAGTCACTTTTTTCACACCTGTGCCATCGAGCCTGTGACATAGTGCTCTGATATTCAGTGGGCCTCACACAATCCAAAAGTGTCCAGTGTCCACTAGTGTGTGCAGAAATTCAAAATCTCCCTTATCCTGTAGTCACTTTTTTCACACCTGTGCCATCGAGCCTGTGACATAGCGCTCTGATATTCAGTGGGCCTCACACAATCCAAAAGTGTCCAGTGTCCACTAGTGTGTGCAGAAATTCAAAATCTCCCTTATCCTGTAGTCACTTTTTTCACACCTGTGCCATCGAGCCTGTGACATAGCGCTGTGATATTAAGTGGGCCTCACACAATCCATAAATGTCCAGTGTCCACAAGTGTGTGCAGAAATTCAAAATCTCTGTGATCCTGTAGTCACTTTTTTCACACCTGTGCCATCGAGCCTGTGACATAGCGCTCTGATATTCAGTGGGCCTCACACAATCCAAAAGTGTCCAGTGTCCACTAGTGTGTGCAGAAATTCAAAATCTCCCTTATCCTGTAGTCACTTTTTTCACACCTGTGCCATCGAGCCTGTGACATAGCGCTCTGATATTCAGTGGGCCTCACACAATCCAAAAGTGTCCAGTGTCCACTAGTGTGTGCAGAAATTCAAAATCTCCCTTATCCTGTAGTCACTTTTTTCACACCTGTGCCATCGAGCCTGTGACATAGCGCTCTGATATTCAGTGGGACTCACACAATCCAAAAGTGTCCAGTGTCCACTAGTGTGTGCAGAAATTCAAAATCTCCCTTATCCTGTAGTCACTTTTTTCACACCTGTGCCATCGAGCCTGTGACATAGTGCTCTGATATTCAGTGGGCCTCACACAATCCAAAAGTGTCCAGTGTTCACTAGTGTGTGCAGAAATTCAAAATCTCCCTTATCCTGTAGTCACTTTTTTCACACCTGTGCCATCGAGCCTGTGACATAGCGCTCTGATATTCAGTGGGCCTCACACAATCCAAAAGTGTCCAGTGTCCACTAGTGTGTGCAGAAATTCAAAATCTCCCTTATCCTGTAGTCACTTTTTTCACACCTGTGACATCGAGCCTGTGACATAGCGCTCTGATATTCAGTGGGCCTCACACAATCCATAAGTGTCCAGTGTCCACAAGTGTGTGCAGAAATTCAAAATCTCTGTGATCCTGTAGTCACTTTTTTCACACCTGTGACATCGAGCCTGTGACATAGCGCTCTGATATTCAGTGGGCCTCACACAATCCAAAAGTGTCCAGTGTCCACTAGTGTGTGCAGAAATTCAAAATCTCCCTTATCCTGTAGTCACTTTTTTCACACCTGTGCCATCGAGCCTGTGACATAGCGCTCTGATATTCAGTGGGCCTCACACAATCCAAAAGTGTCCAGTGTCCACAAGTGTGTGCAGAAATTCAAAATCTCTGTGATCCTGTAGTCACTTTTTTCACACCTGTGACATCGAGCCTGTGACATAGCGCTCTGATATTCAGTGGGCCTCACACAATCCAAAAGTGTCCAGTGTCCACAAGTGTGTGCAGAAATTCAAAATCTCTATGATCCTGTAGTCACTTTTTTCACACCTGTGCCATCGAGCCTGTGACATAGCGCTCTGATATTCAGTGGGCCTCACACAATCCAAAAGTGTCCAGTGTCCACTAGTGTGTGCAGAAATTCAAAATCTCCCTTATCCTGTAGTCACTTTTTTCACACCTGTGCCATCGAGCCTGTGACATAGCGCTCTGATATTCAGTGGGCCTCACACAATCCAAAAGTGTCCAGTGTCCACTAGTGTGTGCAGAAATTCAAAATCTCTGTGATCCTGTAGTCACTTTTTTCACACCTGTGCCATCGAGCCTGTGACATAGCGCTCTGATATTCAGTGGGCCTCACAGAATCCAAAAGTGTCCAGTGTCCACTAGTGTGTGCAGAAATTCAAAATCTCCCATATCCTGTAGTCACTTTTTTCACACCTGTGCCATCGAGCCTGTGACATAGCGCTGTGATATTCAGTGGGCCTCACACAATCCATAAGTGTCCAGTGTCCACAAGTGTGTGCAGAAATTCAAAATCTCCCCTGTCCTATAGACACCTTGTACCTTGTTTTACATTACTATATAGTTTGTTGGATTTTGTCTACATTTCTACAAAAAATGAGGAAGGCTGGTGGAAGAGGCCGTGGAATTGGGCGGGGGTTGGCAGCTGGTAATGATGGTGTTGGTGGTGGATCTGATGGTAGGGGCAAGAGCAAAATAGGACCGAATGCAGGAGGTGTTGAGCCTGCGTCATCGTCTGGCTCCATAAGGCTTCGAAGGCTTAGTTTTCTAGGAGTTGGCAAACCGCTTTTAAAGCCAGAGCATCAGGAAAAAGTTTTGTCTTACATTGCTGACTCAGCCTCCAGCTCTATCGCCTCCTCTTCTTCAGTTGTAAAAAGTAAAAGCACTGAGTCGTCATTGGAGGCTCATGTTCATGAACCACACCTTTCCTTGTGTCCTTCACCCCAACCAAGATTGAAGGATGACGCAGGCCATACTACTGATTACTCCATGGAGCTGTTTTCACATACCATGCCTGGATTATCAAGTGAAATGGTGAATTACCCAGGCCAAGATGAATCTGACATGGAGTGCACTGATGCACAGACGCTGATAGATGATTCTCTGGTACATTCACTCAGAGCACTACATTGTCCTCGCAGTGTACAGAGCCAGATTCTGACCCTGATGAGACTCAGGTGCCCCTTCCCGCACACTATACCACCATACACGGTGACACAGAGGAAGGTGCACATGACATTGAAGAGGAGGTGATGGATGACCCAGTTGTTGACCCAGATTGGCATCCATTGGGGGAAGAGGGTGCTGCTTCCAATAGCTCAGATGAGGAGCATCCACAGCAGACATCGACATCGCAACAGCTGTTATCTGGCAGGCCCGGAGCACTCCAAAGACAGGTTCCAAAAATCAAAAGAGTTGCTGGACAGCTTGTCCAGAGGGTCAAAAGATCACAGCGTGCTAGGCCGCAAAATGTCTGCCAAAGTAGGAAGAGTGCAGTGTGGCACTTTTTTGAACAAAATCCTCATGATCAGGCCAAGGTTATCTGTAAGAAGTGCGCAAAGACCTTTAGCCGAGGGAAAAATCTGAAAAATTTGAATACCAGTTGCATGCTTAGACATTTAACCACCATGCACTTGCAAGCGTGGACACAACACCAAACCTCAAGTGCCACATGTGCAACTGATCACAAAGAAGGTAGTCAGCAACGCTACATTGTTTCCCCCACTGTAAGCCCACCGGTTAGCACAGCAGCAAATGTTGAGGTGTCGTTGCAAGGCCACAGCAGTTAGGGAATCCCACTGTTATATCAACGAAATACTGAATCTAGGCCATCAGAAAGAACACCAACTCCATCACCATCATCAACCCTCTCTCAGTCCGCCCTGTCCACCGCTACTTCCACCATATGCAGCTCTCAAGTCCAGCTCACCCTCCCAGACACTATGAGTAGGTCAAGAAAGTACTCAGTCTCTCATCCGCGTACACTGGGTTTGAACGCACACATTGCCAAACTAATCTCGTTTGAGATGATGCCCTATCGGTTGGTGGAGAGCGCAGCTTTCCGCGAACTCATAGCCTATGCAGTACCACGCTATGACCTACCCAGTCGCCACTTCTTCTCTCGCAAAGCCATCCCGGCCCTCCACCATCATGTAAAAGACTGCATTGTCCATACACTAAAGCAGTCAGTGAGTGGAAAGGTGCACCTCACAACTGATGCATGGTCCAGTCGGCATGGCCAGGGCCGTTACGTGTCCATCACTGCGCACTGGGTTAATGTGGTGGATGCAGGGTCCACAGGGGACAGCGGTGGTGGGACAGTGCTGCCTAGCCCACGGTATAGGAAACAGTTGGCTGTAGGCGTTCGACCCTCCTCCTCCTCCTCCAGAAGCGAAAGCTCGTCCACAGAGCGCAGTCGTACAAGCACTCCATCTGCAGCTGCCACTGTTGCACACAAGGTGTCCCCCTATCGAGCAGCTAGTGGAAAGCGTCAACAGGCTGTGTTGCAGATGATGTGTTTGGGCGACAGACACATCGCCGAGGTGCTGGCCGAGTACTTGAAGCGACAAACTGAGTCATGGCTGGGCAGTGTACATCTTGAGGCAGGCAAGGTAGTTAGTGATAACGGCCGTAATTTTGTGGCAGCAATAGCCCTTTCAAAACTCAGCCACATACCTTGCTTGGCTCACACCTTAAACCTGGTGGTGCAGTGCTTCCTCAAAAATTATCCGGAGTTAACAGCCCTGCTCCAGAAGGTGCGAAGACTGTGCGCGCACATCCGCCGGTCGCCTGTACACTCCGTTCATATGCAGAAGCTGCAGCGATTGCTCCACCTTCCCAACCACCGCCTCATTATCGACATTGCAACAAGGTGGAACTCCACCCTGCACATGGTGGAGCGGCTGTGCGAGCAGAGGCAGGCCATAATGCATTTGTGGGAGGATACACGGCTAGGCACTTTGAGAGCAGACATGGAGTTGACAGGTGTGCAGTGGTCGAAGCTGAAAGACCTCTGTAAAGTCCTTCAGTGTTTTGAGGAATGCACACGGCTGGTAAGCGCAGACGACGCCATCCTAAGCATGAGCATCCCACTTATGCGTCTGCTCATGCAAACTTTGACGCACCTTAAGGAGCAGGCGTCTGCAGCCAATGTTGATGAGGAGGGAGAGGAGGAGGGAATCCTTGATGACATTCAGCCATTGTCTGCTCAGGGACCTCTCCTGGACGAGGTGGAGGAAGAAGAGGAGGAGGAGGATGATGATGGGGATGATTACTTAGGGGAGGAGGATGCATCTCGTGGGGCAAGTGAAAATGTTGGCGTGGCAAGGTCTGGTACAGGGTTTGTGCGTGACTGAAGGGATGTGGATTTGCCAGAAAGTGCTCCTCCACCCAGCACTCGCAGTGCATCATTGACACCGGGAACATTGGCCCACATGTCAGATTATGCCTTGCAGATCCTAAAAAGGGACCCCCGCATTGCCAAAATGATGAACGATGAAGACTACTGGTTGGCCAGCATCCTGGATCCACGCTATAAAGGCAAATTACAAAACATCATGCCACAGGAGAACCTTGACCTAATATTGGCTAATAAACAAGCAACTCTGGTAAATCGGTTGCTTGAGGCATTCCCAGCACACAGCAGCGGTGATGGTTCTCACACGAGCCGTACGGGCCGGGGGCAGCTTGGCAGAGGTGTTCGTGGTGCACACAGCAGAAGTGGCGTTGGAGACAGGGGTTTCATGACAATGTTGTGGACTGATTTTTCAAGTACCGCTCACACAACTGGTAATACTGCATCGATGGAAAGTGACAGGAGACAGCAGTTGTCAACTATGGTTACAAACTACTTTTCCTCCCATATCGATATTCTCCCACACAGGTCATTCCCCTTTGACTATTGGGCCGCTAAACTGGACAACTGGCCTGAATTGGCACAATATGCCTTACAGGAGCTCGCTTGCCCAGCTGCAAGTGTGCTATCGGAAAGAGTCTTCAGTGCAGCTGGATCAATCCTGACAGAAAAAAGGACCCGTCTGTCAACCCAAATGTGGATGATCTAACCTTCATTAAAATGAACCATGCATGGGTTTCCAAGGATTTTGTCCCACCTTCCCCTGATGACACATAGGGTGACAGAAAAATGGCTTGCTTTGGTCCACCTCTTCCTGGGACTTGACCTATTTCGCCTTTTGCATCAGCTGAATGTCCAACATCAACATATGCCACTTTCTAAAACTCCCTAACTGTGCTGCCTCCCCCCCCATGGCCGGGGTCACCACCTAGCGCACGACACCGTGCGAGTGCCGTTGCCCTGGACAGGTGGGTAGGCCGACTCTTGGGCGCGGGCACTGGCACAGGGTCCCTCATAGTGCAATCAAGTGTCTCTGACGGTGGTGGTGCACACCCGCCATCAGACACACCGCCGTACTATGAGGGGCCCAGTGCCAGTACCGACGCTCACGAGTGGGCCCCCCTTGCTTGGGCAGGGCCCCAGCATTTGCAATCTTTACCTCTCCCTGCTCCTCTGCTGTGTAGTCTGGGCCGTCAAATCCATACTGTGCCTGACACCGTCTGAGCCTGCCTCCTGATGTATAGACATATATTTTGAATGTGTACGCTATCCATACATGTTATCCGGGGATACGGTACCCTTTCTCACCTTTGTGCAATCACGTGCAATCCATACTGGGCCTAACACCGTCTGAGCCTGCCTCCTGATGTATAGACATATATTTTGAATGTGAACGCTATCCATACATGTTATCCGGGGATACGGTACCCTTTCTCACCTTTGTGCAATCACGTGCAATCCATACTGGGCCTAACACCGTCTGAGCCTGCCTCCTGATGTATAGACATATATTTTGAATGTGTACGCTATCCATACATGTTATCCGGGGATACGGTACCCTTTCTCACCTTTGTGCAATCACGTGCAAGCCATACTGGGCCTAACACCGTCTGAGCCTGCCTCCTGATGTATAGAAATATATTTTGAATGTGTACGCTATCCATACATGTTATCCGGGGATACGGTACCCTTTCTCACCTTTGTGCAATCACGTGCAAGCCATACTGGGCCTAACACCGTCTGAGCCTGCCTCCTGATGTATTGACATATATTTTGAATGTGTACGCTATCCATGCATGTTATCCGGGGATACGGTACCCTTTCTCACCTTTGTGCAATCACGTGTAATCCATACTGGGCGTGAGAACGGCTGGCGAGCTGTTAAGCAAGCTACAGCACCTGTGGTTTGCACACGTAAGTTTTTCATTTTTTCAGGAATGACGGTTAGGCCTAATTCCGGAACTGCGGTTGACCTGCACTTACTGGGAAATCATCGTTCGCGGGTAATAATTGTAATCAGTGATCCCCATCACTAACGTTGTTCAGCGGGTTATCTGCACCTGTAAGCGACAAACGCTGGCCTTTTCATTGTAGCGCACATGCAGCCACGGACATGTAAGGGCATGACACACCAGTTATTGGCCAATCTCATGTGCCAGAGCCTCACGTGTCCCTCTAGTAAGCCGGACTCGGACCGCAGGGCATGACAGAGTCTCGTTCGTTAACGGAATTAAGCTTGCAATGTGTGCATCTTTTCTGTAGCTGGCATGGTTGAGGTTTCCCAGGTGGAGTCGAATTTAACCGTAGGCTCCACTCCTGGTGGTGCCCTTCTGGACATTCCTTTAAGGTTCAGCTTTGCAACCATACTGCCCACGTAAAACAAACACTTTGCCTTCATGAACGCTGTACCACTATTTCTCTGCCGTATCGGAGCATGATGAGTTGTGGTATGTGTTAAAGGGGCGCTCTTTCGCCCAGGGCACATGAAAACCTGGAGCCAGCCCTACCCCCCCACAACTTTAGCCAAATAACCCCCATTTTTCAGTGCGTAACTTGTATTATGAAGTTAATTAAGGTTGACAAGCTTAAGTAAGAAGAATTGATGCTTTTGGCATTCAAATGGGCACTGTAGGTGTGTTTCCTGTCCTCCTCTCACTGCCGACTTTTATTCCCCATTGACTTACATTGGGTTTCGTGTTTCGGGACGACCCCGACTTTTCACTATAATCGGCCGATCTTGCTCGACCTGACTTTTGGAAAAGTCGGGTTTCACGAAACGAAACTCGCCCCTAAAAAAACAAAAGTCGCTCAACTCTAGTGACATATATCTCTCCTGCACGTTATTACATGTCCCCCCATGATGAGACCGTGGACCAACTTGATAGGGAAGCAGGACAAGTTTCATCTGGGATCTGCATCCACTGCTGCACTCCCTTTTCTCCTGAGGTGAGCCAGCTTGATCCCTCAAAGGATATATAAGGGGAAGCTGTGGGGATGGGAGCATGAGGGGATTCCTGGTGTAGGATGCTTTGGGCATAGCTAGATGTTTTACCCAGCAAAGAAGTGGGGATCCCCAATGACTGTTTGTTCCCTTGATTTATCTGGCCACCAGTTATATAATTAAGGGAATCAATCTTCTGCTCACCCTGCATCCCAGCTTGTTCCATGTTGATAGGAACTGAAGGAGTTAAATTGAGTTCTGTCTATGTTGCATTCTCTTGTTTAAAACCTTATCTGTTCTTCGAGGAGATGTCTCAGACATCTCCCTTGTGAACCAAGGTCAAATACCTCTGCTTTTTCGCCTAAATGACTTTCTTTGTCGAAAACAAGTTGTAAAATCATTTGTACTGCGCATGTCTGTAAAATGTTTAAATTCTTTACTATAAAAGACGGAAGCCTAACTGATAAGCCAGAGGCGTCTTGGAGGCATCCTGAGTGGTATTATACAGCTGGTGTCTGTGTAGTTCTTCTCCACGGAGCTGATTTAATTAGAGACATATGATGCTTCACACCTAAGAACATCGGTCCTTCAGATGAAAGAGTAATCTGAGGGATCCCGACAGTTTCCTGGCGCCCGAAACAGGGACCTGATATAGGCACCTCTCCAAGACTACCCGATCTACAGACCACTCCAGTTACTGATGAAATTGTGAACAGCAGACCTAAACACC
This sequence comes from Dendrobates tinctorius, assembly GCF_039654945.1. NCBI lineage: Eukaryota > Metazoa > Chordata > Amphibia > Anura > Dendrobatidae > Dendrobates > Dendrobates tinctorius. Next base: position 56,890,521 of record NW_027361728.1, on the reverse strand, counting down.
TGGCCAGGTAAGAGATCAATTTTTCTCTTCTCTGCTCTTCATAATCTATCATTATAACTAAGGTCCGTATAAAGGGGAATCTAGTAGAGGAGGGGGCCGTAAAATCAGGTCCATATAAGAACTCTGAGGAAATCGGGTGTGACACGCATATGTAATTTCTGCTCGAATGAGAGGTTACTGTAGGTTCTGTGTGTGCACAGCTATTTTTAGAAAAAGAGCTGATGCAAATCAAAATGGGAGAGGTCTGACATTATGGAATATAAGGCTGGGTGAACAGTTCATACTGCGCAGCCCGGACGGACAAGTTTTTCACAATAGACGGTTCCGCACTAGGAATAGAGGAGGTTGTTGAATGGCTACTTTGATTTGAAAGGTTGTGGAAAGTAGAAAAATAAGCTGCACAGTAGGTATTCGTTCAAAGAGTGGTGATATTGCCTAACTGGGTCATGTGACAGCGTCCTTTCGGGGAGCCTAAGCTTAAATCAACACCCTTTACGAATAAACCTTGTGACAGATAAGAGTGTGACCGAATGAGCACAGGACCGTGAAATGAGCCTGTGACAGGATATGACTGAAGAACCCCAGTAGATGGACACTTTATTTACAATCCTGTGTGTTGTGGGAGTATTTCTGTTCGGATGCTACATAGCATATAAGTACACGAAACACGTAGTACACCGAGGAACAGACACTCCATTTAGCCTGTTAGCACCTTAGGAAGAAGGTAACGAGGTATAGTAGAGCCTAGTCTTGAGCTTACCCAATACACCACCTAAGGCAGGGGACTAACAGGAAGACAACAAGAGAGACAGGATAAGAATAAAAGATAAGATGGGGAACAGTCAGGGAAAGACACCTGAAGAAGGAAATCGGTTATGTGATATAATTGAGGATAGATATGGAAGTAGTGCAGCAAAGAACCTGGAAAAAGTATTAATCAAATCCAAAGTGCAAGATAGGCAGGCTGTGTGAATCCTTGTATATATGTCTATGAGAACCTCTGAATAAGATGAGAGATGAGTAGTGTTGAGCATTCCGATACCGCAAGTATCGGGTATCGGCCGATACTTGCTGTATCGGAATTCCGATACCGACTTCCGATATTTTTTCAATATCGGAATTCGGCATCGGAATCGGAAGTTCAGTTGATTGACGGCCTGACGTCATCATGATGCGCGGTGTGTGCGCATCATGATGCGCCGTCATTTCGGGCCTTCCGGGGGTCTCTGCCGGCCTGCCGGGGGGCTGTGCCGGCCTGCCGGGGGGCTGTGTGGACTGCCCGGGGTCTCTGCCGGCCTGCCGGGGGGCTGTGCCGGCCTGCCGGGGGGCTGTGCACCCTGTGGGGGTCTGTACCGGCCTGCCGGGGGGCTGTGCCGGCCTGCCGGGGGGCTGTGCTGATGTCCGGGGGTCTGTGCAAGCATCGTCCGATGGGACTACAAGTCCCATCGGGCGATGCCTGCTACCATGACAGTGATTGACACATTAGCCAATGATGGGACAGTAGTAGTCCCATCATCCGGCTAATGTGTTAAATGTTAAAAAAAAAAAAAAAAAAATACTACATACATACTACATGCTACATACATACTACATATATACTACATACATACTACATACATGCTACATACATACTACATGCATGCTACATACATACTACATATATACTACATACATACTACATACATACTGCATGCTACATACATACTACATACATACTACATACATACTACATGCATGCTACATATATACTACATGCTACATACATACCACATACATACTACATGCATGCTACATATATACTACATGCATGCTACATACATACTACATATATACTACATGCATGCTACATACATACTACATGCTACATGCATGCTACATACATACTACATACATGCTACATATATACTACATACATACTACATATATACTACATGCATGCTACATATATACTACATACATACTACATATATACTACATGCATGCTACATATATACTACATACATACTACATATATACTACATACATGCTACATACATACTACATACATACTACATATATACTACATGCATGCTACATATATACTACATGCTACATACATACCACATACATACTACATACATGCTACATATATACTACATGCATGCTACATACATACTACATATATACTACATGCATGCTACATACATACTACATATATACTACATGCATGCTACATACATACTACATGCTACATGCATGCTACATACATACTACATACATACTACATGCTACATACATACCACATATATACTACATACATACAATACATTCATACAATACATACATAGACATACAGTACATATAACATAGAGTAACATACTTACCAATACTTGTCACATTGTTCCCTGAAGCCATTGTCTTTCCGGAATAAATATTAACATAACAAACCACAAAAATACTCACCCACGATCCGAAGCAGTCCACGAGTGTGTCCCACGACGATCTTGGGTAGAGAACTGCAGCATCAGATGATGCTGCCGTTCTCTACGGGCTGCAGGAATCCAATGACGGAAGGTAGGTATCCTTCCGCACTGTATTCCTCCGCCACTTAAAAAAAAAAAAGTCCCTAGTCTCACTTTATGCCATTGCTGTGTGGGAAATTCCCACACAGCAATGGCATAAAGTGAGACTAGGGACTTTTTTTTTTTTTAAGTGGCGGAGGAATACAGTGCGGAAGGATACCTACCTTCCGTCATTGGATTCCTGCAGCCCGTAGAGAACGGCAGCATCAGCTGATGCTGCAGTTCTCTACCCAAGATCGTCGTGGGACACACTCGTGGACTGCTTCGGATCGTGGGTGAGTATTTTTGTGGTTTGTTATGTTAATATTTATTCCGTAGACGACAATGGCTTCGGGGAACAATGTGACAAGTATTGGTAAGTATGTTACTCTATGTTATATGTACTGTATGTCTATGTATGTATTGTATGAATGTATTGTATGTATGTAGTATATATGTGGTATGTATGTAGCATGTAGTATGTATGTAGTATGTATGTAGCATGCATGTAGCATGTAGTATGTATGTAGCATGCATGTAGTATATATGTAGTATGTATGTAGCATGCATGTAGTATATATGTAGCATGTATGTAGTATGTATGTGGTATGTATGTAGCATGTAGTATATATGTAGCATGCATGTAGTATATATGTAGTATGTATGTAGCATGTATGTAGTATATATGTAGTATGTATGTAGTATATATGTAGCATGCATGTAGTATATATGTAGTATGTATGTAGTATATATGTAGCATGCATGTAGTATATATGTAGTATGTATGTAGTATATATGTAGCATGTATGTAGTATGTATGTAGCATGCATGTAGCATGTAGTATGTATGTAGCATGCATGTAGTATATATGTAGTATGTATGTAGCATGCATGTAGTATATATGTAGCATGCATGTAGTATGTATGTGGTATGTATGTAGTATATATGTAGTATGTATGTAGTATATATGTAGCATGTATGTAGTATGTATGTAGCATGCATGTAGCATGTAGTATGTATGTAGCATGCATGTAGTATATATGTAGTATGTATGTAGCATGCATGTAGTATATATGTAGCATGCATGTAGTATATATGTAGTATGTATGTTGCATGTAGTATGAATGTAGCATGTATGTAGTATGTAGTATGAATGTAGCATGTATGTAGTATGTAGTATGAATGTAGCATGTATGTAGTATGTAGTATGAATGTAGCATGTAATTTTTTTTTTTTTTTTTTTACATTTAACACATTAGCCGGATGATGGGACTACTACTGTCCCATCATTGGCTAATGTGTCAATCACTGTCATGGTAGCAGGCATCGCCCGATGGGACTTGTAGTCCCATCGGACGATGCCTGCACAGACCCCCGGAGCCTGCACAGACCACCGGCAGGCCGGCACAGCCCCCCGGCAGGCCGGCACAGCCCCCCGGCAGGCCGGCACAGCCCCCCGGAGCCTGCACAGACCACCGGCAGGCCGGCACAGACCACCGGAGCCTGCACAGACCCCCTGGCAGGCCGGCACAGCCCCCCGGCAGGCCGGCACAGCCCCCCGGCAGGCCGGCACAGCCCCCCGGAGCCTGCACAGACCACCGGCAGGCCGGCACAGACCACCGGAGCCTGCACAGACCCCCTGGCAGGCCGGCACAGCCCCCCGAAAGGCCCGTACAGACCCCAGAGAGGCTGTACAAGGGCAGGAAAGGGTTTTTCTTATTCCGATACCGGAAGTCCCATAGACTTGAATGGGACTTCCGGTATCGGAATCGGCGATACCGATACTTTTTTTAAAGATCGGCCGATACCATCCGATACGATACTTTGAAGTATCGGATGGTATCGCTCAACTCTAGAGATGAGTAATTGAGTATAAAAAAAAAATTAAAAAAAATCAGTGAATGAGCACGTATGAATGAATCATCACACATCATTTTTGTGTCAAGAGATTTGTGACCTTTCTAGTTGTGGTGGAATCCCGGACAGATGCGTTATAGATATTTCAAATCTACATCTGAGACTGAATGAATTGAGTAATGATATAGTTCGTGTTATATGTGGCATTACATTGTAAAGTTTCCTGAATGCATTTGGCCAGAAAAAGGGCAAGGCATGGTTAATCTCATTATACAGTTATCTGCCCTTACAGTGAAATCCCGTGATTTTGAGTTTCTTTGTAGAAATTGATTTTGATAAGTCTAAAGAACTACAGAATTCTGTGAAGGACGACGCTGCATTCTGATGGGAGGGGGGAATGATACCGCTGCGTAGTTTTTCTTCTCCCTTCGCTCTTATCTCTGCTGAGTGTGAGCTGTGCTCAAAATTCTCTGTAATTCTATCCGTAAGGTACACGCTGAAAGATTTGTGCATTTTAAAGCAACAGTACTTAATTGAAGATTGGAAGTTAAAAGTAAGATATGGTGCCTAATTTAGAAGGGAATTGTAAGTGATTGCTTGGTCATTAATGTGTTTGAACCTGCTTCTAGTTGTGTGATTGATTTGTATAGCAAATTGTGTCAAATTACAAGAGACAGAGAAGGAAGGAAGCAGTAAAACAAGTGGGACAAATATTGAAAAAGGCAAAAATACCAGAGTGTGAATGTTTGGATGTACAAAAAGGCACAGACAAGTGAAGAAAATAGCAAGTGAATAAATGATGCTTGAGAATGTGCAGCAGTATGGAAGGTGTATTATGAATGTTTGATTGACAAAGTGTAACCAGAGACCCAGACAAAACAGATGGACTTGTAAACACTGTGGTCAGACTCAGACAAATCCAGACTGAATAGCTACTTGTGTGACCTGTGCTACTGACCTAAGAGAATTGCACTAAATCCTATCCAGACAAGATCATAAGAAGCTGACATAATAGTGTGGATAGTGGGTAGTGGGACATTGGCCCTTGAGGAGTAAGCTGACAGTAGACATCAGACGGCCAACCCCATCAGGACCTAGAAGTGTGACTAGAATAAGAAAGATACAGGTGTATTATCCCTGGAGCCCCTCTGACCAGCTAGCTTTGCTGAAGCAGCTGCCTGCCCCTGAAGACCAACCATTCCCGTTTTACAGACACATAAAGGAAGTACAGCAGACATATAAGTGTACCTGGGCAGACCTAGAGAGGTTGGTGAGTTTAAAGGCAGGTGACGCACTAGATCATATAATTAAGACACACAGATGTGACAAAGAATCAGGCTTGGGGCATGGATGATAAATCTGCACGATCTGGGGAGACGTACTGTGAGTCACTAAGACAATGGGCTGCAGTGGAACAATCAGAGCAGTCTGTACTCCTGACTAATGTGACACAGCAAAGAGGAGAGAGAGTAGAGATATACCTTGGACGGTTACAGCTGAAATGGGCAGACATGGGGTACATTTGCATAAACCCACTTGATGTTAGAATACTGGTGAATGCATTCATTGACGGTATGAACAAAGACTTACGAGACGCAGTACAGACAGCCAGACCTGAATGGAGACATGTAGATCCGAAAGACCTCCTTAAGGTAGCTAAAGAAATTGAGCAAACAAGGACAATAAAACGACCTGTCATGTATGCTGGAGCACAAGGAAAAAAGTGGAGACGTAATAGGAAAGGCATGTGAGATGACACTGACGATCCATGCCATACTCCTACAAGTTCAACCAAAACATCTGTCTATGGCCAGACAGCTCCGACTTGAGTGTGCTCTACTAATTCCTGAGTATGTCACTCCTCAAAAGATGTAACGTTCTGAATCCAGCCACCCTCCTGCCTATGGATTCAGAAAAGGGGGAATTGGTGACCGTATTGGCAAGTAAGGAAGGATACTTTGACATGACGCATGAACATGTCTGCATAGAACTGATGAGTCAGGAGACAGTTGGGTTTGCACACATTCATGAAAAACCTGTTCCTAATGCAGACTTTGAGTTTCTTTTTTGTAGATGGCCCCAGATACCACCAGGATGGACGATTCTACACTGGATATGCAGTAGTATCCTCACATGAGGTAATCCGAGCGGAACCACTCTCTCCTCACATGTCGGCGCAGGAGGCAGAGTTGAAGGCACTCACTGAGGCGTGTAGAGCCGCTGCAGGTAAAGTCGCTAATATTTTCACAGATTCGAAGCCCATTAAAAATGCAGAGCTGGTGAAACAATTGATGGAGGCATTGATGTTACCAGTCCAGGTTGGCATTGTCAAGGTAAAAGCACACACAAAGGTGACTCCGTGGAGGTAGAGGGCAATAGAAGGGCGAACGAGGCTGCTAAAATAGCACAAGGCGGCCTAGAGAGAGCAGTGGACAGTGGCGGGGAGTCAGCGTATTCCAGCCACATTGGGTCTAGATGTCCTGAAATCCCTCCAGCAAAAGGCTGCCCAAACAGAGAAGGTACACCGGGGGAGACTGGGAGCTGAGCTGAACTCAAATGGAGTATGGGAGAATAAGGATAAAATGTGCCCACCAAAGTCCCTGTTCCCAATCATGGCGCAAGCAGCACATGGCCCCAATCACACCTCAAAAAGTCACATGTGTGCCATGGTAGATGCCTTCTGGATCGCTCCTGGCTTCAGTTGCGCAGCCGCGAAACTTGTACAATCATGCCTCATCTGTGCACAGCACAACCCAGGTAAAACAGTAAAAGTCCCTAAGAAAGCGACACCTAGGCCTCTCTACCCGTTTCAGAGATGGCAGATTGACGACATACAGCTACCAAGGTAGGAGTGTATGCAAATATCCTAGTATGTGTAGATCTCTTCTCTGGATGGCCAGAGGCCTACCCGGTGAAAACGGCTACAGCTCGAGCCACTGCAAAGAAACTGGTGATGGAACTAGTACCACGATTCGGTGTCCCTGAAACAATTGAATCAGACAGAGGTACACACCCACGGGGAAAACTAAACTGTCACCCTTCGAGATACTGTTTGGAAGACCACCGAACACAGGGTTGTACTACCCACAGGTCTTAACACTCAATGTGGATAATTTGACAAGTTATGTAATCCAGTTGCAAAAGCATTTAACTCAAATGCATTCTCTAGTTTTCTCTTCCACTCCAGATCCAGATAGTGTGGAAGGAACTCATTGTCTACAACCTGGTGATTACGTATATGTCAAGAAACACTCCAGAAAGACCCTTGAACCCCGATATCAAGGACCTTACCAAGTACTCCTAACAACGCCTACTTCTGTTAAGTTGGAAGGACGACCAACCTGGATCCACGCATCGCATTGCAAACTAGCCACAGGAGTTAACAAAGCATAAGAGTGCATAATGTTTTGGTTTGGTTTTGTTGCATTATCTGTAATAATGGTAGCTGCGTGGGACAATCTAAATTCTCCAATGTCCTTGAATAATAAGTTTATACAACATCATGAAAAATTACTGAATGATTGGTCAAATCATTTGCTGGATCTGCACACATTCAGCAGTATCAGCCACTAGTATTCCGTTCCTTGTTATTCCTGTGCCACCCGAGGAATTATTTGCCTGGACCAGTTCTTCTGATACACTTGCTAATAATGCCACAAATAATGTGAAGTTATGGAACACAACTGTCGGTATACCTATTGTGGGATGGGTAGGATACCCTTGGTGGCAGGGTAATCTTTCAGGAAGTAATACATACCTTCAATATCTGGCATATAAAGGGGGGGCTTGGGTACCCAGGAATAGAACTCGATTAACCTACCTGGGGCAAATTACAATGTATGGCCTACAAGTTAGTTTTAATGTAACTTCCCACTCTACTGATGCCTTCAAACCAATACTGCTAGAAAGAAGGTTGCATAACACGTCCTGGGAGTATTCCAATTTATTTCCCCAGGGCACTAACGAAACTTGTATTAATATTTCAGGTAATATACCTTGCAACGAGTTATCTGGATATGAGAAAGGAACTCCCACCTGTGGAAATCCCGATGTAGGGTAGTGTAGCCCTTTAGGACAACTTCCAAATTGGTGTATGCTTCAGAATGTATCTGCGTTCATAGATTTAGTTCATAGACTGGTATTACAACATTCAGCCCTATGGGACCTACGTAGTGACATGTTCTGGGTATGTGGAGACAATGCATATAAATGGTTGCCAGTAGGGGTAAAAGGTGCTTGTACTCTGGGTCGTTTGACTCCAGCTACCTTTGTTATTCCGAATGACCAGTTGAATACTCAGAGCATACCTAAACACACATTGTACAAAAGAGCTGCTGACAATACACCTCGCCTCTCTGGGAGACCACATATAGTGCAGATGAGTGTGGCCAATAAAATTGTCAGTTCTATTTTTATTTATCCTATGATTACTCAAATGTGGGATAAATTAGTCAGGGCTACAGATTACTTAGATGACCAAATATGGGATATATTGGATATATTGAACACCACCGTTGCTGTCCAAAATCATTGTTGTCTGTATCTTCGTAATATATGTGCTATTGAAACTTGTTTTTTGGTGTATCTCTGTATGCAAGAAAAGATGTAGAAATAGATAAGGAAGTTTGACTGTAAACAACAAGAATTTAACTATTATTCCTTTGAGTCCTAGATTGACATCTCATTTCTGGCATGAAGGAGCGTACTCTTGCAATGATGGACGTGGCTTCAGTATCTGGGGGATGGAGAAGGTAGAAGACCTGTCTCCCTTGGGCAACCCGTCGGCCTGGGATAGTACCTGGTGAACGAGCCACTATCCGCTGTTGTTGCAGGATCCAGTGTTCCAGATTGTGGAAAATGAAGATGTCAAAGGGGGGAATGATAGGAACTGAAGGAGTTAAATTGAGTTCTGTCTATGTTGCATTCTCTTGTTTAAAACCTTATCTGTTCTTCGAGGAGATGTCTCAGACATCTCCCTTGTGAACCAAGGTCAAATACCTCTGCTTTTTCGCCTAAATGACTTTCTTTGTCGAAAACAAGTTGTAAAATCATTTGTACTGCGCATGTCTGTAAAATGTTTAAATTCTTTACTATAAAAGACGGAAGCCTAACTGATAAGCCAGAGGCGTCTTGGAGGCATCCTGAGTGGTATTATACAGCTGGTGTCTGTGTAGTTCTTCTCCACGGAGCTGATTTAATTAGAGACATATGATGCTTCACACCTAAGAACATCGGTCCTTCAGATGAAAGAGTAATCTGAGGGATCCCGACAATGTCCTTCTCACTCTGTGATCCAGTGTCCTCATTAAGTGTGTCAGAGGGGGCACAGCAGTCAGCCAGTGGCTCTGACTCACCAGCGTCTCCTGCGCGCTGTCTGTGACATCCTGCAGTGCTGCTACAGCTGCCATCTTCTAATGGCACCATGTTCTACAGGCTCTGCTCAGTGAGGACTTCCAGGACCTCCCTGCTGCATACAGGACCTCACTGGGGACCCTCCTCTCTCCTCCCGGTTAAGTGGTGGTCTGAAGACTTGTCCCCGGGCTCTGGTGCAGAAACTGCACCCTGCATTCGAGCACCACCTGACTGCCTCTGTTCTCTGGGGGATGATGGAGATGGTGCATGGTCCGGTCTCTGTTCCCCGGTGAGGAAAGGCTTAAAATCGCCCTTTAGGGGAATGTAAAACAGGTGGAGGACAGGCCCTTGTCTTTTTAGCCTCTGATTTGCCCATGCTGAGGTACTGGAACCGATTGCTAGGCGGATTGTGGTTATGAGCAGCAGAAAGCACGTCTTCATTCGGTTATGACCAGTCACGATCCCTATACTGTATATTGCTTATATATTCATCATGCATTGTGGTACGTGTTAAAGGGGCCCTGTCATGACTCTGTAGTTGGGTGTCCCGGGACCAGGGGCTCCTTCCCTCTCCCTAATGCTAGGGGCACCCTAGATCGCCCTGTTCCCTGGATTTCTTCTGACGGTGAAGGCGACAGGCCACATACCTTGTCTTAGCTCCTGAATCTGCCTTCAGTCTGTACCCTTCCCCCATCCATGGAATAGGGGAGTAGTAGTGTACCATAATACACCAACCAGACTAACAAGGAACAGGAGTGATGAAAAATACCAAACATACAAATATACTCACACATACAACAGAGGAATGCACCAAGGAGTGGAAGATGTGGTTAAACCAAAGTAGGCATTATCACACACTCAAACCAAAGAAAAGGGAATTATACAAAGAAAGGGAATTATCACACACTCAAAATCTAGCAACAGTCACAGTTAAATCCACCAACCGCCTTCAACAATAACCACCAACAATAACCTCCAGCCATGTAGCAAAAGCTAGATCTGGCAATGAGTGCAAGTCAGGACCCAGTTTATATAGGAGATGGGAGTGGCTAACAGTGCACAGCTGACAGCCTAGCACTACCTAGCAGTAGTGGTGATGGTACAGAGGACACAAAGTATTTCTTGAGTAGAGTGTGATGAAACACATTATGGATCAAAAAGGTGTGCAGCAAAGCAAGAAGGAATGCTAAGGGATTGAGACAGCCACAATCTTATAAAGACCGATGAACCTGGCACCCAGTTTCCAAGAGAGAACCTTCAACTTAATGTTCCTTGAGGACAACCACACACAGTCACCAACACACAAGTCCGGACCCACCAAACATCTCCTTTCAGCCACACTCTTATATTTGGACTCCATCTTCCTCAAATTAACAAGATCCTCTTGCCATACAGATATAATTGATGATGAAAACCGTTCCTCTTCAGGTATACCAGAAGAAAGATTCCTATTAAATGAGCTGAACTGAGGATGAAACCAGTAGACTCAGGACAATGTTTATTTACCACAAATTCAGCTAGAGGTAAGTAGGTAACCCATTTCTCCAAATTCTTAGATACAATACACCTAAGATAAGTCTCAAGATTCTGGTTAACCCATTCAGTTTGCCCATTAGACTGCAGGTGAAATGCTGAAGAGAATGACAGATGTATCCCCAAAAAAGTGCAAAACACCCTCTAAAATTTGGAAATAAACTGCCCCCCCCAGTCAGAAACAATATTGGTAGGGATCCCATGTAATTTTACAATCTTTCTGATGAAAATTTGCACCAAGGTCTTAGCGTTAGGTTAAGTGAGTAGCACAATAAAATATGACATTTTACTGAATCTGTCCACCACCACCAAAATTACAGTATTACCTTCCGACACGACAAATGGCTAGAGAGACCCACACGGATGAGTATGAGAGGTTTTAGAATGCTCACAGACACTGCAGATGGTTACATACGCCCAGACATCCTGATGTATCCCTGACAACCAAAGCGCAGAGTAAGAAGATCTGTGGTGACTGAATCATGATGTTCACTAAGAACTCTCAGATGGAGATTCACAGGCATAAACAGTTTACCTAACAGACATGGACAGGCAGCAGGGGAGTTCACTTGAGGTTAAATAACCACTTTTTCAAGATCAGAGCATATAGACGCAATAGCCACCCCTTTTTGTAGTATAGGAACTGGTTAACAATTATCTCCATCTCCAGGAGAACAACAAGATAACACTTCCACCTTAATGTTCATGTTCCCTGGCCTATATGTAACAAAAAAGTTAAACCTAGTGAAGAACAATGCCCTTCTCACCTGTCGAGACATTAGACATTTCACAGACTCTAGATATAAGAGATTCTTATGATCGGTGATTACCATAACCGGATAAACTGCTCCCTCCAGAAAATGATGCCACTCTTCAAAGGCCCACTTGATTGCAAAGAGTTCCCTGTTATCAATGTCATAATTTCTCTCTGGGGATGACAGTTTTTTAGAAAAGTATGCAAATGACGCCATTTACTAGGAGATGCACCCTTTGACAAAACAGTCCCCGCCCCACTTCAGACGCATCAACTTCTACAATAAAAGCCTGAGGTACGTCAGGATGTGTGAGTATCAGCGCAGATGCAAAACACTACTTCAAGGTATGGAATGCCTTCCTGCCAGACTGGACCACATGGAAAAGTCTGTCCCTTTCCTAGTCATATCCGTCAGAGGTTTGGCCACTACCGAAAAGTTTTTGATGAGCTTGCGGTAGTAGTTGGCGAAACCCAAAATCCTTTGTAACGCCTTCAAATCCTCTGGACGATACAAATCCAGTACCGCCAGGACTTTCGTTGGATCCATACAAAAATCGGTGGACGATAACACATATCCTAGAAAAGGGATCTCCTCAACCAACAACATACATTTCTTTAGTTTGACAAATAATTTATTGTCTCAGAGTATCTGTAAGATCTGCCTGATATGTACCTGATGTGAATCAAGGTCAGGTGAATAAATTAATGTCATCAAGATAGATTACAACAAATCTACCTACCAGGTGACTAAAGATGTCATTTACAAATTCCTTAAAGACGGCAAGGTCATTCGTCAACCCAAATGGCATCACAAGGTTCTCATAGTGTCCTTTAGGCATATTGAAAGCTGTTTTCCACTAATCCCCTTCTTTAATATCAATGAGATTATACACCCCCTCTGAGATTCAGTTTAGAAAAGCAATTTTCTCCTACAATCTAATTAAAGAGATCTGAGATAAGAGGGAGCAGACTGTGATCTGATTAAGTTCGTGGAAATCTAGGCAGGGGCGTAACCCCCCATCTTTCTTCTTTACAAAGAAAAACCCTGCATCAGTGGGGGATGAGGATAGTCTGATATAACCCTTTGCAAAACTCTCTGCGATATAGTCCTTCATGGCCTGCCACTCTGGACCAGAGATATTATATTGTCTGCTCCTGGGCCGCTTGGCCCCAGGGACAAGATTGATGGCGCAGTCATAAGTATGAAGAAGAGGAAGTTCTTGTCACCCCTGCTGAGAGAACACATCCCCATAGTAAGACAGGTATTTTGGCACAGACTGGGTATCCACTCTTGCAAGCCGAGTGCCCAAGCAGTGTCCTTGACAATACTCACTCCACTTTATCACCTCTCGAGTCTGCCAATCTACAACAGGGTTGTGCAGAGTGAGCCAAGGAAGTCCAAGAATCACAGGAGAGGGCAGACCCTCTAGCACATAACAGTCAATACCTTCTAAGTGCATGGTCCCTACCTATAGATGTAACCTTTGAATGGCTTGAGTAAAATACCTGTCTCAAAGGTGTGGAGTTGATGGCGATTATGGGTATAGGTCTAGACAGTGTATGCGGTTTGAGGCCTTGGACCTGGATTAACCTAGCATCAATCAAGTTAAACCCCGCCCCACTGTCCAGAAATGCAGAAATAATCACCTTATTTTTGCCCAGATGAATTTCAGCAGGCAGAAAAAATTGTGTACTATCCACAGAGAAGATATGCATACCTGAGTTGCTAACCTCCCCGCAACCTGGGCTCCTTAGTTTTCTGGTGGCTGTTTACCATGAGATAGGGAAGGACATGTGCCCACGAAATGGCCCTTTCTGCCACAGTAAAAACATGCAACAGACTGCTTTCCAGAACGAGCTGCCCCACTCAACTGCATGGGTTCCTCAGATGACTCAGACTCAGGTTGGCCCAGGACCTCTAGCACATTGGCTTGTCTCTTTATGTCTTTGGTGAATATGATGATCCACCCGAATAGCCAGAGACATGGCCGCCTCAAGGGAAACTGGAGACTCATACAGGGCTAAGGCATCCGTCACCCTTACTGATAGCCCTTCAGAGAACTGGAGCGTGGGGTAATTGCACTTAGTGTCAGTGGACCGCCTCCAAAACTCGGAGCAATACTCCTCCGCCGGCCGGTCTCCCTGCTGAAGCTGATATAGTGTGGACTCAGCCAGGAAGACGCAGTCAGGGTCATCGCATATATTACCCAGTACCAGAAAAAATTCCTCCACCGACTGGAGCAACTGGGAGTCTCAGACGGAGAGAAAATGCCCATGCTTGGGGGTCACCCTGAAGGAGCAAAATTATTATCCCCACCCATTTCTCCTCTGTTCCTGAGGAACAAGGATGTAACCTGATGTATAGTTTACAGGCCTCCCAGAGAACCTGTCAGGCAAAGCGATCTTGGGCTCCACTAAGGGTTGCCTGCCTATTCATGCAGGTAATACAACATTTTTTCAAGTAAGTGGAATAGAGCAAATTAGCCTGTGTGAACGTGGTGGAGACATCAAAAGGCGGCTTCTCACTTGTGAAGCCTTCTGGATCTACAATTTGAACACAAGAACACCAAATGGCTTAAGTAATCATAATGAAATTATGTATCATTATTGAAGTTTATATGTTTTTTAGTTTTTCTTATTTTTTATGTATTTGATTTGAAATAATTGTTTTATTGTGTTGTCTGCTTATTTGCTTTTGTAAAGATGCAGGAACCACTCAAAGGGCCATCAAAAGAAATGCCCATAATTGTGGCACTTGTTAGAAAATCAACTGATATTCAGCCTTTCCTTGATTGGTTCTGGCATGGTATAAAAAGTCATCATTGTGGGTGAAATGCTTTGATAAAGATCTGGTTTCAGATCGAAACGCATCGCTTGTTTCCCTCTATGAGCACTGTGTATGGAGTTTTTACCGCAATGAAAAACCTTTCGAATATGTTTCAATAAAGCTACAGGATTTTTAAGGAGCTGGAGCAACTACTTTTTTTCTCCACTAAGGGTCGCCTGGGAGTCATAGTCCCCAAACCTGATGTGTTAGGGTGCCGCAAAATGACAGTGCGTAGATCTGCCACCTCCAAGCAGTTGCCCTGTTAGAGCAGTGATAGGATCCATAATGGATCAAAACAATGGTTTCGGTCAGAGCTAATGTCACAACTCTGTTGTCAGATATCCCGGGATCAGGGGCTCCCTCCCTGTCCCTACCACTAGGGGCGCCCTAGTTCACCCTGTTCCCCAGATTACTTCTGATGGTGAACATATCGGGGCCACATACCTTGCCTTAGCTTCTGAATCTACCCTATTTAAGTGGATTTGCATCTGCTAGAGCAGTACCCAAAAGCCCCAAACCCAACGTGCAGCAGTGTGATGAGTTCCATGCACTTCTGACGTCATCACACTGCTGCTCTTGGCAGCGCCGCAGAGTTGTGGACACAGCTGCGACCTGTAAGTGCTCAATGAAGAAACTGAAGCTTAAATGTGCTATAATTTTAACTGAGGGGCTGAAGATGGGCAGGTTGGCGTTATTGCGAGGGCACATTATGGGGCAATGGGGGAC
Source organism: Dendrobates tinctorius (assembly GCF_039654945.1). Classification (NCBI taxonomy): domain Eukaryota; kingdom Metazoa; phylum Chordata; class Amphibia; order Anura; family Dendrobatidae; genus Dendrobates; species Dendrobates tinctorius. Next base: position 56,874,932 of record NW_027361728.1, on the reverse strand, counting down.
ATTATGGGTCAATTATGGAGAATTTTGACTTTTCATGGCACCGCTTTTGCTTCATTTGCGCAATACTTTTTTCATGTGTCACTTCTCATTATTACACATAACTTAATTATGGACATCTATAGTTTGATTTCTTTGCCTGTGTTGATTGGATGGGTTGTTAGCAATATCTGGTGAGACTTTCATGTCAAGAGCACCTTTAGGAATATATTTACTTAGAAAATGGGTGATATGTTCAATACTTATTTCACCCACTCTATATAGGAATGATCTTAAATTAAAATTGATCTCTGTACTAAGCTTGGTGCTCTATACATGTACTGATGGTGGATCTGGTGCTGCATTCATGTACTGACAGTGATTCTGAAGCTACATTCACATGCTGAAAATGGTTCAAATGCTGCATTCACTTGATGATGGTGGTTCTGGTGCTACATTCATGTACTGATGGTGGTTCCAGTGCTGCATTCATGTACTAATGGTGGTTCTGGCACTGTATTCATATACTGGCAGTGGCTATGGTGCTGCCTACGTGTACGGACAGTGGTTATGGTGCTGCATCCATGAACTGATGGTGGTGTTGGCACAGCATTTATGCACTGATGGTGGTTCTGGCTCTGAATTTATGTATGTATGGTGGTTCTGGCTGCATTCACGTTCTGACGGTGGTTCTGATGCTACATTCACATACTGATGGTGGTTCTGGCACTGCATTCACGTGCTGATGGTGTTTCTGTCACAGCATTCATGCACTGATGGTAGTTCTGGTGCTGCATTCATGTATGAATGGTGGTTCTGGCTGTATTCATGTACTGATGGTGGTTCTGATGCTACATGTACATACTGATGGTGGTTTTGGCTCTGCAATCATGTACTTATAGTAGCTCTGGTGCTGTATTCATGCATTCATGGTGGTTTAAATGCTGCATTCATGTACTGAGGGTGGTTCTGGTGCTGCATTCAAGTACTGACGGTGGTTCTGATGCTACATTCACATACTGATGGTGGTTCTGGCACTGCATTCATATACTTACAGTTGTGGCCAAAAGTATTGACACCCCTGCAATTCTGTCAGATAATACTCAGTTTCTTCCTGAAAATGATTGCAAACACAAATGCTTTGGTATTATTATCTTCATTTAATTTGTCTTAAATGAAAAAACACAAAAATAATTGTCCTAAAGCCAAATTGGATATAATTCCACACCAAACATAAAAAAGAGGGTGGACAAAAGTATTGGCACTGTTCGAAAAATCATGAGATGCTTCTCTAATTTGTGTAGTTAACAGCACCTGTAACTTACCTGTGGCACCTAACAGGTGTTGGCAATTACTAAATCACACTTGCAGCCAGTTGACATGGATTAAAGTTGACTCAACCTCTGTCCTGTGTAATTGTGTGTACCACATTGAGCATGGAGAAAAGAAAGAAGACCAAAGAACTGTCTTGAGAAACCAAATTGTGAGGAAGCATGAGCAATCTCAAGGCTACAAGTCCATCTCCAAAGACCAGAATGTTCCTGTGTCTACCATGCGCAGTGTCATTAAGAAGTTTAAAGCCCATGGCACTGTGGCTAACCTCCCTAGATGTGGACGGAAAAGAAAAATTGACAAGAGATTTCTACGCAAGATTGTGCGGATGTTGGATAAAGAACCTCGACTAACATCCAAACAAGTTCAAGCTGCCCTGCAGTCCGAGGGTACAACAGTAGTCAGTAAATGAACAGTCGCACTCAAGTGTGGATTAATCTTGCCAAACAATCTTGGAGATTTTAGAAATTCTTGATTTTTTTATTTTATTTTAAATACATCAAATAGTGTAACACCGCAGACAAAAGAAGTATCCAAAGTGTGGGTATAATATTGTTATCCAGGATGTGAGTATAATATGGTTGCGTTTCGACCTACTCAGAGGCCTTTCTCAAACCATACTGCAAAATAAAATAAAAAACAATTACAACACGTCAACTCACGTCAACTCTCTGATTCATCCACATACCAGAAAATTCCCCGTGACCCTACACCACGTATTAAGCTTTTAATCGACGAAGTCCTTGACAGGTATCTGACCCTAAAAATCATTGATTCCAAAACCGTCACGTTTTTCAAAAATCCTAACCCAGTTATCCCTGTATTCTATACATTACCCAAAATTCACAAATCTCTACATAAACCTCCTGGCCGCCCTATCGTCGTCTCAACAGATTCAATCTTCTCCCCAATCTCCATTTTTTTGGAAAAAATCCTGACCCCCCTCACCAAAACAACTAAGTCTTTTGTCCTAGATACAGGTCATTTTCTCACCTTTATTAGACAAATCGACAATATCCCTCTGGAATGTCTCTTAGTCACCCTGGATGTCAAAAGCTTATATACTTCTATAGATCACGACCTAGGGATTAGTGCTACCAAAACTCTCCTTGAGGCCTCTGACCTTTCCCACAACTCCATTCAGCTTTGTATTGATCTCCTGTCTATTATCTTGAAAGAAAATTTCTTTCTCTTTGGGGACCAATTTTATCTACAGTGCCGCGGGACCGCAATGAGCGCTAACGTAGCACCCGCTTACGCTAATGCCTCCATGAATGATTTCAAATGATCCTATGTCTACAATAATGCCCTTTTCAAAACATACAGCCAATGTTGGCTACAATATACCGACAATATTTTTTGTCTATGGTTGGGTACCCTTGAGGACCTACAATCCTTCACGGAACATCTTAATTCTATCATACCTGAATTACAGTTCACACTTAATGGGAATCCTTCCTAGATCTCTTTTCTGGACACTCTGGTAATCAAGTCCAGTACTGGTACACTTTCTACTGATTTGTATGTCAAACCCACCGATTCCAACAACCTTCTCCATTACACAAGCTGCCACCCTGCCTCTATTAAGGATAGTCTCCCCCGTTCTCAATTCACACGTGTTACAAGGATTGTCACAGACCCTATTCTTGCCCCTATCCGCCTCAATGAAATGGCAAACAAATTCAAAGCAAGGCATTATCCCACTAAACTCCTTGAATGTGAAGCACGCCGTGCCCTGGAACCTCGCGCTCTGCAACCATCTCAACCCAAAGGGGAACGTGTTACCTTCGTACACACTCACCATCCTGTTATGCCCAAAATTTATCACATCATCAACAAACATTGGTCAATTCTACCTAGATCCTATCCCCATATTGAGGCATTTAAAACACCAGCACTTATGTGCAAACGCCGACCTAGAAACATTCGAGATGAGCTGGTCAGAGCGGACATTGGTAGTCTAGCTAGAACTCCTAGACAGACCTTTCTTGGAACCGAACGCAAGGGCACCTTCTCCTGTCTTGGTTGCGCCTGTTGCTCCAATGTGATCAAGGGGAGCGACATAACACATCCACGTACTGGCAAACGTTATGGCATCAGGGGCTTTTTCACATGTGACACGAATTATGTGGTTTACCTAATTAAGTGCCCCTTCCGGCCTCCTATACGTAGGCGAAACTACTCAGCACGTGCGTGACAGAATTTCGAGTCATAAATCGACTATTCGGTGCAAGAAAACCTGGCTTCCAATCCCATATCATTTCATCAATGCCAACCACTCAGTATCTCAACTCAGGTTCCAGGTCATAGAGAAAGTTGAAAGACCACGCAGGGGAGGTGACCACATCAAGCTTCTAAAATCCAGAGAATCCTTCTGGATATATAGGTTACAGACTTTGGCCCCCAAAGACCTTAATCGTGAGTTGGATCTAAGACCATATTAGTCTCTTGGATCTCTGCCTCTTTTATGCATCTCTGTTTCAAGCATGTATATACATATTTCATTAATCTAGTATTATGTTGTCTTTTTAACCCTTAGGGTGGTGGAATGGCGGCTTCTCATCTCATTTCTTTCCAATCCTTTATTTTTCAGATCCACTAATTTTTTACCCCTCCCCCGCATGGGTGAGTATTTCCGTGTTAATTTTTCAAAAATTCTTTTTTCTACCCTTTTTTACCTTTTATTTTTATTTTATTTATACATTCTTTATTTTTATTTTATTTTTATTGTTTCTTTTCCTCACTTTTTCCACAATTTTTCTCAGTTTTTATTTCATTATTTTCTTTTTTTTGTTTTTTATTTTTCTAAATTCCCCATTTCTTTATTTCTTTATTTTTTATTCTTTATTTTTTCTTTTATTTTTTCCATTATTTATTTTTTTTCCCCCATTTTACATATTTTTACTTTTTCTGTGCGATCTTGATCTCTCCCCTTTTTTTACTTTTGTTCTCTTTTTTTATTCTCTCTTCTTATTCATTAACATGTCCTTTCATTTACTATATTTCACCATTTACATTCTCTCTACTTCTTCTTCATTTATTGACACTTTTCTGACATCATTCAATTCATTCCTTCCTCTCTATCCTTCCTCTCTATTTTAAACCATTCTCTCCTCTTCTTTCCTCGCCTCCCACTGCTGAGTCCCTTCTCCAACAGCGCAGGCGCTGCTTTGAGCTATCGCGCGCCTCCTCCCTACACTCTCTGTCCCCAGCCGTGCAGGCGCCCTGTTCCACCACAGCCTGACCTCCTACGGCGCATGCTCCCTTTGCTCACTTCCTCCCTATGCGTCGCAAGCCTCATACAGGCGCCAGGACGCTCTAGCCACACTGGCGCTATGACGCCATCATCCTGCACCTCCTGAGCATATATATACCGCACTTTCCTGAGCCCACACTTACAACACAGCTGGTCCAGGCTGATTCCTTGTTTCCATGCCATCAGGTCGGTTCTGTAGCACCAGCTGGTGCATAATATCCCTCTTTCGTATTTTTTCTTCGTATTTTTTTCCATATTCATCTCTTATGTTTTCTCCTACAGCCCTTGTTTGAGACTTTTGAAAATTCTCTAATTAATCTTTCACCTTGACACTTCTTGAGGTCAGCACTCAGTTTAACTGCCTTATTTGCCTGCCTCCTATCTCCACCACCCTTGTTACCTCATCTTGTACAAAGACAATACTATAATATGCATGTCTTATTTATGGCTGCTGGTTACCCCCTATGTCTAATATGTTAAAATAACTTGTTGCCAATAGTCTCTATTGCCCTTTATTAATCTATTATTTTTCTATTTTTATATGACAGTCTCTTAGCTGCCTTAGGGATCTCTATGCTGTCGTGTTTAAATTTGTATAATTATGTGCTTCTTTCTTTTTTAGGGCTTTATTCCACCATTTTTCCGTTTTTTGCTTTCTTTGATTATTATTGTCTTTTCTATTTTTTCTCATGTTTAGTATACATTTTTTCAGCTTTCTGTGAGTCTGTTGTCCATATTCAGTGTTGTAATTGTTTTTTATTCTATTTTGCAGTATGGTTTGAGAAAGGCCTCTGAGTAGGTCGAAACGCAACCATATTATACTCACATCCTGGATAACAATATTATACCCACACTTTGGATACTTCTTTTGTCTGCGGTGTTACACTATTTGATGTTTTTAAAATAAAATAAAAAAATCAAGAGTTTCTAAAATCTCCAAGATTGTTTGGCAAGATTAATCCACACTTGAGTGCGACTGTTCATTTACTGACTACTACTTGTGGATTTTCCACGTACAGTCAGCACCTATCTCCACAGCAAGAGTGCGCGTCCTTTCTCTTCTGCGAGGGTACAACAGTGTCAACCCGTACTATCCGTCGGCGTCTGAATGAAAAGGGACTGTATGGTAGGAGACCCAGGAAGACCCCACTTCTTACCCCGAGACATAAAAAAAGCCAGGCTGGAGTTGGCCAAAACTTACCTGAAAAAGCCTAAAACGTTTTGGAAGAATGTTCTCTGGTCAGATGAGACAAAATTAGAGCTTTTTGGGCAAAGCCATCAACATAGAGTTTACAGGAGAAAAAAGAGGCATTCAAAGAAAAGAACACGGTCCCTACAGTCAAACATGGCGGAGATTCCCTGATGTTTTGGGGTTGCTTTGCTGCCTCTGGCACTGGACTGCTTGACCGTGTGCATGGCATTATGAAGTCTGAAGACTACCAACAAATTTTGCAGCATAATGTAGGGCCCAGTGTGAGAAAGCTGGGTCTCCCTCAGAGGTCATGAGTCTTCCAGCAGGTCAATGACCTAAAACACACTTCAAAAAGCACTAGAAAATGGTTTGAGAGAAAGCACTGGAGACTTCTAAGGTGGCCAGCAATGAGTCCAGACGTGAATCCCATAGAACACCTGTGGAGAGATCTAAAAATGGCAGTTTGGAGAAGGCACCCTTCAAATATCAGGGACCTGGAGCAGTTTGCCAAAGAAGAATGGTCTAAAATTCCAGCAGAGCATTGTAAGAAACTCATTGATGGTTACCGGAAGCGGTTGGTCGCAGTTATTTTGGCTAAAGGTTGTGCAACCAAGTATGAGGCTGAGGATGCCAATACTCTTGTCTGGCCCATTTTTTGAATTTTGTGTGAAATGATCAATGTTTTGCTTTTTGCTTCATTCTCTTTTGTGTTTTTTCATTTAAGACAAATTAAATGAAGATAACAATACCAAAGAATTTGTGTTTGCAATCATTTTCAGGAAGAAACTGAGTATTATCTGACAGAATTGCAGGGGTGTCAATACTTTTGGCCACAACTGTAAAGTAGCTCTGTTTTTTATTTCCTCCTCGGCTACCCGTTCATAACAGGGGGCATTATTATGGAGCAGCATATGGAGGCATAATTATGGAGCAGCATATGGGGACATAATTATGGAGCAGCATAAGGGGGCATAAACTATGAAGCAGTATATGGGGGCATAAACTATGAGCAGCATATGGGGCATAAACTATGGAGCAGCATATGGGGGCATAAACTATGGAGCAGCATATGGGGCATAAACTATGGAGCATCTTATGGGGGGCATAATCTATGGAGCATCTTATGGGGCAGCATGTGGGCCATAATCTATGGAGCATTTTATGGGGACATAATCTATGGAGCATTTTATGGGATGTGTTGCAGTGACCGCTGTGACAGATAGGGGGCACTGTATGGGTCATGTACACAGGCATATCCATTGTGGTAATGAATATAGGATGGTAAATGACCATTATGTATCCCAGGGTGGGTGGCCCTGGGATGGAAGCTTGAATGTGTGTTAAACAGCAGAGGTAGAGCTGAGGTTTTGTTACAGTGTATCAAGGAGAGCTTTCAGGTGGCTGGTGAGAGAGACAGGTAGGACCAGTCACCTACAAACCCACCCAGGGGCATGGCTATGGACCATATAAGGTGACCAGGGTAGGTCACATGAGTGAGTGCCTGCATCTGACTGGTCCGTGTGGAAAGGTCCCAGAAGCCTGTCGTGCTGGAAGGTGGGCTGCCTTCCTGAAGCACACATGTGGACGCCACTGACCGTGTGTGGCCTGTTTTTAATAGCCAGTGAGTACTGAACAGTCCCCAGGAGGAAAGGGACATCAGGACAGAGAAGCAGCGAGAGGTAACCCCAGAGAGGGGGAGTTATCTGAGAGACTGTAGAGCCTGTTTGATGGACAAAGTGCAGCTTGTGTGACCACAGGGCTAAGAGAGCGGAGCTCTACATTGAATCTTCGTTTGGTCTGATGTAAGACTGTTGCTGCTATATGGTTTATGCTGCACAATAGACCAGATGGACTGATTTATGTGAACAACCCGTGCCTGACGTGGTAAATCCGCTGCCGAGTGAGTGTCCCTCAACATGCACACTGGGCGCTACCTTACAATTGGTGGAGAATGCTAAGGGCACTGTTGTAGCCTTGCTGCTAGGGGCAAGGGATGAGGTCTGCAAATCTCGGTTGCTAAGCGCAACGGTTCCAAGAAGCACATGTTGCAGTGCTGGCGACTCTGAGCCAGGGGAGCAAATGGTCGTGAAAACCATGAGTTATGCTGACCGAGGTCAGAGAAAGAGACTGTTGATAATTTGTGGGATACCTCTGAGGAGAAGAGGCGTCCGGGAACCTGTGTGGCCGACACCAGCAGGTAACAGACAGGTGTCCGTGTTGTACTGACCGGGGTCAGTGAGAAAGACTGTGTACTTGAATGGTTCAGAGTGCCAGGTCCGGGAGGGTCAGTGTTGGGAAATTCTGGGGGAAGAATCGGATCCTTGGAGAACATGCTGTGACTTTGAACTTGGTGAGGTCATGTTTGTTTTTGTGTTGTGTTTTTTTTCTCCTCCCTCTCAAGCCAGCTTGCGGTGGCTCAGTGGGGTCATGAAGGTGACAAGCGGCTTGCTGTAACTCGGCGGGGTTACGACGGTGACAAGCGGCTGGCTGTAACTCGGCGGGGTTAAGAAGGTTGCTGTGGATCGGTGGGTCCAAGAATACAGCGCAGCAGGAGCTGCAGTGACGCCAGCAGCTGTTTGTGAGTGGCAGCCGGAGGTGCCAGTAATTTGGGGCTACAGCAGGAGCTGTAGCAGTGCTAGTAGGAGCTGGTGTGGTGTCATGCTTAAAGGGTCAGTACAAGCCCCAAACACATAAACTGTACAGTGTGAACTTTGGTCTAAGAAGGCCTGTAGAAGGCACATGGGGAAATCCCGAAATGGGGCGGTGACCCAAATCGGGGTGGCAACCCAAAAAGGGGTGGAGTCCCAGCGGGAGGCGGAGTCCAAAAAGGGGATAGTGGTCCAAAAAGGGGCAGAGTTTTCAAAAGGGGCAGCCCTGGGTACTTCAGTGGACATGTCTGGGGAACAGCGGTGTTTGTGTCTGACTTTTTCTGAGTGCAGCACATTATTTCCGGATGACGACGGTCCGCATGTGTGTATCGTGATGCTACACCGTGAAGGAGTCTCTGGGCGGCTGGACTCAAAGAGTCAGGTGGCTCTGACAGGGACTCCTCTCGTTTTCTGTCTGACCGAGAAATAGGTCAAGGTTCGCTGCCACCATTGGGTCACTGTGGACTATACTGTGAACAGAGTAATGATTGAGGGGTCCAAAAGGGTTGAGTGCCAAGGTGGCAGTATACCACCAAACTTAGTGTATCCCTTTGAGAGGGGCCAGGACTTTGTCTTGTTTGAAGATGCATGGGATCTTGATGAAAGGTGGTGTGGCTCAAAGGAGGAGGTAGCACCACCTAAGGTCGATAGTCCAGAGCTCCGGGTGACCGAGAGAAAGTGTGGGTCTGACCAACTCGGGGATTTGGCTGAGGTGACCAAACGTGACCGTGGCAGGCGGGGTACCTCCAGAAAAGGGGTCCAACACCTGTGTGAATGGGGGCTTGCTGTTCCTGGATGACAGGGTGAGTGGTGACTCCAATTTGACCGCTATCACCCGAGAGCTAGAGGGTCAAGTTGACAACCTGACCAAGGAAGGGTGCATGTGGAAAGAGCGAGTTGACAGTTTTCACCAGGTCGAAGCAGACATATGAAACTCGGAGAGAGAGCGCCAAGAGATCTGTCAACAGCTGGCGAAGGAATGTTTAAAGATGGCGAGTTTGGAAATCGCCAACTCCATGCAGTTGGAGCGGCTGCGCCACCTAGAGTCCGAGCTCTCGGTAGTCAAGGCCCTGAGACAAACGGCTGAGCACAGAGTGGATGAGCTGGAGAAAGAAGCCTTGGAGCTCAAAGGTCACCTGTCAATGTGGCAAAGATGAATAAAACCCTCAGATAAGATGTGGAAGTGCTCAAAGAAACTGTAAGAGGTCTTCTGCGGGAGAAGAAGTTGGTGGAGTAAGACTTACAGCGTCCGGGCCCGAGTGATGACAAAACAGAACTGCCAGTACCCATCTTGGCAAGGGGTCTCAAAGAGGTAAAATCTCCTGAAGATTTGGAGCGGAAAGCTGAACAAGATATTCCCCCGGTCGGCACATCTGTATTAAGGGAATTGTTCGTGGTAAACCACAAGCCTTCTATCCAGGAAGAGAGCAAGTGCACTACCTTCAAGTGTGTGATTGACGTACCTGAAGACATGCAAGAAGCCTGTACCAATGAAGGTGTGCATGAGATTTTAAAAAAGGCGGTCAAAGTGTGTAAGGTGCACTGGGCACCTGAGACTCAGCAGTTGGTGGTACAAACAAACAAGGAAGACACAGCAAAGCGGGTAGCTGTCCTGACGGATATGCATCTGCAATGTCTCCACGCTAAACAGATGCTCAGGTGGAGTAATATGAAAACTGCTCCTCATCTAGAGCTGACAAGGGAAGCTAAGAATCGGCTGGGCTTGGGGGAAGAAGTAATTCCAGTACCCAAATATCTGGTGGAGAGAGTCGTTGGAAGGCTCGGTAAAGTGATGCAAAACCTTGTGGATGTCTTCAGTGTGGTGAGGGTGAGGATCCCTCCTGATGGTGAAGTCCAGGTATCTGGTGAAGAGGGCATGATTCCCATCATTGTGGTTGGCTCTATGGAAGGCCTTAGGAACTTTCGGATGCTCCTGGAGTATTGAGTGACATACCTGCAGGAGATGGAGCAGTTGAGACTGAACCGACTGCGGATTAATAAAGAGGTGTGGAACATCAGGTGGAGGCCGCCTTCAACCCAAGATGTAAGGACCCGAAGGGTTCCTCCAAGTAGTGTAATGGCAGGTGGCCGAAGACTGTCAGCAAGGCAAGGACATCAAAAATCTGCAAGTGGCAGTTCGACTGGCAGTACGAGGCTGCGAAACCTTAGCTCCGGTGCGATACTCAATGGGTCAGACTCAGGCCAGACAGTTGACGCGACTGTAAGTGGGACTTCTGACTGTACCAACCGGGAGAGCCGGTCGCAGAGAGAAGTCGGGGGGACGGAGCAGACAGGCAAAGTGTGGAAACAGAAAGGTGTCTGGTGACGCAGACGGACTTTGACTGGAAGGCCAAAGCCCAAGGCCGATATACTGACCGCTGGGGCGGGGGAGGCCTAACGTAAATATGATGCCATATGACGCCCAAAACAGATGGAGACGGTCCTCTCGACTTGAAGGGCAAGGTGACATGGGTGCCCGGTCTCGAGACCCCTGGGTGATGTCATGTGTTCAACCCCACAAGTTTGAACACAGGGGGGAGGTATGTGGTGCACTGACCGCTGTGACAGCTAGGGGGCACTGTGTGGCTCATGCACACAGGCATATCCATTGTGGTAATAAATATAGGATGGTAAATGACCATTATGTATCCCAGGGTGGGTGACCCTGGGATGGAAGCTTGAATGTGTGTTAAACAGCAGAGGTACGGCTGAGGTTTTGTTACAGTGTATCAGGGAGAGCTTTCAGGTGGATGGTAAGACGGGTGGGTCCAGTCACCTACAAACCCACCCAGGGGTGTGGCTACGGACCATAAAAGGTTGACCAGGGTAGGTCACATGAGTGAGTGCCTGGATCTGATTGGTCCGTGTGGAAAGGTCCCGGAAGCCTGTCGTGCTGGAAGGTGGGCTGCCTTCCTGGAGCGCACATGTGGACGCCACTGACCGTGTGTGGCCTGTTTTTAATAGCCTTTGAGTACTGGACAGTCCCCAGGAGGAAAGGGAGATCAGGACTGAGAAGCAGCGAGAGGTAACCCCAGAGAGGGGGAATTATCTGAGAGACTGTAGAGCCTGTTTGCTGGACGAAGCGCAGCTTGTGTGACCACAGGGCTAAGCAGAGCTCTACATTTAATCTTCATTTGGTCTGATGTAAGACTGTTGCTCCTATATGGTTTATGCTGGCCAATAAACCAGATGGACTGATTTATGTGAACAACCCATGCCTGGCGTTGTTAATCTGCTGCCGAGTGAGTGTCCCTCAACATGAACACTGGGCGCTACCTTACAGGGAGCATAATGTATGGAATATCTTATGGGGCCATAACCTTTATCGGGCAGCATATGCGGCATTATTAACCTTTGTGCAGCATTATATAGGGTGTATTTTGTATGGAGCATCTTATGGGGCCATCTTGGACTGTATGGAGCATTATATGGGGCTCCTGATTCAATACGGAAATTCAAAAACATTTAACCTACTGATGTCTCAATTAATTTTACTTTTATTGGTATCTATTTTCATTTTTGAAATTTACCAGTAGCTGCTGCATTTTCCACCCTAGGCTTATACGCGCGTCAATAAGTTTTCCCAGCTTTTTGTGGCAAATTTAGGGGGGTCGGCTTATACACGGATCGGCTTATACATGAGTATATATGGTACCTGTTGTTGGGCATAATGGACCTAATGGGTCAATTAGAATTCCCTTTATACTGGGAATGTGAACAGTTTTGAATGTTTGCCTGAGACTAAATGGGATAGGGATATTGTTTCGGGCCAAAATAGGCCAAGTCCATGGTAGAGTGGAAACTGTTGTATGACAAGACTCAAAGGTCATACGTACCCACAGTTTAGATTCTCTACAGTGCAGAATGTCTAAGATTCTTGCATGGGTGGACGCCAGATAGTATTTTCGGCAGTCCGGCAAACCTATACCCCCAAAATCCTTTGGAAGCACCAAAACAATACTACCAATTCTTGGGTGTCCCGTCGACCAAACAAATTGACTGAATTTACGTTGGACCCTCATCCAGAAGGAGAATGGGATATATATCAGGATAGTTAGTAAATAGAAAAGTGTATGCAATATAGTGTGATAAAACACTCCGGGATCGCCTTTGCTGGGGTCAAAGGTCACGTGCGTTCAGCATGAAACTCAGGCGCAGAGCTGGGATTCGGGTATAACTGACACTGGGTCAGGTTTATTAACGGTGAAAGCAATGCATAAAGAAATAAAACATAAAACAAATCCTTGCCTGTCCGGCACTAACTAAACAAGGTACAACCTAACTACCAACTGGCGGGCTTCTCCTGTCCAGCCAAACCACAGTTGCAGTGGGCACTGCTTTCACTCACATGCGTCTCTCACACAGACAGGCTCTCTGTGTTCCCAGGCTGAGACACTCACACAACCACCTGGCATCCTTTTATATCAGCCTCCCATTATTCATTAGTAACCAGGTGATATACTGACCAGACTAGGCCACATAGGAAAGGTATCTGGGTGAGATATACCTGCCCTCATCCACTATTCCCACATGATTCTCACATATCCCCCCCCTCTGCTCAGACCAATCCGGTCGAGCAATGACACCCGCCAAACAGTGCACTCGGGACAGGGCATCTGCATTCCCCATCTGTACCCCTGGGCGGTGCTCCACCGTAAAAGTGTAGGCCTGCAGGGCAAGGAACCACCGGGTCACCCGGCTATTCCATTCCTTGTTCAAGTGCATCCACTTGAGAGGGGCATGGTCAGTGATCAGCCTGAATTTCGACCCGCCAGGTAATATTTGAGGGCCTCTAGAGCCCACTTAATGGTTAGGCACCCTTTTTCTATGACTGCATACTTTTGTTCATGTTTGTTCAGCTTCCTGCTGAGATAGAGGACTGGGTGTTCCACTCCGTCCCTTACTTGTGACAGTACGGCCACGATACCGGTATCAGAGGCATCTGTTTGTACCACAAACTCGCTGCAGAAGTCTGGAGTCACCAGTACTGGTTGAGAGCAAAGTGCCCGTTTTAGGCTATGGAAGGCTTCTTCAGCCGCTAAACTCCATTTAATCATGACGGAGTCTTTCCCTTTTGTAAGATTCGTCAGGGGGGTAGAGATGGCTGTAAAATTGGGTATGAACCGGCGATAATAGCCGGCGATCCCCAGAAAGGCTTGCACCTGCTTCTTGTTGACAGGTTGCGGCCAGTCCTGAACCGCCTGAATCTTATCGAGCTGGGGTTTAACAATACCCCTCCCAATTACATACCCCAAATACCGGGCTTCTTCTAGCCCGATGTAACATTTCTTGGGGTTCGCGGTTAGACCTGCCTCCCACAGGTCGTCAATCACAGCTTGTACTTTCTGGAGATGAGTCTCCCAGTCCAAGCTGTAAATGACAATGTCATCCAAATAGGCCGAAGCGTACTGCCTATATGGCCTCAGGACTCGATCCATCAGTCTCTGGAAGGTCGCCGGTGCCCCGTGCAGTCCAAACGGCATATACACATACTGAAATAAACCTTCCGGCGTAGCAAATGCCGTCTTTTCTCTGGCAGCCTCCGCCAGAGGGATCTGCCAATACCCCTTTGTAAGGTCTAGGGTCGTAATATACCGGGCTTTTCCTAACCGATCTATTAACTCGTCGACCCGGGGCATAGGGTAGGCATCAAATTTTGAGACTGCATTCAGTTTCCTGAAGTCATTGCAGAACCGGATGGTGCCGTCCGGTTTAGGAATTAGCACAATCGGGCTGGACCAAGCACTGTGCGATTCCTCAATGACTCCTAACTCTAACATTGCCTTCACTTCTCGGGAAACAGCTTCACGGCGCGCTTCCGGGATTCGGTAGGGTTTTACGTGAACTGTGACACCAGGTTCCGTTACGATGTCATGTTTCATTAGCGTAGTCTGCCCGGGTTTTTCTGAGAAAAACTTTTGGTTGTGAAGTAGAAACTGCATGACCTCAGTCTTTTGCCGCTCCGAGAGAGTCTCTGCAACCCGTACCTCCGGTACGGTATGCCAGCAGACGGGACGGGCCAGCTCCGCTGACAAGGCAGACTGATCTTTCCAGGGTTTTATCAGATTTACATGATAAATCTGTTCAGGTTTCCGTTTACCTGCCTGGTATACTTTGTAGTTTACTTCACCAACTCTTTCCTTGATCTCAAAGGGGCCCTGCCACTTTGCCAGGAACTTACTGTCCACCGTGGGGACCAGGATCAACACCCTATCTCCGGGTGCAAACGTACGGATCTTGGCGCCCCTATCATAGATTCTTTTTTGGGCTCCTTGAGCCTGCATCATGTGTTCTTTGACGATAGGCATAACAGCCACAATACGGTCCTGCATTTGTGTGACGTGATCTATCACCATTTTAAACGGAGTGACCTGACCCTCCCAGGTTTCTTTTGCAACGTCTAACAGTCCGCGAGGACGTCGGGCGTACAATAACTCGAAAGGCGAGAATCCCGTGGAAGACTGGGGAACTTCCCTGATGGCAAAAAGCAAATACGGAAGTAAATAGTCCCAGTTCTTCCCATCCTTGTCTATCACCTTTCTCAGCATCTGCTTCAGAGTTTTATTGAACCGTTCAACCAACCCGTCTGTTTGAGGGTGATACACGGATGTGCGTAACGGTTCGATTTGTAACAATCGGCAGAGCTCCTTCATTACCCTGGACATAAAGGGAGTCCCCTGGTCGGTGAGTATCTGTTTTGGTATACCGACCCGACTAAACACATGCACCAGTTCCTTGGCAATCGTCTTGGTGGCCATGTTACGCAAAGGGATGGCCTCCAGGTAACGCGTGGCATAATCCAAGATGACCAGGATATGTTGGTGTCCACGTGCAGACCGTGGAAGGGGCCCAACTAAATCCATCCCAATCCTCTCAAACGGGACTTCAATAATAGGTAGGGGTACCAAAGGGCTACAGAACCGGGGTTTAGGTGCAGAGGCTTGGCAGTCAGGACAAGACTCACAATATACACGAATATCGTAATGCATACCTGGCCAAACAAAACAGTGTAATATCCTTTCGGTGGTTTTCTGGACTCCCAGGTGACCTCCCATCACATGTACATAGGCCAGGTCCAGCACCTGCCGCCGGTAGGGTTTTGGCATGACTAATAGTTGCACCGTATCTTCCCCCTTTTTCTCTATCTGATAGAGTAAATCATTCTCCAGAACCATGTAAGGATATGCCAGCCTAGAGCCAGGTTCTACAGGTACCCCATTTATCACTTTTACATTTGTCCTAGCCTGAGAAAGGGTAGGATCCTTTATTTGCTCGCTTTGGAAGTCATCTTTCTGAACTTCTAAATCTGGCAAACGGGGAGGTGGACGGCTGTCGGCCTCCTCCTCTTCCCCGGTCTCCTCCGTATCACCCGCCATGACTGAAAACGGGAACTGCAGGTCATTTCCAGCAGACTCTTCCCCCGAGTCTTCCAGGGAGACCTCTTCCAGGGGTTCGGGACCCACACGCGCCCTGGGAGAAGAATCATGTACACTATTACCCTGAGGTATCAAAATGATTCTCCCACAATTGCCAGAAGTGGGGAAAATCCCGGCCCAGGATAACATCATGCAAGAACGCCAGGACGAGTCGCACTTTATGTTGCACAGACCCATAGTAAGTAGTAACGCATATGACCGTGGTGAGGTACGAACAGGTGTCTCCATGCACACACGTTACAGAAAATTTGTCTGATGGTCCAGTCGGGGCTGACACCAGACTGGCCTTCACCAGAGTCACCACACTTCCTGAGTCTAACAATGCCACCACATTTTTTCCATCAACAGTTAAATCACACAAGTGTTTCTCCACATCCTTTTGACCAGCATTCACACTCACTACCCGTGCAACCATAGACATGCGGTTTTTAGAGTCTGTGACGTCGCACTGCATGAGTTCAGTCGTGAGCGGACAGTTTGCAACAATGTGTCCCATCTCTTGGCAGCGGAAACACCTAACGGGCCCCTTGCTTAGACCATAGTTCGTTACTCTCGGCCTCGCAGTGCGGGCAGTCCCGTTTTCCTCCCCCACTGTCTTAGGGATTTTTCCTTCTCCCCTACTCCCTGGAACAGTCTTACCGGTTCCACGTGGAGATGATGAAGAACGAGGTGGGGTAGCGTCGTCTCAGAGTCCATCCGCCACGGAGTAACGTTCAACCAGATCCACCAGTTGATCTGCTGTCGTAGGATTTCCATGGCTTACCCACTTCCTCAGGGCTGGCGGTAGGGCTCTCAGGTATTTGTCCATGACGACTCTCTGGATTATCTCTGGCGCTGTCTGCACCTCGGGTTGTAGCCACTTCTTCGTCACGTGGATCAGGTCGAACATCTGTGACCGCGGTGGTTTATCCGGCTGATAAGTCCATTGATGCACTCTCTATGCAAGGACAGCGGTCGTCACTCCCAGCCGGGCCAAGATCTCGGCTTTCAGTTTGTCAAAGTCCTGCGCAGATTCAGGCTCTAAGTCATAATAAGCCTTTTGGGCCTCACCGGAAAGAAACGGAGCAATCAGGCCGGCCCATCGTGCCTTCGGCCATTTTTCTCGCATCACCGTCCGTTCAAACGTGGTCAGGTATGCCTCGACGTCATCTTCGGTCGTCATCTTCTGCCAGTACCGACTCACATGAATCACTCTCGACTCTGCTTCCAGGTTAAACCTCAGGTAAGCTTGCCAGGGGCTGCGCCACCTGCTGGAGAAGCGAACGATCGGTAGCTGTCATGTCCACCAACTCCTTCAGCTGGGCCATCATCACCCGATTAGCTTCTTGCTGGACGGCGGTGGACTGTACCAGCGCTTTCACCACGTCCTCCATGCTCATGCTTCCAACGTGATGCCTGTGTTCTCCACCACAATGTGATAAAACACTCCGGGATCGCCTTTGCTGGGGTCAAAGGTCACGTGCGTTCAGCATGAAACTTAGGCGCAGAGCTGGGATTCGGGTATAACTGACACTGGGTCAGGTTTATTAACGGTGAAAGCACTGCATAAAGAAATAAAACATAAAACAAATCCTTGCCTGTCCAGCACTAACTAAACAAGGTACAACCTAACTACCAACTGGCGGGCTTCTCCCGTCCAGCCAAACCACGGTTGCAGTGGGCACTGCTTTCACTCACTTGTGTCTCTCACACAGACAGGCTCTCTGTGTTCCCAGGCTGAGACACTCACACAACCACCTGGCATCCTTTTATATCCGCCTCCCATTATTCATTAGTAACCAGGTGATATACTGACCAGACTAGGCCACATAGGAAAGGTATCTGGGTGAGATATACCTGCCCTCATCCACTATTCCCACATGATTCTCACAATAGTCATTTTGAGGATGTTAACCTGGCCAAACCAAGGTTCCAGGAATTAAGATCCCCTTCCAATCTGGACAAAAATCGACCAAAGGTCAAGTCAAACAAATCTGATAAATCTGCCCAAATCTGATAAATAATGGTGCCCAAGTAGCTAATATGATTATTTGAGGGCCATTTAAATGGAAAATTAATTTTCAGAACATTCACCATTTGCAAAGGTAGGGAAATATTCATGGCTTCAGATTTTTCGAGATTGATGTTAAAATTGGACCAACAACTAAAATGTGCCAACTCAGAGGTATCCGCTAAATAAACTAGCAGATCATCAGCAAATGCAGAACACTTATACTCTGAACCCGCTAATGTGATTCCCCATATTTCAGGATTAGCACGTATGGCCTCCATAAGATGTTCCATTATCAGGATATACAGCATTGGGGAAAGGGGGAAACCTTGTCGAGTACCATTCTTTATAGTAAAAGAGGCCGAAAGGGAGCCGTTCATTTTTAGCTGGGCTGAGAGGGTGTGGTAGAGGGCTAAGATTTTTTAAGTAAATGCAGGACTTAAACTGATGTGGCTCAGGGTTTGAGAGAGAGAAGACCATTAGATTCTATGAAAAGCCTTTTCAGCATCAAGCGATAGGATCATTAAAGGGTTTTTTTTGAGTGTGTGCATGATTAATAATATCTATTGTTTTTAAAGTGTTATCTCGTGTCTCTCTTCCCAGAACAAAACCAACCTGGTGTACCCAGGTGCATTATATGAGGGAGGTGTTATTTAAGTCTATTGGCCAAAAGCTTAGCATATATTTTTAAATCTACATTTAATAAAGATATAGGCCTATAGCTACTACATGAGTTGAAGTCTTTCCCTGGTTTGGGGATGACTGCAATATGTGCCGTTGTGGAATGGGGAGGAACGAAAATATACTCTGATATGGAATTAAACAATTTTTAATATTAACGGAGACAATTGTTCAAAATATACTTTATAGAATTCTGCTGAGATACCATCAGGCTCTGGATTTTTATTGCTAGGGAGATCTCGAACAGAGGCTTCTAGTGTCATGATCCAGACCGGGTTTTGAGTCCTTTCTTTCCCTGTTCCCGGTCTAGTCATTTCAGGGGTTAATTTTTCTCAGCCTCAGTCTGGTTTCTGGTTTGCTATTTAGCTCCGCTGCATCCTCCAGGTGGTATTAACTGTACTTCTGCCTTCGGCATGTGTATCTGACTCTGGTATATCCTGATTTGTCCTGCTGTGAACCTGACCGGATTTTGAGTCCTGTCTTTCCATGTTCCCGGTCTAGTCATTTCAGGGGTTAATTTTTCCTGCTTTGATTTGTCCTGCTTTGATCCAGACTGGGTTTTGAGTCCTGTCTTTCCATGTTCCATTTTCTGTTCCATGTTTCCATTTGTCCTGCTGTGATCCAGACCGGGTTTTGAGTCCTGTCTTTCCATGTTCCCGGTCTAGTCATTTCAGGGGTTAATTTTTCCTGCTTTGATTTGTCCTGCTTTCATCCAGACCGGGTTTTGAGTCGTCTTTCCATGTTCCATGTTCCATGTTTCCATTTGTCCTACTGTGATCCAGACCGGGTTTTGAGTCCTGTCGTTCCATGTTCCCGGTCTAGTCATTTCAGGGGTTAATTTTTCTCAGCCTCGGTCTGGTTTCTGGTTTGATATTTAGCTCCGCTGCATCCTCCAGGCGGTATTACCTATACTTCTGCCTTCGGCATGTGTATCTGACTCTGGTATATCCTGATTTGTCCTGCTGTGATCCCTGACTTGCCCCGTGGCTGTTTATTCCCTCTGTCTGTCCTGACTCAGTGTTTCCCTGTAAGTTTATTGACTCCCTCATTTTGACTTGTCTTGCATTCGGACCTGTTTCTGTCTTTTGTCTTTGTCTTGTCTGCTTCCGACCTTTACTGATCCCCTGGCATGTTTCTGACCACGTGTTCTGCTGTGACCTCTGGTACTTCTGCTCCTGACTGGCTCTGACTCGGCTCATCTGACCACTCTCCCGCCACCTGGTGTGTACTTTTATAGTTTAAATTTTTTTTAATTCAAATATTGATTCAATGTTAGAATAAATATTGTTTTTTTATTATTATTTTTAAACATATTTTTGCAATTGTTTAAAAAAAATTTTTATTTCATTCTTAGTTTTACACCCTGTCCCACTATGGGACACTCATTTTCTGCAGGCTGATCGCTTCTATAGCATGCACATCTGCATGCTATAGAAGCTGTCAGTGCTGCAGCTTCTGTGCACTGACCTGACAGACTTCCTGACATGCACTGCGCATGACAGGAAGTCTCTCAGGCCTGGAGACCCGATGTTATCATGATGACATCGGGTCTCCATGGCAGCGATCGGAACCCCGCTTCTCCGATCCAAAGACAGAGAGGCTGTCGTCACAGCTGACAGCCCCTTTGCCTGCTCCCGGAACGCTGCTAACATATTTGATCGCAGTGTGCCGGGGGTTAAAGTGCAGGATTGTAGACACAGGGGGCAGAATGGAGACATGGTGCAGGATGGAGAAAAATGGGGCAGGATCATGGTGCAGGATGGAGACGGATGGGGCAGGATGGAGACAGGTGGGGAAGGATCATGGGGCAGAATAGAGACATATGGGGCAGGATGGAGACAGATGGTGCAGGATCATGGGGCGGAATGGATACGATGGAGACAGATGGGGCAGGATCATGGGGAAGATGGGGCAGGATCATGGAACAGACGGGGCAGGATCATGGGACAGATGGGGAGATAATATGGGGCAAGATGGGACATCACATGGGGGCATGGATGCTCATGAGGGCAGGATGGGAGAACATATGGGGCCAGGATGGGAGAACATATGGATGGAGCCAGGAATTAGACACACAGGGGCCAGGATAGAGGATATTATTACCATAGGGGCTATTAAGGGATATTATTACTGCAGTGGTGTATTTATTTATTTTTTGAGGATACTGTTTTAAATGGGGTAAGCGGTCCTCTTACTTTGCAGAGCGACACTGTCGCCTTTTTGTCATCTATAAAGTAGATATGACAGGCTCAAACCCCAACTTAGGTGCTCTGGGAAAAAACAAGACTAAAGTATAGGAGTAACCCCGGCACACTAATAACATGAAAGTAAAGTCTTCTCAACGACAGTCTTTAATTGTTGTGATTTTATTGATTGTGAAAAAAAAAGGGTGGTGTTACAATCCAAAAAAGGGTGGTGTTACAATCCAACGTTTCAGCTCTACATCTCGAGCTTTCATCAGGGATATGACTAGATCCTTGGTTTAGACTTCCGGCCTCCTCCACACCTCACTAGATTTAGGACACAAGGACGGGAGTCACGTGCTGACCCTACACATCGTGGTTACTATAGGTACTGTTCCAGCAGCTGGACTACAAAGGCAAACCTATACCACTTATACACACACCTCAAAACCAAGGATCTAGTCATATCCCTGATGAAAGCTCGAGATGTAGAGCTGAAACGTTGGATTGTAACACCACCCTTTTTTGGATTGTAACACCACCCTTTTTTTTTTTTTCACAATCAATAAAATCACAACAATTAAAGACTGTCGTTGAGAAGACTTTACTTTCATGTTATTAGTGTGCCGGGGTTACTCCTATACTTTAGCCTTTTTGTCATCATCTGGTGTAGTTTATAATTTGGGAAAAAATTAAGTAATGTGTACAGCAAGCAATTCTGTAGATAACTGTTATTTCCTGCAGAGACAAGACCTGGCTGGGAGAAGTGATGGTGGTCTGTGCTGGATGAAGATGAAAAGCAAAGATTAAGGACTTCACCTAGAGATGTCACTGGTGAGTCAGTGTGTTACCTGTACACTTACACTATACACTGTATACTATATACAGCGGTCCTGTGTACAATGTCACCAGTGATCACTGTATTACCTTTACACTATACACTATATACAGAGCTCCTGTGTATAATGTCACCGGTAATCACTGTATTACCTGTACAGAGTCACTGCATGCTAAGTACAGATCTCCTGTGTATAATGGCATTTTTTTGTTGATATCACACATGAGCTTAATGTACTGAACAAGAAGTTACAAGGCCAGGGGCAATTTGTCAGTGCTGCCTATGACAACGTGAGAGCATTCTCAACAAAACTTATGGGTCGCCCGACAGGGCAGTGGGGTACTCGTTACCGGGACGGTATCTCAGAGGGAAGTGTCACAGTAGCGGTGACCCGGTCCGTATAAAAGGGGTTACGAGTGGCTGGTTAAAGTTTATAAGTGGATGATACGTGACGCCACCTGTGGTGCTCGGCAATGAAGGGGTTAAGCCAACGCTGCTGGAAAATCCTCTGGGACAGATGGTATAAGGCAACAAGATGTAATAGCTCCCCACATGTAGAGCTGTAGTCCCAGGGCAGTGGTAATAGGTGTTGAGGAAGAGTGTCTAGCACAGAGATGTAGCAGTGCTGGAGGGTTTGCAGGAAGAATGCAATGACACAACAGGGTGCAGTTTCCATTACCTTTACTGTGCTTTGTAAGTACAGTCCAGGGTCCAGATTACAGATGGAACAGAGGCTGGCCAGCTTGGAAGCAACTTAAGAATCTCTCTATGAAGAAGGGTTGTGTAGTCTCCGTTCTAGCACTTTCTAAGGTCCTTGCAGTACTGTGTTACACTGAAGTTCCACTTGCTGGTTCTCTTTTAGAACTCCCTCGTATGGCAGACAGCTGTAGCCTCCTTCTTCTGGTTCACACGTTGCTGTTGTGCCTCCGAGTCTTATGTGGGAACAGAGCATTTACAGCTTCCTATTCCTCCGGTTTCTGCTTCAGGAACATCAGTATCCGTACAACCTTGGAGACCAGACTCCAGACCATGTGCTACAGCTAGAAGTGAGCCTGCACTCTGCTCAATCCTCCAGCTCATCTCCTCACCTCCACACACGTTTCCCTCCTCACACAAACTGACCAATTTCCCCTTTCTGGTCCCCAGAGAGCAGCTCCTCCCCTAGTTTTGGTTCAGAGCTCCCTCTGCTGGCTTGGAGTGGGAACTGTGCTGTGTGTTGTGTTTAACTGATAGAGAGACCCTTTATTGCTTCCAAGTATGACATCACACTCCCTAGGAGGAAGGTAATGCCACTGTGGCGACCATACTCTTGGGGGCGCCACATTTATGTTATGGAAAGCCAAGCTTTCTCAGACAAACCTTTGCCACTTCCCATCATGCAAGACACTCATGGAAGCAGGCACACCATTCAGTGGTGAGGAGTATATGGATGTCATTTTGAAGCTACAGGAGGAATTTGATCACAGATTTGAAGACTTCAAGACGCACAGAGCCACATTTCAAATTTTTGCAGACCCCTTCTCCTTTGATGTGCAAGATGCCCCTCCTGTGCTTCAAATGGAGCTCATTGACCTGCAGTGCAACTCTGAAATCAAAGCCAAGTTCAGGCAGGTGAGTGGAAAAGCAGACAAGCTCGGGCAATTTCTTTTTTTTGTAATTCTTTATTTTATTAATAAAGAGAGATTACAGCAATACAGAAGCAAGACATGTTCAAATTTTGAGGTACAAGTCTGTATGTAGAATTACAGAGCATTAATTATACAGTTTTACTCTTTTCAAACAATATACTGTAACACTTAACGAGGTAAATAACCTAACTAAAACTAACCCATTACATAGGCAGGTATCCTTGATGCTCTAGGGCATACTTTACAAAGAAAAACAAGCTCTTGAGGTTCTCCGATAAAAATATTAGTGAAGAGGCCCGATGAACCGCCCCCACCAGAATGTCGCCTCAGCCGATTCAACGCTCTCTCATGCACCTCTGTTGTAATTATGACCTTAGATAGTTTGAAGAAATTGGCTCAGTAGCCCCCAGGGCTCAGTCACTCCTCGCTACTTACTCGGCCGCCATGGCACCCCCCAGCCTCCCCGCAGTGTCCTGGAAATGTATCCAAGGTGCCCAGGTTTTCTTAAATTTCTCATGAGATGACGAGTCCCAACTCGTGAGCTCCTCGAGTCTAAACAAATCTCTTATTTTACGTTTCCACTCTGTCAGAGTCGGGGGGGTTTGCTGTTTCCACCTAAGGGCGATCAATTGTTTTGCTGCTCCCAGCATCAATGGCGCTAGCTCATGCTTCTTAGGTTGGAAATTCTCTGAAGGTAAGGATAAGAGTGCCTCCGCCGCAGTCAGGTCTGCCTTAAGTATGCTAAGGTTCTTCATAAACCCAATGACATCTGACCAGAATTGGGCGAGAGTAGGACAGAACCAAAAAATGTGAGACAGGTTACCCCGCGACTCCCCACACCTCCAGCACAGAGGGGAGCTAATCAGTCCCAAATGATGCAGTTTTTCTGGTGTGTAGTACCATCGCGATAGTAACTTATAAGCCGACTCTTGAAATAGAACACAACGGGAGAAGCCATGAGAAGCAGCACAGATCTTTTGTTTGTCCAGTGGGGATAAAGAAATATTTAGTTCCACTTCCCACGAATGTAGGAAAGGTGGCTGGGAGGAGTTTTCCTCATCTATGAGATTGGAATAGAATTTTGATACCACTTTCGGGACATAATGGTTAACCTTCGTCAATATTTCCAACCAGAGCCATTTAGTGGGCAACTGAGGAAGTGTTTTGATTTGACTCATAAAGTAAGTTATGTGTGAGAGTTGTAAATGGTTTATGGGACGTCTCCCCGCAGTCACTGGCCAGCCATTTGCGCACAGAATTTTCCCCTGTAATAAGTGAGAAATAGGTTTGTTTGGTAATGAGGACCAGAGTCCATACGGGTCTGTGAAATCTGGTATAAATATGTAAGGTATGAGCCCAATTGGAATTTTATCTAGGAAGTTGCAGTGGGGTGCTCTTATCGGTATCAATGTGCGTCTGGTGCGTAGGATGGCCAGAAGGATATCTCCCAGACCAGTTTTAGGTAGTGTGCAATCTGTCCACAAGAATTTTAGCGCATTCCTACCCATGAGCTGCATCTCTATGTGTGCATCGTGTCCTTTTTCTGCCCATTTTATTAATTTCAACCAGTTTGCCAATAAGATAGTCTGATGATAAGCCGTGAGATTAGGTAGGCCAACTCCCCCTCTTCGCTTTGGGCGCGATAGGAGTCGCAAGGGCAACCTGGCCCTTTTGTGTCTCCAAACAAATTTCGCCATCAGGCGATCTAAAGCGCGTAAAAATGACTCAGGGAGTTCGATTGGGATCATACTCATCACATAGAATATTTTAGGGAACACGTATGACTTCATCACATTTACCCTACCCAACCAGGACAAGAGAGGAACGTTGTATGTCTTTAAAAGAGTTTCAACGTGTTTTAACAGGGGGGGGGAGTTATGCTGGAACAGCGTACAGGGGTCGTTCGAGATATATATCCCAAGGTACTTGAGGGTATTGCGTTGCCATGTAAAAGGGGCCAGGCTTTTCAGAATCTGAACATCCCTCTCTGTTGCCGTGATATTCAAAGCCTCAGATTTATGTAAGTTTATTTTAAAATTTGAGAGTTCTCCGAATAGGGAGAAGAGTTCCAGGACCCTAGGAACTGCAGTTCTCAGGTTAGATAAAAGTAATAAAAGGTCATCTGCGAAGGCAACCGCTTTCAATTCCAGCTGATTAATTTTAAACCCTTTAATCCCGGGGTCCTGCCTGATGGCTTGGATGAATGACTCCATCACTAAGACAAATAAAGTAGGGGAGAGAGGGCAACCCTGCCTAGTGCCATTATTGATGGCAAAAGGCGCCGACAATATCCCATTCACCCTGACCCTGGCTGTAGGGAAGGCATACAGTGACATGATTGCGTCTATGAAAGGAGGAGGGAAGGCAAACCTCTGCAAAACACAAGCCATATATCTCCAGCTAATACGGTCAAAAGCCTTTTCGGCATCTGTAGAGAGCAGGATAAGTGGTTGAAATGACTGCTTAGCGTAAGAGACGGCCTGTAGGACCTTCCTAGAGTTGTCCCTCCCCCCTTCCACGCCCGAAAGCAGCCTGGTCAGGGAGAACTAGTGCAGCTAGAACTAGGTGTATCCTGTTAGCCAATATTTTGGCCCAAAGTTTGAGATCCGCGTTCAGTAGAGAAATCGGACGGTAATTACGGCACAGGGTCCCCTCCCTCCCCTCCTTAGGTAGCACCGTGATGTGTGCCTCCAGGGCCTGCGGAGGAGGAGTTGAGCCCGAAAGGAACAGGTTGAAAGTTCAACCAAGTGCGGGACGAGAGTTTCTGCAAATGTCTTATAGTAAATGATGGGAAAGCCATCTGGACCCGGTGTTTTTCCTCCCGGGGTCGAGGCAATTGCCTCCTCTACTTCCAAGCAAGGGCAATTTCTGAGAGAATTGTCGCCCAGATTCCCTGAGCTTTCCCGAATGTTCAAGTGGACCATGTGTCTTTTTGGGAGCACATACTTGTGTGAAAACCTCTTCTCTACCTTGAACTTCTATAAGTCCAAGTACAGGTCCAGACTTACTGATGAGCATCTTCAAGTCCTACTGAGGGTCTCAACTGCTTCCTCCCTTAAGCCAAATGTGGCTCGGCTATGCGAGAGAAAGCGCTGCCAGATCTCTAGCAGCAAGAAGAAGGCAGAAGAAGCCATGTTCAAAATAGTTTATGTTCAATGTTCCATTCATGTTCAGAAAGTTAAAAGTTAAAGAACTGTTAATACAGACATCTGAATCTGAATAATAACTAAATTTCTCTAGTCGGCAACTATATGTGGTTTCTTCAGTCATCTATATCTGCTGTATTATCATTTTATTTATTTATTACTGATTGATTTATTTTTTTCTTATGATTTTGTTAATTTATTTTTTAACACAAAATAAGATGAAAAAATAAAGACATTTGATAACATTGGAATGTTTTTGTAAGAGCTTTTCTTGTGGAAAACCTAATGCGGCCCAGCCGCACCCAGACTCTACCTCCAGCGGCCCCCGGGTAAATTGAATTTGAGACCCCTGGACTAGAGAGAGAGGAGTGAGCTCAGGAAGGAATGGAATGTGTATGAAAATGTCATATGTTTTAAGAGGAACATCAACAAAGTTTGCACCTATGTCACAAGTGTGTCACGTCCTCCTGAAAGATCTGGGGTTAGGCGATCTTTAACATACTGTGAATCACAGCTCTTCCATTTAGCCTTTGTCTTTTGTTCCTCATATTAAATAGACTTTGTTTCATTGGGCCCTGAAAAGGTTGACAACTCTTTGTATGCTGATTACAGACATGCAGCTCCATCTCACAGCTGTTCATTTTCTCTCTCTATAAAACCTGGCCAGACCACCTCATCCCTGCCTGTGAAAGTTTTCTTCCTGGTTTGCTGGAGTTGGTGTGCTGAAGTTGGAATTCATAGTCACTGCTGGAGATGGTTGCGTGCTCTTTTTGGGTGTATGCTTTATCCATTATCCTATTCCCATTTGATTTCTACATGTCTATCCTTCCCTTTATTCCTCTCTATGCTTGATGAGTGCTTTGGTATGTAAGTTGCTTTTTGTTATCCCTGTTTGTCTTACGTGTTTATACACTAACTTTTCTATCCCAGGCCTCCTGTGAGAGAAGACAGCTAAGGACATTAACAGGAGCATAGTAAAGCCCCCTTCTCTCATAGCGAGATTGCTAGCGATATCGCTAAAGCGTCACCGATTTTGTGAAGCAACAGCGATATCGCTAGCGATCTCGCTACATGTGACACGTACCTGCGACCCGGCCCCCCCGCTGGATATCACTGATCACGCGTGAATGTCCTGGGCCATTATCTTCTAGCTGGCGTCCCGCTGGCATCCCGCTGGCGCTGACTAGCGATGCATGGACACAGGCGTAAGTCATCATCATCGTTGCATGTGACAGATAAGTAACGACCGCCGACGGGCTGCTGCATTGCTGGTGAGATCTGCCTATTTGGCAGCTCACTAGTGACCATTTAGCGATGGCGGTTGTGTATCGTCCTCTGGTCCCCTCCCATCAGTTTTTGGATCACTTTGCCACCTGACTTCCGCATTTTCTCTCCTATGGCATCCCCACCCTCATAATAGGAGTCTTTAACATCCCCATTGCTTTTGCCCTCTCCCCATCTGCTACTCACCTTTCCTCCTTCGGCCTTCTGCAGCTTACTAACTCTCCTACTCTTGAAGATGGAAACTCCCTCGACTTGGTCTTCTCCCAGATTTGCTCAGTGTATGATTTACCAACTTCTCTCTCCCTCACTCTGACCATAACCTTCCTCACCCCCACTTTCCACACTTATAGAAATACACAGGCTACTAACACCCAAAAACTTGTGAAGAATTTGCAATCATCATTGGCCCAATCTCCTCTCTCTCATGTCCTGACTCTGCACTGAAGCATTATAACGAAACACTGCCAATTTTCTCCGAATCCCCTCATACTATGCACTGTCCTCCCTCCCCCACTGCATCTAGCTCCTTCTCTGACTTTGGACCAGTCACAGAAGAAAAAATAATCAGGCTTCTTTGATCTTCTCGCCCTACTACTAGCTCTAGTGGCCCCATTCCGTCACATCTCCTCCATTCATTTTCCCCGGCTGTCACTACTTACCTAACAAAAATATGCAACCTCTCTCTCTCTTTTGGTATTTTTTCCTCTTCATTTAAGCATGCCATCATACATCAATTATTTTAAAAAAAATAAAAAACAGCCTTCTGCCAAAACTGTGCTTCTAACTATAGACCTGTCTCTAATCTTCTTTTCATCTCTAAACTCCTGGAGCACTTGGTCCACTCCTGTCTTATCCGCTATCTCTCAGATAACTCTCTTCTCTACCCTCTTCGATCCGGTTTCCACTCTTTACACTCTACTGAAGCTGCCATTACTTAAGTTTCTAATGATCTACTAACAGCTAAATCTAATGGTCACTACTCCATACTAATACTCCTGGATCTCTCTGCAGCATTCGACTTTGTGGATGATCAGCTCCTCCTCACTATGCTCCGCTCCATCTGCCTCAAGGACACCGATCTATCCTGGTTCTCCTCCTACTTCTCTTACAGCTCCTTCACTGTAGCTTTTGCTGGCTCCTCCTCTCATCTTCCCCTTACTGTTGGTGTTCTTCAAGGATCAATCCTAGGCGCCCTCCTCTTCTCCTTGTATACTGCCCCTATTAGACAAGCAATCAGTAGATTTGGTTTCCAGTACCATCTCTATGCTGATGATACCTAATTGTACACTTATACTCCTGACATCACACCTGCATTATTACAAAACGCCAGTGATTGTCTTACCGCTATCTCCAACATCGTGTCCTCCCTCTATCTGAAACTGAACTTGTCAAAAACTGAACTCCTTGTGTTTCCTCCTTCTACTAACCTACCTATGCCCGACATTGCCATTTCCGTGTGTGGTTGTACCATTACTCCTCAGCAACATGCCCACTGTCTTGGGGTTATACTTGATTCAGAGCTTTCATCCCCCTCCCCCACATCCGATCACTGGCTCACTTTTGTTATCTGCACCTCAAAAACATTTCTAGAATTTGACCTTTTCTTACTTTCGAATCTGAAAAAACTCTTACTGTTGCCCTTATTTATTCTTATTCATTCTCTTCTGGACTACTAATCAGTCTCCCTCTTACCAAATTCTCCCCTCGCCAATCTGTCTTGAATGCTGCAGCTTGGGTCATATTCCTCACCAACCATTACACCGATGCTTCTACCTTGTGCCAGTCATTGCACTGGTTACCCATCTACTCCAGAATTCAATATTAACATATCACCCTCACCCACAAAGCACTCCATGGTTCAGCACCACCATACATCTCCTCTCTCGTCTCATTCTACCACCCTAAATGTGCCTTCCGTTCTGCTAATGACCTGAGGGTAACATCCTCAGTAATCAGAACCTCCCTCTCCCGTCTCCAAGACTTCTCATGTGCTGAGCCAATTTTTTGGAATTAACTAAACAGGATAATTTGATTAATTCCCAATACCTACAGTTTTAAGCGTGCCCTAAAACCACATTTATAGAAATAAAATTATTGTTATTATTAAAATAAAAAACTCAGAACCCACCATTTAAATAGGTGTTGTTACAGCTCACCTCCTCCCCATCCCTTCACAATGACCTTTACCTAGGTCAGAGCACGCTTAGGGTAAATTCGCACTGGGCGTTTTTGCTCTTTTTTTTCTGCAGCAAAACCTGATCTTCTTGGCAGGAAAGAAGCTGGAGCAAAAAACGCAGTTTAGTTGCATTTTGGTGTTTTTTTTGGTGCCTTTTTTGTGTCTCTTTGTCCATGCTAATGTCCATGACTTTTCTGCAGCAAAAACGCTGCAAATAATGATACCTGTGTTTTTGCAACATCCATTCAAGTCAATGGGTGAAAAATGCTGCAAAAACGCTGAAACAAGTGACATGCTCTATGTCCAAAAAGCACAGCAAAGCACAAAATCCTGATGACACAAAAACCAATGTGTGTGGATGAGATTTCTGAAATTCATAGGCTTTGCTGGTACTGTAAAGAGCAGCTGAAAAATAGCATAAAAAAGCAGCAAAAACGCCCAGTGTGAACATACCCTTAGAAAGCTCTCCTATACTAGTCAATAGGGTCAGCCAGTCTATTACTGCTTATGTCTATGTGACTGCTGATAAGAAAAGAAGTACAAGTCTAATATTTGGCCTCATGGCCCTCATGAAAATTAGAAGATTTCCATTTATTTTTTTCCGATATACATAGTAATTTGAAAGCAAATAATTTTAAAATTAGAACCTGATTTAAACAAATTTGAGCTTAAAACTATTTATGTTCCGGGCTGTCGGGGGTTAGGGTCACAGTTTATTCATAGCCCAGGGTCCATGGTCCTTAGCTGGTGGTTCTGTTCTGTATTTATTTTCTCTGCCACCATCTCACTGACTCCCTCTTACCCATCTGTTACCTCTCAATACCCCATTGTTATTCCCCATCCCCCCATGTTGCCCCGTTATTTCCTACCAAACCCATGACACCTCTGGTTATCTCCTATGACCCTATCTTACCCTCTGATATCTTTTCTCTTGCACTAAGACTGGAGTCACACACAACATATAAAAATACGGTCCATTTTTCACGGACCAGAATTGCACAAAAGTTTCATGAACAGTGATCCGTATGTCATCCGATTGTCATGAGAGGATGCGATTTTCTCGTATCTAAGCATCCATGTGACATCCGTATGGCTTCCTTATCGCCGGCTTGGAAAGTTGACATATAATGGATCCCGATGACAGGTTGTAAAATACAAATGAAAGAATAGATATATACACATAGTATACATATATATACTGTATATATATATATATATATATATACATAGAGGAGCTGCACCAGTACATCAAACCGGTGAAAAGAGGAGGCAGCCACATATGGATCAGGATCAGCAGCTCCATCCTCACCTCTCAGTCTGATGTCCATCTCTGCGCCACCTATATACCACCACCAGAGTCACCCTACTTCAATCCAGACTTCGAGATCTTACAAAGAAAAGCCGCCCACTATCAGGGCCTGGGCAAAGTTCTCATCTTTGGAGACCTCAATGCAAGAACAGGGAGAGAAAATGACTTCCTGACCACGGATGGGAACATCTACATATTTGGAGCAGAGAATGACGGCCAAGACTCAGTACTCACAGAGAGAAACAGCTATGACAGTACAGTCGACAAAAGTGGTAAAAAGCTCGTGAACATATGTAGAAGTTTAGGACTTCATATTCTTAATGGACGAACCAAAGGAGACTCCTTAGGGAGGTGTACACTAAACTCCCATGTAGGGAGTAGTGTAGTAGATTATGCCATTACAGATATGAACCTGGCAAATAGCAGCGCCTTCATAGTGTCCCCACAAACGCACCTGTCAGACCACAGCCAACTTCTTCTGTACTTGAAATCTACAGCGAAACCATCCACTCAAAAGCCACAGCAGAGTGGCCTCTTCACGCGGCCTCCATCCTATAAATGGCACAAAATGTCGACATTAAAGTATAAAGAGGCTCCCAGCAGACCTGAAATACAGCGGATGCTCCACCACTTCTACAAGTACGAGTACCAGCCTAACCCAAAGGGAGTGAATCAAGCTGCAAAAGACCTCAACAATATATTCTATGCAATGGCCAGACTGTCCGACCTTAAAAAAAATCAACTACAAGAGACCAAAATAAAAAACGATCAATGGATGGTTTGACAGAGAATGTAAAGCCGTACGGAAGACCCTAAGAACAGCCTCAAACAAGAAACACAGAGACCCCAACCACCCGGGTCTGAGGGAAGCCTATAAAACCATACAAAAGCAGTACAAAACCATCCTCAGGAGGAAGAAGCAGAGATACATCTCCACCAAACATAACCAACTCCAAGATGCCCTCCAAGACAACTCCTTCTGGGAACTATGGAACCACATGGGCACAAAAGACAAGGAAAACAACATCCATATCCAAAATGGCAACATCTAGCTCCAGTACTTCAGAGGTCTCTATAAAGACATTCCAAAGGAAGAACTAAGCCAAGAACAGGAAAGCATAATGGCAAAACTAAAAGCAATGGAGTAAAAAGTAAAAACTTTCCAAAACCCCGTGGATGCACCTATTACATTACAGGAAGTAGCAGAGAGAATCTCTTCCATAAGATGTAGAAAAGCCGGTGGCATGGATGGAATCCTACAAGAAATGCTGAAGTACAGCCCACCAGAAATACAAGCCGCAATGGTTAAACGCTTCAATATTGTGCTAAGTGCCGGCTACTTCCCTCGTACGTGGAACGAAGGCCTCATCACACCCATTCACAAGAATGGAGACAGGTATGACCCTGCCAACTACAGAGGAATATGTGTCAGTAGCAACCTGGGAAAACTGTTCAACAGCATCCTGAACAAGAGGATCCTCAGTTTTCTCACTAAGCACAACGTCCTCAGCAAGAGTCAAGCAGGGTTCATGCCAAACCACAGCACGAATGACCACATCTATACCCTGCACAGCCTCATTCAGAGCCACGTTCACAATACAAAGAACGGGAAGATATACGCCTGTTTTGTGGACTTTAAAAAGGCCTTTGATTCGGTGTGGCACCCAGGCTTATTCCTGAAACTGCTGGAGAGCGGAATAGGAGGAAAGACCTATGATGTTATCAAAAGCTCCTACACCGAGAACCTCTGCAGTGTGAGTGTGAGCGTCAGAAGAACGGCCTATTTCCAGCAGAGGCGGGGAGTCAGACATGGCTGCAGCCTAAGCCCAACGCTCTTCAACATTTACATCAACGAGCTGGCTACCGCTCTGGAATCTTCCACAGCACCAGGTCTCACCCTCCACGATGAGCAGGTGAAATTCCTGCTGTATGCAGATGACCTGCTGCTTCTGTCACCAACCGAGAAAGGCCTCCAAGACAACCTGAAAATCTTAGAGAAATTCAGATCCACCTGGGCACTACCGGTCAACCTAAAGAAAACCAACATCATGGTGTTCCAGAAGAGAAAGAGAAAATCAGACCAGCACCCTTTATTTGTCCTCAACAACTGCGCCCTTACAGGAATGGATAAATATACCTACCTGGGCCTAGAGATTCACCATCAGGGAGCTTCAAACAAGCCATAGAGACCCTGAAAGACAAGGCCTACAAAACCTTCTATGCCATCCGAAGGAAACTCTACCATCTGAAGCCACCAGTGAGGGTCTGGTTAAAAATCTTCGACTCTATCATCGCCCCAATCCTCCAATATGGCAGCGAAGTCTGGGGTCCTCACACCTACCCAGACTGGTCAAGGTGGGATTCCAGCCCAACAGAAATATTCCACCTGGAATTCTGCAAGCACCTTCTCCAAGTCCATCAGAGCACCTCTAACAGTGCTTGCTGGGCCGAACTGGGCAGATTCCCTCTACACCTAATGGTTCTAAAGAGGGCACTGTCACTCCGGGCTCACCTACATAGGAGCAATCCAAGCTCCGATCACCATAAAGTCCTGACACATGTAGGTGGAACAGAAAAACCAGGACCCTTGGAACAGCTCACCCAAACCCAACCTGACCAGAACACCAATCACAACAACCTGACGAAAGCCAGAATCAGGAAGATGGCAGATGAAGGCCAGGAGAGGTATGTAAGTGACTAGAAGAACGACATCATCAGCTCACAGAAACTGACCATGTACCAGAGTCTACAGAGAGACTACAGACTGGCCCCATATCTGGAGAAACTCCCAGACCCCAGAGACCGCAAGATCCTTAGCCGATATAGACTCAGTGCCCACAGTCTGGCCATCGAATCCGGGTGACACAGGTAGAGCTACAATCCCAGGTAGGAAAGACTGTGCCAACACTGTGACTGACCAGGAGGCCCTGGAGGATGAGACCCACTTCCTGCTACACAGCTCCAAATACTCAGCAGTGAGGGACACTCACTTCAGGAAACTCTCACATCTCTTCACGGATTTCATCACCATGAAGGAGGAAGAGAAAACATATATATCCTGCTGGGGGAAGAAGAGAGAGCAGTGGAGATAGCAGCGCTATATGTGAGCGAATGTCATAGACTGCGAGAAAGAGAACTATGATATGCCATGGACGTCTATGGCCCCCACCCTGGATCTGCCCCATCCCTCCATCCACCTTCCCTATGCCATGGCCTTCTATAGCCCCCACCCTGGATCTGCCCCATCCACCTTCCCTGTGCCACACTTGCTTTGGCAAAACTATGTGTATTTAGTCCTGCCAATAAAACTTCTTTGAATTTATATATATATATATATATATATATATATATATATATAGTTCATAGAGTTCTGCATAGCATAATGGCCGCTAAATCAATTGCCGGCTTCTGTAAAATCATTACGAAATGCGACATGAAATGACACATGGTTTGCGTACAGTAAACAATTTCATTTCATTTAGTTTTATATATGTCTTTGACTAATAATTAGATTAGTGTATGTGTGTAAAATTGGGGACATGTAGGTGTTAAGTTAACAGGTAAAATCGTTGTAAAAAATTGCATGGGCTCCCGCGGTATTTTCTCCGCCAGAGAGAGAAAGCCAGTGAGTGAGGGCAGATATTAGCCCCCCTGGCTAAAATAAATCTGCCCCCAGCCACCCCAGAAAAGGCGTATCTATAAGATGCGCCTTTTCTGACAATTAGCCTCTCTATTCCCATTGCCTTTACATAGTAACATAGTCACATAGTTATTAAGGTTGAAGGGAGACTTTAAGTCCATCTAGTTCAACCCATATCCTATCCTAACTTGCCCTAACATGTTGATCCAGAGGAAGGCAAAAAAAACACATGTAGCAAACAGTAAGCTTCACATTGGGGAAAAAAATTCCTTCCCGTCTCCACATACTGCAATCAGACTAGCTCCCTGGATCAACGCAATATTAAGGAAACTAGTGTATATACCCTGTAATACAGGGGCGTAACTAGAACTGATTGGGCCCCATAGCAAACTTTTAAATGGGGCCCCCTCAAAGACAAGCCCCTTCAAGATACACCCCCTTCAAGACACTCCCCCTTCAAGACACACCCCCTTCAAGACACACCCCCTTCAAGACACACCCACTCTGGTAGCCGACACTTCCAGGGAGGATGGTGACGTACTATTAACACAGCATAGGGGCGACCACCGTTACGTGGGGCCCCAGAAACCTGTTTTTCCTCTCATTGGGGCCTCATCACCAGGGAAGGTGCAGAGACAGCGGAGCAGCTCACCACACCAGGCTAGCCAGCTCTACACAGGGCAGGCCACAGGGCAGGAGTCAGACAGAGGGAGCCCGGTGGAGAGCACACAATCACACAGCACCACACAGCCGGGCCAGCACTATCCGGCACTGCAGGACAGCGGTAGTCGGGAGCTGGCAGAGCTGCATGCCGAGGAGGAGGACACTGGACGCACTGAGCAGGCCGCAGGGTTGCAGGAGTCAGACAGGGAGGCCAGCAGAGAGCACACAAAAACAACACCACCACCACCACACAGCCGGGCCGGCACTGTCCGGCACTGCAGGACAGCGGTAGTCGGGAGCCGGCAGAGCTGCATGACTGAGGAGGAGGACACTGGACGCACTGAGCAGGCTGCAGGGTTGCAGGAGTCAGACAGGGAGGTCAGCAGAGAGCACACAACACCACCACACAGCCGGGCCAGCACTGTCCGGCACTGCAGGACAGCGGTAGTCGGGAGCCGGCAGAGCTGCATGACCGAGGAGGAGGACGCTGGATGCACTGAGCAGGCCGCAGGGCTGCAGGAGTCAGACAGGGAGCCCAGCAGAGAGTCCAGCACCACCATCAACCACCACCACACAGCCGGCAGAGCAGAGAGAGTCCCCCACCCACCACCACACAGACACAGCCATCAGCCAAGGACATTGTACTAGTCTGCGTCACTGTGTGACTGTCTCCCAGCCCTAGTGTCCCCTGCTGGAGCTGGACCCTTTCCCCTGCCCTGCTATTTTATACATTGATCGACTGACACTGACTAGTCACTAGTGTCAGAGAAATAATCCACAGAGATATAATCTATAGAGAAATAATATACAGAGATATAATCCACAGAGATATAATCCACAGAGATATAATCTAGAGATATAACCTGCAGAGATATAATCCACAGGCCGCTGCACTGTTATTAATAGCGCTGAGCTAATATTACAGGTGACTGCCAGTGCCCCTTTATAAGCCGATAATAAACACTCTCCGGCTCCGCAGCTGCTACTGCTCCATTAGGTTGTGTGCACACGCTGTGGTTTTGGCCGCTGCGGACCCGCAGCAGTTTTAGCAGCGTTATATAGTACCATTCAAATAAATGGAAAAAAAACGCTGTGTAGACGGTGCGGATTTCCTGCGGTTTTGAAACCGCAGAAATAATTGACGTGTCAATTCTTTCTGCGGAATCCGCAGCGGTTTCCTATCTCCTCCATTGTGGAGATGGTGAAACCGCAGGGCAAAACCGCAGAGCAATCCGTAGATAAACTGCAGGTCTTTTGACCTGCGGGTTTATCTGCGGTTTTTGCAAAATCCGCACGGATGAATTCGCAGCGGATTCCGCAGCGTCTGCACACAGCCTTATATCCGTTTGTTTATGATTATCTGCAGTTTTATAATGCTGCCCCATCGCAGCCAGAGCAGTGTGTACTGTGTATGTGTATTATGCTAGACGCACTCGTCGCACTGTGACTCACTCAGTCACAGTACTCACCGGACCCACAGGAGTGCTCAGTCAGGGCTCACGGATGCGGCACGCACGGTAACACACTCACAGGAGAGGAGAGCGAGGAAAGAAACGCGGGAGTCGGGAGGACCACTGACTGTGCAGACAGCAGAGAAGAAGGACCAGGTCACGCAGCGGTCAGGGCCCAGGACTCAGGAGAGTGACTCACCAGCGTCAGTGTGTCACCACGTGAGACCAGACACAAACAGGAGACAGCCAACCAGGGAGCCGCCAGTGCCGCTCATTACATATGCGCATATGTAATGAGCCGCTCATTACTTATGCGCATATGTAATGATCGGACGCTGAAAACAGGAAGGACAGCTGCGCTAACGCCGCCGAGAACTCATGGACAGAGAGATAATAAGCATGGGGGGGCCCGGGGCTGCAAAAGACTCACATGTGTCACATGATATGATCATGCTAGGAGGAGGTCAGGAGGAGTTCAAGTTAGTTGTGTAATATTGCACTACCCGGGTAGCGCCGATTGGAGCCGGGTCCCGGCCGGGCGGGCCCCTATATGGGCCGGGCCCCAAAGCAACTGCTTCGGCTGCTACGCCGGTAGTTACGCCCCTGCTGTAATATTATACTTTTCAAGAAAGGTATCCAGTCCCTTCTTAAATTTAAGTAGGGAGTCACTCATTACAACATCATATGGCAGAGAGTTCCATAGTCTCACTGCTCTTACAGTAAAGCATCCGCGTCTGTGAGTATGCTTAAACCTTCTTTCCTCCAGATAAGAGTAAAAAGATCATTAGAAAGGTCTTGGTATTATCCCCGCATATATTTATACATTGTAATAAGATCACCCCTAAGCCTTCGATTCTCCAAACTAAATAACCCCAAGTGTAATAACCTGTCTTGGTATTGCAGACCCCCCAGTTCCCTAATAACCTTGGTCGCTCTTCTCTACACCCGCTCCAGTTCAGCTATGTCTTTCTTATACACCGGAGACCAGAACTGTACACAGTATTCTAAGTGTGGTCGCATTAGTGACTTATATAGAGGTAAAATTATGTTCTCCTCATGAGCATCTACGCCTCTTTTAATGCATCCCATTATTTTATTTGCCTTTGCAGCAGCTGCCTGACACTGGCTGCTAAATGTGAGTTTGTTGTCCACCCATACACCCAGGTCTTTTTCAGTGACTGTTTTGCCCAGTGTTTTACAATTAAGCACATAATTATACATCTTGTTCGTTCTACCCAAGTGCATGACCTTACATTTATCCCCATTAAAGCTCATTTGCCATTTATCAGCCCAAGCCCATCGTTTAATAATGTGTTAATGTCACGCTGCTATTGAAAGGTGACATTAAGCCGGTTTAATAATGGAGAAGTGTCAATAAGACACATCTGGTCCGTATGTAATCCGCATTTTTCTCACCCCCATAGACTTGCATTGGCCTTTTATGGGCGTAATACTGTGACAATCGCAGCATGCTGCAATTTTCTCAGCACGTATAATACGGCCAAGAAAGTATCGGCTGATGGGAGCTGCCCCATAGATTAACATTGGGACGAGTGCAATGCGTTTTTTTTGCTCACAGCACTTGTCCGTATTTCTCGCTAGTTGACTCTGGCCTTACTCTGGCAGTAGCAGAGAGCAAGAGCTTTGCTAATGTTGTGTAGAGAGCAGCTCACAGGGAGGCACCAATAGGGATTAGCATCAGTAGGGATCGGCAGGATTATTCATTAATAAGACCGCTACAGTAAACCACTCTGTTACCGCTGTATGGGGTCGCGTTGCACAAATCGCACAGAGCATTGCAACACACGACATTAGTAGCCTAACACCTCAGACGTCTTGTTAACAATTGGAATAGGTTTTAAGTAGGTAAAGGATCAGCATCTCTTACGGCAGAGAATAATAGTGGAGGAATAAAGAACACAATCCACAACCAGAGCTTTGGTATAAAAATATATATCTCTTATTTACAATATTTACACTATGCACAAAATATAAAAATATATATCTATTATTTACAGTATTTACACTATATACAAAATATAAAAATATATATCTATTATTTACACTATTTACACTATATAAAAAATATAAAAATATATATCTATTATTTACAGTATTTACACTATATACAAAATATAAAAATATATATCTCTTATTTACAATATTTAAACTATATACAAAATATAAAAATATATGTCTATTATTTACACTATTTACACTATATACAAAATATTTACACTATTTACACTATATACAAAATATAAAAAAATATAAAAATACATCTAACATTCACTGAATGTAAAAATAACAAAGGATGGAGGAAATGATGCATAGATGGAGCTACGTAGATCATAATGGCTGGTGGAAGACAGGCATAGATGGAAATGGCTGGCGGCTGATGGTAGTTAAGCGTCAATTGGCGGAGGTGGTACATTGTGGTGGTAGTTTGGCGGAGCTGGTACAGGGTGGTCGTAGTTTGGCGGAGGTGGTACACGGTGGTGGCATTTTTCCTAGATAGTGCAGGCAGGTGAAAATTATTCCTAGTTGAATTCTGCCATGGATGCTGCTGGCAAGTGGAAATTTCCGGTAGATAGTAATGGCAGTTCAATATATCCAAATTTAGATCTCTTATTTATAATATACAACAAATATATAAAAATGTAAATAGAATAAAATATATAAAACTAATAAAAATAAATGCTATAACGATAACTAAACCTAAAAATATCAAACTATGTATAACAATAAAAAAAAACTAGCCCTATAAATAAAATAAATGATAGAATTAATCTCAATTATGGTGTTGGCTGGTGGTCACTATTCTATTTTTGATCTTTTCTTGGGGGGCGGCTTGCAGGTCTTATCAGTTTTTTTCCTTGAGTTCTTCTTCTTTTTTAGCTTTTCTGCCCTGAAAAATGAATGAAAGATCCTGATGTTCTACTTGTGTAATGGACAAGAAATAAGATCTTGACATGAGCTTATAGTGTGAGGCTGGCGCCATCACTGTAACTCACTGCTCGGTTGCTCTGCGCTCCTCCCAATTATGTGATAGATTCATAAGCGCCACCGCGGCATCAATCTCCTCTCTGTTTAGATTAGACAATGAATACATTAGGGTTAGGCTTGCATTTGGCTCAGGCATAGCTAATCGCATTCAGTCATGGGTCTGATGTCACTAAATGGGAGTGGCCTTATCTTTGAAGAAGTGCTTCCATCAAAGTGTTTATCCTCTATCCTAGATTTTTTAGGGGACTTTTATGATTGTATCTAATGCTGTAAGAATTATAATAGGTATATACAAGTATTGTATATAATAAGTATAATAGGTCTGTGTAAATAGATGTCTCCTGAAGAGTCATCTACTAGTAGGACAGTGAAACGCGTAGAGACTGGAGACCTTTTAGGGGGAGTGGTTGCTTTGACATACACAAGCTATGAGGCTTAAGAGACGTCGGGTATTTGTATGTGTTTTCTTTATGTCTGTATCAGTCATCTGCTGAGTGACATATTGTGGAATCTGGACTTGTACTTTATGGCTTTAATTATAGTTATTTATTGGGGCTGTTTAATGTTTGGTGATTATACATAAAGTTTTATATCTTTCTCAGTGAGTCTGTGTAGCGGGCAAGAAATAAGAAGTTATAGAGTGAGGTCGGTGCCATCACGAATTGTAACTCACTGGTTAGGTATTCTTTTCCCCTCGGCTTGTCTTGACATTTCTGCAAGTGCGAGTGATGCCTCAATCTCATCTCTATTTAGAATAGACAATGCATTAATAACTGAGATGTTGCACTTAAAATACAAAGACCCCGTGTATCCCTGATACTTGCACATAAAAGTAAAGGACCCCTCTGACACAGCAGGTACAGTTCTATACAAATGGTGACTTACGTTGTGTACAGTCTGTCTTGTACTTCTGTATCCGGATCTCCGATCTCGGGGAGTACGGCGGCCTGTTCCAGGAAGAATTTTAATGTTCTTCTTTTTTTGTATGTTGCTTTGGCATGGCGAACAGCTATTAGAGGAGAAAATGGGGAATATTATAATTATATGCCGATTTTGTGGTTTACATTTTACTTTGGACTTTCTTTCAGAAGGTTTTCTCCCCTTATCAGTAATTTACAGTATATCTATTTTACTAAAAATATTGGTAATAATATTAGCAAACATCTGTTATTCCAGCACTTGTCAGGCTGCCCTTATTCCTAAAATAAAGGGAACCTGTCACTCATTCATGCCGTACGTGGGCAGAATGAATTCAGAGCCCGGCTGTACGATTGCAGCCAGGTATGTTTTTCTCTAAAAATGCTCAGGCGTTTCAGAGAAAATATAGCTTAAAGATTCATCAGTCTCCCTGCCACCGTCCGGTGATCATCCCGGCCTCTCTCCAGGTTACTTACAGATTGCTTCTTATTTTCACACTTGAGAGACCTGCCAATCAAATAGGTTGGTGCAAGGAAAAACCTCCGGAGTGTTTCAGAAAAAACATACCTGGCTGCAGTTGTGCAGCCAAGGTTTCATTCATGTTGCCTTTAGCTAGGGCAGCATTTACAGTGCCCTTGAAAAATATTCATACCTCTTGTACTTTTCCACATGTTTCATTTTACACTCACAAGCTTAAAAAAACCCAACCTAAGAACATCTCACAGAGCACTGTTCACTCCATTACCAAAAAATGGAAGGAGTATGACACATCTGTTAGCCTACCAAGACATGGCCATCTTTCTAAAGTAACATCTTAATCAAGGATAGCACTAATTAAACAGCCAAATGACCTATGGTCACTCTGGAGGAGGTGCAGAGATCCACAGCTCAGCACAGGACATTGGTTATTCATATGGTCCACAAATCTGGCCTTTATGGAAGAGTGGCAAGCTAAAAGTCATTTTTTATAGCAAACCATTAGAAGTCCCATTTGCCGATTGCAAATAACCATGTAGGTGACATAGCTAGTGTGTGGAAGAAGGTGCTCTGGTCACATGAGACCATAGTAGAACTATTTGGGCTAAATTAAAATCTCTGTTTGTGGAGGAAAACTAACACTGCACATCACCCTGTAAACACCAAGCCCACTCTTTTCTTCAGACTGGAAAGCTGGTCAAAGTTGATGGGAAGAATGATGGAGATAAATACCGGGCAATCCTGGAAGAAAACCAGTTAGAAGGAATGAGGGGGGTAGATTCCACATCTTGGTGTGCAGACTGAATGATCAGGTCTGTACACTGGTCAATATCTATGCTCCTAACTGAGATCAAGTGTCATTCCTCAACAAAGTCATGAAAAAGGTGTCTATTGTGAAAAGAGGTGATTTATTCATTTTAGGTGACTTCAACATCACTCCCAACAATATTATGGATTCTTCTTCAAGCTCAAGACCTAATTCCGATAACCTCAATGCATGGTTAGATAAAAATGAGTTACTGGATGCTTTCCGGTTCTTTAAATCTAACACGAGGGAATATTCACATTTCTCTGAGGTGCATCAATCCGAATCTAGGATTGATTTGATTGTTACAAATGTATTTTCTCTCACTAGATTTAAGGAAATCACCACTGGAAACAGAACCATTTCTGACCACGCTCCGGTTTTTGGCAAACTTTTATTGGGTCCTCCCTTGAAGAATGCCAAACTCTGGAAGTGTAGTGCAAACATTTTTCACAATCCAATCCACAAAACCGTTAACCAGGAAGCTTTAGATAACTTCTTTAGAGAAAATAGAGCTGAAGTGACAAACCCGTTCATCAATTGGTGTGCTCACAAGGCAGTTGTGAGAGACGTCATTATTAGCATTATGTCCAAATTAAAGAAAGAGAATAGGGAAAAAATTAACGCTACTCTACTATCAATTCGAAAACCTGAAAGTACCATTGTGAACCTTGCCTCACCATCTCCTACCCTAAAATTAGAACTTGCTAAACTAAGACAAGAACTCAGGACTCAGCTGAACTCCCCCTATGAAGCAATAGTAAAATCTTCTAAGTATAATTATTACACGTCTCTCAATAAACCCACGAGGTACATGGCCAATCGAATCAAAAACAAAAGAATTCATAATAAAATTAATAGAATTAACTCGATTAATGGTAGCTCTAAACTTTCGCATCCCCAGGAAATAGCAAATGAATTTGCGAACTTCTACGCCAAGCTGTATAATTTGAACCCTGACCCTAAACCGCTTTCCCAAAACCTAGAAAAAATTGATAACTATCTTCCGATGATATAGTGTTCTTGTCAGCCACATTTACTTCTATTGAAATTGAAGACACTGTCAAGAAACTTAATCTCCACAAATCCCCAGGTCCCGATGGGCTAACCAACGCCTATTACAAAGCCTTCAACAATTCTCTCTCCCCTCACCTTACCAAGGTGTTTAATTATGCCTCAGGAAAGGTAGCGTTTCCATCTGAAATGCTGATGGCTTCGATCTCGGTCATCCCCAAAATGAAAGGGGATCCTGAAGCCATAGAGAACTTCCGCCCTATTTCGCTAATTGACACAGACATCAAGTTGTATTCTAAAGCCCCCGTTACACACTGCGATATCGCTAGCAATATCGCTGTAAAGTCACCGATTTTGTGACGTTGCAGCGATATTACTAGCGATATCGCTGCATGTGATACTTACCTCCGACCGGCTCCCCCGCTGGTTATCGCTGATCGCGCGAGAAGCTGCTGGATCATTTCTCGTCGTCCACTTCCTGTGGCGCTGTCTGCTGTGACGACCGAGCGACGCGTGGAGCCGGGGGGAGGACACAGGATCGTCGCGTCTGACGGGTAAGTAGCGATCCCCGTCCCCAGCGATGTCGCTGGTGAGATCTGCCTGTGTGGCAGCTCACTAGCGACCACCCAGCGATTCACCAGCGATCCTGACCGCGTCATATCGCTGGTCGGGATCGCTGGTGAGTCGCTAGGTGTAACGGTACCCTTAGATCATAGCGAATAGGCTTAGTCTGATAATCCCTAAACTGATCAGCAATGATCAGATGGGCTTTACAAAAGGGAGACAACCAGCGGATGCAACAAGGCAAATCATCAATACCATGAAATGGGCTAACTCATCGAAAACACCCATGGCTCTTTTGTAACTCGATGCTGAGAAGGCATTCGACAGACTTAGTTGGTGCTTTCTCAGGCAGACACTCAAAAAATTTGGGTTCGATGATAATCTGATATCCTTCATCATGGCTCTATATTCAGACCCAAGAGCCAGTGTAATTTGTAACAACCATGTCTCAGAGCCATTTACCATAGCAAATGGCACTAGACAAGTCTGCCCCCTCTCCCCCATTCTATTTAATTTAGTTATGGAACCCCTGGTCGAACAAATCAGAAAAAAAATCAAAATAGTAGGTTTAAACACCTTAAATCATCATCATTAGATCAGTCTTTTTGCTGATGATGTAATCCTCACTTTAACCAAACCCGAGATCTCCATCCCTGAGGCTCTCTCAGAAATTAACAAATTCTCATCATTGTCTAATTTTAAAATCAATGAACCCAAGTGTAACATTCTCCCGTTAAACATCAGTAAGGACCAAACCAGATGTATTAAAACTGCAACCTCTCTTAACTGGTGTGACAAGGAATTTACATATTTGGGAATCACGGTGAACAGTAACCTCACTTCGTTAGTTAAATCCAACCTTAAAAAACTATCTGAATTAATAAATAAGGATTGCGTGATTTTCAGGGATAGATCTCTATCATGGTGTGGAAGGATCCTTACTACAAAGCTCTTTACTTTGCAAAAATATTATACATTTTAACGTGTATACCACTCCCTATCCCTTCCATCCATCTATCTAACTTACAGGCCCAGATTAATTCTTTCATTTGGGGCTACAAGAAGCCCAGAATGGC
This sequence comes from Dendrobates tinctorius, assembly GCF_039654945.1. Taxonomy (NCBI): domain Eukaryota; kingdom Metazoa; phylum Chordata; class Amphibia; order Anura; family Dendrobatidae; genus Dendrobates; species Dendrobates tinctorius. The sequence continues at coordinate 56,830,243 of NW_027361728.1, read as the reverse complement.
CATTCAAGCCTTATTTAAGAAAATATTGAATGGAGGTATAAGCATCCCTAGCATCACAGCCCACTATTATTCTTTGTTACTTAAACAAAGTGCCCATTGGTTACTAGATTCAGATCCCCCGGCTTGGTTTGGCTTGGAGTCTACACTTAATAACAATAAGCACCCTAGATCTATAATCTATAATGCCATAGCTAACAACCTTCCAAATTCTGTTGTCCATCCGATCTTTCAAGCTGTTGCACTTGCCAGGTTTAAGATCGCTAAAACAAAGAGAGGATCCCATAAAACGACCATCCTTAAAAAACTACCTCTAACACTCATTTGCTCTATGACTAACCATTCACTATCCCCCATCTGGGCTGATTTAAAAATATCAAACTTAGAAGACATTTTCAATGGGGCGGAATTTTTATACTTTAAAACACTAAAAACGAAATATAATATCTCCCCGTCCCTGTTTCTCGAATACCTTACTCTTAAGGATAATATAAAAATATTTCTTGAAAAGAAACTAAACTTTACTGAGTCATCCATAAAAATACTAAACAATTGTGGTCATCGTATTTTCTGGAGCCATGGCTTCATTTATGATAGCTACAACCAAGATACGGCCTTGACAAAAAGCCCTTCAATGCTGAGTTGGGAGAAAGACTTAAACTCATCCTTCACTGTAGAAGACTGGGAGCACGCTCTCTCTTTATCATATCACTCCGTACTCTCCATGTCATTGCAGGAGACCCATTTTAAAATTGTATCACGTTGGTACTATACCCCCAATAGACTTGCTCATATTGGGACTACGAACCCGCCTTTATGCTGGAGGGACTGCGGCCAGAAGGGAGACATCCTACATGTTTTTTGGAGTTGCCCAATGGTTAGTTCCTTGTGGTCGCAGATCTCTTCCAGCATTATTAGCAAACTTACAGGCAAAACCACAACCCTCACACCTCACTCGGCTCTACTGTCCCTTAATCTAGAGGAATTGGACCCTGCCTTAAAAGATATAGTCATCCATGTTTGGCTTGTGGTAAAAAATTCCATTGCATTCCATTGGAAGAACCATTTCCTTCCCAAAGTTGATGATATCTTACAGTTGATCACTCAGCACAGATCTCATGAGTTGCATTTTGTATTGGCTAATAACCTATTCAGTAATTTCAACAAGAAATGGTGTAAATGGGACCAAACTTTCCCTACTCCCATTACTTGACTAAATCCTTTAACACTTAGTAATTACTATATATTAAAAACTGTTTAGTTTTGCCTCTGACATAACTGATCTTGTTTCTACTATTTGACATAGGGTTAGATTTGAAATGACACTCATTATGCTCATTTTGTGTGTTTTTATGTTCTTTATTGCTATTATCATTACTATTGCATAATCTTGTATTCTACGTGTTTAGGCGTTGGTAAAATGCGTTTGTAAAATGACAGCATTAATGCATGTTCTGCACTTTCTTTACATGTTGTCAACTTGTGATTTCCCTACTTCCCCTTATCTTTTCCTTCTCTTCCCTTTCCCATCCCTCCCCACCCCCCCATCCCTTTTCCCCTGTCTTCCCCTCTCCCCGTTGTTAAAAGAATAAAATCTATGGAAAAAAAAAAGAAAACCTGTTAGAAACTTACAACAGGACAACGTCCCTTAACATACTGTCAGAGCTACATTGGAATAGTTTAGATCAAAGCATATTCATGTGTGAATGGCACAGTCACAGACCAGACCGAAATGCCACTGAGAATCTGTGGCAAGTCTTGAATCTCTCACTGAGCTGGAGCGACTTTGCAAAGAAGAATTTAGAAAAATTTCAGCCTCTAGATAAGAAAGCTAATAGAGACATACCCCAAAATACTTGCTACTCTGTGCTGGTAAATCACAGAAAATCCAAATAAAAATATTTTTGTGGATGTGACGTGAAAAAACTGGGGAAAAGTTCACATGGTATGAATAGTTTTTGAAGTCACTTAATCTATTGACCCAGTTCCTATTAAAGAAATATTATTGTACAATTGTTTACGTCTTCATTTTACACTTACGTGTTTTTTTAGATACATAATCCTTATAGCAGACCTCTTTCTTAGTTCTGGTAGACCTTCTTTCAGTCATTATTGCAGATACTAATTGCAGATACCAATCTCAATTTTATTTCTCACTTCACAGAAAGTGAATATGAAATGTGGAGTTTTCACTGTGTCAGTAAAACTGTTACTGGCGGAATGTTTGGTTGCCATAGAGATAGAATGTTTAGACTTTGATGTCATGCGGCATTTGTGATGCCATCACTCACTGGTCAGAACTATTTACTGCAGGGGCGGATTCACCTCTTATTTAAAGTGCACCTGTCTTCCAAATACTGTTTTTGGGTGCAGTCACATACAATAATGATATATTGTATCATTTAAAGAAGAATGTATTGCGTTCCACATGTTTTTCATCAAAATAATACATAATTAAACATATAGAAGAGACTACCCTCCTCATATAATGCAAAATATGGTATCTTCCACTACATATTGACAGCTGATTGGCCAGTCATTTCACTGCCATGGCAATATGGAGCGTGATTATTTAAAGGGAATCTGTCAGCAGGGTTGCGCATAGTAACCTACACACAGTGTCAGGTCAGCACCATTATACTGAATAAAATGATACCTTTGTTGATGAAATCCGCCTTGTGCTTCTGAATTGCTTATCTAATAACCAATCCAATGTTGCAACGAGACATATTGGTTTAAAAAGATCCCACAAACTGGTCACTCCAAAACATCAAGAATAAAAATACAAATGTGGCACAAATCAATGTGGCTCATCAAGCAAAGGTTTTTTTGGGGATATTTACCTCATTTGCTATGAGAATATAATTAGAAATGGGCATTGTTTGAGTCATTGCAATATTGTGAATAAGGTCATGTGTTGCTTTTTCTACCAGATACCCTCTTAGCTCAAAGACTCTCTTCATTTCTTCCTCATTATGCATTCTTTTCCCACCTTTATTGGTAGGGTGCAATAGGAGAGTGTGGGATAGCCTACGTTGAGAGGGGGCCAACCTCCACAGTCAGGTAGGAATCATCATACGCATTGTATGGTAGCACTGTCATTCAGTTAGGGGATTCTTTCTTAGCCACCACAAAACCAGATTCAGCACAGGTTTTCATAAAGCAGTATAGTCCATGAGGTTTATTCATTATCATAAACCAAAGCAATATGCAACAGCATATAAACAGCAGAGCGTCCATTATAGCTTCACTCTGTAAACCCTGTGTTCACACAGGTTGTACAATGTCCAGCCTACAGGCTCTCTTAGCCTCATTTATCTCACCCACGTCCGGGTCTCCTCATGGCTGCTTCAGCTTACTGCAGACGTTCATTCCCTCCCCTGGGAACTCTCAGACACGTACAGCCATTCACCACAGCCCCTCCACAGGCTATTAGCCAGGAAGCTCCATCTCAGCGGGAACTTCCACACTGGACCAATCGGGTCCCAGCATTCACCCATGTGACCTACCCTGGCCACCTTATATGGTCCGTAGCCACAAACACCGGGTCACATGTCTATGACCTTATCACAGGTCCTTCACACACACATATACACTTTACAATAGCGTTATTAAACACACCACCTGGATGGGTTTGTAGGTAACTAGACCCTGACACATTGAACCAGCACCTCAGCAGTATCACTGCTGATTAACACACACATAAATCTCCATCTCAAGGCCACCCACCTTGAGATACATAACGGTCATTCAGTATCTTAGCATTCATCCACTCTCCTGGGACATCCATACAGCGCCCCCTAGTGGACATAGTGGTCACTACACCACAGCATATTGTAGGGTATCTGTTAGGGTAGTTTTTATCTTGGTTTATCTGGGTATATACCGTTTTTCGCTGGGTTGGTGTTTTTTAAGACATTTTTTAAAATAAAGAATCAAGTTTTTATAAGGGAATATATGTGCACATATTAGATTATTATTTCCTAAAAATATATTTCTTGTGCAAGAATACTTGTAGTAAGTCATACACCTGAAACCGGGTGGGCTGGGCCTCCACAAAAGTCCATGAAAACACCCGTTGGGCTCTCAACAGTTACGGACTGGGGGTGAAATTCAGCCCTGGAATTTGAAATCACACAGGTCCATGCAGCCCCGGTCCCCAAACACCAGATGGGATATTTTACTAATATTACTCTAGATGGAGGAAAGCAAGATTTAACACAATACCAATATTTCTAATGATGCATGTGGCCTGCTGGGGTAAATGACGGAGTCAGTGACATTATTCTCCGTCACAACTCTTAACAGTGTAGGTGCCTTGAGAACACCGATTCTGTTAACGCAGCAGACAAGGCCCTTCTAGCATTTGCCAGAATTGCCAGATGCCCATTCCGGCCCAGGTCAGATACACACGCCGAAGGCAGAGCTATAGCTGACACCGCCTGCAGGATGCAGCGGAGAGCTAAATAGCTAACCTGAAACTAGACTGAGGCTGAGAAAAGTTAACCCCTTAAATGACCAGACCAGGAACATGGAAAGAAAAGACTCAAAACCAGGTCTGGATCATGACATCTAGTTCTTGATGTGAAAAATTATTTTCCAGAAATTTTACTGTTTCATCCTCCAATTTTTTGGAAAAGGCTGATGTATTAATATAATTTCCCATGTGAAGGGCAGATGTAGGCAAGTTATATAGCTTTGAATAATATGAATGGAAGACAACTTCAATTTCAGGTGTGGTATGAACCAATTTATCTTGAGTATTGTTAATACAGGGAACATTTGTTTGGATCTATTTAGCATTAAGGGCTTTAGCTAGCATTCTTCCCACTTTGTCTCCAAACTTGTAGATCCTACTCTGACCTAACTGAAATAAGCGTAACATGAAGAATCGAGTAATTTTTTTAGCTTCTAATCTTGCTTTGAGAAGATCTCTGAGGGTTGCAGTGGAGAGCGCCTTTTTATTAATTAACTCCAGATTACTGACTCTCTGTAAAGCTAGTTTGATTGCCTGACCTCTGTCTTTTTTATTTGGGACCCATGTTTAATAAATACCCCTCTAAGTACATACTTGAGGGCTTCCCAATTAATTGTGAGGGCTGTATTATTATTTCTGTGATCAACAATAAAGTTAGATATGGAGGCTTTTATGTCCGAGACACATAATGTATCTAATAATAACGACTCATTGAGACGCCAAGACACTGATGTTTTGGTAAGGGGTGGTACTTTTAGTGAACAATATGCAGGGGCATGATCTGACCAAAGTATGTTACCAATACTAGAATCTGAAAGCCAAGGTAAGGCATTTTGTTGTGGGAGGATAAAGTCTAACCTCTAATCCCTATCTAAAATATAATCTCTGCCTGATGGGTGCTGGAGCCTCGAGATGTCATAAAGCTGTATTTGCAAAAAGGCTCTCCTGATACGCTTGATAACTCCATAAGGGAGATGCGATCTACCTTCAGAATTATCTAACACCGGGTCAAGAGTAAAGGACCCTTCAACCACACATCGATCTCGCCAGATTTTGTGAAGCCACAGCGATCTCGCTGTGTGTGACATGTATCAGTGACCGGCCCCCCTGCCGGGTATCGCTGATCGCCCTCGAACGTCCTGGGCCGTTTTTTGATCGCTGGTCTCCCGCTGGCCAGTGCGCATCGCTGCATGTGACAGCGAGAGACCAACGATCAGTGATGCTGGGAGCTGGTTTCCAATGTAAACAGCGGGTATCTAAGAGCCGCACGGCTCTTAGTTACCCGCTGTTTACCTTGGAAACCAGCTTGCTCGCTGGTCCAGATCGCTGGTGGGTCTGTCTATGTGACAGCTCACTAGCGATCAGCTATGTCCCAGTGATCCCATCCACGTCGGATGGTTGGTGGGATCGCTGGGACATTGACGCGTGTAATGGGGCCTTAACATTTAGATCCCCACAGAATTTTATGGCACCCTGGATTAAGGGAAGGGCATTGTCTACTCTCTTATCAATGAAATTGACTTGATCCTGAATTGGGGTGTATACATTTATGGTTGGAAATAACTGTCCACTGATAACTAACACTAAGATAATAGATAATATACCTTGCCTCCTTATCTACTACACAGTTGATGACCTGATGCGTTAACGATTTGTGAATCGCTATAGCAACTCCTTTTGAGTGAGATTCAGGGTTATGAGCAAAATGCCAAAATGTATAATACTTGTGTCTAATTGTAGGAGCATGGTTCCTCTTAAAGTGTGTCTCCTGGAAGCATACAATATGTACATTTTTCTTGTGAAAATGGTGAAGGATTTGCAGACGTTTTTCGGGCGTGTTAAATCTTTTCACATTCATAGAAGCGATATTTAGGTCCGCCATTCATAATCAATATGAGGTTCTTCATCTATAAATATCGTGTAAGATGGCCGAGCTGCTTGGTCCTCATGGTCAAAAAGATAAAGTGCGGGAAAGGTTAGGGAATAGAAAATCTTAACCAAAGAAATAACAAACATGAGCTGAGGAAAAGTCTCTGCAAAAAAAACTATATAGGAAACAGTTCTAACCGGGAGTGTGCGAGTCCGCATTGGGCACGTAAGAGGCTTCCACCCTATGTGAGGGTTACAGAAGCTAAACATATATAGCTACTTCTTAAGTCAGTTGATACAAAAAGAGTGATAATAATAGCAATCGGCAATTTAAACCTAACAGTCATAAACATGGTAAGGACACCATACGTCCAATTAAAACCTTCAGAGTCCAAAGGTTCCTTGGAAATGAAAAGAACAGGGGCTCTTGTATGTTATTTTACTGTGGACAATTCAGTCAAGTAGCATTTCTTGAATCCTGATACCCAGAAGGAGGACGGCCACCAGCTCCCCGGCGCCCGTTCCAGGAGGTAGGCCTGGACGAAATGAAGAACCGGATGAATGTGTGGAAAGACCACTAGTGTTCCTTCCTTGTCTCCAGGGCCAGCTGAGTTAAATCCTAAAGTAGGCCAGTGGGGTATAACAACCTTAGGCGAATCCAATCTGGATAGAAATGTCCATAGATCTTCAGGTGAGCGCAAAAAATGTCTTTGACCCTCTTTGGACAGACAGAGGGGGAAACCCCAACGAAAGGGAATCTTTTTTGCGCAGGACATCCAGCAAGTGCTGAGCATTGTGCCAGGGTATGGCCCGAGAGATCAGGCATAATTCTGATAAATATGTTTTGGTATATAAGAATAGCCTTCCTCCTTGCACCTTGAAGAATGGATTCTTTAATGGCATAGAAATGAACACGACAAATTATGTCCCTGGGGCGAGATTCACCCGGGCTTGTGGGAGCGCAGGGCTCTGTGTGCTCTATCAATTTCTATTGGGGTCCCTGGGGGACGTCTGAGGAGGTTGTTGAAAATAGATAAAAGTACAAATGGGATATCTTTGGTACTGATTGATTCTGGTAATCCTCTGTTGCGGAGATTATTTCTCCTGCTTCTGTTTTCTAAGTCATCAAGGTTTTGTTGAAGTGAGAATATTTGCAGGGACTACTTGTGCACAGTGTCCTGTAAGACCTGTATAGCTGACACATTGTTCTCCAGAGTTTGGATTATTACATCAACTCTAGAATTGAGAGATGAGAGACCTGACTTGAATTGTGCAAACTGCTGTTTACACTCTGCCACCACTTGAGAAGTTAGGGCTGCAATGTCACTTTTAGTTGGGATTGTCTGGAGATCTGGCGATCTGAAAAGGACGATGGTCTGTCATCATCCCCATAGGTGTATTTGAGGGGTAGCGGCCTTTCTGTATGAGATTCATTTTGTGTTGTGGAGTTGCGCAGATCAGGCTTGCACAAGGTGGATGTCCCGCCCACTGTAGCCATGATCACCGAGGTCTGAGAATCTTGTTGAATTGGTAAAATGTCCACAGCATTTAAAGGAATAGTGTCCACATTGTTTAAGGTATGTAGGGCCGCCTCAGGTCTTTCTGCTGAAGGTGGTGATGTGTCTGTAAGGGGGTGAAGCACCGAAGGAGCCGAGGGGAGGTTGCCTTCCTGGCTCCGTGCCCGGAACCATCGAGCAGGGCATTAGGTTCCCCGGGGGATGCTTTAGGGGACTGCTCTGTGTTCAGGAACACGAAGAGGTCAGGACTGGGAGCGGGAGATCTGCACGCGCTTCTAGTAGAGCAGCACAGAGAGCAGAAGCTGGAGGATGCTGACACAGGGGCAGAGAGGAGACGGGTGCGGTGGCTGGAGACTGAGAGACCGCAGACACGGGCAAAGGGCAGTGAGTACTTGAAGCCTGGCACCGCACTGCCAGGAAAGCTCTTGACCTCCCTTCTTGAGGAGACCCTGCCCCACAGACAGACCGTGTCCCTCGACAAGACGCCCCCCAGCAGAGAGACCGGAACATATGCTGAGACCAAGGGGCGTTCAGTAACGAGACGCTGACCTGCAAGGAGAGACTGTGGGAGACAGAATCCCTGACCCTGGTGGGAGAACACCGCTGTCATAGCAGAGTTCAATATGAAATCACTGCACACATGGGATATGCTCAAAGTGAACTTTTTATTAAGTTTGACGGTGATGAAGCGACAGCTGACGTTTCGGCCTAACAAAGGCCTTTATCACATAGTCGCTAAAAAGATAAAAATATATACAATAAGAATCATACAGTGACTCAAAATATACATAATATATATAAAATAAAAAACGAGTACATCCAAAAGAGCATTTGGTGATAAACTATTCAGATGCCATATGATCAATAGGGAATATGGAGACACCTTAAGCAATTGAAAGGGAATAAGCTGGCGGTAGACACAGAAGACAAAAGAAAACATATGCAGAAATTATAGTGATAAGATCATACCCCTTTTATAGTAGAGTTTCGGTAGTCACCGGGTAGTAATGATCACTGCTAGGCAATATTTCAAATAGACGTGGATTAACCTTTAGGTGAGGTTTAAAGGAGGTATGATTAGAAAAAACACATATAAAGACTCCTAATGGAGTATATTTGTAATGGCTGCATTTGGGGAAAGCCATAATACTATAGGGAAAAATGAGCTGCCTAATGAACGCTCATGTAGCTGACCATGGAGTGGAAAATATAAGTGCAAAATGATAGATTTCATACCGATATGCTTAGAGGTACTGCTTGCACAGGATCAGAGCTCCTGTGGGTATGACAAGGCTGTAATGGGCAAAAAATAACACCAAATCAGTATGAAAATTAGAGATTGTATCTGATGATTAAATGGTGTTCCCATACAAGAGGTTACTTACACTGATTGGTGGCGCAGTGGTGGGAGCAGGCACCGCCGTGCCTCTGCTGTGAATAATCCCTGTATTGCCATCCTTGTGGTTTATCAGCGTTTGTTCCGGTCATGTGACCGGAAATGATGTGAGATGCTGGAATATGCGCAGTCGGACGCTACTAGAGTCGCCCAAATAGGAGGAACCACCAAAAAAATGGCGCTGGCAGAGACAAGGACCTTGAGCACAGGGGTGTTGTGAATTCGCTCTCTGGCCTACCTCTGGTTACTAGTGAAGGTAGTGGAGCTGGTTATATTGACAGAGGGGTCGTGAGTTCTCTTTCTGGGCTCCCTCTGGTGGTTACTGGAGGTAATGGCGCTTATCTAAGTAACAGAGGCCTGCCACCTGATAATGAGGAGTGTTGTGAGTTCATTTTCCCCTTCACCATTGAGGTCTGATGAACTCCCTCTTCTGGTGAAGGAAGGTAGTGAGGCTGATTACCAAGCATCTGGGCAGGATGATGATGACTGGATGACGGGAATTGCTGACTGGATATAAGGCAGCCGACGCCCTTCTGCCTTGCTGGTGATCTCTCTGAGGGATTCTAGGAGACCAGTCTGATTCCTGCTCCTCAAAAGCTAAGGTTTCTGCCCTGCTTTTTGCATTTGTGTTTTGGTTTTGTTTTTCCTTGTTTTTCTGGATTTCTTCCATTCCCTGCTGGGGTGTGCTGAATTCCTTTTTGCTCTGTCTTCAGAAAATACCTGAGTACTGATATAGTCTTTTTGAAGCCTAGCGTCTTCAGGGCTTTTTTCCCTATCAGCTGTTGGCTCTTGTTTTGATAGGGTTTTGGCGGATTACAGACAGCAGCTTTTCTATCCTGTCCTATGTAGTTAGCTTGGGCCCCATCGTTTGCTCAGCCTATCTTTCTATCTGTGTGAGTGTTTTTTCATCATGCTTCACCGTCATTATATATTGGGGGCTGCCTATTGCTTTGGGGTCTGCTCTGGGGCAGTTTAGATTTCCCTTTCTGTCTTTAGGCTATGTAGTTCTCCGGCTGTGATCGAGGGGTCTAGGGCACCGTAGGAACCCCCACGGCTACTGCTAGTTTTTGTTGATAGGTTCAGGGGTCTGTAATCCGATAGCTGCCAACTTCTCTGGTTTTCTGGACTTAGCTAGTATTTCTGTTTTTGTCTCCTACGGTTACTCATTCATAACAGAGGAGGATGACTGGAGATCTGGAGTTTCTGACTGGATTTAAACAGCCAACTCCCTCTATCCCTGCTGGTGATTTTTTCCTGCCTCCTAAGGTCTTAGTTTCCAGCTCAGTCCCTGCATGCTCAGCTAAGTGTTCTTTTGCTATTGTTCACATTTGATCTGGTTTTGTCTATTTCAGTTTTGTGTGTTCAGCCAGCTCCGGCTGGGGCTGTTCTGAATTTCCATCCTTATGTTACTGCTTGTGCCAGGTTTTTTTTGTCCCTTATTAGATTGGCCTCTTTTTGCTCTGTTTTTAGAAAATACCAGAGTGCTGATATAGTGGGCGAAGTCTAGTGATTCAGTGTTTTTCTATCAGACGTGTTGGGCATTTTTTGCAGGGTTTTTTGCGCAATTGCAGACAGAGTCTTTCCTTTCCTGTCCTGTCTAGTTATTGTGGGACCCATCATTTGCTCAGTCTATTTTCCTATCTACGTTTGTGTTTTCATCTAGTCTCACCGACAATATATGTTTGGGGGGCTATCTATTCCTTTGGGTTCTGCTCTGGGGCAGTTTAGATTTCCCCTTTCTTGCTTTAGGCTTATTTAGTTCTCCGGCTGTGTCGAGGCGTCTAGGATCATTGTAGGTACGCTTCACGGCTACTGCTAGTTGTGTGGATAGGATCAGGGGTCTGCAATCCGCTTAGTTACCAACCTCTCTGGTCTTCTGTGGCTTAGCTTGGTCTTGCTTTCCTCCTCGGTGACCCAATCATAACACAGGGTGATAGCTCCATCCTCATACCCCTTGGGCTCCCGTGTAAACCCCCCATACTACAGCTGGACTATTTCAAGGACCCCAGAGACAGAGGACATCAAGCACCGCTGTTGCCTCGGTGCCAACTTTGGACCAGAAGTGGTCCCTCCAGTCAAGATCCCTGAGGACTGATAAGTTTGCCTCACTAGAGAATAACTGTTTTTCTACTGTTTGAACCCCATATAATTCCTCTGCTGTAACCTTATCACAATATTTTCTCTGTTATAATGTATGTATTACCAGTATTTTTTCCCCTGTAAATAAACCTCCCCTTTTACTGTTGGTCTGCCTGTTCCATGGTGACATATATCTCTCCTGCACGTTATTACATGTCCCCCCATGATGAGACCGTGGACCAACTTGATAGGGAAGCAGGACAAGTCTCATCTGGGATCTGCATCCACTGCTGCACTCCCTTTTCTCCTGAGGTGAGCCAGCTTGATCCCTCAAAGGATATAAGGGGAAGCTGTGGGGATGGGAGCATGAGGAGATTCCTGGTGTAGGATGCTTTGGGCATAGCTAGATGTTTTACCCAGCATAGAAGTGGGGATCCCCAATGACTGTTTGTTCCCTTGATTTATCTGGCCACCAGTTATATAATTAAGGGAATCAATCCTCTGCTCACCCTGCATCCCAGCTTGTTCCATGTCCTTCTCACTGTGTGATCCAGTGTCCTCATTAAGTGTGCCAGAGGGGGCACAGCAGTCAGCCAGTGGCTCTGACTCACCAGCGTCTCCTGCGCGCTGTCTGTGACATCCTGCAGTGCTGCTACAGCTGCCATCTTGTAATGGCACCATGTTCTCCAGGCTCTGCTCAGTGGGGACTTCCGGGACCTCCCTGCCGCATACAGGATCTCGCTGGGGACCCTCCTCTCTCCTCCCGGTTATGTGATGGTCTGAAGACTTGTCCCCGGGTTCTGGTGCAGAAACTGCACCCTGCATTCGAGCACCACCTGACTGCCTCTGTTCTCTGGGGTATGATGGAGATGGTGCATGGTCCGGTCTCTGTTCCCCGGGGAGGAAAGACTTAAAATCGCCCTTTAGGGGAATGTAAAACAGGTGGAGGACAGGCCCTTGTCTTTTTAGCCTCTGATTTGCCCATGCTGAGGTACTGGAATCGATTGCTAGGCGGATTGTGGTTATGAGCAGCAGAAAGCACGTCTTCATTCGGCTATGACCAGTCACGCCCCCTATACTGTATATTGCTTATATATGCATCATGCATTGTGGTACGTGTTAAAGGGGCCCTGTGATGACTCTGTAGTTGGGTGTCCCGGGACCAGGGGCTCCTTCCCTCTCCCTAATGCTAGGGGCACCATAGATCGCCCTGTTCCCTGGATTTCTTCTGACGGTGAAGGCGACAGGCCACATACCTTGTCTTAGCTCCTGAATCTGCCCTCAGTCTGTACCCTTCCCCCATCCATGGAATAGGGGAGTAGTAGTGTACCATAATACACCAACCAGACTAACAAGGAACAGGAGTGATGAAAAATACCAAACATACAAATATACTCACACATACAACAGAGGAATGCACCGAGGAGTGGAAGATGGGGGTTAAACCAAAGTAGGCATTATCACACACTCAAGCCAAAGAAAAGAGAATTATACAAAGAAAGGGAATTATCACACACTTAAAATCTAGCAACAGTCACAGTTAAATTCACCAACCGCCTTCAACAATAACCACCAACAATAACCTCCAGCCATGTAGCAAAAGCTAGATCTGGCAATGAGTGCAAGTCAGGAACCAGTTTATATAGGAGATGGGAGTGGCTAACAGTGCACAGCTGACAGCCTAGCACTACCTAGCAGTAGTGGTGATGGTACAGAGGACACAAAGTATTTCTTGAGTAGAGTGTGATGAAACACATTATGGATCAAAAAGGTGTGCAGCAAAGCAAGAAGGAATGCTAAGGGATTGAGACAGCCACAATCTTATAAAGACCGATGAACCTGGCACCCAGTTTCCAAGAGAGAACCTTCAACTTAATGTTCCTTGAGGACAACCACACACAGTCACCAACACACAAGTCCGGACCCACCAAACATTTCCTTTCAGCCACACTCTTATATTTGGACTCCATCTTCCTCAAATTAACAAGATCCTCTTGCCATACAGATATAATTGATGATGAAAACCGTTCCTCTTCAGATAAGTCTCAAGATTCTGGTTAACCCATTCAGTTTGCCCATTAGACTGCAGGTGAAATGCTGAAGAGAATGACAGATGTATCCCCAAAAAAGTGCAAAACACCCTCTAAAATTTGGAAATAAACTGCACCCCCCAGTCAGAAACAATATTGATAGGGATCCCATGTAATTTTACAATCTTTCTGATGAAAATTTGCACCAAGGTCTTAGCGTTAGGTTAAGTGAGTAGCGCAATAAAATATGACATTTTACTGAATCTGTCCACCACCACCAAAATTACAGTATTACCTTCCGACACAACAAATGGCTAGAGAGACCCACACGGAGGAGTATGAGAGGTTTTAGAATGCTCACAGACACTGCAGATGGCTACATACGCCCAGACATCCTGATGTATCCCTGACAACCAAAGCGCAGAGTAAGAAGATATGTGGTGACTGAATCATGATGTTCACTAAGAACTCTCAGATGGAGTTTCACAGGCATAAACAGTTTACCTAACAGACATGGACAGGCAGCAGGGGAGTTCACTTGAGGTTAAATAACCACTTTTTCAAGATCGGAGCATATAGACGCAATAACCACCCCTTTTTGTAGTATAGGAACCGGTTAACAATTATCTCCATCTCCAGGAGAACAACAAGATAACACATCCACCTTAATGTTCATGTTCCCTGGCCTATATGTAACAAAAAAGTTAAACCTAGTGAAGAACATTGCCCTTCTCACCTGTCGAGGCATTAGACATTTCACAGACTCCAGATATAAGAGATTCTTATGATCGGTGATTACCATAACCGGATAAACTGCTCCCTCCAGAAAATGATGCCACTCTTCAAAGGCCCACTTGATTGCCAAGAGTTCCCTGTTATCAATGTCATAATTTCTCTCTGGAGATCACAGTTTTTTAGAAAAGTATGCAAATGACGCCATTTACTAGGAGATGCACCCTGTGACAAAACAGTCCCCACCCCACTTCAGACGCATCAACTTCTACAATAATAGCCTGAGGTACGTCAGGATGTGTGAGTATCAGCGCAGATGCAAAACACTACTTCAAGGTATTGAATGCCTTCCTGCCAGACTGGACCACATGGAAAAGTCTGTCCCTTTCCTAGTCATATCCGTCAGAGGTTTGGCCACTACCGAAAAGTTTTTGATGAGCTTGCGGTAGTAGTTGGCGAAACCCAAAATCCTTTGTAACGCCTTCAAATCCTCTGGACGATACAAATCCAGTACCGCCAGGACTTTCGTTGGATCCATACAAAAATCGGTGGACGATAACACATATCCTAGAAAAGGGATCTCCTCAACCAACAATATACATTTCTTTAGTTTGACAAATAATTTATTGTCTCAGAGTATCTGTAAGATCTGCCTGATATGTACCTGATGTGAATCAAGGTCAGGTGAATAAATTAATGTCATCAAGATTACAACAAATCTACCTACCAGGTGACTAAAGATGTAATTTACAAATTCCTTAAAGACGGCAAGGTCATTCGTCAACCCAAATGGCATCACAAGGTTCTCATAGTGTCCTTCAGGCGTATTGAAAGCTGTTTTCCACTAATCCCCTTCTTTAATATGAATGAGATTATACACCCCCTCTGAGATTCAGTTTAGAAAAGCAATTTTCTCCTACAATCTAATTAAAGAGATCCGAGATAAGAGGGAGCAGACTGTGATCTGATTGAGTTCCTGGAAATCTAGGCAGGGGCGTAACCCCCCATCTTTCTTCTTTACAAAGAAAAACCCTGCAACAGTGGGGGATGAGGATAGTCTGATATAACCCTTTGCGAAACTCTCTGCGATATAGTCCTTCATGGCCTGCCACTCTGGACCAGAGACATTATATAGTCTGCTCCTGGGCCGCTTGACCCCAGGGACAAGATTGATGGCGCAGTCATAAGTATGATGAAGAGGAAGTTCTTGTCACCCCTGCTGAGAGAACACATCCCCATAGTAAGACAGGTATTTTGGCACAGACTGGGTATCCACTCTTGCAAGCCGAGTGCCCAAGCAGTGTCCTTGACAATACTCACTCCACTTTACCACCTCTCGAGTCTGCCAATCTACAACAGGGTTGTGCAGAGTGAGCCAAGGAAGTCCAAGAATCACAGGAGAGGGCAGACCCTCTAGCACATAACAGTCAATACCTTCTAAGTGCATGGTCCTTACCTATAGATGTAACCTTTGAATGGCTTAAGTAAAATACCTGTCTCAAAGGTGTGGAGTTGATGGCGATTATGGGTATAGGTCTAGACAGTGTATGTGGTTTGAGGCCTTGGACCTGGATTAACCTAGCATCAATCAAGTTAAACCCCGCCCCACTGTCCAGAAATGCAGAAATAATCACCTTATTTTTGCCCAGATGAATTTCAGCAGGCAGAAAAAATTGTGTACTATCCACAGAGAAGATATGTATACCCGAGTTGCTAACCTCCCCGCAACCCGGGCTCCTTAGTTTTCTGGTGGCTGTTTACCATGAGATAGGGAAGGACATGTGCCCACGAAATGGCCCTTTCTGCCACAGTAAAAACATGCAACAGACTGCTTTCCAGAACGAGTTGCCCCACCCAACTGCATGGGTTCCTCAGATGACTCAGACTCAGGTTGGCCCAGGACCTCTAGCACATTGGCTTGTCTCTTTATGTCTTTGGTGAATACGATGATAAACCCGAATAGCCAGAGACATGGCTGCCTCAAGGGAAACTGGAGACTCATACAGGGCTAAGGCATCCGTCACCCTTACTGATAGCCCTTCAGAGAACTGGAGCGTGGGGTAATTGCACTTAGTGTCAGTGGACCGCCTCCGAAACTCGGAGCAATACTCCTCCGCCGGCCGGTCTCCCTGCTGAAGCTGATATAGTGTGGACTCCGCCAGGAAGACGCAGTCAGGGTCATCGCATATATTACCCAGTACCAGAAAAAATTCCTCCACCGACTGGAGAAACTGGGAGTCTCAGACGGAGAGAAAATGCCCATGCTTGGGGGTCACCCTGAAGGAGCAAAATTATTATCCCCACCCATTTCTCCTCTGTTCCTGAGGAACAAGGATGTAACCTGATGTATAGTTTACAGGCCTCCCAGAGAACCTGTCAGGCAAAGCGATCTTGGGCTCCACTAAGGGTTGCCTGCCTATTCATGCAGGTAATACAACATTTTTTCAAATAAGTGGAATAGAGCAAATTAGCCTGTGTGAACGTGGTGGAGACATCAAAAGGTGGCTTCTCACTTGTGAAGCCTTCTGGATCTACAATTTGAACACAAGAACACCAAATGGCTTAAGTAATCATAATGAAATTATGTATCATTATTGAAGTTTATATGTTTTTTAGTTTTTCTTATTTTTTATGTATTTCATTTGAAATAATTGTTTTATTGTGTTGTCTGCTTATTTGCTTTTGTAAAGATGCGGGAACCACTCAAAGGGCCATCAAAAGAAATGCCCATAATTGTGGCACTTGTTAGAAAATCAACTGATATTCAGCCTTTCCTTGATTGGTTCTGGCATGGTATAAAAAGTCATCATTGTGGGTGAAATGCTTTGATAAAGATCTGGTTTCAGATCGAAACGCATCGCTTGTTTCCCTCTATGAGCACTGTGTATGGAGTTTTTACCGCAATGAAAAACCTTTCGAATATGTTTCAATAAAGCTACAGGATTTTTAAGGAGCTAGAGCAACTACTTTTTTTCTCCACTAAGGGTCGCCTGGGAGTCATAGTCCCCAAACCTGATGTGTTAGGGTGCCGCAAAATGACAGTGCGTAGATCTGCCACCTCCAAGGAGTTGCCCTGTTAGAGCAGTGATAGGATCCATAATGGATCAAAAGAATGGTTTCGGTCAGAGCTAATGTCACAACTCTGTTGTCAGATATCCCGGGATTAGGGGCTCCCTCCCTGTCCCTACCACTAGGGGCGCCCTAGTTCACCCTGTTCCCCAGATTACTTCTGATGGTGAACATGTCAGGGCCACATACCTTGCCTTAGCTTCTGAATCTACCCTATTTAAGTGGATTTGCATCTGCTAGAGCAGTACTCAAAAGCCCCAAATCCAACGTGCAGCAGTGTGATGAGTTCCATGCACTTCTGACGTCATCACACTGCTGCTCTTGGCAGCGCCGCAGAGTTGTTTACACAGTTGCGACCTGTAAGTACTCAATGAAGAAACTGAAGCTTAAATGTGCTATAATTTTAAATGAGGGGATGAAGATGGGCAGGTTGGTGTTATTGCGAGGGCACATTATGGGGCAATGGGGGACATTATGGGTCAATTATGGAGAATTTTGACTTTTCATGGCACCGCTTTTGCTTCATTTGCTCAATACTTTTTTCATGTGTCACTTCTCATTATTACACATAACTTAACTATGGACATCTATAGTTTGATTTCTTTGCTTGTGTTGATTGGATGGGTTGTTACCAATATCTGGTGAGAATTTCATGTCAAGAGCACCTTTAGGAATATATTTACTTAGAAAATGGGTGATATGTTCAATACTTTTTTCACCCACTCTACATAGGAATGATCTGAAATTAAAATTGATCTCTGTACTAAGCTTGGTGCTCTATACATGTACTGATGGTGGATCTGGTGCTGCATTCATGTACTGACAGTGATTCTGATGCTACATTCACATGCTAAAAATGGTTCAAATGCTGCATTCACTTGATGATGGTGGTTCTGGTGCTGCATTCATGTACTGATGTTGGTTCTGGTGCTGCATTCATGTACTAATGGTGGTTCTGGCGCTGTATTCATATACTGGCAGTGGCTATGGTGCTGCCTACGTGTACTGACAGTGGTTATGGTGCTGCATCCATGAACTGATGGTGGTTCTGGCACTGAATTTATGTATGTATGGTGGTTCTGGCTGCATTCATGTACCAATGGTGGTTCTGTGCTGCATTCACGTTCTGACGGTGGTTCTGATGCTACATTCACATACTGATGGTGGTTCTGGCACTGCATTCATGTGCTGATGGTGTTTCTGTCACAGCATTCATGCACTGATGGTAGTTCTGGTGCTCCATTCATGTATGAATGGTGGTTCTGGCTGTATTCATGTACTGATGGTGGTTCTGATGCTACATGTACATACTGATGGTGGTTTTGGCTCTGCAATCATGTACTTATAGTAGCTCTGGTGCTGTATTCATGCATTCATAGTGGTTATCCAAGAAGTATCATTTCTCCTTGCGGAGAATAACATGCTAAGCATGTCGAGGTGAGGAGACTTAAAGCCACAATGCTCCTTCATGGTGGTTGTAATGATGCATTCATATATTGTCTGTGGTTCGGCTACTGCATACATGTACTGATGGTGGTTTAAATGCTGCATTCATGTACTGAGGGTGGTTCTGGTGCTGCATTCAAGTACTGACAGTGGTTCTGATGCTACATTCACATACTGATGGTGGTTCTGGCACTGCATTCATATACTTACAGTTGTGGCCAAAAGTATTGACACCCCTGCAATTCTGTCAGATAATACTCAGTTTCTTCCTGAAAATGATTGCAAGCACAAATTCTTTGGTATTATTATCTTCATTTAATTTGTCTTAAATGAAAAAACACAAAAAGGATTGTCCTAAAGCCAAATTGGATATAATTCCACACCAAACATAAAAAAGAGGGTGGACAAAAGTATTGGCACTGTTCGAAAAATCATGTGATGCTTCTATTATTTGTGTAATTAACAGCACCTGTAACTTACCTGTGGCACCTAACAGGTGTTGGCAATAACTAAATCACACTTGCAGCCAGTTGACATGGATTAAAGTTGACTCAACATCTGTCCTGTGTAATTGTGTGTACCACATTGAGCATGGAGAAAAGAAAGAAGACCAAAGAACTGTCCGAGGACTTGAGAAACCAAATTGTGAGGAAGCATGAGCAATCTCAAGGCTACAAGTCCATCTCAAAGACCAGAATGTTCCTGTGTCTACCATGCGCAGTGTCATTAAGAAGTTTAAAGCCCATGGCACTGTGGCTAACCTCCCTAGATGTGGACGGAAAAGAAAAATTGACAAGAGATTTCTGCGCAAGATTGTGCGGTTGTTGGATAAAGAACCTCGACTTGCATCCAAACAAGTTCAAGCTGCCCTGCAGTCCGAGGGTACAACAGTAGTCAGTAAATGAACAGTCGCACTCAAGTGTGGATTAATCTTGCCAAACAATCTTGGAGATTTTAGAAATTCTTGATTTTTTTATTTTATTTTAAATACATCAAATAGTGTAACACCGCAGACAAAAGAAGTATCCAAAGTGTGGGTATAATATTGTTATCCAGGATGTGAGTATAATATGGTTGCGTTTCGACCTACTCAGAGGCCTTTCTCAAACCATACTGCAAAATAGAATAAAAAACAATTACAACACGTCAACTCTCTGATTCCTCCACATACCAGAAAATTCCCCGTGACCCTACACCACGTATTAAGCTCTTAATCGACGAAGTCCTTGACAGGTATCTGACCCTAAAAATCATTGATTCCAAAACCGTCACGTTTCTCAAAAATCCTAACCCAGTTATCCCTGTATTCTATACATTACCCGAAATTCACAAATCTCTACATAAACCTCCTGGCCGCCCTATCGTCGTCTCCACAGATTCAATCTTCTCCCCAATCTCCATTTCTTTGGAAAAAATCCTGACCCCCCTCACCAAAACAACTAAGTCTTTTGTCCTAGATACAGGTCATTTTCTCACCTTTATTAGACAAATCGACAATATCCCTCTGGAATGTCTCTTAGTCACCCTGGATGTCAAAAGCATATATACTTCTATAGATCACGACCTAGGGATTAGTGCTACCAAAACTCTTCTTGAGGCCTCTGACCTTTCCCACAACTCCATTCAGCTTTGTATTGATCTCCTGTCTATTATCTTGAAAGAAAATTTCTTTCTCTTTGGGGACCAATTTTATCTACAGTGCCGCGGGACCGCAATGGGCGCTAACGTAGCACCCGCTTACGCTAATGCCTCCATGAATGATTTCGAATGTTCCTGTGTCTACAATAATGCCCTTTTCAAAACATACAGCCAATGTTGGCTACGATATATCGACGATATTTTTTGTCTATGGTTGGGTACCCTTGAGGACCTACAATCCTTCACGGAACATCTTAATTCTATCAGACCTGAATTACAGTTCACCCTTAATTGGAATCCTTCCCAGATCTCTTTTCTGGACACTCTGGTAATCAAGTCCAGTACTGGTACACTTTCTACTGATTTGTATGTCAAACCCACCGATTCCAACAACCTTCTCCATTACACAAGCTGCCACCCTGCCTCTATTAAGGATAGTCTCCCCCGTTCTCAATTCACACGTGTTACAAGGATTGTCAGAGACACTATTCTTGCCCCTATCCGCCTCAATGAAATGACAAACAAATTCAAAGCAAGGCATTATCCCACTAAACTCCTTGAATGTGAAGCACGCCGTGCCCTGGAACCTCGCCCTCTGCAACCATCTCAACCCAAAGGGGAACGTGTTACCTTCGTACACACTCACCATCCTGTTATGCCCAAAATTTATCACGTCATCAACAAACATTGGTCAATTCTACCTAGATCCTATCCCCATATCGAGGCATTTAAAACACCAGCACTTATGTGCAAACGCCGACCTAGAAACATTCGAGATGAGTTGGTCAGAGCGGACATTGGTAGTCTAGCTAGAACTCCTAGACAGACCTTTCTTGGAACCGAACGCAAGGGCACCTTCCCCTGTCTTGGTTGCGCCTGTTGCTCCAATGTGATCAAGGGGAGCGACATAACACATCCACGTACTGGCAAACGTTATGGCATCAGGGGCTTTTTCACATGTGACACGAATTACGTGGTTTACCTAATTAAGTGCCCCTGCGGCCTCCTATACGTAGGCGAAACTACTCAGCACGTGCGTGACAGAATTTCGAGTCATAAATCGACTATTCGGTGCAAGAAAACCTGGCTTCCAATCCCATATCATTTCATCAATGCCAACCACTCAGTATCTCAACTCAGGTTCCAGGTCATAGAGAAAGTTGAAAGACCACGCAGGGGAGGTGACCACATCAAGCTTCTAAAATCCAGAGAATCCTTCTGGATATATAGGTTACAGACTTTGGCCCCCAAAGACCTTAATCATGAGTTGGATCTAAGACCATATTAGTCTCTTGGATCTCTGCCTCTTTTATGCATCTCTGTTTTAAGCATGTATATACATATTTCATTAATCTAGCATTATGTTGTCTTTTTAACCCTTAGGGTGGTGGAATGGCGGCTTCTCATCTCATTTCTTTCCAATCCTTTATTTTTCAGATCCACTAATTTTTTACCCCTCCCCCGCATGGGTGAGTATTTCCGTGTTAATCTTTCAAAAATTCTTTTTTCTACCCTTTTTTACTTTTTATTTTTATTTTATTTATACATTCTTTATTTTTATTTTATTTTATTTTATTTTTATCGTTTCTTTTCCTCACTTTTTCCACAATTTTTCTGTTTTTATTTTATTATTTTCTACTTTTTGTTTTTTATTTTTTATTTTTCTAAATTCCCCATTTCTTTATTTTTTATTCTTTATTTTTTCTTTTATTTTTTTCCATTATTTTTTATTTTTTTCCCATTTTACATATTTTTACTTTTTCTGTGCGGTCTTGATCTCTCCCCTTATTTTACTTTTGTTCTCATTTTTTTATTCTCTCTTCTTATTCATTAACATGTCCTTTAATTTACTATATTTCACCATTTACTTTCTCTCTACTTCTTCTTCATATATTGACACTTTTCTGACATCATTCAATTTATTCCTTCCTCTCTATCCTTCCTCTCTATTTTAAACCATTCTCTCCTCTTCTTTCCTCGCCTCCCACTGCTGAGTCCCTTCTCCAACAGCGCAGGCGCTTCTTTGAGCAATCACGCGCCTCCTCCCTACACTCTCTGTCCCCAGCCGCGCAGGCGCCCTGTTCCACCACAGCCTGACCTCCTACGGCGCATGCTCCCCTTGCTCACTTCCTCCCTATGCGTCGCAAGCCTCATACAGGCGCCAGGACGCTCTAGCCACACTGGCGCTATGACGCCATCATCCTGCACCTCCTGAGCATATATATACCGCACTTTCCTGAGCCCACACTTACAACACCGCTGGTCCAGGCTGATTCCTTGTTTCCATGCCATCAGGTCGGTTCTGTAGCACCAGCTGGTGCATAATATCCCTCTTTCGTATTTTTTCTTCGTATTTTTTTCCATATTCATCTCTTATGTTTTCTCCTACAGCCCTTGTTTGGGACTTTTGAAAATTCTCTAATTAATCTTTCACCTTGACACTTCTTGAGGTCAGTACTCAGTTTAACTGCCTTAATTGCCTGCCTCCTATCTCCACCACCCTTGTTACCTCATCATGTACAAAGACATTACTATAATATGCATGTCTTATTTATGGCTGCTGGTTACCCCCTATGTCTAATATGTTAAAATTGACTTGTTGCCAATAGTCTCTATTGCCCTTTATTAATCCATTATTTTTCTATTTTTATATGACATTCTCTTAGCTGCCTTAGGGATCTCTATGCTGTCGTGTTTAAATTTGTATAATTATGTGCTTCTTTCTTTTTTGGGGCTTTATTCCATCATTTTTCCGTTTTTTGCTTTCTTTTATTATTATTGTCTTTTCTATTTTTTCTCATGTTTAGTATACCTTTTTTTCAGCTTTCTGTGAGTCCGTTGTCCATATTCAGTGTTGTAATTGATTTTTTATTCTATTTTGCAGTACGGTTTGAGAAAGGCCTCTGAGTAGCTCGAAACGCAACCATATTATACTCACATCCTGGATAACAATATTATACCCACACTTTGGATACTTCTTTTGTCTGCGGTGTTACACTATTTGATGTATTTAAAATAAAATAAAAAAATCAAGAATTTCTAAAATCTCCAAGATTGTTTGGCAAGATTAATCCACACTTGAGTGCGACTGTTCATTTACTGACTACTACTTGTGGAGTTTCCACTTACAGTCAGCACCTATCTCCACAGCAAGAGTGCGCGTCCTTTCTCTTCTGTGAGGGTACAAGAGTGTCAACCCGTACTATCCGTCGGCGTCTGAATGAAAAGCGACTGTATGGTAGGAGACCCAGGAAGACCCCACTTCTTACCCCGAGACATAAAAAAGCCAGGCTGGAGTTGGCCAAAACTTACCTGAAAAAGCCTAAAACGTTTTGGAAGAATGTTCTCTGGTCAGATGAGACAAAAGTAGAGCTTTTTGGGCAAAGTCATCAACATAGAGTTTACAGGAGAAAAAAGAGGCTTTAAAGAAAAGAACACGGTCCCTACAGTCAAACATGGCAGAGGTTCCCTGATGTTTTGGGGTTGCTTTGCTGCCTCTGGCACTGGACTGCTTGACCATGTGCATGGCATTATGAAGTCTGAAGACTACCAACAAATTTTGCAGCATAATGTAGGGCCCAGTGTGAGAAAGCTGGGTCTCCCTCAGAGGTCATGAGTCTTCCAGCAGGTCAATGACCCAAAACACACTTCAAAAACCACTAGAAAATAGTTTGAGAGAAAGCACTGGAGACTTCTAAGGTGGCCAGCAATGAGGCCAGACCTGAATCCCATAGAACACCTGTGGAGAGATCTAAAAATGGCAGTTTGGAGAAGGCACCCTTCAAATATCAGGGACCTGGAGCAGTTTGCCAAAGAAGACTGGTCTAAAATTCCAGCAGAGCATTGTAAGAAACTCATTGATGGTTACCGGAAGCGGTTGGTCGCAGTTATTTTGGCTAAAGGTTGTGCAACCAAGTATTAGGCTGAGGATGCCAATACTTTTGTCTGGCCCATTTTTGGAATTTTGTGTGAAATGATCAATGTTTTGCTTTTTGCTTCATTCTCTTTTGTGTTTTTTCATTTAAGACAAATTAAATGAAGATAACAATACCAAAGAATTTGTGTTTGCAATCATTTTCAGGAAGAAACTGAGTATTATCTGACAGAATTGCAGGGGTGTCAATACTTTTGGCCTCAACTGTAAAGTAGCTCTGTTTTTTATTTCCTCCTCGGCTACCCATTCATAACAGGGGGCATTATTATGGAGCAGCATATGGAGACATAATTATGGAGCAGCATATGGGGACATAATTATGGAGCAGCATATGGGGGCATAAATTATGAAGCAGTATATGGGGGCATAAACTATGGAGCAGCATATGGGGGCATAATTATGGAGCAGCCTATGGGGGCGTAATCTATGGAGCAGCATATGGGGGCATAATCTATGGAGCAGCATATGGGGCATAAACTATGGAGCATCTTTTGGGGGCATAATCTATGGAGCATCTTATGGGGCAGCATGTGGGCCATAATCTATGGAGCATTTTATGGGGACATAATCCATGGAGCATTTTATGGGATGTGTTGCAGTGACCGCAGTGACAGATAGGGGGCACTGTATGGGTCATGTACACAGGCATATCCATTGTGGTAATGAATATAGGATGGTAATTGACCATTATGTATCCCAGGGTGGGTGGCCCTGGGATGGAAGCTTGAATGTGTGTTAAACAGCAGAGGTACAGCTGAGGTTTTGTTACAGTGTATCAGGGAGAGCTTTCAGGTGGCTGGTGAGACGGGTAGGACCAGTCACCTACAAACCCACCCAGGGGCATGGCTATGGACCATATAAGGTGACCAGGGTAGGTCACATGAGTGAGTGCCTGGATCTGACTGGTCCGTGTGGAAAGGTCCCAGAAGCCTGTCGTGCTTGAAGGTGGGCTGCCTTCCTGAAGCGCACATGTGGACGCCACTGACCGTGTGTGGCCTGTTTTTAATAGCCTGTGAGTACTGAACAGTCCCCAGGAGGAAAGGGACATCAGGACTGAGAAGCAGTGAGAGGTAACCCCAGAGATGGGGAGTTATCTGAGAGACTGTAGAGCCTGTTTGCTGGACAAAGCGCACCTTGTGTGACCACAGGGCTAAGAGAGCGGAGCTCTACATTGAATCTTCGTTTGGTCTGATGTAAGACTGTTGCTGCTATATGGTTTATGCTGCACAATAAACCAGATGGACTGATTTATGTGAACAACCCGTGCCTGACGTGGTTAATCCGCTGCCGAGTGAGTGTCCCTCAACATGAACACTGGGCGCTACCTTACAATTGGTGGAGTATGCTAAGGGCACTGTTGTAGCCTTGCTGCTAGGGGCAAGGGATGAGGTCTGCAAATCTCGGTTGCTAAGCGCAACGGTTCCAAGAAGCACATGTTGCAGTGCTGGCGACTCTGAGCCAGGGGAGCAAATGGTCGTGAAAACCGTGAGTTATGCTGACCGAGGTCAGAGAAAGAGACTGTTGATAATTTGTGGGATACCTCTGAGGAGAAGAGGCGTCCGGGAACCTGTGTGGCTGACACCAGCAGGTAACAGACAGGTGTCCGTGTTGTACTGACCGGGGTCAGTGAGAAAGACTGTGTACTTGAATGGTTCAGAGTGCCAGGTCCGGGAGGGTCAGTGTTGGGAAATTCTGGGGGAAGAATCGAATCCCTGGAGACCGTGCTGTGACCTTGGACTTGGTGAGGCCACGTGTGTTTTTGTGTTGTGTTTTTTTTCTCCTCCCTCTCAAGTCAGCTTGCGGTGGCTCAGTGGGGTCACGAAGGTGACAAGCGGCTTGCTGTAACTCGGCGGGGTTACGACAGTGACAAGCGGCTGGCTGTAACTCGGCGGGGTTAAGAAGGTTGCTGTGGATCGGTGGGTCCACGAATACAGCGCAGCAGGAGCTGCAGTGACGCCAGCAGCTGTTTGTGAGTGGCAGCCGGAGGTGCCAGTAATTTGGGGCTACAGCAGGAGCTGTAGCAGTGCCAGTAGGAGCTGGTGTGGTGTCATGCTTAAAGGGTCAGTACAAGCCCGAAACACATAACTGTATAGTGTGAACTTTGGTCTAAGAAGGCCTGTAGAACGCAGATGGGGAAATCCCGAAATGGGGCGGTGACCCAAATCGGAGTGGCAACCCAAAAAGGGGTGGAGTCCCAGCGGGAGGCGGAGTCCAAAAAGGGGATAGTGGTCCAAAAAGGGGCAGAGTTTTCAAAAGGGGCAGCCCTGGTTACTTCAGTGGACATGTCTGGGGAACAGCGGTGTTTGTGTCTGACTTTTTCTGAGTGCGGCACATTATTTCCGGATGACGACGGTCCGCAGGTGTGTATCGTGATGCTACACCGTGAAGGAGTCTCTGGACGGCTGGACTCAATGAGTCAGGTGGCTCTGACAGGGACTCCTCTCGTTTTCTGTCTGACCGAGAAAAAGGTCAAGGTTCGCTGCCACCATGGGGTCACTGTGGACTATACTGTGAACAGAGTAATGATTGAGGGGTCCAAAAGGGTTGAGTGCCAAGGTGGCAGTATACCACCAAACTTAGTGAATCCCTTTGAGAGGGGCCAGGACTTTGTCTTGTTTGAAGATGCATGGGACCTTGATGAAAGGTGGTGTGGCTCAAAGGAGGAGGTAGCACCACCTTAGGTCGATAGTCCAGAGCTCCGGGTGACCGAGAGAAAGTGTGGGTCTGACCAACTCGGGGATTTGGCTGAGGTGACCAAACGTGACCGTGGCAGGCGGGGTACCTCCAGAAAAGGGGTCCAACACCTGTGTGAATGGGGGCTTGCTGTTCCTGGATGACAGGGTGAGTGGTGACTCCAATTTGACCGCTATCACCCGAGAGCTAGAGGGTCAAGTTGACAACCTGACCAAGGAAGGGTGCATGTGGAAAGAGCGAGTTGACAGTTTTCACCAGGTCGAAGCACACATATGAAACTCGGAGAGAGAGCACCAAGAGATCTGTCAACAGCTGGCGAAGGAATGTTTAAAGATGGAGAGTTTGGAAATCGCCAACTCCATGCAGTTGGAGCGGCTGCACCACCTAGAGTCCGAGCTCTCGGTAGTCAAGGCCCTGAGACAAACGGCCGAACACAGAGTGGATGAGCTGGAGAATGAAGCCTTGGAGCTCAAAGGTCACCTGTCAACGTGGCAAAGATGAATAAGACCCTCAGATAAGATGTGGAAGTGCTCAAAGAAACTGTAAGAGGTCTTCTGTGGGAGAAGAAGTTGGTGGAGTAAGACTTACAGCGTCCGGGCCCGAGTGATGACAAAACAGAACTGCCAGTACCCATCTTGGCAAGGGGTCTCAAAGAGGTAAAATCTCCTGAAGATTTGGAGCAGAAAGCTGAACAAGATATTCCCCCGGTCGGCACATCTGTATTAAGGGAAGTGTTCGTGGTAAACCACAAGCCTTCTGTCCAGGAAGAGAGCTAGTGCACTACCTTCAAGTGTGTGATTGACGTACCTGAAGACATGCAAGAAGCCTGTACCAATGAATTTGTGCATGAGACTTTTAAAAAGGCGGTCAAAGTGTGTAAGGTGCACTGGGCACCTGAGACTCAGCAGTTGGTGGTACAATCAAACAAGGAAGACACAGCAAAGCAGGTAGCTGTCCTGACGGATATGCATCTGCAATGTCTCCACGCTAAACAGATGCTCAGGTGGAGTAATATGAAAACTGCTCCTCATCTAGAGCTAAGAAGAGGGAAGCTAAGAATCGGCTGGGCTTGGGGGAAGATGTAATTCCAGTACCCAAATATCTGGTGGAGAGAGTCGTTGGAAGGCTCGGTAAAGTGATGCAAAACCTTGTGGATATCTCCAGTGTGGTGAGGGTGAGGATCCCTCCTGATGGTGAAGTCCAGGTATCTGGTGAAGAGGGCATGATTCCCATCATTGTGGTTGGCTCTATGGAAAGCCTTAGGAACTTTCGGATGCTCCTGGAGTATCGAGTGACATACCTGCAGGAGATGGAGCAGTTGAGACTGAACCGACTGCGGATTAATAAAGAGGTGTGGAACATCAAGTGGAGGCCGCCTTCAACCCAAGATGTAAGGACCCGAAGGGTTCCTCCAAGTAGTGTAATGGCAGGTGGCCGAAGACTGTCAGCAAGGCAAGGACATCAAAAATCTGCAAGTGGCAGTTCGACTGGCAGTACGAGGCTGAGAAACCTTAGCTCCGGTGCGATACTCAATGGGTCAGACTCAGGCCAGACAGTTGAGGCGACTGTAAGTGGGACTTCTGACTGTACCAACCGGGAGAGCCGGTCGCAGAGAGAAGTCGGGGGGACGGAGCAGATAGGCAAAGTGTGGAGACAGAAAGGTGTCTGGTGACGCAGATGGACTTTGACTGGAAGGCCAAAGCCCAAGGCCGATATACTGACCGCTGGGGGCGGGGGAGGCCTAACGTAAATATGATGCCATATGACGCCCAAAACAGATGGAGACGGTCCTCTCGACTTGTAGGGCAAGGTGACATGGGTGCCCGGTCTCGAGACCCCTGGGTGATGTCATGTGTTCAACCCCACAAGTTTGAACAGAGGGGGGAGGTATGTGGTGCACTGACCGCTGTGACAGCTAGGGGGCACTGTGTGGCTCATGCACACAGGCATATCCATTGTGGTAATAAATATAGGATGGTAAATGACCATTAAGTATCCCAGGGTGGGTGACCCTGGGATGGAAGCTTGAATGTGTGTTAAACAGCAGAGGTACGGCTGAGGTTTTGTTACAGTGTATCAGGGAGAGCTTTCAGGTGGATGGTGAGACGGGTGGGTCCAGTCACCTACAAACCCACCCAGGGGTGTGGCTACAGACCATAAAAGGTTGACCAGGGTAGGTCACATGAGTGAGTGCCTGGATCTGATTGGTCCGTGTGGAAAGGTCCCAGAAGCCTGTCATGCTTGAAGGTGGGCTGCCTTCCTGAAGCGCACATGTGGACGCCACTGACCGTGTGTGGCCTGTTTTTAATAGCCTGTGAGTACTGAACAGTCCCCAGGAGGAAAGGGACATCAGGACTGAGAAGCAGCGAGAGGTAACCCCAGAGAGGGGGAATTATCTGAGAGACTGTAGAGCCTGTTTGCTGGACGAAGAGCAGCTTGTGTGACCACAGGGCTAAGCGGAGCTCTACATTTAATCTTCATTTGGTCTGATGTAAGACTGTTGCTCCTATATGGTTTATGCTGCCCAATAAACCAGATGGACTGATTTATGTGAACAACCCGTGCCTGGCGTTGTTAATCTGCTGCTGAGTGAGTGTCCCTCAACATGAACACTGGGCGCTACCTTACAGGGAGCATAATCTATGGAATATCTTATGGGGCCATAACCTTTATCGGGCAGCATATGCGGCATTATTAACCTTTGTGCAGCATTATATGGGGTGTATTTTGTATGGAGCATCTTATGGGGCCATCTTGGACTGTATGGAGCATTATATGGGGCTCCTGATTCAATATGGAAATTCAAAAACATTTAACCTACTGATGTCTCAATTAATTTTACTTTTATTGGTATCTATTTTCATTTTTGAAATTTACCAGTAGCTGCTGCATTTTCCACCCTAGGCTTATACGCGCGTCAATAAGTTTTCCCAGCTTTTTGTGGCAAATTTAGGTGGGTCGGCTTATACATGGGTCGGCTTATACATGAGTATATACGGTACCTGTTGTTGGGCATAATGGACCTAATGGGTCAATTAGAATTCACTTTATACTGGGAATGTAA
Organism: Dendrobates tinctorius; assembly: GCF_039654945.1. NCBI lineage: Eukaryota > Metazoa > Chordata > Amphibia > Anura > Dendrobatidae > Dendrobates > Dendrobates tinctorius. The sequence continues at coordinate 56,800,301 of NW_027361728.1, read as the reverse complement.
ACAGTTTTGAATGTTTGCCTGAGACTAAATGGGATAGGGATATTGTTTCGGGCCAAAATAGGCCAAGTCCATGGTAGAGTGGAAACTGTTGTGTGACAAGACTCAAAGGTCATACGTACCCACAGTTTAGATTCTCTACAGTGCAGAATGTCTAAGATTCTTGCATGGGTGGACGCCAGACAGTATTTTCGGCAGTCCGGCAAACCTATACCCCCAAAATCCTTTGGAAGCACCAAAACAATACTACGAATTCTTGGGTGTCCCGTCGACCAAACAAATTGACTGAATTTACGTTGGACCCTCATCCAGAAGGAGAATGGGATATATATCGGGATAGTTAGTAAATAGAAAAGTGTAGGCAATATAGTGTGATAAAACACTCCGGGATCGCCTTTGCTGGGGTCAAAGGTCACGTGCGTTCAGCATGAAACTCAGGCGCAGAGCTGGGATTCGGGTATAACTGACACTGGGTCAGGTTTATTAACGGTGAAAGCAATGCATAAAGAAATAAAACATAAAACAAATCCTTGCCTGTCCGGCACTAACTAAACAAGGTACAACCTAACTACCAACTGGCGGGCTTCTCCCGTCCAGCCAAACCACAGTTGCAGTGGGCACTGCTTTCACTCACATGTGCCTCTCACACAGATAGGCTCTCTGTGTTCCCAGGCTGAGACACTCACACAACCACCTGGCATCCTTTTATATCCGCCTCCCATTATTCATTAGTAACCAGGTGATATACTGACCAGACTAGGCCACATAGGAAAGGTATCTGGGTGAAATATACCTGCCCTCATCCACTATTCCCACATGATTCTCACAATAGTCATTTTGAGGATGTTAACCTGGCCAAACCACGGTTCCAGGAATTAAGATCCCCTTCCAATCTGGACAAAAATCGACCAAAGTTCAAGTCAAACAAATCTGATAAATCTGCCCAAATCTGATAAATAATGGTGCCCAAGTAGCTAATATGATTATTTGAGGGCCATTTAAATGGAAAATTAGTTTTCAGAACATTCACCATTTGCAAAGGTAGGGAAATATTCATGGCTTCAGATTTTTCGAGATTGATGTTAAAATTGGACCAACAACTAAAATGTGCCAGCTCAGAGGTATCTGTTAAATAAACAAGCAGATCATCAGCAAATGCAGAACACATACTCTGAACCCGCTAATGTGATTCCCCATATTTCAGGATTAGCACTTATGGCCTCCATAAGATGTTCCATTATCAGGATATACAGCATTGGGGAAACTGGGAAACCTTGTCGAGTACCATTCTTTATAGTAAAAGAGGCCGAAAGGGAGCCGTTCATTTTTAGCTGGGCTGAGAGGGTGTGGTAGAGGGCTAAGATTTTTTAAGTAAATGCAGGACTTAAACTGATGTGGCTCAGGGTTAGAGAGAGAGAGAAGACCATTAGATTCTATGAAAAGCCTTTTCAACATCAAGCGATAGGATCATTAAAGGGTTTTTTTAGAGTGTGTGCATGATTAATAATATCTATTGTTTTTAAAGTGTTATCTCGTGTCTCTCTTCCCAGAACAAAACCAACCTGGTGTACCCAGGTGCATTATATGAGGGAGGTGTTATTTAAGTCTATTGGCCAAAAGCTTAGCATACATTTTTAAATCTACATTTAATAAAGATATAGGCCTATAGCTACTACATGAGTTGAAGTCTTTCCCTGGTTTGGGGATGACTGCAATATGTGCCGTTGTGGAATGGGGAGGAACGAAAATATACTATGATATGGAATTAAACAATTGTAATATTAATGGAGACAATTGTTCAAAATATACTTTATAGAATTCTGCTGAGATACCATCAGGCTCTGGATTTTTATTGCTAGGGAGATCTCGAACAGAGGCTTCTAGTGTCATGATCCAGACCGGGTTTTGAGTCCTTTCTTTCCCTGTTCCCGGTCTAGTCATTTCAGGGGTTAATTTTTCTCAGCCTCAGTCTGGTTTCTGGTTTGCTATTTAGCTCCGCTGCATCCTCCAGGCGGTATTAGCTGTACTTCTGCCTTCGGCATGTGTATCTGACTCTGGTATATCCTGATTTGTCCTGCTGTGATCCCTGACTTGCCCCGTGGCTGTTTATTCCCTCTGTCTGTCCTGACTCAGTGTTTCCCTGTAAGTTTATTGACTCCCTCGTTTTGACTTGTCTGGCATTTGGACCTGTTTCTGTCTTTTGTCTTTGTCTTGTCTGCTTCCGACCTTTGCTGATCTCCTGGCTTGTTTCTGACCACGTGTTCTGCTGTGACCTCTGGTACTTCTGCTCCTGACTGGTTCTGACTCGGCTCGTCTGAACACTCTCCCGCCACCTGGTGTGTACTTTTATAGTTTAAATTTTTTTTCATTCAAATATTGATTTAATGTTAGAATAAATATTGTTTTTTTATTATTATTTTTTAAACATATTTTTGCAATTGTTTAAAAAATTTTTTTATTTCATTCTTAGTTTTACACCCTGTGGGACACTCATTTTCTGCAGGCTGATCGCTTCTAAAGCATGCATATCTGCATGCTATAGAAGCTGTCAGTGCTGCAGCTTCTGTGCACTGACCTGACAGACTTCCTGACATGCACTGCGCATGACAGGAAGTCTCTCAGGCCTGGAGACCCGATGTTGTCATGATGACATCGGGTCTCCATGGCAGCGATCGGAACCCCACATCAAGATGCAGGGTCTCCGATCCAAAGACAGAGAGGCTGTCGTCACAGCTGACAGCCCCTTTGCCTGCTCCCGGAACGCTGCTAACATATTTGATCAGAGTGTGCCGGGGGTTAAAGTGCAGGATTGGAGACACAGGGGGCAGAATGGAGACATGATGCAGGATGGAGACAAATGGGGCAGGATCATGGTGCAGGATGGAGACGGATGGGGCAGGATGGAGACAGGTGGGGCAGGATCATGGGGCAGAATGGAGACATATGGGGCAGGATGGAGACAGATGGGGCAGGATCATGGGGCAGAATGGATACGATGGAGACAGATGGGGCAGGATCATGGGGAGGATGGGGCAGGATCATGGAACAGACGGGGCAGGATCATGGGACAGATGGGACAGGATGGGGAGATCATATGGGGCCAGGATGGGAGAACATATGGATGGAGCCAGGAATTAGACACACAGGGGCCAGGATAGAGGATATTATTACCATAGGGGCTAATTAAGGGATATTATTACTGCAGTGGTGTATTTATTTCTTTTTTGAGGATACTGTTTTAAATGGGTTAAGCGGTCCTGTTACTGTGCAGAGCGACACTGTCGCCTTTTTGTCATCATCTGGTGCAGTTTATAATTTGGGAAAAAATTAAGTAATGTGTACAGCAAGCAATTCTGTAGATAACTGTTATTTCCTGCAGAGACAAGAACTGGCTGGGAGAAGTGATGGTGGTCTGTGCTGGATGAAGATGAAAAGCAAAGATTAAGGACTTGACCTAGAGATGTCACTGGTGAGTCAGTGTGTTACCTGTACACTGACACTATACACTGTATACTATATACAGCGGTCCTGTGTACAATGTCACCAGTGATCACTGTATTACCTTTACACTATACACTATATACAGAGCTCCTGTGTATAATGTCACCGGTAATCACTGTATTACCTGTACAGAGTCACTGCATGCTAAGTACAGATCTCCTGCGTATAATGGCATTTTTTTGTTGATATCACACATGAGCTTAATGTACTGAACAAGAAGTTACAAGGCCAGGGGCAATTTGTCAGTGCTGCCTATGACAACGTGAGAGCATTCTCAACAAAACTTATGGGTCGCCCGACAGGGCAGTGGGGTACTCGGTACCGGGATGGTATCTCAGAGGGAAGTGTCACAGTAGCGGTGACTCGGTCCGTATAAAAGGGGTTACGAGTGGCTGGTTAAAGTTTATAAGTGGATGATACGTGACGCCACCTATGGTGCTCGGCAATGAAGGGGTTAAGCCAACGCTGCAGGCAAATCCTCTGGGACAGATGGTATAAGGCAGCAAGATGTAATAGCTCCCCACATGTAGAGCTGTAGTCCCAGGGCAGTGGTAATAGGTGTTGAGGAAGAGTGTCTGGCACAGAGATGTAGCAGTGCTGGAGGGTTTGTAGGAAGAATGCAATGACACAACAGGGTGCAGTTTCCGTTACCTTTACTGTGCTTTGTAAGTGCAGTCCAGGGTCCAGATTACAGATGGAACAGAGGCTGGCCATCTTGGAAGCAACTTAAGAATCTCTCTATGAAGAAGGGTTGTGTAGTCTCCGTTCTAGCACTTTCTGAGGTCCTTGCAGTACTGTGTTACACTGAAGTTCCACTTGCTTGTTCTCTTTTAGAACTCCCTCGTATGGCAGACAGCTGTAGCCTCCTTCTTCTGGTTCACACGTTGCTGTTGTGCCTCCGAGTCTTATGTGGGAGCAGAGCATTTACAGCTTCCTATTCCTCCGGTTTCTGCTGCAGGAACATCAGTATCCATACAACCTTGGAGACCGGACTCCAGACCATGTGCTACAGCTAGAAGTGAGCCTGCACTCTGCTCAATCCTCCAGCTCATCTCCTCACGTCCACACACGTTTCCCTCCTCACACGAACTGACCAATTTCCCCTTTCTGGTCCCCAGAGAGCAGCTCCTCCCCTAGTTTTGGTTCAGAGCTCCCTCTGCTGGCTTGGAGTGGGAACTGTGCTGTGTGTTGTGTTTAACTGATAGAGAGACCCTTTATTGCTTCCAAGTATGACATCACACTCCCTAGGAGGAAGGTAATGCCACTGTGGCGACCATACTCTTGGGGGCGCCACATTTATGTTATGGAAAGCCAAGCTTTCTCAGACAAACCTTTGCCATTTCCCATCATGCAAGGCACTCATGGAAGCAGGCACACCATTCAGTGGTGAGGAGTATATGGATGTCATTTTGAAGCTACAGGAGGAATTTGATCACAGATTTGAAGACTTCAAGATGCACAGAGCCACATTTCAAATTTTTGCGGACCCCTTCTCCTTTGATGTGCAAGATGCCCCTCCTGTGCTTCAAATGGAGCTCATTGACCTGCAGTGCAACTCTGAAATCAAAGCCAAGTTCAGGGAGGTGAGTGAAAAAGCAGACAAGCTCGGGCAATTTCTGAGAGAATTGCCGCCCAGATTCCCTGAGCTTTCCCGAATGTTCAAGTGGACCATGTGTCTTTTTGGGAGCACATACAGTACTTGTGTGAAAACCTCTTCTCTACCTTGAACTTCTATAAGTCCAAGTACAGGTCCAGACTTACTGATGAGCATCTTCAAATCCTACTGAGGGTCTCAACTGCTTCCTCCCTTAAGCCAAATGTGGATCGGCTATGCGAGAGAAAGCGCTGCCAGATCTCTAGCAGCAAGAAGAAGGCAGAAGAAGCCATGTTCAAAACAGTTTATGTTCAATGTTCCATTCATGTTCAGAAAGTTAAAAGTTAAAGAACTGTTAATACAGACATCTGAATCTGAATAATAATTAAATTTCTATATGTGGTTTCTTCAGTCATCTATATCTGCTGTATTATCATTTTATTTATTTATTACTGATTGATTTATTTTTTTCTTATGATTTTGTTAATTTATTTTTTAACACAAAATGAGATGAAAAAATAAAGACATTTGATAACATTGGAATGTTTTTGTAAGAGCTTTTCTTGTGGAAAACCTGATGCGGCCCAGCCTCACCCAGATTCTACCTCCAGCGGCCCCCAGGTAAATTGAATTTGATACCCCTGGACTAGAGAGAGAGGAGTGAGCTCAGGAAGGAATGGAATGTGTATGAAAATGTCATATGTTTTAAGAGGAACATCAACAAAGTTTGCACCTATGTCACAAGTGTGTCACGTCCTCCTGAAATATCTGGGGTTAGGCGATCTTTAACATACTGTGAATCACAGCTCTTCCATTTAGCCTTTGTCTTTTGTTCCTCATATTTAGGGATGGGCGAATCCTGAAATATTCGGAATCGCTAGGCTGTAACGATTCCGACTTGGAAACTCGCTATTCGTTGCAAGTCTAGCGAGTCCAATGTTAATGAATGGGGATGCGAGTTTTGCAGCGATTCCTGTGCTGGGGAGGAGGAGAATGGGGATGCAGATTTTTTTTTTTGCAGAGTTTCTTAGCGATTTTGTGTCAGCAGCTGGACACAAAATCGCTAAGAAACTAGGATTGCTTGTATTAAACTGTGAAAAAACTAGCTAGGAGTTCTCTCTCTCTGTTTTGCAGCGATTCCTGTGCTGGGGGATTCCTGTGCTGGGGAGGAGGAGAATGGGGATGCAAGTTTTGCTGCGATTCCTGTGCTGGGGAGGAGAGAGAGAACTCCTAGCTAGTTTTGTGTGTCCTAGCTGGACACAAAATCGCTAAGAAACTAGGATTGCTTGTATTAAACTGTGAAAAAACTAGCTAGGAGTTCTCTCTCTCTGTTTTGCAGCGATTCCTGTGCTGGGGAGGAGGAGAATGGGGATGCGAGGAGAGAGTGAGAGAGAGAGAGAGAGAGAACGAACTCCTAGCTAGTTTTTTCACAGTTTAATACAAGCAATCCTAGTTTCTTAGCGATTTTGTGCCCAGCTAGGACACACAAAACTAGCTAGGAGTTCTCTCTCTCCTTCCCAGCACAGGAATCGCTGCAAAACTTGCATCCCCATTCTCCTCCTCCCCAGCACAGGAATCCCCCAGCACAGGAATCGCTGCAAAACAGAGAGAGAGAACTCCTAGCTAGTTTTTTCACAGTTTAATACAAGCAATCCTAGTTTCTTAGCATTTTTGTGTCCAGCTGCTGACACAAAATCGCTAAGAAACTCTGCAAAAACTAGGATTGCCATTCATTTGCATTGGACTCGTTACTGTGCGAGTAATCGCTTGGAAACTCGCAGAGTACCGACTCCTGCGAGTCTCCTACTACTCGCAGAGTAAGGCCTCTTTCACACTTCAGTTTTTTGCATCAGTTATAATCCGCCAAAAAGGCAGACAAGCGGATCCGTTCTAAACTGATGTGAACGGATGGCACAGGATCCGTTTTCAGACGGATCCTGAAAATGAAGAAATTTAAAGGAATCGCTGGCCGGGGGAGGAGAGAGAGAGAGAGAGAGAGAGAAGAGAGAGAGAGAATTTTTTTTTTGTCCGGCACCCAGAAAGAAATTCGGGTTAAATCAGTGTTTGCAGGATCCGCCAGAGAAAAAAACGTTATAAGCTCCGTTTTGAAATTTTTGAGGATGGTGACGGACAGCAACTTTTGGCGGATCCTCACAAAAAACGGATGTAACGGACAGCAATCCGTCACAATCCGCCATTAATGCAAGTCAATGGGAAAAAAACGGATCCTCAAAAAAAAATTGAGGATCCATTTTTTTTCAAAACCTGGCGGATTGTGACTGATTGTAAAAAACGGAAGTGTGAAAGAGGCCTAACAAGTCCTAACGAGTAGATTCGCCCATCCCTACTCATATTAAATAGACTTTGTTTCATTGGGCCCTGAAAAGGTTGACAACTCTTTGTATGCTGATTACAGACATGCAGCTCCATCTCACAGCTGCTCATTTTCTCTATAAAACCTGGCCAGACCTCCTCATCCCTGCCTGTGAAAGTTTTCTTCCTGGTTTGCTGGAGTTGGTGTGCTGAAGTTGGAATTCATAGTCACTGCTGGAGATGGTTGCGCGCTCTTTTTGGGTGTATGCTTTATCCATTATCCTATTCCCATTTGATTTCTACATGTCTATCCTTCCCTTTATTGCTCTCTATGCTTGATGAGTTCTTTGGTATGTAAGTTGCTTTTTGTTATCCCTGTTTGTCTTATGCGTTTATACACTAACTTTTCTGTCCCAGGCCTCCTGTGAGAGAGGACAGCTAAGGACATTAACAGGAGCATAGTAAAGCCCCCTTCTCACATAGCGAGATTGCTAGCGATATCGCTAAAGCGTCACCGATTTCGTGAAGCAACAGCGATATCGCTAGCGATCTCGCTACATGTGACACGTACCTGCGACCCGGCCCCCCCACTGGAAATCACTGATCACGCGTGAATGTCCTGGGCCATTTTCTTCTAGCTGGCGTCCCACTGGCATCCCGCTGGTGCTGACTAGCGATGCATGGACGCAGGCGTAAGTCATCATCATCGTTGCATGTGACAGATAAGTAACGACCGCCAACGGGCTTCTGCATTGCTGGTGAGATCTGCTTATTTGGCAGCTCACTAGCGACCATTTAGCGATGCACCAGCGATCCTGACCGGGTCGTATCGTTGTCGGGATCGCTGGTGTATCGGTAAATGTAACGGGACCCTAAGGTAAGAGATTCGGGCCTCTCTACCTTCAAGAGTACCCCCAGGACTGGGATAGTTAATGTCAAGTTCCAGGTACAGTTTGAGACCAACCTTCCTTTCTGAAGACCTGGACCCCTATATTCCTGTAGTGTGACAGGGCTAGAACACGAGTACCTTGCCGGCTGCTACCACCCTGCACCACGTTACACATTATCATGCTAAAGTAGTCACTGACATTAGAAAATACTGCTGCCATGAAGGGATGTTCTTAGTCTGCAATAATGTCCCAGTGGGTGGTAATAATAATAATAATAATCTTTTTGTTTACATTTTTTTAAAGTCCCTTACAGTTAAACATGGCAGTTAGACAGGGCAGGAGACAGGTAAGACATTTAACCCCTTCCTGACATCAGACGTACTATCGCGTCCATGGGGCCCGGGCCCCTATGCCCATGGACGGGATAGTACGTCTACCGCGATCAGTGGCGCCCATGTGGTGAGCGCCGCTGATCGCGGCCGGGTGTCAGCTGATTATCACAGCTGACACCCGGCACTATGTGTCAGGGGCGGTCACGGACCGCCCCCGACACGTTAACACCTTGCACACCGCGATCAAACATGATCGCGGTGTACCGGGAGTTAAAGGGAAGCATCGGCAGGGAGGGGGCTCCCTCCGTGCTTCCCTGAGCCCCCCACGGCAGCGCAATGTGCAGCGCTGCTGCGGGGGGCTCCTATCCTCCAGGCCCCCGAATCCAAGATGGCGACGGGGGCCTTCGGGGACCTGAGGAAGCTGGCTTCCTCAGTGCCTGCAAAGCGCAGGCAAGAGGAAGTCTGCTTCAATGCCTGTGACAGATTGCTGATCTGTCACAGTGATCTGTGATGTGACAGATCAGCGATCTGTCACAGGACAGTGATGTCCCACCTGGGACTATGTAATAAAGTAAAAAAAAGATTAAAAAAAAATGTAAAAATAAATTAAAAAAAATCGCCAAATAAATTAGTAAAAAAAAAAAAAAATATTCCCCAATAAATTCATTTTTTGAAAATAATAAAAAAAAAAACAATAAAAGTACACATATTAGGTATCGCCGCGTCCGTAATGACCCGCCCTATAAAACTGTCCCATTAGTTAACCCTTTTAGCGAACCCCTTAAAAAATTAAAATAAAAAACGAAGCAAAAAATAATGATTTATTATCATACCGCCAAACAAAAAGTGTAATAACGCGCGATCAAAAAGACGCATATAAATATCCATGGTACCGCTGAAAACGTCATCTTGTCCCGCAAAAAACGAGCCACCACACAGCATCATCAGCGAAAAAATAAAAAAGTTATAGCTCGCAGAATAAAGCGATGCAAAAATAATTATTTTTTATATAAAATAGTTTTCATTGCATAAAACTGACAAAAACATAAAAAAACGACCTAAATGAGGTATCGCTGTAACCGTACTGACCCGAAGAATAAAACCGCTTTATCGATTTTACCGCACGCGGAACGGTGTAAACGCACCCCCCCAAAAGAAATTCATGAAACGCTGGTTTTTGTTCATTCTGCGTCCCAAAAATAGGAATAAAAAGCGATCAAAAAATGTCACGTGCCCGAAAATGGTACCAATAAAAACATCAACTCGTCCCGCAAAAAATAAGACCTCACATGACTCAGTGGGTCAAAATACGGAAAAATTATAGCTCTCAAAATGTGGTGATGCAAAAACTATTTTACAATAAAAAGCGTCTTTTAGCGTGTGACAGCCGCCAAACATAAAAACCGCCATAAATAGTAAGTCAAACCCCCCGTTATCACCCCCTTAGTTAGGGAAAAATAATAAAACTAAAAAAAAAGTATTTATCTCCATTTTCCCGTTAGGGTAAGGCTGTGTGCACACGCTGCGGATTAGGTGCGGATTCATCCGCGCGGATTTTGTAAAATCCGCAGATGAAACCGCAGGTCAAAAGACCTGCGGTTTTACCTGCAGATTGCTCTGCGGTTTTGTCCTGCGGTTTTTCATCTCCTCATTAGAGGAGATGGCAAACCGCAGGAGAATCCGCAGAAAGAATTGACATGTCAATTCTTTCTGTGGATTGAAAACCGCAAATAATCCGCGCGGAAAATTCCGCACCGTCTGCACTGCGGTTTTTGATTCCCATAGGGAATCATGGTACTGGGGTCCGCAGCAGCCAAAACCGCTGCGGAACTGCAGCAAAATCCGCAGCGTGTGCACACAGCCTTAGGGTTAGGGCTAGGGTTAGGGCTAGGGTTAGGGCTAGGGTTAGGGCTAGGGCTCAGATTAGGGTTAGGGGTGTGTTGGGGTTAGGGTTGGAGTTATAATTGGGGGTTTCCACTGTTTGGGCACATCAGGGGCTCTCCAAATGCAACATGGCGTCTGATCTCAATTCCAGCCAATTCTGAGTTGAAAAAGTCAAATGGTGCTCCTTCCCTTCCAAGCTCTGCCATGCGCCCAAACAGTGTTTTACCCCCACATGTAGGGTATCAGCCTACTCAGGACAAATTGCAAAACAATTTTTGGGGTCCAATTTCTCCTGTTACCCTTAGGAAAATAAAAAATTGGGGGCAAAAATATCATTTTTGTGGAAAAAAATGATTTTTTTATTTTCACGTCCGAGTGTTATAAACTTCTGTGAAGCACTTGGGGGTTCAAAGTGCTCACCACACATCTAGATAAGTTCCGTGGGGGGTCTAGTGTCCAAAATGGGGTCACTTGTGGGGAGTTTCAATAGTTTAGGTACATCAGGGGCTCTCCAAACGCACATGACACCCGCAGACCATTCCATCAAAGTCTGCATTCCAAAACGTCACTGCTTCCCTTCCGAGCCCCGACGTGTGTCCATACAGTAGTTTTCTCCCACATATGGGGTGTCAGCGTACTCAGGCCAAATTGGACAACAACTTTTGGGGTCCAATTTCTCCTGTTACCCTTGGGAAAATGAAAAAATTGGGGACTAATTGATCATGTTTCTGGAAAAAATACGAATTTTTTATTTTCACGCCCGGGCGTTATAAACTTCTGTGAAGCACTGGGGGGTTCAAAGTGCTCACCACACATCTAGATAAGTTCCTTGGGGGGTCTAGTTTACAAAATGGTGTCATTTGTGGGGGGTTTCCACTGTTTAGGTACATTAGGGGCTCTCCAAAGGCAACATGACACCCGCAGACCATTCCATCAAAGTCTGCATTCCAAAACGTCACTACTTCCCTTCCGAGCCCCGACGTGTGCCCATACAGTAGTTTTCTCCGACATATGGGGTATCAGCATACTCAGGACAAATTGGACAACAACTTTTGGGGTCCAATTTCTCCTGGTACCCTTGGGAAAATAAAAAAATGGTGACTAAAAGATCATGTTTGTGGAAAAAATACGAATTATTTATTTTCACGCCCGGGCATTATAAACTTCTGTGAAGCACTGGGGGGGTCAAAGTGCTCACCACACATCTAGATAAGTTCCTTAGGGGGTCTAGTTTCCAAAATGGTGTCATTTGTGGGGGGTTTCCACTGTTTTGGTACATTAGGAGTTTACCAAACGCGACATGGTGTCCGATCTCAATTCCAGCCAAAAATGTCAAATGGCGCTGCTTCCCTTCCGAGCTCTGCCATGCGCCCAAATAGTGGTTTACCCCCACATGTGGGGTATCAGCGTACTCAGAACAAATTGCACAATAACTTTTATGGTCCTGTTACCCTTGGAAAAATAAGAATTGAGGGTGAAAAGATCATTTTTGTGGAAAAAATATGATTTTTTAATTGTATGGCTTTATGTTATAAACTTCTGTGATGCCCATGGGGGTTCAAAGTTCTCACCACACATCTAGATAAGTTCCTTAGGGGGTCTAGTTTCCAAAATGGTGTCATTTGTGGGGGATTTCCACTGTTTTGGTACATCAGGGGTTTTCCAAACGCGACATGGTGTCCGATCTCAATTCCAGCCAAAAACGTCAAATGGCACTGCTTCCCTTCCGAGCTCTGCCATGCGCCCAAATAGTGGTTTACCCCCACATGTGGGGTATCAGCGTACTCAGGACAAATTGCACAATAACTTTTAGGGTCCTGTTACCCTTGGAAAAATAAGAATTGAGGGTGAAAAGATCATTTTTGTGGAAAAAATATGATTTTTTAATTGTATGGCTGTATGTTATAAACTTCTGTGAAGCCCATGGGGGTTCAAAGTTCTCACCACACATCTAGATAAGTTCCTTAGGGGGTCTAGTTTCCAAAATGGTGTCATTTGTGGGGGGTTTCCACTGTTTTGGTACATCAGGGGTTTTCCAAACGCGACATGGTGTCCGATCTCAATTCCAGCCAAAAACGTCAAATGGCATTGCTTCCCTTCCGAGCTCTGCCATGCGCCCAAATAGTGGTTTACCCCCACATGTGGGGTATCAGCGTACTCAGGACAAATTGCACAATAACTTTTAGGGTCCTGTTACCCTTGGGAAAATAAAAATTGGGGTGAAAAGATCATTTTTGTGGAAAAAATATGATTTTTTAATTGTACCGCTGTACGTTATAAACTTCTGTAAAGCCCTTGTGGGTTCAAAGTTCTCACCACATATCTAGATAAGTTCCTTGGGGGGTCTAGTTTCCAAAATGGGGTCACTTGTAGGGGGTTTCCACTGTTTAGGTACATCAGGGACTCTCCAAACGTGACATGGCGTCCGATCTGAATTCCAGCCAATTTTGCATTGAAAAAGTCAAACGGCGCTCCTTCCATTCTGAGCTCTGCCATGCGCCGAAACAGTCGTTCCCCCCCACAAATCAGGTATCAGCATACTCAGGACAAATTGCACAATAACTTTTGCAGTCCAATTTCTCCTGTTACCCTTGGTAAAATAAAAAAAATTGAACCTGAAGTATTTTTATTGTGAAAAAAAGTTAGATGTTCATTTCTTTTTAAATATTCAAAAAAATTCCTGTGACGCACCTAATGGGTTAATAAACTTCTTGAATGTGGTTTTGAGCACCTTAAGGGGTTCAGTTTTTAGAATGGTGTCACTTTTGGGTATTTTCTATCATATAGACCCCTCAAAGTGGCTTCAAATGTGATGTGGTCCTAAAAATAAAATGGTGTTGTAAAAATGAGAAATCGCTGGTCAACTTTTAACCCTTATAACTAGAGTTGAGCGAAACGGGTCGAAAAAATTCAAAAGTCGCCGGCTTTTGGCAAAGTCGGGTTTCATGAAACGAAACCCGACCCTAGGATGAGGTCGGCCACGAGGTCGGCGACTTATGCGCCAAAGTCGCGTTTCAAAAGTTTGTTTTGCGCTCTTTTTCAGCCAATCAGGATCCACGGACACTGTGGGCAACGTGATGACCTAGGCACGGGTCACCACCATCTTTCAGAAGGGCATGCAAGTGATTGGCTTGCTTTGGTGGGCGTCACAGGGGGTATAAAAGGGCGTGCACGCCGACCGCCATCTTACTTCTGCCGATCTTAGTATAGGGAGAGGTTGCTGCTGATTCTGTAGGGAGAGCGTTAGGCAGGGAAGAAGACAAAAAAACTGCTTCTGCTGCTAGCGATTTGGCCTGCACAACACACAAGTCACTGTGTGTCCAGTGCAAGGGGAGGCTATATAGTGGTGTATCAGTGGTGTTGGTTGTTGGGCTGCCTTTTAAGGCTTCCTGACACGCTGGCATTGCTGTTTACCCACTGCTCCGCAAACTGCTTTTTTAAAAGCAATCCAATCTCCCTTATCCTCTAGTCACTTTTGTCACAGCTGTGCCATCGAGCGTGTCACATAGCGCTCAGATATCAGTGGGCCTCACACAATCCACAAGTGTCCAGTGTCCAAAAGTGTGCGCAGAGATTCAAAATCTCCATTATCCTCTCGTCACTTTGGTCACAGGCAGCTGTGCCATCGAGCGTGTCACATAGCGCTCAGATATCAGTGGGCCTCACACAATCCACAAGTGTCCAGTGTCCAAAAGTGTGCGCAGAGATTCAAAATCTCCATTATCCTCTCGTCACTTTGGTCACAGGCAGCTGTGCCATCGAGCGTGTCACATAGCGCTCAGATATCAGTGGGCCTCACACAATCCACAAGTGTCCAGTGTCCAAAAGTGTGCGCAGAGATTCAAAATCTCCATTATCCTCTCGTCACTTTGGTCACAGGCAGCTGTGCCATCGAGCGTGTCACATAGCGCTCAGATATCAGTGGGCCTCACACAATCCACAAGTGTCCAGTGTCCAAAAGTGTGCGCAGAGATTCAAAATCTCCATTATCCTCTCGTCACTTTGGTCACAGGCAGCTGTGCCATCGAGCGTGTCACATAGCGCTCAGATATCAGTGGGCCTCACACAATCCACAAGTGTCCAGTGTCCAAAAGTGTTCGCAGAGATTCAAAATCTCCATTATCCTCTCGTCACTTTGGTCACAGGCAGCTGTGCCATCGAGCGTGTCACATAGCGCTCAGATATCAGTGGGCCTCACACAATCCACAAGTGTCCAGTGTCCAAAAGTGTGCCCAGAGTGTAATGATGTATAGTAGGTTTCTATGAAGACAGTGGCTAGATGATAGAGTCACAGACACAGGTATAAGTGAAAGTAGTTTGTATTAAACAAGCAGCACAGAACAGCACAGGTGCTGGCGGAGCCAGACAATGACAGCAGTGGTAACAGCAGCAGAACTCAGTCCAGTAGATAGCAAGTTGCACACCAGCACTATGTAGATGTAAGCAGACACAGTCTTAAGAATGCAGGCAAGGACAGTCACTTAGCCCTCTCCCTTGCGGGAGGGGAATCTTCGAGCACAGTGCAGTGGCAGAGAAAGTCACTAGGTAATTGATACTGAATGTGTAAAGGTAGCAGGGATAAGTCTCTCAGGTGAAACGCACACAGCAGTCAAGATCTTCAGCGCATACCGTGAGTGCTGTAGGAGCGGTGAGCGGTGGAGGCAGGGCTGGAAGGAGCCTTCAGGCAGACACCGTCAGAAGGTCCAGGCGGCGGCGGTTAGGCAGCAGGTAATCCAGGTGGATTCAGAAGGAAGGAAGGAGGTAGCACAGCGTGCAACTCCCAGCTAGCAGATCAGGTACAGGACGAGATATACAAGCAAGGTAGTCACGTCCAGGAAAGCTATTTAAACCCGGCGGGCGGGACCAACAGGCGGTGATGTCACAGGAACCAGTATGGCCGAATGAAGCCGGGCTTAAGGGCAACAGTAAGGGCAAAGTCCGGAACACAGCAGAAGAGGAACGATGCTTACATTATTCCCCCCTTAAAGAATGTCCTCCGGACAATCTTCGACCAGGCTTGTCCGGGTACGTTAGATGAAACTGCTCCAGCAGCCGCGGAGCACAGATATTCTCCACCGGTTCCCAGGAATTCTCCTCGACAGAGTATCCTTGCCACTTGACCAGCTTCCTTCTGAAGATCCGTGAATCCAGAATCTTCTCCACGACATATTGTTCATGTCCATCAACGAGCACTGGAGCTGGAGGAGAGGAAGTACGCCCTGGGAAGGAATTTGGTACAACTGGCTTTAGTAGGGAAACATGGAACACCGGGTGAACCTTCCAGGCAGGGGGCAATTTCAGACGCACCGCTACCGAATTCACTAGAGCCATGATCTTGTATGGCCCTACAAACTTCTGTCCAAGCTTGACAGTCGGTGCCCTCACCCTCAGATTCTTGGTAGACAACCAGACCGTATCTCCCACCTTATACACCGGAGCCGGCCTCCTGGTACGATCTGCTGCTCTCTTATACCTCTCCTGCGCTGTCGTCAAGGTGGTCTTTAGAGCTTCCAAATTCTGCTGTAAGAAGGAAAGATGGTCAGACACAGCAGGCACTGCAGCCTCCTTGGGGAACTGCGGCAAGATGCTTGGGTGGTAACCCTGATTAGCAAAGAACGGTGACTGCTTAGTCGAGGAGTGCTGCGAGTTGTTATATGTGAACTCTGCCAGGGGAAGCAGATCTACCCAATCGTCCTGCAGATGACTTAAGTAGCAACGGAGGTACTGCTCCAGGGTCTGATTCGTACGTTCCGTCTGTCCATTGGTCTGTGGATGGTAAGCCGAAGACAGAGTTACTCTAATATCCAGAGCCGCGCAGAAACACCTCCAGAACCTAGACGTGAACTGCACCCCACGATCCGAAATCACCTCATCCGGGACCCCGTGCAGATGGACCACCTCTTGAATCAACAAGTCTGCAGTCTGTTTTGCTGTGGGTAATCCAGCGCAAGGGATAAAGTGTGCTGCCTTAGTGAGGCGGTCCACGACCACTAGAATGGTGTTCTTACCCTTGGAGACCGGTAGTTCAACAATAAAGTCCATTGAGATGGATCTCCAGGGACGAGATGGTATAGGCAAGGGTTGTAACAACCCGGAAGGTGACGCACGAGGCGTCTTGAACCGAGCACATACCTCGCAGGATGACACGTATCCCTCCACGTCCTTCCGGTACGAAGGCCACCAGAAGTACCGAGCCAGGAACTCTTGGGTCTTCGTTATTCCACGATGTCCCCCAATCTTAGAATCATGGATCAGTCGGAGGACTTCAAGTCTTGTCACTTCTGGTACATACAGCCGATTCTCCTGTAACCACACTCCTCCACTGAAATTTAGGCTTACTTCGGGGGTAGGTTGCCTTAGCAACGGATCTGCTGCGTATGCTGCTTTGATCTCAGACAGAAGATCCTGATGATGGATTGCAGAGATGAAATGAGCGGGAGACACAACAGTTCTAGGAGACGACTCAATCACTTCCTCAGGAGCAGCAATCCTAGATAGCGCATCTGCCTTACCATTCCGTGCCCCCGACCTGTAGGAGATGATGAAGTTGAATTGGTTTAGAAACAAGCTCCAACGTGCCTGACGTGGGTTCAAACATCTTACGGACTGCATGAATTCCAAGTTTCGGTGGTCGGTAAGAACTGTAATTGGAGTTGAGGACCCCAGCAGCAAGTGTCTCCACTCCTTGAATGCCGTCACAATCGCCAGTAACTCCTTGTTCCCTACGTCATAGTTCTTCTGCGCCGGGGAAAGCTTCTGAGAAAGAAAGGCACAAGGATGAAGAACTGCCTTCTCACCTCCTCTCTGTGACAACACTGCGCCGATGGCGACATCCGATGCGTCCACCTCAAGAGTAAAGCTCAGGTCTGGGTCTGGATGTCTTAAGATGGGAGCCGACACAAATTTGTCCTTCAGCCGTGTGAACGCCTCCTGGGCTTGCGGAGTCCACCGGAACGGTACCCCCTTCTTAGTCAGTTGGGTGATGGGTGCCACAATCTCAGAGAAGTTACGGATGAAGCGCCTATAGAAGT
This sequence comes from Dendrobates tinctorius, assembly GCF_039654945.1. NCBI lineage: Eukaryota > Metazoa > Chordata > Amphibia > Anura > Dendrobatidae > Dendrobates > Dendrobates tinctorius. Next base: position 56,782,759 of record NW_027361728.1, on the reverse strand, counting down.
TGGCGAATCCCACAAACCTCTGAACTTCTTTCACCGATCCTGGCGCTGGCCACTCCTGGATCGCTCTGGTCTTTTGATCGTCCATCTGGAGACCCTGTGGAGAGATGACATAACCGAGGAACTGCACTGTTGCCCTGTGGAACTCGCATTTCTCCAATTTGATGTAAAGATGGTTATGCAGCAGGCGTTGCAGCACTGTCCTCACGTGGAGCCGATGTTCCTCGAGATCACTGGAAAAGATTAAAATGTCATCGAGATACACAACCATAAATACATCAAGCACATCTCGGAAAATGTCATTAACAAAATGCTGAAAGGTTGCAGGAGCATTTCGTAGTCCGAACGGCATGACCCGTGACTCGAAGTGTCCATAACGACAGCGGAAGGCCGTCTTCCACTCATCTCCAGACCGAATTCTCACGAGATTGTAGGCTCCCCGAAGATCCAGTTTGGTGAATATCTTAGCCTGCTTCACCCTCTCCAGTAGTTCAGAGATTAAGGGTAGCGGGTGCCGATTCATGACCGTTACCTTGTTTAAATCACGGTAGTCCATGCAAGGACGCAGACCCCCGTCCTTTTTCTTCACGAAGAAGATTGGTGCACCTGCAGGAGAAGTAGACGGTCGGATGAAGCCCTTGGCGAGATTCTCGTCGATGAAGTCCTTCAAGGCCTTTAATTCAGGACCAGACAAAGGGTAAATACGCCCGAATGGGATCTCCGCCCCAGATACCAGTTCTATCGGGCAATCATAAGGCCGGTGGGGAGGTAACATATCTGCCCTCTTCTTGTCACATACCTCTGCCAGATCCTGATACTCCGGTGGTAATTGTCCCTCAGTCGTAGCTACTACCTTGGGGATAGCAGCGACCTTAGGAATAGCGGGGTTGCTGTTAGAACTTGGAGGGAACTGCACTTCCCTGGTCTCCCAGTTGATGCGAGGATTCTGAACCTGGAGCCAAGGTAACCCCAGGATAATAGGGAAGTGAGGAGAAGATATTAGTAAAAAGGACAAATGTTCCACATGTTCCTCTCCAATGCATACCTTCACCGACTCAGTCTCCATGGTTTCCGGTCCAGATGTAAGTGGCGACCCGTCTACTGTCTCCATCAAGACTGACGACTCCCTCTTCACTGCCCTGATTCCATGCTTCCTTGCAAACGCGATATCCATGAAGTTCCCACTGGCCCCGGAGTCCAACATGGCGGCGCTCTCGACACACCGACCCTGGAAGCAGACCCTCAAGGATAGGTAATAGTGGGAATTCTTCTTAGTAGCGGAGTAGGAGGAAACGACGGATGTCATCGAGATCACCACTGCGTTCAATGGAAGAGATGCCAGCGAATTCATATCGGCAAAGTCCAGGTCTCTCTGATTGTCTCTGCCCCCCGAATTGTTCAGATCTAGGACGCAGGACTCCCCCGCCTCGGAGTTACAATCAATGATAGCTGCAGCCGTCTTACGTCTCCTGACTGGACACTCGGAGATGAAGTGACCGGTCCCCCCGCAGTAGAAGCACAGGTTTTCCTTAAAGCGATGCTCCTTGCGGGCATCAGGAGGATTTCTACGTACGGCATCCACCTGCATCGGTTCGGGCTCGGGCTCGGGATTCCTCCTGCTGGTGACATCTCTGGAGGGAGAAGAGAACGGAACAGTGTTATTAAACCGTAGATCAGACCAGCGCTCCTGTCTGCGCTCGGAGAGTCGATTGTCAATGCGGATGCAGTGATTGATGAAGTCCCCAAGAAGCACGGGCGAGTCCCCGCGTGCCAGTTCATCCTTAACTGCCGTAGACAATCCCCTGCGGAAGATGGCCTGCTTGGCTGCCCCGTTCCAGGTGGTGTCTAAAGCCCATCTACGGAAGTCCAATGCATACTCCAGCACCGAACGCTTCCCCTGCCGAAGGGTCAGCAGCGTCGTCTCAGCAGTATTAGCTCGGTTCGGGTCATCAAACATCTGCGTCATTGCGGCAATGAAATTGTCCATAGAGTTAAGCAGGGGGTCGTCGGTCTCAATCAAAGGGTTGGCCCATGCGAGCGCCTTACCAGACAGCAGCATGACTATAGTCAGAACTTTGGAGCGTTCAGTAGAGAACTGTGGGGCATGAGCAGCAAAGAAGATCCAGCACTGGTTCAAAAATCCTCGGAATTTATCCCTCTCACCAGCGAACCGGAAGGGTGGAAGCTTCGGGAAGGTCGGTGTAGTATCCCGGGCAGCACCTGCTACCTGCGCGGCTGGGGCCTGTTCCAGAGCAGCAATCCGATCGAGCTGCATAGGAATCGCTTGCTCCAACGCCAGAACACGATCACCCTGAAGAGGAGCTGCTTGTTCCAGCGCCGTAATCCGATTTGCCAGTCGTTGCAACTGTGCCTCTGCTGCCCCGGCGTTGTGTTCGATACGTTGCTCCAGCGTGTCCAGCTGGGTCCTAATGCCTGCCACATCCTGCCGTATCAAAGCAAGCTGCTTGCTTACACGTTTCTCCAGGGACTCTACACCTGCGGTCTCCATATTGGTGGCTTGTATATCCTGTAATGATGTATAGTAGGTTTCTATGAAGACAGTGGCTAGATGATAGAGTCACAGACACAGGTATACGTGAAAGTAGTTTGTATTAAACAAGCAGCACAGAACAGCACAGGTGCTGGCGGAGCCAGACAATGACAGCAGTGGTAACAGCAGCAGAACTCAGTCCAGTAGATAGCAAGTTGCACACCAGCACTATGTAGATGTAAGCAGACACAGTCTTAAGAATGCAGGCAAGGACAGTCACTTAGCCCTCTCCCTTGCGGGAGGGGAATCTTCGAGCACAGTGCAGTGGCAGAGAAAGTCACTAGGTAATTGATACTGAATGTGTAAAGGTAGCAGGGATAAGTCTCTCAGGTGAAACGCACACAGCAGTCAAGATCTTCAGCGCATACCGTGAGTGCTGTAGGAGCGGTGAGCGGTGGAGGCAGGGCTGGAAGGAGCCTTCAGGCAGACACCGTCAGAAGGTCCAGGCGGCGGCGGTTAGGCAGCAGGTAATCCAGGTGGATTCAGAAGGAAGGAAGGAGGTAGCACAGCGTGCAACTCCCAGCTAGCAGATCAGGTACAGGACGAGATATACAAGCAAGGTAGTCATGTCCAGGAAAGCTATTTAAACCCGGCGGGCGGGACCAACAGGCGGTGATGTCACAGGAACCAGTATGGCCGAATGAAGCCAGGCTTAAGGGCAACAGTAAGGGCAAAGTCCGGAACACAGCAGAATAGGAACGATGCTTACACAGAGATTCAAAATCTCCATTATCCTCTCGTCACTTTGGTCACAGGCAGCTGTGCCATCGAGCCTGTCACATAGCGCTCAGATATCAGTGGGCCTCACACAATCCACAAGTGTCCAGTGTCCAAAAGTGTGCACAGAGATTCAAAATCTCCATTATCCTCTCGTCACTTTGGTCACAGGCAGCTGTGCCATCGAGCGTGTCACATAGCGCTCAGATATCAGTGGGCCTCACACAATCCAAAAGTGTCCACTGTCCACAAGTGTGTGCAGAAATTCTAAATCTCCCCTGTCCTATAGACACCTTGTACCTTGTTTTACATTACTATATAGTTTGTTGGATTTTGTCTACATTTCTACCAAAAATGAGGAAGGCTGGTGGAAGAGGCCGTGGAATTGGGCGGGGGTTGGCAGCTGGTAATGATGGTGTTGGTGGTGGATCTGATGGTAGTGGCAAGAGCAAAATAGGACCGAATGCAGGAGGTGCTGACCCTGCGTCATCGTCTGTCTACATAAGGCCTCAAACGCTTAGTTTTCTAGGAGTTGGCAAACCGCTTTTAAAGGCAGAGCATCAGGAAAAAGTTTTGTCTTACATTGCTGACTCAGCCTCCAGCTCTATCGCCTCCTCTTCTTCAGTTGTAAAAAGTAAAAGCACTGAGTCGTCATTGGAGGCTCATGTTCATGAACCACACCTTTCCTTGTGTCCTTCACCCCAACCAAGATTGAAGGATGACGCAGGCCATACTACTGATTACTCCATGGAGCTGTTTTCACATACCATGCCTGGATTATCAAGTCAAATGGTGAATTACCCAGGCCAAGATGAATCTGACATGGAGTGCACTGATGCACAGCCGCTGATGGATGATTCTGCTGGTACATTCACTCAGAGCACTACATTGTCCTCGCAGTGTACAGAGCCAGATTTTGACCCTGATGAGACTCAGGTGCCCCTTCCCGCACACTATACCACCATACACGGTGACACAGAGAAAGGTGCACATGACATAGAAGAGGAGGTGATGGATGACCCAGTTGTTGACCCAGATTGGCATCCATTGGGGGAAGAGGGTGCTGCTTCCAATAGCTCAGATGAGGAGCATCCACAGCAGACATCGACATCGCAACAGCTGTTATCTGGCAGGCCCGGAGCACTCCAAAGACAGGTTCCAAACATTAAAAGAGTTGCTGGACAGCTTGTCCAGAGGGTCAAAAGATCACAGCGTGCTAGGCCGCAAAATGTCTGCCAAAGTAGGAAGAGTGCAGTGTGGCACTTTTTTGAACAAAATCCTCATGATCAGGCCAAGGTTATCTGTAAGAAGTGCGCAAAGACCTTTAGCCGAGGGAAAAATCTGAAAAATTTGAATACCAGTTGCATGCTTAGACATTTAACCAGCATGCACTTGCAAGCGTGGACACAACACCAAACCTCAAGTGCCACATGTGCAACTGATCACAACGAAGGTAGTCAGCAACGCTACATTGTTTCCCCCACTGTAATCCCACCGGTTAGCACAGCAGCAAATGTTGAGGTGTCGTTGCAAGGCCACAGCAGTCAGGGAATCCCACTGTTATATCAACGAAAGACTGATTCTAGGCCATCAGAAAGAACACCAACTCCATCACCATCATCAACCCTCTCTCAGTCCGCCCTGTCCACCGCTACTTCAACCATATGCAGCTCTCAAGTCCAGCTCACCCTCCCAGACACTATGAGTAGGTCAAGAAAGTACTCAGTCTCTCATCCACGTACACTGGGTTTGAACGCCCACATTGCCAAACTAATCTCGTTTAAGATGATGCCCTTTCGGTTGGTGGAAAGCACAGCTTTCCGCGAACTCATGGCCTATGCAGTACCACGCTATGACCTACAAAGTCGCCACTTCTTCTCTCGCAAAGCCATCCCAGCCCTCCACCATCATGTGAAAGACCGCATTGTCCATGCACTCAAGCAGTCAGTGAGCGGAAAGGTGCACCTCACAACTGATGCATGGTCCAGTCGGCATGGCCAGGGCCGTTACGTGTCCATCACTGCGCACTGGGTTAATGTGGTGGATGCAGGGTCCACAGGGGACAGCGGTGGTGGGACAGTGCTGCCTAGCCCACGGTATAGGAAACAGTTGGCTGTAGGCGTTCGACCCTCCTCCTCCTCCTCCAGAAGCGAAAGCTCGTCCACAGAGCGCAGTCGTACGAGCACTCCATCTGCAGCTGCCACTGTTACACAATATGTGTCCCCCTATCGAGCAGCTAGTGGAAAGCGTCAGCAGGCTGTGTTGCAGATGATGTATTTGGGCGACAGACACACCGCCGAGGTGCTGGCCGAGTACTTGAAGCGACAAACTGAGTCATGGCTGGGCAGTGTACATCTTGAGGCAGGCAAGGTAGTTAGTGATAACGGGTGTAATTTTGTGGCAGCCATAGCCCTTTCAAAACTCAGCCACATACCTTGCTTGGCTCACACCTTGAACCTGGTGGTGCAGTGCTTCCTCAAAAATTATCCGGAGTTAACAGCCCTGCTCCAGAAGGTGCGAAGACTGTGCGCGCACATCCGCCGGTCGCCTGTACACTCCGTTCGTATGCAGAAGCTGCAGCGATTGCTCCACCTTCCCAACCACCGCCTCATTATCGACATTGCAACAAGGTGGAACTCCACCCTGCACATGGTGGAGCGGCTGTGCGAGCAGAGGCAGGCCATAATGCATTTGTGGGAGGATACACAGCCAGGCACTTTGAGAGCAGACATGGAGTTGACAGGCGTGCAGTGGTCGAAGCTGCAAGACCTTTGTAAAGTCCTTCAGTGTTTTGAGGAATGCACACGGCTGGTAACGCAGTCGACGCCATCCTAAGCATGAGCATCCCACTTATGCGTCTGCTCATGCAAACTTTGACGCACCTTAAGGAGCAGGCGTCTGCAGCCAATGTTGATGAGGAGGAAGAGGAGGAGGGAATCCTTGATGACATTCAGCCATTGTCTGCTCAGGGACCTCTCCTGGACGAGGTGGAGGAAGAAGAGGAGGAGGAGGAGGATGATGGGGATGATTACTTAGGGGAGGAGGATGCATCTCGTGGGGCAAGTGAAAATGTTGGCGTGGCAAGGTCTGGTACAGGGTTTGTGCGTGACTGGAGGGATGTGGATTTGCCAGAAAGTGCTCCTCCACCCAGCACTCGCAGTGCATCATTGACACCGGGAACATTGGCCCACATGTCAGATTATGCCTTGCGGATCCTAAAAAGGGACCCCCGCATTGCCAAAATGATGAACGATGACGACTACTGGTTGGCCAGCATCCTGGATCCACGCTATAAAGGCAAATTACAAAACATCATGCCACAGGAGAACCTTGACCTAATATTGGCTAATAAACAAGCAACTCTGGTAAATCGGTTGCTTGAGGCATTCCCAGCACACAGCAGCAGTGATGGTTCTCACACGAGCCGTACGGGCCGGGGGCAGCTTGGCAGAGGTGTTCGTGGTGCACACAGCAGAAGTGGCGTTGGAGACAGGGGTTTCATGACAATGTTGTGGACTGATTTTTCAAATACCGATCACACAACTGGTAATACTGCATCGATGGAAAGTGACAGGAGACAGCAGTTGTCAACTATGGTTACAAACTACTTTTCCTCCCATATCGATGTTCTCCCACACAGGTCATTCCCCTTTGACTATTGGGCAGCTAAACTGGACACCTGGCCTGAATTGGCCCAATATGCCTTACAGGAGCTCGCTTGCCCAGCTGCAAGTGTGCTATCGGAAAGAGTCTTCAGTGCAGCTGGATCAATCCTGACAGAAAAAAGGACCCGTCTGTCAACCCAAAATGTGGATGATCTAACCTTCATTAAAATGAACCACGCATGGGTTTCCAAGGATTTTGTCCCACCTTCCCCTGATGACACATAGGGTGACAGAAAAATGGCTTGCTTTGGTCCACCTCTTCCTGGTACTTCACCTATTTCGCCTTTTGCATCAGCTGAATGTCCAACATCAACATATGCCACTTTCTAAAACTCCCTAACTGTGCTGCCTCCCCCCCATGGCCGGGGTCACCACCTAGCGCACGACACCGTGCGAGTGCCGTTGCCCTGGACAGGTGGGTAGGCCGACTCTTGGGCGCAGGCACTGGCACAGGGTCCCTCATAGTGCAATCAAGTGTCTCTGACGGTGGTGGTGCACACCCGCCGTCAGACACACCGCTGTACTATGAGGGGCCCAGTGCCAGTACCGATGCCCACGAGTGGGCCCCCCTTGCTTGGGCAGGGCCCCAGCATTTGCAATCTTTACCTCTCCCTGCTCCTCCGCTGTGTAATCTGGGCCGTCAAATCCATACTGTGCCTGACACCGTCTGAGCCTGCCTCCTGAGACATATATTTTGAATGTGTACGCTATCCATACATGTTATCCGGGGATACGGTACCCTTTCTAACCTTTGTGCAATCACGTGCAATCCATACTGGGCCTAACACCGTCTGAGCCTGCCTCCTGAGACATATATTTTGAATGTGTACGCTATCCATACATGTTATCCGGGGATACGGTACCCTTTCTAACCTTTGTGCAATCACGTGCAATCCATACTGGGCCTAACACCGTCTGAGCCTGCCTCCTGAGACATATATTTTGAATGTGTACGCTATCCATACATGTTATCCGGGGATACGGTACCCTTTCTAACCTTTGTGCAATCACGTGCAATCCATACTGGGCCTAACACCGTCTGAGCCTGCCTCCTGAGACATATATTTTGAATGTGTACGCTATCCATACATGTTATCCGGGGATACGGTACCCTTTCTAACCTTTGTGCAATCACGTGCAATCCATACTGTGCCTGACACCGTCTGAGCCTGTCTCCTGAGACATATATTTTGAATGTGTACGCTATCCATACATGTTATCCAGGGATACGGTACCCTTTCTAACCTTTGTGCAATCACGTGCAATCCATACTGGGCCTGACACCATCTGAGCCTGCCTCCTGAGATATATATTTTGAATGTGTACGCTATCCATACATGTTATCCAGGGATACGGTACCCTTTCTAACCTTTGTGCAATCACGTGCAATCCATACTGGGCGTGAGAATGGCTGGCGAGCTGTTAAGCAAGCTACAGCACCTGTCCAGACAAGTACAGGGATTCCCTAGCGAGGAGACTTATTTGATTGTTTTCAATGTTGGGACAGCAATTTTTGGGGAGCCCTATACTCTGGAGAATGATAGATGGGGCCCACCATACACTGGAACATTCCAAAGGTGGACATCAGACACTGGAGCAGCATTTACAGGGCCCATTATACACTAGAGCATTAGAAATGGGGCCCATTATGTTTGGAGCATTATTTGGGCCCATAAGACAGTGGAGCTTCATCAATGGGGACCAACATATACTGTAGCATGATGTGGAGCTCATCATATACTGTTTCAAACATGATATGGGACCAATGATTCTGTATGGAGAAATAGATGGGCCTCGTCATGAGATGTAAAAAGTGAGGTATTTTTCATTGTACTATACCGCTATTTATCTGCCGTATCGGAGCATGATGAGTTGTGGTATGTGTTAAAGGGGCGCTCTTTCGCCCAGGGCACATGAAAACCTGCAGCCAGCCCTCCCCCCCCACAACTTTAGCCAAATAACCCCCATTTTTCAGTGCGTAACTTATATTATGAAATTAATTAAGGTTGACAAGCTTAAGTAAGAAGAATTGATGCTTTTGGCATTCAAATGGGCACTGTAGGTGTGTTTCCTGTCCTCCTCTCACTGCCGACTTTTATTCCCCATTGACTTACATTGGGTTTCGTGTTTCGGGACGACCCCGACTTTTCCCTATAATCGGACGATCTTGCTCGACCCGACTTTTGGAAAAGTCGGGTTTCACGAAACGAAACGCGACCCTAAAAAACCAAAAGTCGCTCAACTCTACTTATAACTTCCTAACAAAAAAAAATTTTGGTTCCAAAATTGTGCTGATGTAAAGTAAACATGTGGGAAATGTTACTTATCAAGTTTTTTGTGTGCCGTATCTCTGTGATTTAAGGGCATAAAAATTCAAAGTTGGAAAATTGCGAAATTTTCAAAATTTTTGCCAAATTTCCATTTTTTTCACAAATAAACGCAAGTTATTTGAATGAAATTTTACCACTAACATGAAGTACAATATGTCACGAGAAAACAATGTCAGAATCACCGGGATCCATGGAAGCGTTCCAGAGTTATGACCTCATAAAGGTACAGTGGTCAGAATTGTAAAAATTGGCCCGGTCATGAACGTGCAAACCACCCTTGGGGGTGAAGGGGTTAAAGAAACCTATTCCCAGTACATTTGGATTGCAACAAATATTCACCATATGCATTTGTATATTTTATATCCTGGATGCTGCATTCACTCACATTCACCATCCTTGCATTAACTCTTCACACTCCATCTTTATCAGCCCCTCTCTCCTCTCCTCTCCTATGTACTGCACTCACATTCTTTTCACATTGCTAAATTGCACAGATCCATTCAGTCCCACCATCCAACACTCTCACAAATCACATAACCATCTGCTCACTCTTTCTATCCTCCTTCTCCTAATCTCAGGAGATATCTCTCCCAACCCTCGCCCCTCAGGTTATAGTAAGTCGAACACATCAACTGCTACATTCAGAAACCCCCTCAAATCTCATTAATAATCCCTGAATGCTTTCTGTCTCTTTTAATTGTACCCTCTGGAATTCTCGCTCAGTGTGTAATAAACTCTCTTTCATCCATAACTTCTTTCTTTCTGATTCTCTTAACCTTCTGGCTCTTACTGAAACCTGGATTCAGCAGTCAGACACCTCCACTGCTCTTTCATATGGTGGACTACACGTCTCTCATACCCCAACATCGGACAACAGACCAGGTGGAGACGCTGGACTGCTGCTATCACCCAAAAGGACCTTTCAGGTTATCCCTCAAGTACCCTCACTTATCTTCCCTTCTTTTGAGTTTCACGCTGTCAGACTCTACATCCCCTTCTCCATGCGAATGCCGGTTGTGTATCGTCCTCTGGTCCCCTCCCATCAGTTTTTGGATCACTTTGCCACCTGACTTCCGCATTTTCTCTCCTATGGCATCCCCACCCTCATAATGGGAGGCTTTAACATCCCCATTGCTTTTCCCCTCTCCCCATCTGCTACTCACCTTTCCTCCTTAGGCCTTCTGCAGTTTACTAACTCTCCTACTCATGAAGATGGAAACTCCCTCGACTTGGTCTTCTCCCAGATTTGCTCAGTGTATGATTTACCAACTCTTCTCTCCCTCACTCTGACCATAACCTTCCTCACCCCCACTTTCCACACTTATAGAAATATACAGGCTATTAACACCCAAAAACTTATGAAAAATTTGCAATCATCATTGGCCCAATCTCCTCCCTCTCATGTCCTGACTCTGCACTGAAGCATTATAACGAAACACTGCCAATTTTCTCCAAATCCCCTCATACTATGCACTGTCCTCCCTCCCCCACTGCATCTAGCTCCTTCTCTGACTTTGAACCAGTCACAGAAGAAAAAATAATCAGGCTTCTTTGATCTTCTCGCCCTACTACTAGCTCTAGTGGCCCCATTCCGTCACATCTCCTCCATTCATTTTCCCCGGCTGTCACTACTTACCTAACAAAAATATTCAACCTCTCTCTCTCTTTTGGTATTTTTTCCTCTTCATTTAAGCATGCCATCATACATCAATTATTTAAAAAAAAAAAAAACAGCCTTCTGCCAAAACTGTGCTGCTAACTATAGACCTGTCTCTAATCTTCTTTTCATCTCTAAACTCCTGGAGCACTTGGTCCACTCCTGTCTTATCCGCTATCTCTCAGATAACTCTCTTCTCTACCCTCTTCGATCCGGTTTCCACTCTTTACACTCTACTGAAGCTGCCATTACTAAAGTTTCTAATGATCTACTAACAGCTAAATCTAATGGTCACTACTCCATACTAATACTCCTGGATCTCTCTGCAGCAGTCGACTTTGTGGATGATCAGCTCCTCCTCACTATGCTCCGCTCCATCTGCCTCAAGGACACCGATCTATCCTGGTTCTCCTCCTACTTCTCTTACAGCTCCTTCACTGTAGCTTTTGCAGGCTCCTCCTCCTCTCATCTTCCCCTTACTGTTGGTGTTCTTCAAGGATCAATCCTAGGCGCCCTCCTCTTCTCCTTGTATACTGCCCCTATTAGACAAGCAATCAGTAGATTTGGTTTCCAGTACCATCTCTATGCTGATGACACCTAATTGTACACTTCTACTCCTGACATCACACCTGCATTATTACAAAACGCCAGTGATTGTCTTACCGCTATCTCCAACATCGTGTCCTCCCTCTATCTGAAACTGAACTTGTCAAAAACTGAACTCCTTGTGTTTCCTCCTTCTACTAACCTACCTATGCCCGACATTGCCATTTCCATGTGTGGTTGTACCATTACTCCTCAGCAACATGCCCACTGTCTTGGGGTTATGCTTGATTCAGACCTTTCATTCCCCCCCCACATCCGATCACTGGCTCACTTTTGTTATCTGCACCTCAAAAGCATTTCTAGAATTTGACCTTTTCTTACTTTCGAATATGAAAAAACTCTTGCTGTTGCCCTTATACATTCTTATTCATTCTCTTCTGGACTACTAATCAGTCTCCCTCTTACCAAATTCTCCCCTTGCCAATCTGTCTTGAATGCTGCAGCTTGGGTCATATTCCTCACCAACCATTACACCGATGCTTCTACCTTGTGCCAGTCATTGCACTGGTTACCCATCTACTCCAGAATTCAATATTAACATATCACCCTCACCCACAAAGCACTCCATGGTTCAGCACCACCATACATCTCCTCTCTCGTCTCATTCTACCACCCTACCTGTGCCCTCCGTTCTGCTAATGACCTGAGGGTAACATCCTCAGTAATCAGAACCTCCCTCTCCCGTCTCCAAGACTTCTCACGTGCTGAGCCAATTTTTTGGAATTAACTAAACAGGATAATTTGATTAATTCCCAATACCTACAGTTTTAAGCGTGCCCTAAAACCACATTTATAGAAATAAAATTATTGTTATTATTAAAATAAAAAACTCAGAACCCACCATTTAAATAGGTGTTGTTACAGCTCACCTCCTCCCCATCCCTTCACAATGACCTTTACCTAGGTCAGAGCACGCTTAGGGTAAATTCGCACTGGGCATTTTTGCTCTTTTTTTTCTGCAGCAAAACCTGATCTTCTTGGCAGGAAAGAAGCTGGAGCAAAAAATGCAGTTTAGGTGCGTTTTGGTGCATTTTTTTGGTGCCTTTTTTGTGTCTCTTTGTCCATGCTAATGTCCATGACTTTTCTGCAGCAAAAACGCTGCAAATAATGATACCTGTGTTTTTGCAACATCCATTCAAGTCAATGGGTGAAAAATGCTGCAAAAACGCTGAAAGAAGTGACATGCTCTATGTCCAAAAAGCACAGCAAAGCACAAAATCCTGATGACACAAAAACCAATGTGTGTGGATGAGATTTCTTAAATTCATAGGCTTTGCTGGTACTGTAAAGAGCAGCTGAAAAATAGCATAAAAAGGCAGCAAAAACGCCCAGTGTGAACATACCCTTAGAAAGCTCTCCTATACTAGTCAATAGGGTCAGCCAGTCTATTACTGCTTATGTCTATGTGACTGCTGATAAGAAAAGAAGTACAAGTCTAATATTAGGCCTCATGGCTCTCATGAAAATTAGAAGACTTCCATTTATTTTTTTCCGATATACATAGTAATTTGAAAGCAAATAATTTTTTAAAAGTACATTTAAAATTAAAACCTGATTTAAACAAATTTGAGCTTAAAACTATTTATGTTCCGGGCTGTCGGGGGTTAGGGTCACAGTTTATTCATAGCCCAGGGTCCATGGTCCTTAGCTGGTGGTTCTGTTCTGTAATTATTTTCTCTGCCACCATCTCACTGACTCCCTCTTACCCATCTGTTACCTCTCAATACCCCACTGTTATTCCCCATCCCCCCATATTACCCCGTTATTTTCTACCAAACCCATGACACCTCTGGTTATCTCCTATGATCCTATCTTACCCTCTGATATCTTTTCTCTTGCACTAAGGCTTGAGTCACACACAACATATAAAAATACGGTCCATTTTTCACGGACCAGAATTGCACAAAAGTTTCATGAACAGTGATCCGTATGTCATCCGATTGTCATGAGAGGATGCGATTTTCTCGTATCTAAGCATCCATGTGACATCCGTATGGCTTCCTTATCGCCGGCTTGGAAAGTCGACATATAATGGATCCCGATGACAGGTTGTAAAATACAAATGAAAGAATAGATATATACACATAGTATACATATATATATATATATATATATATATATATATATATATATATATATATACATAGAGGAGCTCCACTAGTACATCAAACCGGTGAAGAGAGGAGGCAGCCACATATGGATCAGGATCAGCAGCTCCATCCTCACCTCTCAGTCTGATGTCCATCTCTGCGCCACCTATATACCACCACCAGAGTCACCCTACTTCAATCCAGACTGCTTCAAGATCTTACAAAGAGAAGCCGCCCACTATCAGGGTCGGGGCAAAGTTCTCATCTTTGGAGACCTCAATGCAAGAACAGGGAGAGAAAATGACTTCCTGACCACGGATGGGAACATCTACATATTTGGAGCAGAGAATGACGGCCAAGACTCAGTACTCACAGAGAGAAACAGCTATGACAGTACAGTCAACAAAAGTGGTAAAAAGCTCCTGAACATATATAGAAGTTTAGGACTTCATATTCTTAATGGACGAACCAAAGGAGACTCCTTAGGGAGGTGTACACTAAACTCCCATGTAGGGAGTAGTGTAGTAGATTATGCCATTACAGATATGAACCTGGCAAATAGCAGCACCTTCATAGTGTCCCCACAAACGCACCTGTCAGACCACAGCCAACTTCTTCTGTACTTGAAATCTACAGCGAAACCATCCACTCAAAAGCCACAGCAGAGTGGCCTCTTCACGCGGCCTCCATCCTATAAATGACACAAAATGTCGGCATTAAAGTATAAAGAGGCTCCCAGCAGACCTGAAATACAGCGGATGCTCCACCACTTCTACAAGTACGAGTACCAGCCTAACCCAAAGGGAGTGAGTCAAGCTGCAAAAGACCTCAACAATATATTCTATGCAATGGCCAGACTGTCCGACCTTAAAAAAAATCAACTACAAGAGACCAAAAGAAAAACCGATCAATGGATGGTTTGACAGAGAATGTAAAGCCATACGGAAGACCCTGAGAACAGCCTCAAACAAGAAACACAGAGACCCCAACCACCCGGGTCTGAGGGAAGCCTATGAAACCATACAAAAGCAGTACAAAACCATCCTCAGGAGGAAGAAGCAGAGTTACATCTCCACCAAACTTAACCAACTCCAAGATGCCCACCAAGACAACTCCTTCTGGGAACTATGGAACCACATGGGCACAAAAGACAAGGAAAACAACATCCATATCCAAAATGGCAACATCTAGCTCCAGTACTTCAGAGATCTCTATAAAGACATTCCAAAGGAAGAACTAAGCCAAGAACAGGAAAGCATAATGGCAAAACTAAAAGCAATGGAGGAAAAAGTAAAAACTTTCCAAAACCCCGTGGATGCACCTATTACATTACAGGAAGTAGCAGAGAGAATCTCTTCCATAAGATGTAGAAAAGCCGGTGGCCTGGATGGAATCCTACAAGAGATGCTGAAGTACAGCCCACCAGAAATACAGGCCGCAATGGTTAAACTCTTCAATATTGTGGTAAGTGCCGGCTACTTCCCTCGTATGTGGAACCAAGGCCTCATCACACCCATTCACAAGAATGGGGACAGGTATGACCCTGCCAACTACAGAGGAATATGTGTCAGTAGCAACCTGGGAAAACTGATCAACAGCATCCTGAACAAGAGGATCCTCAGTTTTCTCACCAAGCACAACGTCCTCAGCAAGAGCCAAGCAGGGTTCATGCCAAACCACCGCACGACTGACCACATCTATACCCTGCACAGTCTCATTCAGAGCCACGTTCACAATACAAAGAACGGGAAGATATACGCCTGTTTTGTGGACTTTAAAAAGGCCTTTGATTCAGTGTGGCACCTAGGCTTATTCCTGAAACTGCTGGAGAGCGGAATAGGAGGAAAGACCTACGAAGTTATCAAAAGATCCTACACCGAGAACCTCTGCAGTGTGAGTGTGAGCGTCAGAAGAACGGCCTATTTCCAGCAGAGGCGGGGAGTCAGACATGGCTGCAGCCTAAGCCCCACGCTCTTCAATATTTACATCAACGAGCTGGCTACCGCTCTGGAATCTTCCACAGCACCAGGTCTCACCCTCCACGATGAGCAGGTGAAATTCCTGCTGTATGCAGATGACCTGCTGCTTCTGTCACCAACCGAGAAAGGCCTCCAAGACAACCTGAAAATCTTAGAGAAATTCAGATCCACCTCGGCACTACCGGCCAACCTAAAGAAAACCAACATCATGGTGTTCCAGAAGAGAAAGAGAAAATCAGACCAGCATTTGTCCTCAACAACTGCGCCCTTACAGGAATGGATAAATATACCTACCTGGGCCTAGAGATTCACCATCAGGGAGCTTTAAACAAGCCATAGAGACCCTGAAAGGCCTACATAACCTTCTATGCCATCCGAAGGAAACTCTACCATCTGAAGCCATCAGTGAGGGTCTGGTTAAAAATCTTCGACTCTATCATCGCCCCAATCCTCCTATATGGCCGCGAAGTCTGGGGTCCTCACACCTACCCAGACTGGTCAAGGTGGGATTCCAGCCCAACAGAAATATTCCACCTGGAATTCTGCAAGCACCTTCTCCAAGTCCATCAGAGCACCTCTAACAGTGCTTGCTGGGCCGAGCTGGGCAGATTCCCTCTACACCTAATGGTTCTAAAGAGGGCTCTGCCACTCCGGGCTCACCTACATAGGAGCAATCCAAGCTCCGATCACCATAAAGTCCTGACACATGTAGGTGGAACAGAAAAACCAGGACCCTTGGAACAGCTCACCCAAACCCAACCTGACCAGAACACCAATCACAACAACCTGACGAAAGCCAGAATCAGGAAGATGGCAGATGAAGGCCAGGAGAGGTATGTAAGTGACTGGAAGAATGACATCATCAGCTCACAGAAACTGACCATGTACCAGAGTCTACAGAGAGACTACAGACTGGCCCCATATCTGGAGAAACTCCCAGACCCCAGAGACCGCAAGATCCTTAGCCGATATAGACTTAGTGCCCACAGTCTGGCCATCGAATCCGGGTGACACAGGTAGAACTACAATCCCAGGGAGGAAAGACTGTGCCAACACTGTGACTGACCAGGAGGCCCTGGAGGATGAGACCCACTTCCTGCTACACAGCTCCAAATACTCAGCAGTGAGGGACACTCACTTCAGGAAACTCTCACATCTCTTCACGGATTTCATCACCATGAAGGAGGAAGAGAAAACCTATATCCTGCTGGGGGAAGAAGAGAGAGCAGTGGAGATAGCAGCGCTATATGTGAGCGAATGTCATAGACTGCGAGAAAGAGAACTATGATATGCCATGGACGTCTATGGCCCCCACCCTGGATCTGGCCCATCCCCCCATCCACCTTCCCTATGCCATGGCCTTCTATAGCCCCCACCCTGGATCTGCCCCATCCACCTTCCCTATGCCATGGACTTCTATAGCCCCATCCTGGATCTGCCCTATCCACCTTTCCTACAACCCCTACCCAACATCCCTACAGTCCCTATCCCCAATCCCTTTTGAACACTTGCTTTGGCAAAACTAATGTGTATTTAGTCCTGCCAATAAAGCTTCTTTGAATTTGAATTTATACATATATATACCGTATATATATATATATATATATATATATATATAGTTCATAGAGTTCTGCATAGCATAATGGCCGCTAAATCAATTGCCGGCTTCTGTAAAATCATTACGAAATGCGACGACATGAAATGACACATGGTTTGCGTACAGTAAATTATTTCATTTCATTTAGTTTTATATATGTCTTTGACTAATAATTAGATTAGTGCATGTGTGTAAAATTGGGGACATGTAGGTGTTAAGTTAACAGGTAAAATCGTTGTAAAAAATTGCATGGGCTCCCGCTGTATTTTCTCCGCCAGAGAGAGAAAGCCAGTGACTGAGGGCAGATATTAGCCCCCCCCGGCTAAAAAAATCTGACCCCAGCCACCCCAGAAAAGGCGTATCTATAATATGCGCCTTTTCTGACAATTAGCCTCTCTATTCCCATTGCCTTTACATAGTAACATAGTAACATAGTTATTAAGGTTGAAGGGAGACTTTAAGTCCATCTAGTTCAACCCATATCCTATCCTAACTTGCCCTAACATGTTGATCCAGAGGAAGGCAAAAAAAACCCCATGTAGCAAACAGTAAGCTTCACATTGGGGAAAAAATTCCTTCCCGTCTCCACATATGGCAATCAGACTAGCTCCCTGGATCAATGCAATATTAAGGAAACTAGTGTATATACCCTGTAATACAGGGGCGTAACTAGAACTGATTGGGCCCCATAGCAAACTTTTAAACGGGGCCCCCTCAAAGACAAGCCCCTTCAAGATACACCCCCTTCAAGACACTCCCCTTTCAAGACACACCCCCTTCAAGACACACACCCTTCAAGACACACACCCTCAGGTAGCCGGCACTTCCAGGGAGGATGGTGACGTACTATTAACACAGCATAGGGGCGACCACCGTTGCGTGGGGCCCCAGAAACCTATTTTTCCTCTCATTGGGGCCTCATCACCAGGGAGGGTGCAGAGACAGCAGAGCAGCTCACCACACCAGGCTAGCCAGCTCTACACAGGGCAGGCCACAGGGCAGGAGTCAGACATGGGGAGCCCGGCGGAGAGCACACAATCACACACCACCACACAGCCAGGCCGGCTCTGTCCGGCACTGCAGGACAGCGGTAGTCTGGAGCCGGCAGAGCTGCACGACCGAGGAGGAGGACGCTGGACGCACTGAGCAGGCCGCAGGGCTGCAGGAGTCAGACAGAGAGCCCGGCAGAGAGTCTACCACCACGATCCACCACCACCACACAGCCGGCAGAGCAGAGAGAGTCCCCCACCCACCACCACACAGACACAGCCATCAGCCGAGGACATTGTACTAGTCTGTGTCACTGTGTGACTGTCTCCCGGCCCTAGTGTCCCCTGCTGGAGCTGGACCCTTTCCCCTGCCCTGCTATTTTATACATTGATCGACTGACACTGACTAGTCACTAATGTCAGAGATATAATCCACAGAGATATAATCCACAGAGATATAATCTAGAGATATAATCCGTGCAGTCCGCAGAGATATAATCCGCAGGCCGCTGCACTGTTATTAATAGCGCTGAGCTGATATTACAGGTGACTGCCAGTGCCCCGTTATAAGCCGATAATAAATACTCTCCGGCTCCGCAGCTGCTACTGCTCCATTAGGTTGTGTGCACACGCTGTGGTTTCTGCTGCGGTTCCGCAGCGGTTTCGGCCGCTGCGGACCCGCAGCAGTTTTAGCAGCGTTATACAGTACCATTCAAATAAATGGAAAAAAAAAAACATGTCAATTCTTTCTGCGGAATCCGCAGCGGTTTCCTATCTCCTCCATTGTGGAGATGGTGAAACCGCAGGGCAAAACCGCAGAGCAATCCGCAGATAAACTGCAGGTCTTTTGACCGGCGGATTTATCTGCGGTTTTTGCAAAATCCGCACGGATGAATCCGTAGCGGATTCCGCAGCGTCTGCACACAGCCTTATATCCGTTTGTTTATGATTATCTGCGGTTTTATAATGCTGCCCCATCGCAGCCAGAGCAGTGTGTACTGTGTATGTGTATTATGCTAGACGCACTCGTCGCACTGTGACTCAGTCACGGTACTCACCGGACCCACAGGAGTGCTCAGTCAGGGCTCAGGGATGCGGCACGCACGGTAACACACTCACAGGAGAGGAGAGCGAGGAAAGAAACGCGGGAGTTGGGAGGACCACTGACTGTGCAGACAGCAGAGAAGAAGGACCAGGTCACGCAGTGGTCAGGGCCCAGGACTCAGGAGAGTGACTCACCGGCGTCAGTGTGTCACCACGTGAGACCAGACACAAACAGGAGACAGCCAACCAGGGAGCCGCCAGTGCCGCTCATTACATATGCGCATATGTAATGAGCCGTTCATTACTTATGCACATATGTAATGATCGGACGCTGAAAACAGGAAGGACAGCTGCGCTAACGCCGCTGAGAACTCATGGAGAGAGAGATAATAAGCACGGGGGGGGGGCCGGGGCTGCAAAAGACACACATGTGTCACATGATATGATCATGCTAGGAGGAGGTCAGGAGGAGTTCAAGTTAGTTGTGTAATATTGCACTACCCGGGTAGCGCCGATTGGAGCCGGGTCCCTGCCGGGCGGGCCCCTATATGGCCCGGGCCCCAAAGCAACTGCTTCGGCTGCTACCCCGGTAGTTACGCCCCTGTTATAATATTATACTTTTTAAGAAAGGTATCCAGTCCCTTCTTAAATTTTAGTAGGGAATCACTCATTACAACATCATATGGCAGAGAGTTCCATAGTCTCACTGCTCTTACAGTAAAGAATCCGCGACTGTGATTATGCTTAAACCTTCTTTCCTCCAGACATAGAGGATGCCCCCTTGTCCCCGTCACAGGTGTAAGAGTAAAAAGATCATTAGAAAGGTCTTGGTATTGTCCCCGCATATATTTAT
Organism: Dendrobates tinctorius; assembly: GCF_039654945.1. Lineage (NCBI taxonomy): Eukaryota > Metazoa > Chordata > Amphibia > Anura > Dendrobatidae > Dendrobates > Dendrobates tinctorius. Next base: position 56,762,684 of record NW_027361728.1, on the reverse strand, counting down.
ACATTGTAATAAGATCACCCCTAAGCCTTCGATTCTCCAAACTAAATAACCCCAAGTGTAATAACCTGTCTTGGTATTGCAGACCCCCTAGTTCCCTAATAACCTTGGTCGCTCTTCTCTGCACCCGCTCCAGTTCAGCTATGTCTTTCTTATACACCGACGACCAGAACTCTAGAACACAGAACACAGTATTCTAACTGTGGTCGCACTAGTGACTTATATAGAGGTAAAATTATGTTCTCCTCATGAGCATCTATGCCTCTTTTAATGCATCCCATTATTTTATTTGCCTTTGCAGCAGCTGCCTGACATTGGCCGCTAAATGTGAGTTTGTCGTCCACCCATACACCCAGGTCTTTTTCAGTGACTGTTTTGCCCAGTGTTTTACAATTAAGCACATAATTATACATCTTGTTCGTTCTACCCAAGTGCATGACCTTACATTTAACCTCATTAAAGCTCATTTGCCATTTATCAGCCCAAGTCCATCGTTTAATAATGTGTTAATTTCACGCTGCTATTGAAAGGTGACATTAAGCCGGGTTAATAATGGAGAAGTGTCAATAAGACACATCTGGTCCGTATGTAATCCGCATTTTTCTCACCCCCATAGACTTGCATTGGCCTTTTATGGGCGTAATACTGTGACAATCGCAGCATGCTGCAATTTTCTCAGCACGTATAATACGGCCGAGAAAATATCGGCTGATGGGAGCTGCCCCATAGATTAACATTGGGACGAGTGCAATGCGTTTTTTTTGCTCACAGCACTTGTCCGTATTTCTCGCTAGTTTGACTCTGGCCTTACTCTGGCAGTAGCAGAGAGCAAGAGCTTTGCTAATGTTGTGTAGAGAGCAGCTCACAGGGAGGCACCAATAGGGATTAGCATCAGTAGGGATCGGCAGGATTATTCATTAATAAGACCGCTGCAGTAAACCACTCTGTTACCGCTGTATGGGGTCGCGTTGCACAAATCGCACAGAGCATTGCAACACACGACATTAGTAGCCTAACACCTCAGATGTCGTGTAATAGGCTTTAAGTAGGTAAAGGATCAACATCTCTTAAGGCAGAGAATAATAGTGGAGGAATAAAGAACACAATCCACAACCAGAGCTTTGGTATAAAAATATATATCTCTTATTTACAATATTTACACTATGTACAAAATATAAAAATATATATCTATTATTTACAGTATTTACACTATATACAAAATATAAAAATATATATCTATTATTTACACTATTTACACTATATACAAAATATAAAAATATATGTCTATTATTTACAATATTTACACTATATACAAAATATAAAAATATATGTCTATTATTTACACTATTTACACTATATACAAAATATAAAAAAATGTATCTATTATTTACAATATTTACATTATATACAAAATTTAAAAATATATGTCTATTATTTACACTATTTACACTATATACAAAATATAAAAATATATATCTATTATTTACAATATTTACACTATATACAAAATATAAAAAAATTTATCTATTATTTACAATATTTACATTATATACAAAATTTAAAAATATATGTCTATTATTTATACTATTTACACTATATACAAAATATAAAAAAATATAAAAATACATCTAACATTCACTGAATGTAAAAATAACAAAGGATGGAGGAAATGATGCATAGATGGAGCTACGTAGATCATAATGGCTGGTGGAAGACAGGCATAGATGGAAATGGCTGGCGGCTGATGGTAGTTAAGCGTCAATTGGCGGAGGTGGTACATTGTGGTGGTAGTTTGGCGGAGCTGGTACAAGGTGGTGGTAGTTTGGCGGAGGTGGTACACGGTGGTGGCATTTTTCCTAGATAGTGCAGGCAGGTGAAAATTATTCCTAGTTGAATTCTGCCATGGATGCTGCTGGCAAGTGGAAATTTCCGGTAGATAGTAATGGCAGTTCAATATATCCAAATTTGGATCTCTTATTTATAATATACAACAAATATATAAAAATGTAAATAGAATAAAATATATAAAACTAATAAAAATAAATGCTATAACGATAACTAAACCTAAAAATATCAAACTATGTATAACAATAAAAAAAACTAGCCCTATAAATAAAATAAATAATAGAATTAATCTCAATTATGGTGTTGGCTGGTGGTCACTATTCTATTTTTGGTCTTTTCTTGGGGGGCGGCTTGCAGGTCTTATCAGGTTTTTTCCTTGAGTTCTTCTTCTTTTTTAGCTTTTCTGACCTGAAAAATGAATGAAAGATTCTGATGTTCTACTTGTGTAATGGACAAGAAATAATATCTTGACATGAGCTTATAGTGTGAGGCTGGCGCCATCACTGTAACTCACTGCTCGGTTGCTCTGCGCTCCTCCCAATTTCGTGATAGATTCATAAGCGCCACCGCGGCATCAATCTCTTCTCTGTTTAGATTAGACAATGAATACATTAGGGTTAGGCTTGCATTTGGCTCAGGCATAGCTAATCGCATTCAGTCATGGGTCTGATGTCACTAAATGGGAGTGGCCTTATCTTTGAAGAAGTGCTTCCATCAAAGTGTTTATCCTCTATCCTAGATTTTTTAGGGGACTTTTATGATTGAATCTAATGCTGTAAGAATTATAATAGGTATATACAAGTATTGTATATAATAAGTATAATAGGTCTGTGTAAATAGATGTCTCCTGAAGAGTCATCTACTAGTAGGACAGTGAAACGCGTAGAGACTGGAGACCTTTTAGGGGGAGTGGTTGCTTTGACATACACATGCTATGAGGCTTAAGAGACGTCGGGTATTTGTATGTGTTTTCTTTATGTCTGTATCAGTCATCTCCTGAGTGACATATTGTGGAATCTGGACTTGTACTTTACGGCTTTAATTATAGTTATTTATTGGGGCTGTTTAATGTTTGGTGATTATACATAAAGTTTTATATCTTTCTCTGTGAGTCTGTGTAGCGGGCAAGAAATAAGAAGTTATAGAGTGAGGTCGGTGCCATCACGGATTGTAACTCACTGGTTAGGTATTCTTTTCCCCTCGGCTTGTCTTGACATTTCTGCAAGTGCGAGTGATGCCTCAATCTCATCTCTATTTAGAATAGACAATGAATGCATTAATAACTGAGATGTTGCACTTAAAATACAAAGACCCCGTGTATCCCTGATACTTGCACATAAAAGTAAAGGACCCCTCTGACACAGCAGGTACAGTTCTATACTAATGGTGACTTACGTTGTGTACAGTCTGTCTTCTACTTCTGTATCTGGATCTCCGATCTCGGGGAGTACGGCGGCCTGTTCCAGGAAGAATTTTAATGTTCTTCTTTTTTTGTATGTTGCTTTTGCATGGCGAACAGCTATTAGAGGAGAAAATGGGGAATATTAGGAGAATTATATGCCGATTTTGTGGTTACATTTTACTTTGGACTTTCTTTCAGAAGGTTTTCTCCCCTTATTAGTAATTTACAGTATATCTATTTTACTAAAAATATTGGTAATAATATTAGCAAACATCTGTTATTCCAGCACTTGTCAGGCTGCCCTTATCCCTAAAATAAAGGGAACCTGTCACTCATTCATGCCGTACGTGGGAAGAATGAATTCAGTGCCCGGCTGTACGATTGCAGCCAGGTATGTTTTTCTCTAAAAATGCTCAGGCGTTTCAGAGAAAATATAGCTTAAAGATTCATCAGTCTCCCTGCCACCGTCCGGTGATCATCCCGGCCTCTCTCCAGGTTACTTACAGATTGCTTCTTATTTTCACACTTGAGAGACCTGCCAATCAAATAGGTTGGTGCGAGGAAAAACCTCTGGAGTGTTTCAGAAAAAAACATACCTGGCTGCAGTTGTGCAGCCAAGGTCTCATTCATGTTGCCTTTAGCTAGGGCAGCATTTACAGTACCCTTGAAAAATATTCATACCTCTTGTACTTTTCCACATGTTTCACTTTACACTCACAAGCTTAAAAAAAACCCAACCTAAGAACATCTCACAGAGCACTGTTCACTCCATTACCAAAAAATGGAAGTATGACACATCTGTTAGCCTACCAAGACATGGCCATCTTTCTAAAGTAACATCTTAATCAAGGATAGCACTAATTAAACAGCCAAATGGCCTATGGTCACTCTGGAGGAGGTGCAGAGATCCACAGCTCAGCACATGACATTGGTTATTCATATGGTCCACAAATCTGGCCTTTATGGAAGAGTGGCAAGCTAAAAGTCATTTTTTATAGCAAACCATTAGAAGTCCCATTTGCCGATTGCAAATAACCATGTAGGTGACATAGCTAGTGTGTGGAAGAAGGTGCTCTGGTCACATGAGACCATAGTAGAACTATTTGGGCTAAATTAAAATCTCTGTTTGTGGAGGAAAACTAACACTGCACATCACCCTGTAAACACCAAGTCCACTCTTTTCTTCAGACTGGAAAGCTGGTCAAAGTTGATGGGAAGAATGATGGAGATAAGTACAGGGCAATCCTGGAAGAAAACCAGTTAGAAGGAACGAGGGGGGTAGATTCCACATCTTGGTGTGCAGACTGAATGATCAGGTCTGTACACTGGTCAATATCTATGCTCCTAACTGAGATCAAGTGTCATTCCTCAACAAAGTCATGAAAAAGGTATCTATTGTGAAAAGAGGTGATTTATTCATTTTAGGTGACTTCAACATCACTCCCAACAATATTATGGATTCTTCTTCAAGCTCAAGACCTAATTCCGATAACCTCAATGCATGGTTAGTTAAAAATGAATTACTGGATGCTTTCTGTTTTTTTAAATCTAACACGAGGGAATATTCACATTTCTCTGAGGTGCATCAATCCGAATCTAGGATTCATTTGATTGTTACAAATGTATTTTCTCTCACTAGATTTAAGGAAATCACCATTGGAAACAGAACCATTTCTGACCACGCTCTGGTTTTTGGCAAACTTTTATTGGGTCCTCCCTTGAAGAATGCCAAAGTCTGGAAGTGTATTGCAAACATTTTTCACAATCCAATCCACAAAACCGTTATCCAGGAAGCTTTAGATAACTTCTATAGAGAAAATAGAGCTGAAGTGACAAACCCGTTCATCAATTGGTGTGCTCACAAGGCAGTTGTGAGAGACGTCATTATTAGCATTATGTCCAAATTAAAGAAAGAGAATAGGGAAAAAATTAACGCTACTCTACTATCAATTTGAAAGCTTGAAAGTACCATTGTGAACCTGGCCTCCCCATCTCCTACCCTAAAATTAGAACTTGCTAAACTAAGACAAGAACTCAGGACTCAGCTGAACTCCCCCTATGAAGCAATAGTAAAATCTTCTAAGTATAATTATCACACGTCTCTCAATAAACCCACGAGGTACATGGCCAATCGAATCAAAAACAAAAGAATTCATAATAAAATTAGTAGAATTAACTCGATTAATGGTAGCTCTAAACTTTGGAAATCCCCAGGATATAGCAAATGAATTTGCGAACTTCTACGCCAAGCTGTATAATTTGAACCCTGACCGTAAACTGCTTTCCCAAAACCTAGAAAAAATTGATAACTATCTATCAACAATAAATTTGCCTTCCTTATCTTCCGATGATATAGTGTTCTTGTCAGCCCCATTTACTTCTATTGAAACTGAAGACACTGTCAAGAAACTTAATCTCCACAAATCCCCAGGTCCCAATGGGCTAACCAACGCCTATTACAAAGCCTTCAACAATTCTCTCTCCCCTCACCTTACCAAGGTGTTTAATTATGCCTCAGGAAAGGTAGCGTTTCCATCTGAAATGCTGATGGCTTCGATCTCGGTCATCCCCAAAATGAAAGAGGATCCTGAAGCCATAGAGAACTTCCGCCCTATTTCGCTAATTAACACAGACATCAAGTTGTATTCTAAGATCATAGTGAATAGGCTTAGTCTGATAATCCCTAAACTGATCAGCAATGATCAGATGGGCTTTACAAAAGGGAGACAACCAGCGGATGCAACAAGGCAAATCATCAATACCATAAAATGGGCTAACTCATCGAAAACACCTATGGCTCTTTTGTAACTCGATGCCGAGATGGCATTCGACAGACTTAGTTGGTGCTTTCTCAGGCAGACACTCAAAAAATTTGGGTTCAATGATAATCTGATATCCTTCATCATGGCTCTATATTCAGACCCAAGAGCCAGTGTAATTTGTAACAACCATGTCTCAGAGCCATTTACCATAGCAAATGGCACTAGACAAGTCTGCCCCCTCTCCCCCATTCTATTTAATTTAGTTATGGAACCCCTGGCCGAATAAATCAGAAAAAAAACCTAAATAGTAGGTTTAAACACCTTAAATCATCATCATTAGATCAGTCTTTTTACTGATGATGTAATCCTCACTTTAACCAAACCCGAGATCTCCATCTCTGAGGCTCTCTCAGAAATTAACAAATTCTCATCATTGTCTAATTTTAAAATCAATGAACCCAAGTCTAACATTCTCCCATTAAACATCAGTAAGGACCAAACCAGATGTATTAAAACTGCAACCTCTCTTAACTGGTGTGACAAGGAATTTACATATTTGGGAATCACGGTGAACAGTAACCTCACTGCGTTAGTTAAATCCAACCTTAAAAAACTATCTGAATTAATAAATAAGGATTGCGTGATTTTCAGGGATAGATCTCTATCATGGTGTGGAAGGATCCTTACAACAAAGCTCTTTACTTTGCAAAAATATTATACATTTTAACGTGTATACCACTCCCTATCCCTTCCATCCATCTATCTAACTTACAGGCCCAGATTAATTCTTTCATTTGGGGCTACAAGAAGCCCAGAATGGCCATTCAAGCCTTATTTAAGAAAATATTGAATGGAGGTATAAGCATCCCTAACATCACAGCCCACTATTATTCTTTGTTACTTAAACAAAGTGCCCATTGGTTACTAGATTCAGATCCCCCGGCTTGGTTTGGCTTGGAGTCTACACTTAATAACAATAAGCACCCTAGATCTATAATCTATAATGCCATAGCTAACAACCTTCCAAGTTTTGTTGCCCATCCGATCTTTCAAGCTGTTGCACTTGCCAGGTTTAAGATCGCTAAACCAAAGAGAGGATCCCATAAAACGACCATCCTTAAAAAATTCCCTCTAACACTCATTTGCTCTATGACTAACCATTCACTATCCCCCATCTGGGCTGATTTAAAAATATCAAACTTAGAAGACATTTTCAATGGGGCGGAATTTTTATACTTTAAAACACTAAAAACTAAATATAATATCTCCCCGTCACTGTTTCTCGAATACCTTACTCTTAAGGATAATATAAAAATATTTCTTGACAAGAAACTAAACAAAAAAATATAAAAATACTAAACAATTGTGGTCATCGTATTTTCTGGAGCCATGGCTTCGTTTATGATAGCTACAACCAAGATACGGCCTTTACAAAAAGCCCTTCAATGCTGAGTTGGGAGAAAGACTTAAACTCATCCTTCACTGTAGAAGACTGGGAGCACGCTCTCTCTTTATCATATCACTCCGTACTCTCCATGTCATTGCAGGAGACCCATTTTAAAATTGTATCACGTTGGTACTATACCCCCGATAGACTTGCTCATATCGGGACTACGAACCCGCCTTTATGCTGGAGGGACTGTGGCCAGAAGGGAGACATCCTACATGTTTTTTGGAGTTGCCCAATGGTTAGTTCCTTGTGGTCGCAGATCTACTCCTGCATTATTAGCAAACTTACAGGCAAAACCACAACCCTCACACCTCACTCGGCTCTACTTTCCCTTAATCTAGAGGAATTGGACCCTGCCTTAAAAGATATAGTCATCCATGTTTGTCTTGTGGTAAAAAATTCCATTGCATTCCATTGGAAGAACCATTTCCTTCCCAAAGTTGATGATATCTTACAGTTGATCACTCAGCACAGATTTCATGAGTTGCATTTTGCATTGGCTAATGACCAATTCAGTAACTTCAACAAGAAATGGTGTAAATGGGACCAAACTTTAACACTTAGTAATTACTTAGTAATTACTATATATTGAAAACTGTTTAGTTTTGCCTCTGACATAACTGATCTTGTTTCTACTATTTGACATAGGGTTAGATTTGAAATGACACTCATTATGCTCATTTTGTGTGTTTTTATGTTCTTTATTGCTATTATCATTACTATTGCATAATCTTGTATTCTACGTGTTTAGGCGTTGGTAAAATGCGTTTGTAAAATGACAACATTAATGCATGTTCTGCACTTTCTTTACATGTTGTCAACTTGTGATTTCCCTACTTCCCCTTATCTTTTCCTTCTCTTCCCATTCCCATCCCTCCCCACCACCCATCCCTTTTACCCTGTCTTCCCCTCTCCCCATTGTTAAAAGAATAAAATCTTTGGAAAAAAAAAAGAAAACCTGTTAGAATCTTCCAACAGGACATCGTCCCTTAACATACTGCCAGAGCTACATTGGAATAGTTTAGATCAAAGCATATTCATGTGTGAATGGCCCAGTCACAGACCAGACCGAAATCCCACTGAGAATCTGTGGCAAGTCTTGAGTCTCTCACTGAGCTGGAGCGACTTTGCATAGAAGAATTTAGAAAAATTTCAGCCTCTAGATAAGAAAGCTAATAGAGGCATACCCCAAAATACTTGCTACTCTGTGCTGGTAAATCACAGAAAATCCAAATAAAAATATTTTTGTGGATGTGACGTGAAAAAACTGGGGAAAAGTTCACATGGTATGAATAGTTTTTGAAGTCACTTAATCTATTGACCCAGTTCCTATTAAAGAAATTTTGTTGTACAATTGTTTACGTCTTCATTTTACACTTACGTGTTTTTTTAGATACATAATCCTTATAGCAGACCTCTTTCTTAGTTCTGGTAGACCTTCTTTCAGTCATTATTGCAGATACTAATCTCAATTTTAGTTCTCAATTCACAAAAAGTGAATATGAAATGTGGAGTTTTCACTGTGTCAGTAAAACTGTTACTGGTGGAATGTTTGGTTGCCATAGAGATAGAATGTTTAGACTTTGATGTCATGCGGCATTTGTGATGCCATCACTCACTGGTCAGAACTACTTACTGCAGTTGCGTATTCACCTCTTATTTAAAGTGCACCTGTCTTCCAAATACTGTTTTTGGGTGCAGTCACATACAATAATGATATATTGTATCATTTAAAGAAGAATGCATTGCGTTCCACATGTTTTTCATCAAAATAATACATAATTAAACATATAGAAGAGACTACCCTCCTCCTATAATGCAAAATATGGTATCTTCCACTACATATTGACAGCTGATTGGCCAGTCATTTCACTGCCATGGCAATATAGAGCGTGATTATTTAAAGGGAATCTGTCAGCAGGGTTGCGCATAGTAACCTACACACAGTGTCAGGTCGGCACCATTATACTGAATAAAATGATACCTTTGTTGAGGAAATCCGCCTTGTGCTTCTGAATTGCTTATCTAATAACCAATCCAATGTTGCAACGAGACATATTGGTATAAAAAGATCCCACAAATTGGTCACTCCAAAACATCAATAATAAAAATACAAATGGGGCACAAATCAATGTGGCTCATCAAGCAAAGGTCTTTTTGGGGATATTTACCTCATTTGCTATGAGAATATAATTAGAAATGGGCATTGTTTGAGTCATTGCAATATTGTGAATAAGGTCATGTGTTGCTTTTTCTACAGATACCGTCTTAGCTCAAAGACTCTCTTCATTTCTTCCTCATTATGCATTCTTTTCCCACCTTTATTGGTAGGGTGCAATAGGAGAGTGTGGGATAGCCTACGATGAGAATGGGCCAACCTCCACAGTCAGGTAGGAATCATCATACGCATTGTGAGGTAGCGTCGTCATTCAGTTAGGGGATTCTTTCTTAGCCACCACAAAACCAGATCCGGCACAGGTTTTCATAAAGCAGTATAGTCCATGAGGTTTATTCGTTATCATAAACCAAAGCAATATGCAATAGCATATAAACAGCAGAGCGTCCATTATAGCTTCACTCTGTAAACCCTGTGTTCACACAGGTTGTACAATGTCCAGCCTACAGGCTGTCTTAGCCTCATTTATCTCACCCACGTCCGGGTCTCCTCATGGCTGCTTCAGCCTACTCCAGACGTTCATTCCCTCCCCTGGGAACTCTCAGACACGTACAGCCATTCACCACAGCCCCTCCACAGGCTGTTAGCCAGGAAGCTCCCTCTCAGCGGGACCTTTCACACTGGACCAATCGGGTCCCAGCATTCACCCATGTGACCTACCCTGGCCACCTTATATGGTCCGTAGCTACATCCACCGGATCACATGTCTATGACCTCATCACAGGTCCTTCACACACACATATACACTTTACAATAGCGTTATTAAACACACCACCTGGATGGGTTTGTAGGTAACTAGACCCTGACACATTGAACCAGCACCTCAGCAGTATCACTGCAGATTAACAAACACATAAATCTCCATCTCAAGGCCACCCACCTTGAGATACATAATGGTCATTCAGTATCTTGCCATTCATCCACTCTCCTGGGACATCCATACAGCGCCCCCTAGTGGACATAGTGGTCACTACACCACAGCATATTGCAGGGTATCTGTTAGGGTAGTTTTTATCTTGGTTTATCTGGGTATATACCGTTTTTCACTGGGTTGGTGTTTTTTAAGATATTTTTGAAAATAACGAATCAAGTTTTTATAAGGGAATATATGTGCACATATTAGATTATTATTTCCAAAAAATATATTTCTTGTGCAAGAACACTTGTAGTAAGTCATACACCTGAGACTGGGTGGGCTGGGCCTCCACAAAAGTCCATGAAAACACCCGTTGGGCTCTCAACAGTTACGGACTGGGGGTGAAATTCAGCCCTGGAATTTGAAATCACACAGGTCCATGCAGCCCCGGTCCCCAAGCACCAGATGGGATATTTTACTAATATTACTCTGGATGGAGGAAAGCAAGATTTACTACAATACCAATATTTCTAATGATACATGTGGCCTGCTGGGGTAAGTGATGGAGTCAGTGACATTATTCTCCGTCACAACTCTTAACAGTATAGGTGCCTTGAGAACACTGATTCTGTTAATGCAGCAGACAAGGCCCTTCTAGCATTTGCCAGAATTGCCAGATGCCCAATCCGGCCCTGGTCAGATACACACGCCGAAGGCAGAGCTATAGCTGACCGCCTGCAGGATGCAGCGGAGAGCTAAATAGCTAACCTGAAACTAGACTGAGGCTGGGAAAAGTTAACCCCTGAAATGACCAGACCAGGAACATGGAAAGACAGGACTCAAAACCAGGTCTGGATCATGACATCTAGCTCTTGATGTGAAAAATTATTTTCCAGAAATTTTACTGTTTCATCCTCCAATTTTTTGGAGAAGGCTGATGTATTAATATAATTTCCCATGTGAAGGGTAGATGTAGGCAAGCTATATAGCTTTGAATAATATGAATGGAAGACAACTGCAATTTCAGGTGTGGTATGAACCAATTTATCTTGAGTATTGTTAATATAGGGAACATTTGTTTGGATATTTTTAGCATTAAGGGCTTTAGTTAACATTTTTCCCGCTTTGTGCCCCCCTGCCGGGTATCGCTGATCGCCCTCGAACGTCCTGGTCCGTTTTTTGATCGCTGGTCTCCCGCTGGCCAGTGCGCATCGCTGCATGTGACAGCGAGAGACCAACGATCAGTGACGCTGGGAGCTGGTTTCCAATGTAAACAGCGGGTATCTAAGAGCAGCGCGGCTCTCAGTTACCCGCTGTTTACCTTGGAAACCAGCTTGCTCGCTGGTCCAGATCGCTGGTGGGTCTGTCTATGTGACAGCTCACCAGCAATCAGCTATGTCCCAGCGATCCCATCCACGTCGGATCGTTGGTGGGATCGCTGGGACATTGACGCGTGTAATGGGGTCTTAACATTTAGATCCCCACAGAATATTATGGCACCCTGGATTACGTGAAGGGATTGTCTTATCTTATCAATGAAATTGGCTTGATCCTGAATTGGGTTATATACATTTATGGTTGGAAATAACTGTCCACTGATAACTAACACTAAGATAATAGATAATATACCATGCCTCCTTATCTACTACACAGTTGATGACCTGATGCGTTAACGATTTGTGAATCGCTATAGCAACTCCTTTTGAGCGAGATTCAGGGTTATGAGCAAAATGCCAAAATGTGTAATACTTGTGTCTAATTGTAGGAGCATGGTTCATCTTAAAGTGTGTCTCCTGGAAACATACAATATGTACCTTTTTCTTGTGAAAATGGTGAAGGATTTGCAGACGTTTTTCGGGCGTGTTAAATCCTTTCACATTCATAGAAGCGATATTTAGGTCCACCATTCATAATCAATATGAGATTCTTCTTCTATAGATATCGTGTAAGATGGCCAAGCTGCCTGGTCCTCATGGTCAAAAAGATAAAGTGCGGGAAAGGTTAGGGAAGAGAAAATCTTAACCAAAGACATAACAAACATGAGCTGAGGAAAAGTCTCTGCAGAAAAGACTATATAGGAAAAAGTTCTAACCGGGAGAGTGCGAGTCCGCATTGGGCACGTGAGAGGCTTCCACCCTATGTGGGGGTTAAAGAGGCTAAACATATATAGCTACTTCTTAAGTCAGTTGATACAAAAAGAGTGATAATAATAGCAATCGGCGATTTAAACCTAACAGTTATAAACATGGTAAGGACACCATACGTCCAATTAAAACCTTCAGAGTCCAAAGGTTCCTTGGAAATGAGAAGAACAGGGGCTCTTATATGTTATTTTACTGTGGACAATTCAGTCAAGTAGCTTTTCTTGAATCCTGATACCCAGAAGGAGGACGGCCGCCTGCTCCCCGGCGCCCGTTCCAGGAGGTAGGCCTGGACGAAATGAAGAATCGGATGAATGTGTGGAAAGACCACTAGTGTTCCTTCCTTGTCTCCAGGGCCAGCTGAGTTAAATCCTAAAGTAGGCCAGTGGGGTATAACAACCTTAGGTGAATCTAATCTGGATAGAAACATCCATAGATCTTCAAGTGAGCGCAAAAAAATGTCTTTGACCCTCTTTGGACAAACAGAGGGGGAAACCACAACAAAAGGGAATCTCCTTTTTTGTGCAGGACATCCAGCAAGTGCTGAGCATTGTGCCAGGGAATGGCCCGAGAGATCAGGCATAATTCTGATAGATATGTTTTGGTATGTAAGAATAGCCTTCCTCCTTGCACCTTGAAGAATGGATTCTTTAATGGCATAGAAATGAACACGACAAATTATGTCCCTGGGGCGAGATTCACCCGGGCTTGTGGGAGCGCAGGGCTCTGTGCGCTCTATCAATTTCTATTGGGGTCCCTGGGGGACGTCTGAGGAGGTTGTTGAAAATAGATAAAAGTGCAAATGGGATATCTTTGGTACTGATTGATTCTGGTAATCCTCTGTTGCGGAGATTATTTCTCCTGCTTCTGTTTTCTAAGTCATCGAGGTTTTGTTGAAGTGAGAATATTTGCAGGGACTGCTTGTGCACAGTGTCCTGTAAGACCTGTATAGCTGACACATTGTTCTCCAGAGTTTGGGTTATTACATCAACTCTAGAATTGAGAGATGAGAGACCTGACTTGAATTGTGCAAACTGCTGTTTACACTCTGCCACCACTTGAGAAGTTAGGGCTGCAATGTCACTTTTAGTTGGGATTGTCTGGAGAAGAGTCTGGCGATCTGAAAAGGACGATGGTCTGTCATCATCCCCATAGGTGTATTTGAGGGGTAGTGGCCTTTCTGTATGAGATTCATTTTGTGTTGTGGAGTTGCGCAGATCAGGCTTGCACAAGGTGGATGTCCCGCCCACTGTAGCCATGATCACCGAGGTCTGAGAATCTTGTTGAATTGGTAAAATGTCCACAGCATTTAAAGGAATAGTGTCCACATTGTTTAAGGTATGTAGGACCACCTCAGGTCTCTCTGCTGAACGTGGTGATGTGTCTGTAAGGGGGTGAAGCACCGAAGGAGTCGAGGGAAGGTTGCCTTCCTGGCTCCGTGCCCGGAACCATCGAGCAGGGCATTAGGTTCCCCCGGGGGATGCTTTAGGGGACTGCTCTGTGTTCAGGAACAGGAAGAGGTCAGGACTGGGAGCGGGAGATCTGCACTTGCTTCTAGTAGAGCAGCACAGAGAGCAGAAGCAGGAGGATGTTGACAGAGGGGCAGAGAGGAGACAGGTGCAGTGGCTGGAGACTGAGAGACCGCAGACACGGGCAAAGGGCAGTGAGTATTTGAAGCCTGGCACCGCACTGCCAGGAAGGCTCTTGACCCCCTTCTTGAGGAGACCCTGCCCCACAGACAGACCGTGTCCCTCGACAAGACGCCCCCCAGCAGAGAGACCGGAACATATGCTGAGACCAAGGGGTGTTCAGTAACGAGACGATGACCTGCAAGGAGAGACTGTGGGAGGCAGAATCCCTGACCCTGGTGGGAGAACACCACTGTCATAGCAGAGACAAGGACCTTGAGCACAGGGGTGTTGTGAATTCGCTCTCTGGCCTACCTCTGGTTACTAGTGAAGGTAGTGGAGCTGGTTATATTGACAGAGGGGTCGCAAGTTCTCTTTCTGGGATCCCTCTGGTGGTTACTGGAGGTAATGGAGCTTATCTAATTAACAGAGGCCTGCCACCTGATAATGAGGAGGATGACTGGAGATCTGGAGTTTCTGACTGGATTTAAGACAGCCGACTCCCTCTATCCCTGCTGGTGATTTTTTCCTGCCTCCTGAGGTCTTAGTTTCCAGCTCAGTCCCTGCATGCTCAGCTAAGTGTTCTTTTGCTATTGTTCACATTTGATCTGGTTTTGTCTATTTCAGTTTTGTGTGTTCAGCCAGCTCCGGCTGGGGCTGTGCTGAATTTCCATCCTTATGTTACTGCTTGTGCCAGTTTGTTTCTGTCCCTTTTTAGATTGGCCTCTTTTTGCTCTGTTTTCAGAATATACCAGAGTGCTGATATAGTGGGCGAAGTCTTGTGATTCAGTGTTTTTCTATCAGACGTGTTGGGCATTTTTTGCAGGGTTTTTTGCGTGATTGCAGACAGAGTCTTTCCTTTCCTGTCCTGTCTAGTTAGTGTGGGCCCCATCGTTTGCTCAGTCTATTTTCCTATCTGCGTTTGTGTTTTCATCTTGTCTCACCGACAATATATGTTTGGGGGCTATCTATTCCTTTGGGGTCTGCTCTGGTGCAGTTTAGATTTCCCCTTTCTTGCTTTAGGCTTATTTAGTTCTCCGGCTGTGTCGAGGCATCTAGGATCATCGTAGGTACGCTCCACGGCTACTGCTAGTTGTGTGGATAGGATCAGGGGTCTGCAATCCGCTTAGTTACCAACCTCTATGGTCTTCTGTGGCTTAGCTTGGTCTTGCTTTCCTCCTCGGTGACCCAATCATAACACAGGGTGATAGCTCCATCCTCATACCCCTTGGGCTCCCGTGTAAACCCCCCATACTACAGCTGGACTATTTCAAGGACCCCAGAGACAGAGGACATCAAGTACCGCTGTTGCCTCCGTGCCAACTTTGGACCAGAAGTGGTCCCTCCAGTCAAGATCCCTGAGGACTGATAAGTTTGCCTCACTAGAGAATAACTGTTTTTCTACTGTTTGAACCCCATATAATTCCTCTGCTGTAACCTTATCACAATATTTTCTCTGTTATACTGTATGTTTTACCAGTATTTTTTCCCCTGTAAATAAACCTCCCCTTTTACTGTTGGTCTGCCTGTTCCATGGTGACATATATCTCTCCTGCACGTTATTACATGTCCCCCCATGATGAGACCGTGGACCAACTTGATAGGGAAGCAGGACAAGTCTCATCTGGGATCTGCATCCACTGCTGCACTCCCTTTTCTCCTGAGATGAGCCAGCTTGATCCCTCAAAGGATATATAAGGGGAAGCTGTGGGGATGGGAGCATGAGGAGACTCCTGGTGTAGGATGTTTTGGGCATAGCTAGATGTTTTACCCAGCAAAGAAGTGGGGATCCCCAATGACTGTTTGTTCCCTTGATTTTGCTGGCCACCAGTTATATAATTAAGGGAATCAATCCTCTGCTCACCCTGCATCCCAGCTTGTTCCATGTCCTTCTCACTGTGTGATCCAGTGTCCTCATTAAGTGTGTAAGAGAGGGCACAGCAGTCAGCCAGTGGCTCTGACTCACCAGCGTCTCCTGCACGCTGTCTGTAGCATCCTGCAGTGCTGCTACAGCTGCCATCTTGTAATGGCACCATGTTCTCCAGGCTCTGCTCAGTGGGGACTTCCAGGACCTCCCTGCCACATACAGGATCTCGCTGGGCACCCTCCTCTCTCCTCCCGGTTAAGTGGTGGTCTGAAGACTTGTCCTCGGGCTCTGGTGCAGAAACTGCACCCTGCATTCGAGCACCTCCTGACTGCCTCTGTTCTAGGGGGGATGATGGAGATGTTGCATGGTCCGGTCTCTGTTCCCCGATGAGGAAAGGCTTAAAATCGCCCTTTAGGGGGATGTAAAACAGGTGGAGGACAAGGCCCTTGTCTTTTTAGCCTCTGATTTGCTCATGCTGAGGTACTGGAACCGATTGCTAGGCGGATTGTGGTTATGAGCAGCAGAAAGCACGTCTTCATTCGGCCATGACCAGTCACGCCCCCTATACTGTATATTTCTTACATATGCATCATGCATTGTGGTACGTGCTAAAGGGGCCCTGTCATGACTCTGTAGTTGGGTGTCCCGGGACCAGGGGATCCTTCCCTCTCCCTAATGCTAGGGGCAACCTAGATCGCCCTGTTCCCTGGATTTCTTCTGACGGTGAAGGCGACAGGCCACATACCTTGTCTTATCTCCTGAATCTGCCCTCAGTCTGTACCCTTCCCCCCATCCATGGAATAAGGGAGTAGTAGTGTACCATAATACACCAACCAGACTAACAAGGAACAGGAGTGATGAAAAATACCAAACATACAAATATACTCACACATACAACAGAGGAATGCACCGAGGAGTGGAAGATGGGGTTAAGCCAAAGTAGGCATTATCACACACTCAAACCAAAGAAAAGGGAATTATACAAAGAAAGGGAATTATCACACACTCAAAATCTAGCAACAGTCACAGTTAAATCCACCAACCGCCTTCAACAATAACCACCAACAATAACCTCCAGCCATGTAGCAAAAGCTAGATCTGGCAATGAGTGCAAGTCAGGACCCAGTTTATATAGGAGATGGGAGTGGCTAACAGTGCACAGCTGACAGCCTAGCACTACCTAGCGGTAGTGGTGATGGTACAGAGGACGCAAAGTATTTCTTGTGTAGAGTGTGATGAAACACATTATGGATCAAAAAGGTGTGCAGCAAAGCAAGAAGGAATGCTAAGGGATTGAGACAGCCACAATCTTATAAAGACCGATGAACCTGGCATCCAGTTTCCAAGAGAGAACCTTCAACTTAATGTTCCTTGAGAACAACCACACACAGTCACCAACACACAAGTCCGGACCCACCAAACATCTCCTTTCAGCCACACTCTTATATTTGAACTCCATCTTCCTCAAATTAACAAGATCCTCTTGCCATACAGATATAATTGATGATGAAAACCGTTCCTCTTCAGGTATACCAGAAGAAAGATTCCTATTAAATGTGCTGAACTGAGGATGAAACCAGTAGATTCAGGACAATGTTTATTTACCACAAATTCAGCTAGAGGTAAGTAGGTAACCCATTCCTCCAAATTCTTAGATACAATACACCTAAGATAAGTCTCAAGATTCTGGTTAACCTATTCAGTTTGCCCATTAGACTGCAGGTGAAATGCTGAAGAGAATGACAGATGTATCCCCAAAAAAGTGCAAAACACCCTCTAAAATTTGGAAATAAACTGCACCCCCCAGTCAGAAACAATATTGGTAGGGATCCCATGTAATTTTACAATCTTTCTGATGAAAATTTGCGCCAAGGTCTTAGCATTAGGTTAAGTGAGTAGCGCAATAAAATATGACATTTAACTGAATCTGTCCACCACCACCAAAATTACAGTATTACCTTCCGACACGACAAATGGCTGGAGAGACCCACACGGATGAGTATGAGAGGTTTTAGAATGCTCACAGACACTGCAGATGGCTATGTACTCCCAAACATCCTGAAGTACCCCTGACCACCAAAGCACAGAGTAAGAAGATCTGTGGTGACTGAATCATGATGTTCACTAAGAACTCTCAGATGGAGATTCACAGGCATAAACAGTTTACCTAACAGACATGGACAGGCAGCAGGGGAGTTCCCTTGAGGTTAAATAACCACTTTTTCAAGATCGGAGCATATAGACGCAATAACCACCTCTTTTTGTAGTATAGGAACCAGTTAACAATTATCTCCATCTCCAGGATAACAACAAGATAACACATCCACCTTAATGTTCATGTTCCCTAGCCTATATGTAACAAAAAA
Organism: Dendrobates tinctorius; assembly: GCF_039654945.1. Lineage (NCBI taxonomy): Eukaryota > Metazoa > Chordata > Amphibia > Anura > Dendrobatidae > Dendrobates > Dendrobates tinctorius. Next base: position 56,744,194 of record NW_027361728.1, on the reverse strand, counting down.
GTTAAACCTAGTGAAGAACAACGCCCTTCTCACCTGTCGAGGCATTAGACATTTCACAGACTCTAGATATAAGAGATTCTTATGATCGGTGATTACCATAACCGGATAAACTGCTCCCTCCAGAAAATGATGCCACTCTTCAAAGGCCCACTTGATTGCCAAGAGTTCCCTGTTATCAATGTCATAATTTCTCTCTGGAGATCACAGTTTTTTAGAAAAGTATGCAAATGACGCCATTTACTAGGAGATGCACCCTGTGACAAAACAGTCCCCACCCCACTTCAGACGCATCAACTTCTACAATAAAAGCCTGAGGTACGTCAGGATGTGTGAGTATCAGTGCAGATGCAAAACACTACTTCAAGGTATTGAATGCCTTCCTGCCGGACTGGACCACATGGAAAAGTCTGTCCCTTTCCTAGTCATATCCGTCAGAGGTTTGGCCACTACCGAAAAGTTTTTGATGAGCTTGCGGTAGTAGTTGGTGAAACCCAAAAACCTTTGTAACACCTTCAAATCCTCTGGACGATACAAATCCAGTACCTCCAGGACTTTCGTTGGATCCATACAAAAATCGGTGGACGATAACACATATCCTAGAAAAGGGATCTCCTCAACCAACAACATACATTTCTTTGGTTTGACAAATAATTTATTGTCTCAGAGTATCTGTAAGATCTGCCTGATATGTACCTGATGTGAATCAAGGTCAGGTAAATAAATTAATGTCATGAAGATAGATTACAACAAATCTACCTACCAGGTGACTAAAGATGTCATTTACAAATTCCTTAAAGACGGCAAGGTCATTGGTCAACCCAAATGGCATCACAAGGTTCTCATAGTGTCCTTCAGGCTTATTGAAAGCTGTTTTCCACTAATCCCCTTCTTTAATATGAATGAGATTATACACCCCCACTGAGATTCAGTTTAGAAAAGCAATTTTCTCCTACAATCTAATTAAAGAGGTCCGAGATAAGAGGGAGCAGACTGTGATCTGATTGAGTTCTTGGAAATCTAGGCAGGGGTGTAACCCCCATCTTTCTTCTTTACAAAGAAAAACCCTGCAAAAGTGGGGGATGAGGATAGTCTGATATAACCCTTTGCGAAACTCTCTGCGATATAGTCCTTCATGGCCTGCCACTCTGGACCAGAGATATTATATAGTCTGCTACTGGGCCGCTTGGCCCCAGGGACAAGATTGATGGCGCAGTCATAAGTATGATGAAGAGGAAGTTCTTGTCACCCCTGCTGAGAGAACACATCCCCAAAGTAAGACAGGTATTTAGGCACAGACTGGGTATCCACTCTTGCAAGCCGAGTGCCCAAGCAGTGTCCTTGACAATACTTACTCCACTTTACCACCTCTCGAGTCTGCCAATCTACAACAGGGTTGTGCAGAGTGAGCCAAGGAAGTCCAAGAATCACAGGAGAGGGCAGACCCTCTAGCACATAACAGTCAATACCTTCTAAGTGCATGGTCCCTACCTATAGATGTAACCTTTGAATGGCTTGAGTAAAATACCTGTCTCAAGGGTGTGGAGTTGATGGTGATTATGGGTATAGGTCTAGACAGTGTATGTGGTTTGAGGCCCTGGACCTGGATTAACCTAGCATCAATCAAGTTAAACCCCGCCCCACTGTCCAGAAATGCAGAAATAATCATCTTATTTTTGCCCAGATGAATTTCAGCAGGCAGAAAAAATTGTGTACTATCCACAGAGAAGATATGTATACCCGAGTTGCTAACCTCTGGTGAATACGATGATCCACCCGAATAGCCAGAGACATGGCCGCCTCAAGGGAAACTGGAGACTCATACAGGGCTAAGGCATCCGTCACCCTTACTGATAGCCCTTCAGAGAACTGGAGCGCGGGGTAATTGCACTTAATGTCAGTGGACCGCCTCCGAAACTCGGAGCAATACTCCTCCGCCGGCTGGTCTCCCTGCTGAAGCTGATATAGTGTGGACTCAGCCAGGAAGATGCAGTCAGGGTCATCGCATATATTACCCAGTACCAGAATAAATTCCTCCACCGGCTGGAGCAACTGGGAGTCTCAGACGGAGAGAAAATGCCCATGCTTGGGGGTCACTCTGAAAGAGCAAAATTATTATCCCCACCCATTTCTCCTCTGTTCCTGAGGAACAAGTATGTAACCTGAAGTATAGTTTACAGGCCTCCCAGTGAACCTGTCAGGCAAAGCGATCTTGGGCTCCACTAAGGGTTGCCTGCCTATTCATGCAGGTAATACAACATTTTTTCAAGTAAGTGGAATAGAGCAAATTAGCCTGTGTGAACGTGGTGGAGACATCAAAAGGCGGCTTCTCACTTGTGAAGCCTTCTGGATCTACAATTTGAACACGAGAACACCAAATGGCTTAAGTAATCATAATGAAATTATGTATCATTATTGAAGTTTATATGTTTTGTAGTTTTTCTTATTTTTTATGTACTTGATTTGAAATAATTGTTTTATTGTGTTGTCTGCTTATTTGCTTTTGTAAAGATGCGGGAACCACTCAAAGGGCCATCAAAAGAAATGCCCATAATTGTGGCACTTGTTAGAAAATCAACTGATATTCAGCCTTTCCTTGATTGGTTCTGGCATGGTATAAAAAGTCATCATTGTGGGTGAAATGCTTTGATAAAGATCTAGTTTCAGATCGAAACGCATCGCTTGTTTCCCTCTATGAGCACTGTGTATGGAGTTTTTACCGCAATGAAAAACCTTTCGAATATGTTTCAATAAAGCTACAGGTTTTTTAAGGAGCTGGAGCAACTACTTTTTTTCTCCACTAAGGGTCGCCTGGGAGTCATAGTCCCCAAACCTGATGTGTTAGGGTGCCGCAAAATGACAGTGCGTAGATCTGCCACCTCCAAGCAGTTGCCCTGTTAGAGCAGTGATAGGATCCATAATGGATCAAAGCAATTGTTTCGGTCAGAGCTAATGTCACAACTCTGTTGTCAGATATCCCGGGATCAGGGGCTCCCTCCCTGTCTCTACCACTAGGGGCACCCTAGTTCACCCTGTACCCCAGATTACTTCTAATGGTGAAGTTGTCGGGGCCACATACCTTGTCTTAGCTTCTGAATCTACCCTATTTAAGTGGATTTGCATCTGCTAGAGCAGTACTCAAAAGCCCCGACCCCAACGTGCAGCAGTGTGATGAGTTCCATGCACTTCTGACCTCATCACACTGCTGCTCTTGGCATCGCCGCAGAGTTGTGGACACAGCTGCCACCTGTAAGTGCTCAATGAAGAAACTGAAGCTTAAATGTGCTATAATTTTAAATGAGGGGCTGTAGATGGGCAGGTTGGTGTTATTGCGAGGGCACATTATGGGGCAATGGGGGACATTATGGGTCAATTATGGAGAATTTTGACTTTTCATGGCACCTCTTTTGCTTCATTTGCTCAATACTTTTTTCATGTGTCACTTCTCATTATTGCACATAACTTAATTATGGGCATGTATAGTTTGATTTCTTTTCCTGTGTTGATTGGATGGGTTGTTACCAATATCTGGTGAGAATTTCATGTCAAGAGCACCATTAGGAATATATTTACTTAGAAAATGGGTGATATGTTCAATACTTATTTCACCCACTCTATATAGGAATGATCTGAAATTAAAATTGATCTCTGTACTAAGCTTGGTGCTCTATACATGTACTGATGGTGGATCTGGTGCTGCATTCATGTACTGACAGTGATTCTGATGCTACATTCACATGCTGAAAATGGTTCAAATGCTGCATTCACTTGATGATGGTGGTTCTGGTGCTACATTCATGTACTGATGGTGGTTCAGGTGCTGCATTCATGTACTGATGTTGGTTCTGGTGCTGCATTCATGTACTAAAGGTGGTTCTGGCGCTGTATTCATATACTGGCAGTGGCTATGGTGCTGCCTATGTGTACTGACAATGGTTATGGTGCTGCATCCATGCACTGACGGTGGTTCTGGCACAGCATTCATGCACTGATGGTGGTTCTGGCTCTGAATTTATGTATGGATGGTGGTTCTGGCTGCATTCATGTACTGATGGTGGTTCTGTGCTGCATTCACGTTCTGACGCTACATTCACATACTGATGGTGGTTCTGTCACTGCATTCTTGTGCTGATGGTGTTTCTGTCACAGCATTCATGCACTGATGGTAGTTCTGGTGCTGCATTCATGTATGAATGGTGGTTCTGGCTGTATTCATGTACTGATGGTGGTTCTGATGCTACATGTACATACTGATGGTGGTTTTGGCTCTGCAATCATGTACTTATAGTAGCTCTGGTGCTGTATTCATGCATTGATGGTGGTTGTGATGCTGCATTCATATATTGTCTGTGGTTCTGCTACTGCATACATGTACTGATGGTGGTTTAAATGCTGCATTCATGTACTGAGGGTGGTTCTGGTGCTGTATTCAAGTACTGACGGTGGTTCTGACGCTACATTCACATACTGATGGTGGTTCCGGCACTGCATTCATATACTTAAAGTAGCTCTGGTGCTGCATTCATGCACTGATGATGGTTGCGATGCTGCATTCATATATTGTCTGTAGTTCTGCTACTGCATTCATGTACTGACGGTGGTTCTGGTGCTGAATTCATTTACTAATGGTGGTTCTTGTGCCGCACTCATGTGCTGATGTTGGTTCTAGTCTGGTACAGAAGTAGCTTTGCAGCCACTATTCTATGATGTTGCCAGTTTAACATGTTCAAACTAGTGAAGCCTAACCAACCTACTTTAAGCCTACCCAACCATGCTCTTGTTCACTCCACAATTCAGGATAATTCACAGATCTCAAGTCAGCCAATCTCCCTTTATATACTGGTCACCAATCCTAACCAAGCTGACATCTCGCACAATGTCTCGATGAGCCATTTATAGCTATCCCTTGATGACACTTCCCATAACCCAATCTAACTTATCTCCCTTCCTAACTGTATTTTCTCACAAACCTCAGCAGATCTCTACAGGTTGACTTCTCCTAGGACTAATGACAGTGGGATTACACAGACATAGAAAACAATTACATTGAGCTCTGTAAACTGTCTAAAGCCCCCATCACACACAGCGATCTCGCTAGCGAGATCGCTACTGAGTCACAAGTTTTGTGACGCAACAGCGATGTCACCAGCGAGATCGCTGTGTGTGACACTGACCAGCGACTGGCCCCCCTGCCGGGTATCGCTGATCGTTCTGGAATAGCCAGGACATTTTTTTGATCGCTGGTCTCCCGCTGGCCAGCACGCATCGCTGCGTGTGACAGGCAGGAGACCAGCGATCAGCGCGCTGGTAACTAGGGTAAACGCAGGGTTTCTAAGCACCGAGCGACACAGCGACACCGCGCGCTCGGCGTCGCTGGTGCTGATCGCTGGTGAAGCTGTCTGTTTGACAGCTCACCAGCGATCCTGACACGTTGATATCGTTGTCGGGATCGCTGGTGAGTCGCTATGTGTGACGGGGCTCTAAGACCACAACTGAAAGCATGCCCTGCTTGCTACTCTGGTTAAGGTGGTCACAATTTCCTTTTGTCAGCTCACTGTCTACTCCTCATGCATATTTTTAGTCCTTCCTAAACACCTCTCACGGTAAGATCCCCCACCATATGCCAGGCGCCACATTACAAAGCATTCTTTGTCACTCCTTTGCAAACCTCCAGCCCACCTAAACTACCAGGCAGGACAAGCCACTTGGCCTGTAGCCATTCACACTTCTACAATGGACAAGTCCAAAGCACAACAGTTGGGGATGATGTTGCCTGGGAGATAACTCTGTCTCCATAGTTTATTTATATGAAGAGGAGTTACCAGTGTGAAGTGTAATGATTACCAGTGTGGTGTGTAATGGTTACCAGTGTTACCAGTGTGATGTGTAATGGTTATCATGGTTACCAGTGTGATGTGTAATGCTTATCAGTGTTACCAGTGTGATGTGTAATGGTTATCAGTGTTACCAGTGTGATGTGTAATGGTTACCAGTGTTACCAGTGTGATGTGTAATGGTTATCAGTGTTACCAGTGTGATGTGTAATGGTTACCAGTGTTACCAGTGTAGGGAAGGTGACCTGACGGACGGACTTGTCAGCAGCACGTTTTAGGCAGATAGCAGTTGTGACAGTGGGGAAACAGCTAGGAAAGTGTAGATAACGTGCAGTACCTTGGGTTGATCACTAGATGGCAGGGAGGAGTGTGAGTTCAGGACTTGACAGCAGCTTAGGGCTTAGAAACTGTTGGTCATGGGGGTGGAGTTACAGTGAACTGGGAAAGTTATAAATTTGACAGGAGGGTTCCAGAAAGTTCCAGTCCCCAGGGGGTGCTCAAGTGACAGGAAGACTATGACAGTTGGTGCACTGTGAGGAGAACCTAACCAGGGGACTGAGGAGAGAGAAAGTTAGGGGGGTGGTCCTGACACGGAGTACCGCAATACAGATGAGGCCCCAGGGGAAAACACACCGAATTAAGGACGACAACTGACCAGTAAAATTGCTGTTGGTGTACAGGCCTAAGGCGGCCACAGTGACTGAGCTGTCAGGAGTGTCGTTGAGTTGAAAAAGGGACGGTGCGTATAATTACGTCTCTGGTGAAAAGTACGGTGTGTGTGTAACGGGGCCTGGAAACGGAGGGCCGAGAAAAGGGATTGCGGTGTATCGTGAGGGCCGTCAGTCGGACGGCGGAGAATAAACTTGGACCTGTTGCACCTGAAATCTGCCTCCATCTTGTGTCTGTACGTCACTGCGTGGTACACAGAGGGACCACCCCCCAGTCCGGCCTACGACTCTACACTTGGCGTACTCGGCAGGATCGCCGCCGCTAATACGCTATCTTCTGTGGCAGGCCTGCTTCTGAGGAATGGCAAAAGACTAGGACTGTACTGTTTGGATTATAAACACCTGTGGATTACAAACTGCCAACCTGTGGATTACAAATTGGGAACGCTGTGGCGGATCTGCGGTGCTGGCGGAGGATCCAGGGAGGTACCTGGTTCTGTGCAAGATGGCGGTGTTGCTCCAATGCAGGAGAGAGATACAAGTGTTTGCCGTCGTCCCCGATGGACTGGGACCCCCTCCAACGTATCCCTGGGGGAAGGGATATGAACCCGGAGGTCGATGCTCCCACATACTGGACCCAGGACGCTGGGTGGAAAAGCCTGCCATCGCCCCACCCAGCAGAGGGAGTGGCACAGAGAAAAAGATTGGCTGCGGCTGCTTGGCGTCATTCGATTGCTGCCCACCGGACGGGATGCGACGCTGTGGTTGTCGAGACATCAGGCGCCTGGAGTGGTAATGGCGTCGGGAGGACGAGCTTTGCCAGAAGACTTATTCTTCAGAGTCACGGGCAGGCATTCGGATCTCGGGTGGAGGAGCCGAGCCATTATGGACCCCGCGGGAGCGGCCGCCAAAGATACCATTAGACAGTCTCCTCGCGGAGCCCCTGAGCATGGAGGCCAGCCCCGCCGGACGGCGGGGTGAAGTGCGGAGACTGCGGGACAAGCCGCGGGAAGATATGACGGAGGCTGCAATGCCGGGGAAGGTGAGAGTTCCCCCGGCCCCGCTAGCGGCTCCGCAAGCAGCCCCCACCACTCAGCTGCAGCGGCCGGCCTCCTGTGACCCCGGAAGCCTGGCCAAGGAGGACCCGACTGTCTACGTGGAGCTGAGCAGGGCCTCCGCTCCTAACCCCGAGCCACCCCGCCCGGTGTCGCCGGTGCAGAGCCTGTCTCCAGAAAGCGTTGCTGCGTTCCCCCTGCTGGTAGCGATATCAGCCCCGAAATCGGCCGCTACTATGGCTCCGTCTGAAACCACGGGTGCTGTCTACACCGCGGCCGTGGCTATGCCGGCGCTGGAGATGGCTGCGGTCTACCTGTCAGATACTGTGGCCCAGTCTTCGGAAAAGACGGCTGTCCCTGTCCAACAACTGGCCCCAGCTGCTGCTGGGCCGCTGACAGCATCGACCACCTCTGCCTTGTTTTCACCCCCGGCTAAGTCCCGCCCACCGGTCTCCGGGGCCTATGCCGGACCCTCCGTTTGGGTCGCAGAGGTGATTAAGAAGAAGAAAGCCAGGGAGCAGGAAGTATAGAACCTGCTCCATGCCAAAGGAGAGGCTGATATGGCGGCTACACGATCTTTGGGACGGCTCGTGTGCACGAATATACCCAAGGGGTATGGGTTCATCCGAGACCTTGCAACTGGCCAGAAAGTATATACTGTATTTGTCATGGTCACGCGTGTCTGGACGCAGCGAGTACCGCAAGGCGAACCCATGTGACATACCTGACCCTGGATACACCACCTCCAGTGGGGCGAATTTAAATAATAAACACGTGCAGCTGGATACGCCGCCTCCAACTGGCGAATTTAGGTATTACACGTTTATACAAGTCTGGAAACTCCGCCTCCAGTAAGGCGAATTTAAATAATAAGGGAAACCTGGGAAACATTAACAATGGTGGGCCCTGCGATAGGGAATAGGGAAGTGGAGACCTCCTGAGCACCCCTGAGCCAGTGTCACTGCACTCCTAACGTTCCCTATGCCGGTTCCGCACCGGGCGCGCAACAGGAACCTAAAAAACCCTAGCTCGTCCTGACCTAAACCCTCACTAGGGAATTGGTCGGTGCGGAAACTAATCCCACCACTGCACTAAAACACACATGAGGAAAGATAACAAAACAGGGGAAACACCACTTAGCTTTGCTCTGTGGCGTACGCTCCTAGCAACAGAGCCCACCACCTGCGTGCATCTTCTCCTCCACCCGGATCCATCACCATAACTGGATCCTTCACCATAGTACAGCCTTGGAGCAGAGTCCACCACCAGTTGCAGCAGTCCAGTAACAGAGTCCCAATGATGAGTTCAGCTTCTGCCCAAAAAGTCAAGCATGCTTGAGTCCAGCTCTCAGCAACCAGGTCCAGCATGGTGAGTGCAACTCTCACCATCGTCGCCACTCCACCAAGCCATGCAAACACCTCCTGCCGACACCATAAACTGTGACTCCACCATGCCATGCCAGCCCTTCTTGCAGACCACCTAGCTGCCACTCGTCCCCTCTGTCTGGGCTGCGCAGGACTCATGTTCAGCTCCTTCCTCCCCCAGGCTTACTTGCCAAATGAACACACAATCAATATCACCAACCGTGATTGAACCCACCTGGCTCCCTTTTATAGAGCCTAACACCTGATTTGTAATTGCGTGCACATTAACCCTAAAACTAAGGTGCGATACCACTCACCACCACCGGGCAACTTAGAATGAACGACACCACGTGTAATAATTCTAATGGCCACCGGGGGCAATCAACCCACTTTGGCACCTAGCCAAAGGAAAAAAGTTCACTTATCCATTTACCTTGTCAGATCCAGCCTGGATCATGACAATATTAATGTGACCTCTATCCTCCACGGCCGGGCCTTGCAAGAGGGGGACTTGGTGTCATACTATAAAGAATATTGTCCCCGCGGCTACTACGCGGTAGCCGTGCTCGCTGAACCTGAGGAACATGAGCCCCCATAGAAAGGGCTGTAAGGACACTCCCTGCACCCTGGGAGCTCCACGGCTGTGGGGGCCCCCTTGCTACTGGCCACCAGAAGATGGCTTGGACTGTCGGGAATTCGCTGCAACGTTATGCAGAATATGGGGACAGTTTGTGCCCTGAGTGACGGAGAATGTTGTTGTTTTTTTTTCTTGTTTGCCTGACATCACATGGATGCTATAAAGAAAAAGAAAGGAAGGGGGGGAGGAAACTTGTTATGTTTTTGTGGTTTTTGTTGCATGCTGGTTAAAAAAAAAAAAACAGTAAATGGAAAAAAAAAAAGAAAAAAGGGGTACTTGTGCTATTATAGAGTTGTTTTGTTGTATAATATGTTAAAGTAAAATGTAACAGATCCGGGTAAGAGAAGGTCTGTGTGACCGAAGTAAACGTGAGACCGAAGGGGTCCATGAGTTGAGAGGGTCTGGGAGACCGAGACGCCGACCATGACTGGTAACCAAGAGAAAGACAAAGAGATGGAAGATTTAAACTGGACAGGAGTCGCAGGTCAGGTCCCTGACACCACAGACACCTCAGAAAGAAGAAGTCGGCGCTGGTAATGATCTGGTAGGTGTAAGGCCTTGATCATGGTGTACCGGATTGTGAAAGGTGACAGAAGGGGAGAGTAGGGGAAGGTACACGCCGGAGGGAGAGGATCCAGGTGTACCTAGCCCAGTTTCAAAAGACGTCATGTGGCGTGCGCGCTGGCGAGTGGCAGTAGGCCGCTCGGAGCATGGTGCTCCTGGTTTGGTTTGGCCCCCTGCAGATAGCGGGTCTGGCCCAACAACTGGTCCGACAACAGATGGTAGTAGAAGTTTCAGAACGACTAAGGCAGGGACGACAATTGTCGAGGACGACAATAGACAAAGCAAGGAGGAGTGTAGGGAAGGTGACCTGACGGACGGACTTCTCAGCAGGTAGGAAGGAGGGTTTGCACGTTTTAGGCAGATAGCAGTTGTGACAGTGGGGAAACAGCTAGGAAAGTGTAGATGACGTGCAGTACCTTGGGTTGATCACTAGATGGCAGGGAGGAGTGTGAGTTCAGGACATGACAGCAGCTTAGGGCTTAGAAACCGTTGGTCATGGGGGGTGGAGTTACAGTGAACTGGGAAAGTTATAAATTTGACAGGAGGGTTCCAGAAAGTTCCAGTCCCAAGGGGGAGCTCACGTGACAGGAAGACTATGACAGTTGGTGCACTGTGAGGAGACCCTAACCAGGGGACTGAGGAGAGAGAAAGTTAGGGGGTGGTCCTGACACAAAGTACCGCAATACAGACGAGGCCACGGGGGAAAGCACACCGAATTAAGGACGACAACTGACCAGTAAAATTGCTGTTGGTGTACAGGCCTAAGGCGGCCACCGTGACTGAGCTGTCAGGAGTGTCGTTGAGTTGAAAAAGAGACGGTGCGTATAATTATGTCTCTGGTGAAAAGTACGGTGTGTGTAACGGGGCCTGGAAATGGAGGGCCGAGAAAATGGATTGCGGTGTATCGTGAGGGCCGTCAGTCGGACGGCGGAGAATAAACTTGTACCTGTTGCACCTGAAATCTGTCTCCATCTTATGTCAGTACGTCACTGAGCGGTATACAGAGGGACCACCCCCCAGCCTGGCCTACGACCCTACACCAGTGTGATGTGTACTGGTTATCAGTGTTACCAGTGTGATGTGTAATGGTTATCATTGTTACCAGTGTGATGTGTAATGGTTATCCGTGTTACCAGTGTGATGTGTAATGGTTATCAGTGTTACCAGTGTGATGTGTAATGGCCGCTCTCTGCTCTCCTGTTCTCACTGCAGAGCTGTGTGTGATTAGAAGGCCTGGGTCACACTGGCGAGGAATACGGACGAGTGAGAGGCGTTAAAAGCACGCATTACACACGGACAAATTATTCTCTATGAGTTTGCTCCCAACAGCTGTATATTTCTCAGGCGTATTCTACGGTCCATGCCAATCGCAGCATGCTGCGATTGTCAGCGTACTACGCCCGTAATACGCCAATGCAAGTCTATGGGTGCACAAAAAATACGGATTACACACAGACCACACGTGTGACTTGTGAGAAATACGCAGGTCTTTTGGCTGGTGACAGGAAATGGCCCAATCCATCATCAGGAAGCCTAGACATGCAAATCACCACAAATAGCGCTCCAGACATCCAGGAAGTCAGCCTCCATGGAGTACAGCAGCGTCATGGCGCCATACTTCCTAAATGTGGAGATGCTCATTGTACTGGTACAGGAGCGGCCAGAACTCTGGGACCAACGGGATGCCAATTATGCAAACCGGGCAAGAAAGGAGGCGTCATGGAGGCGCATATGTCGCCAGATGTTCCATGACTTTGGTGATTGGCCACGTGAGGAGCAGCAGAAACTGAGTAAGTACAAGGCCCAAAAATGATTAAAATTACCTCACAACCAAAAATGCATACAGATTCTGCCCCCCTCCCCTTCCTGTGCTTCTACTTTTTTCCTCATGAGGCGGGTAGATTTTGATGTGACACATAGTTTCACACTGCCATAATTTTGCCCAGGCCACAAGCTCCTCATCCTCTTAGCCAACCAAGTTATTAAGTGTAGTTACTTGATACATGAACTATTCAGACCCTGTGTATCTGGCCTGGATGGGCCAATTAGATATGCCACCCTGGCTAGAAAGCACACCCCAGAAGGCCACATGCCTAGACTACTGGTAGCAAATGCGACCGATCAAATATGTGAAATTGATATTTCCTGTCACATTGCAGTGGAAGATGTTATGAAATGCTGGCGCAGCATCCGGGATCGGTACCGGCGGGAACGTCAGCAGCAGTCCAGGAGTGGGGATGCGGGCTACGGAAAAAGAAAATACGTATATTATGACCGCCTCTCCTTCCTCGCCCCAATTCTGGATCTGAGACCGTAAGTAGATACCTCATACCACATTGCACCCATACTTTACAGGGCCAAAAATATTGATGTATTTTTGGCTCTGTTCTATTTCATAACAGAACTCAATCCAACCTTACGGATCGAGGAACAGGCTCATAGACAGAGGCCATAATTGATCCTGTAGGGGATGAGGTGGCTGGCCCATCTTCTCCCCCAACAAGAAGCATGGGTGAAGAGTCATCACACGAGAACCCATTGCCTGCCCAACAAACACCACCACCAGGACTGTCTGTTGCTGGGCCATCACCCATACTGGAGGAGCAGGGCAACATGAGCAGCAGCCCAACTGCCCAGATCCGGGGCTCCCCACAGGCTGCTGTAACATCCCGGTGAGGACGAAGAAGGCGGCAGATGGCTGTTCAAGATACCAGGACCAATGTGGACACTGGGGTCCTAAATTACCTATCTAGAGTCAATGCAGATGATGGGGAGGAGGCCTACTCACGTAGCCTTGCCCTTTATCTCCGTGCCCTTTCCCGTGAGGTGAGGCTCCGTATTCAAGGATGTTTTCAGATCCTGCTTGATGCAAGCACACCCCCCAATACCCCATATGAACTTTTTTAATATCTGGAGAGGTGGCAGCTTTCCCCCAGAAATCTTATGCGCATGAGACCACCCACACAGATGCTTGCTCAAGCAGGATCTGAACATCCTCAAATACGTGGCCCTACACCTCACCCCCTTCCTCCCCCTACCCAACCTTCCCTACAGCAGCAACATATGTCTGCCTCTAGCCAACCCCACCAATATGGCCACTTTTTCCCACCCAGTGTTGGAGACTGGTCCCAACCTGGTTGGGGATGATATGGCTATACTGGTGGGTATGAGACACGGGCCTACCCACCCCAACAAGAAGCCCCTCAGCAGTATAACTCTGGCCACTACCCCCAACAATCACAGGAGGAAGGTCAGTACCAACATCATGGGCAACAGTATGCCCCCACACAGGGAGATGTTGCTCAAAATGGTCAGCAGCAACCACAGGCTGCTCTTCTGCCTTCTCCTTTCCCAACATTCCATAATTTATAAGTGGCTACAAACATGCAAATTGTTGATGCATACTGTACATCAGTGTCCATAAGCGGACTGATGGCAGGAGACGTCCAGTATGTTACAACTGGTGCTAAAAATCACAATCCTAAGTAAAAAAGAGGTGCTCTACATCATCAAAATGATGTAAAAACTATAAAAAGAACATTTATTATGTAGGTTTTCAAAGCATATTAATAAACCACCATGACAGGCAAGGCAACGCGTTTCTGAGACATATTACATGTCTGTAAGAAATACAATATTTCACCGCGCTATACTGGTAAAGTCAAAGGATCAAAATAGACTACTCACTTGATAATACATAGAAAAGGCGTGCTGTCCATATAAAATTCGTAAATTTGTGGGCAGCTAACTTTCTTTCCAAATCAAGGCAAACAGCCTCAAGAACATCACGCTCTCTCTATGTATTATCAAGTGAGTATTGTAATGTGATCCTTTGAGTTTCCCTGTATTTTGCGCTGAAATATTGAGTTTGCAGACATGTAATATGTCTCAGAAACGCATAATGTAGCCTTGCCTGTCATGGTGGCTTATTAATATGATTTGAAAACATTCATAATAAATGTTTGTATTATATTTCATATATCATTTTGATGATGGAGACCTCCTCTTTTGACTTTGGAATCCAATTGTCTAATGTTGCAATGTTGTTATTGCATTATATCTTTTGTTGGATATGTTTGTAAAGTTTATTTTGCAACAATGTTCAAATCTGCAAAATGGCCAATTTGGCCCATTGCCCAAGTTTTGCATAGGGCAAGAATATGTTTGCCTTCAAGAAAAAAAACCCTAAAAAAAAGGCAAAAGTAAAAATTTGTCTACTACACTTTACGTCTGTCTCAATTCTCAAAAACCATATCAACATACGCTTACCAATGCAATTAAACAGTCATAGATTCAGAAGGGGTAGAAATATATATTTTTGGACACACATCAAACCAAAATTTACAACATAGAGACAGCATGCTCTTGCCAAGAAGTTTCCCCCTCAGGTGCCAGAAAGTAATTAGTGAAAATATCACACACTTTGAGGCCAGAGAGCGGTCTACGTTGAGGGTTGATAGGTGGTCTCACCCTACGCACATTGTCCGGCCTACGCACATTGTCCGGCCTACGCACAACACCAGCAGAGGAGGAACAATCATGTATCCTGGTGAAGTTATGAAGAACCACACAGGCTTTCACTACTTCATTAACATTTTGTTCACTCAGCTGAATGGCAGACTGAAGTACACGCCATTTGGCACAAAGAATGCCAAAGGAACACTCCACCAGTCGCCGAGCACGTGATAGGCGCAAGTTAAAAATTCTGCGCCTGTGGTCAAGGTTGCGCCGGGGATATGGCCTCATGACATTGCGTGTTAACTGAAACGCCTCATCTGCCACAAGGACATAAGGGACAGATTCTTGAGTGGAGCCTGGTAGCTGGCATGGTGGTGGTAGATCCAACTGGTTGGTGTGTAGCCGCCTAGCCATAATGGAAGTATTGAAGAGTCTAAAGTCTCCCGTCCTTCCATAGGCCCCAATGTCAACAATTATAAACTTGTATTGATGGTCGACCAGAGCCAACAATACAACAGAAAAGTATTGTTTATAATTGAAGAATTGGGAGCCAGAGTTCGGCGGCTTACGCACCCAGATATGTTTGCCATCAAGGGCCTAAATACAATTTGGAAACTGGCATTCCTCCTCAAAGTCCCTTGATATCCTCAACCAGTCTTCCATCCTGGGCTCGGGCATGACGACTTGATGTAGTCTTGTCCAGATTTCACTACATGTTGACCTGACTATGCCAGAAATGGTAGATCTTCCAATCAGAAACTCATGGTGTAGGGCAGCATAAGACAGGCCAGTGGCCAGGAAGCTGAAGAACAACAGAAAAGTAATATTTTAGAATGCACACATTTACAAAACAAACAGGTCCATACATAACAAAATTGGTAGGATTTCATAGCAAATAACACACACATCTTTGTTTGCACAATGAGTTAGTGATATTCAGTACATATTACACATAACATTCTGGTCTGTAAGTTGACACATATGTGGACTAAGATGAGGGCATAAAAGTTACTCCAAGAAGCCAAAAATACATACTTTGGCCAACACATCATGAACATAGAGAATATGGTTGTGTAGTACATACCGTTTTTTGAGTAGAAGTCGCTCCTCTGCAGATATAGCTTTGCGCATCCTTGTGTCCTGAAAGGTTATCCCAGGGCGCACTGTCTCCAAGAGTCTATCAAATGTTGCAAGGCTTATGCGACAGTATTGGTAGAATTTAGCCGGATGCTCCCGCAGAGAAGGATAGAGGCGGTGAAAATGACCTCTTGTGAGTCGTTGCCTCAAAAGTGGATGTACCCACATGCGTCTCCTCCTCCACGGATCCACTATCACTGGGTATGGTTGGCCAAAGCGGCGTGACAAAAGCCAGTTGAAGAGAACCTACTCAGTTGTGTTGAAAGTCAGACTGTTTGCCATGTTGCACATACAACCCCAACACACCTAGTGAAGGCAAGGTCACAAAAGGACAGAATGGAGGCAGCCACCTGTTCCTGAGCCAATAAATAGGGTGCAGGCTAATGATTTAAATAGTTGGCAGGCCTCAAAACCGTTAAATGTCCATTTTGCAAGGCTGCGAGAAAATCTCGCCATACGGAGTCCATATGGATGCCATACAGATTACATACGCAACCACACCTTGCTTACGGATGACATACGGAGCACTATTTAGGGGTGATTCATCCGTATTATGCCTGTAAACTACGGACCGTATTTTGCGTCGGTTAATGTGATCCCGGCTGAACTGACACATCTGCAGGCTTCTCTTAGGTTCAGATTCCATCTCAAAGACAGGCAGGGTTGCAATATTGCTGCAATACAGCAGAGCTCCGAAAGCTGCAAAAAATGTGTTTGCAAGAAGAGAAAGTTCAGTTCTCCTGTTCTATGTTAGAAACTTGAAAATACACACACCAACAAATAATATAAAAAAGTAACAACAGCTCTATTGACAATTTATTACATTATATATTATTTGTTGGTGTGCATATTTTCCAGTGGCCTCTTTTTCTTTTTTATCCCCTTAATGACAGCCAATACATCTTTTAACTGACCTGAGATGTAAGAGAATAGCCTCCCCATACAGGTGACAATCCAGCAGCTGTCGGCTGTACACTATAGCTGACAGCTTGCTGCATCAGTAACGATCAGTTTTTGCACTGTCCAAATCTGTTTAACCCCTTAGATGCTGCTGTCAATAGTGACAAGATTATATAAATGGTTAACAGGGTGTGGGGGCTCCCTCTTTATCCCAATTGGTTTCCTCAGATCATGATTGTGTGGTCCTGATATTTGCCATGGCAATTCATGACCAAATAGCGGCCTTAAGGCCCTTTTACATTTAGCGATGCACCAGCGATCCAACCAGCGATCCGACCCTGTCAGGATCGCTGGTGCATCGCTAAATGATCGCTAGTGAGCTTTCATACAGAAAGATCTCACAGCGATGCAGCAGCGACGCAGCGCACGATACTTACCATTCACACACAGCGATCCTGCGTCCTCCCGCCCGCCTCCAGCGTCGCTCGTCGTCACAGCAGGAAGTCTCAGCAGGAAGCGCCCGACGAGAAATGGAGCCGGGCATTCTCGCGCGATCAGCGATGGACAGCGGGGGAGCCGGTCGGAGGTAAGTATCACACATAGCGATATCGCTAGCAATATCGCTATAACGTCACAAAACCAGTGACGTTTTAGCGATATTGCTAGCGATATCGCTTAGTGTAAAACCCCCTTTAGAGTCTGATATCTGTTGTAACCTGTTCTGAAGCTGGCGGCATTTAGGTGGTAAAAATACACATTTTCATTTCTGTCTTGCCACTTTGCATTAATTCCTGAAAATCACCTAAAGGGTTAATAAACTACCTGACTGCAGTTTTCAATATGTCAGGAGGTGCTGTTTTTTAAAATGGTATAACTTTTGGGGGTTTCCCAATATATAGCACCCCCAAAGTCACTTCAAACATGGACAGGTCCCTAAAAAAATAAATTTTGCAAATTTCCTTGAAAAAATGAAAAATCACAGTAACATTTTTAAACCTCCTAAAATGCTAACAAAATAAAATAACATTTTACAAATGATGCTGATGTAAAGCAGACATGTGGGAAATGTTATTTATTAATGTTTTGCTGTGGTATGACTATCTGGATTAAAGGGATAATCATTCAAAGTTTGAAAATTGCTATTTTTTTTACATTTTTTTCAAATTTCTGATATTTTTTATAAATAAACACAAAACATATCAACCTAAATTTACCATTATCATAAAGTATAATGTGTCACAAAAAAAATGTGAAAATCACTGGGATTTGTTGAAGTGTTCCAGAGTTATTACCACATAAAGTAACACTGGTCAGATTTAAAAAATTTGGCTCCGTCACTAAGGGGTTATGTTCCCACGTTTATTGCCACTGTTACTGCACCCAGTGGTTTATCCTTGATTAGTGATGCGCCTGAATCTTTTGTATTCACACTATGTTAGAAATTTGTCTCACACTGGTAACTTCCCCTTCTATTTACAATAAGCTTTGGAAGTAGAGCTATCTTCCAGGCAACATCCTCCCCATATTCAGAAATTCAAAAGCAAGGTGAGATGAATAAATGCACATGCTGATCACATATAAACATGGTGACAATTGAAGATGTCATTAAATATGACATCATATATGTGCATGTATTTACCAGACTGTTATGCCATTTCCATATGGTATGTATATAGGGATGTGCCAGCACCTTAGCACTCCAAAGCACGCACCATCAAGTGCATTGCTTAGTTCCTACTAGCCAGCATTGTAGCATGCCTATATACATACCCATTTCCTCCGAGGTTATCTTTACATTTAGCAATTGCCTCACACAGGCCATTCATTTTATTATTTATTTTGTACTTACTCAGCACTGTGCTTCAGTGCACCCTCATTTGTATGTGTATTATTGCCACTATCACATTTTAAATGTTGCCAAGCTATTATTGGATCTAGGTATTCAGCAGCTTCCTCTGTATATAATGTTATGGCTTTTAGATCGTTCACACAATTGTTCTGACCTGGATTGTGCTTTCTTTAACCTTATTGCATTACTCCTGCACACCAACCGGCTCTCTTGGCAGTAAGAAACTTTCTGCAAAAAAAGCAGATTTTGCTTATGTTTTTTTCTGCATTTTTGGTGCGATTTGAGCAGCGTTTTTTTCATGGTACATTTGTCTGATAAAATTTATTGCAAAATAATAAAATCTAATTCTACTTCATCAGGTTTTGGCACAAAAAAAAGCAAAAACTGATCTCTGCCCTTTTCCAGCGTTTTTTTTTTTTTTGCACCACTCATTTCTTTCAATGGGTGAAAAACGCTGAAAGAAGTGACATGTTGCATTCTGCACGACCAATACTGCACAAAATACTGAGGACAAGCTGTGTGTATGAGATTTCTGAAATCTCATAGACTTTGCTGGTACTGTAAAACGCAGGTAAAAATTTGCATTAAAAAAAATGCTGAAAAAAATGCAACGTACGAAAGGGGCCTAAGACTTCACATCACAGACATCAATGTATCATTTTATTCAGTTTCCTATGACCTGCATACCCATACAGACAGCTTAGGAGGGTTGATCCTACTGACAGCTTCCCTTTAATATGGTGGAGGTCATCAGGTTGTAAACCTATGAGCCCATTGGACTATTTTCAGCATAGTTATTAAGAGATAATTTCACTCCAAATAACCACGTTATACCTCATGAGATCCACCATGCAAAGACACTTTCACATTCCATATTTTTGTAAAAGGTGGTTCTATCAACCTGTGTTTGCTTTCAGGTTCACTGAATAGTAATTTACGATTCACCTATAGCGATGTATAACATATGAATAATTAAAGGTCCAAATGTTGCATATTTTCAAAGTCCAGAAAAGCTGAAAAAGGTCAGTAAGACATTACTCGTAGAAAGAACTGAGAACTGAGCCAGGGCCGACATCAGGGCATTACTGCCCTTACTGCTGTATGGGGCCCGGTCAGCAGCAGTACACAGAGGGGCCTGCAGGTCGGGGGCCTCACTCTTGTGCTTCTGCTGATCGGGCCCCATCGTGAACTAAAATATTGGGCACTGCGGCGCACATGTTGGCGCTGGGACCCGGAGCCTTTTCGGAGCTGTCCACGGCTGTCTTACCTAGTCGGCTGTGCAGCTCCTGCTCTGCTGTAGCTAGAATGTATGGGCTCCCTGCAGGTCCTGACTACAGCCCATACATTCTAGCTGCTTTACTGCTAAAAACACTAGAATGACTGAGGTAAGTATAAAAAACGTTTTATTTTTTGTTAAATGGATGAGGTGGGAGGGAGTGAGACTGCAGATGAGGAAGTGTGTTTGAGGGGTACTGCACATGATGAAATGATAGGGGGCTGCAAATGATGAAGTAAGGGGGACTGCAGATGAAGTGAAGGGGATAGGGTACTGTAAGTGATGAAGTAAGGTGGACTGCAAATGATGAAGTGGGAGTGATGGGGACTGCAAATTAAGTGAGTGTGAGGGACGGGGGACAGTAATTGAATTGAAGGTGGGGAGAGCAAATGTTGAATTGAAGATGGGGAGAGCAAATAATGAATTTTGAGGGTGTGGGAGTAAATGATGTAATGAATGTGGGGTAGAGCACTTGATAATGAATAGAGGGTGGGAGAGAGAGAAAGATATGACAATGAATTGAGGCAGAAGGGGCATGTAACTATAAAAAATTGGGGTAAGTGTTAGAGCCAGAAGTACATACACTGTGTTCCAAATTATTATGCAAATGATATATTTCTATGATTTTCCTAAATAGTCGGTACAAATGACAGTCAGTCTAATAAAAGTCATCACCTGTTAGATTATACATCGAATTTTATTGAAGAAACCTCCCAATGATAACAGTATAATCTCCAAAATGAATAAAAACTCAAATTGCACTGTTCCAAATTATTACGCACAGTAGATTTTCTAAACATTTGATATGTTTTAAAGAACTGAAAATGCTCATTTGTGGAATTTGCAGCAATAGGAGTTCACATTCACTGAACAAAAAAGCTATTTAACTCCAAAACATCCTAAAAGGCCAAGTTATATGTTAACATAGGAACCATGCTTTGATATCACCTTCACAATTCTTGCATCCATTGAACTTGGAAGTTTTTGGAGAGTTTCTGCTTGTATTTCTTTACATGGAGTCAGAATAGCCTCCCAGAGCTGCTGTTTTGATGTGAACTGCCTCCCACCCTCATAGATCTTTTGCTTGATGATACTCCAAAGGTTCTCTATAGGGTTGAGGTCAGGGGAAGATGGTGGCCACACCATGAGTTTATCTCCTTTTATGCCCATAGCAGCCAATTACTCAGAGGTATTCTTTGCAGCATGAGATGGTGCATTGTCATGCATGAAGATGATTTTGCTCCTGAAGGCATGTTTCTGCTTCTTATACCATGGAAGACAGCTGTCAGTCAGAAACTCGATATACTTTGCAGAGGTCATTTTCACACCTTCAGGAACCTTAAAGAGCCCTACCAGCTGTTTCCCCATGATTCCGGCCCAAAACATGATTCTTCCACCTCCTTGCTGATGTCGCAGCCTTGTTGGGACATGGTGGCCATCCACTACTCCATCCATCTGGACCATCCAGGGTTGCTCGACACTCATCAGTTAACAAGACTGTATGAAAATTAGTCTTCATGTATGTCTGGGCCCACTGCAACCATTTCTGCTTGTGAACACTGTTTAGGGGTGGCTGAATAGTAGGTTTATGCACCACAGCAAGCCTTTGAAGGATCCTACACCTTGAGGTTCGAGGGACTCCAGAGGCACCAGCAGCTTTAAATATCTGTTTACTGGTTTGTAATGGCTTTTTAGCAGCCGCTCTCTTAATCCAATGAACTTGCCTGGCAGAAACCTTCCTCATTCTGCCTTTATCAGCACAAACATGTCTGTGCTCAGAATCAACCACAAATCTCTTAACAGTACGATGATCACGTTTAAATTTTTGGGAAATATCTAATGTTTTCATCTCTTGACCAAGGCATTGCACTATTTGATGCTTTTCAGCAGCAGAGAGATCCTTTTTCTTTCCTAAATTCCTTGAAACCTGTGCCTTGCTTAATAATGTGGAACATCATTCTTAAGTAGTTTTCCTTTAATTGGGCTCACCTGGTAAACTAATTATCACAGGCGTTTGAGATTGATTTCAGTGATCCAAAGAGCCCTGATGCACAATACCATCTATGAGTTTATTTGAAAAACAAAAAATTACATCTTTATGACACTTAAATCCAATTTGCATAATAATTAGGAACACAGTGTAGTGGGGGTGTTGAGGAAAAAGGGACTGGTATTGAATTGGGGAAAAGAGTACAGGTGCTAATTAATTTATATATTAAATGAGGAAAGTGGCTATGTACAGCTAGTGGGGGCACAGTGGCGGATTATAATTTATATTTGGAACTAGCTGAAGAGCCCGGCGCTGCCCGGGCATAGTAACTAACTGTGATAGTTATAACAAATTATAATTATCCTCCATCCCATAGTCCTGTGCCCATATACCCATCATACATATCCTCCATCCCATAGTCCCGTGCCCATATACCCATCATACATATCCACCATCCCATAGGCCCGTGCCCATATACTCATCATACATATCCTCCATCCCATAGTCGAGTGCCCATATACCTATCACACATCCTCCATCCCAAAGTCCCATGCCCATATACCCATCATACATATTCTCCATCCCATAGTCCCATGCCCATATACCAATCATACATATTCGCCATCCCATAGTCGAGTGCCCATATACACATCACACATCCTTCATCTCATAGTCCCATGCCCATATACCCATCATACATATCCTCCATCCCATAGTCCCGTGCCCATATACCCATCATACATATCCGCCATCCCATAGTCCCATGCCCATATACCCGTCATACATATCCTCCATCCCATAGTCCAGTGCCCATATACCCATCAAACATCCTCCATCCCATAGTCCCGTGCCCATATACCCATTATGACATCATCATCACCATGGCAACCATTATGACATAACCGTCACCATCGCAACCTATTAAGACATCATCGTCACCATGGCAACCATTGTGACAGCATCTTCGCCATTGCAACATATTATGACATTAGCGTCACCATGGCAAGCATTATGACATCATAATGAGGGGCAGGGCTTGCAACCTATGATGACATCAGCGTCGCCATGGCAACCATTATGACATCATAATGAGGGGCGGGGCTTGATACACACACACTTTTTCCCCATTATGTAGATATGGGCAAAATTGTTTGGTGAATTGGAACGCGTGGGGTTAAAATTTCGCCTCACAACATAGCCTATGACACTCTTGGGGTCCAGACGTGTGACTGTGCCAAATTTTGTGGCTGTAGCCGCGACGGTGAGGATGCCAATCCCGGACATACACACACACACACACATACATACACACCCACATTGAGCTTTATATATTAGATGGTGGGTTGCATAATAACCAATTATATATTAATGGTGGGTGAACGCCTGTATTCAGATGTGTAGTGTAGAAGAAATGGAAAAAGTGGGGAATGTGCTCTGGAAGTGGTGCTTTAGATAACTGTGTTATTTTATGCAGAGACGAGTCCTGGCTGAAAGAAGGGATGGTGGTCTGCGCTGGATTAAAAAGAAACACAAAGATGAAGGACTTCAGCCAGAGACGTCACTGGTGAGTCAGTGTGTTACCTGTACACTGACACTATACACTGTATACAGAGGTCCTGTGTATAATGTCACTGGTGATCACTTTATTAGCTGTACACTGACACTATATACAGAGCTCCTGTGTATAATGTCTCCGGGGATTACTGTATTACCTGAACACTATACACTATATGCAGAGCTCCTGTGTATAATGGTATTGGTGATCACTGTATTACCTGTACACAGACACTACATACTAAGTACAGATCTCCTGTGTATAATGGCACTTATGGTGATAGTATTGTGTTTTTTTATTATTGATCAGTATTGCAGTATTCAGTCACTATGTGGTGGTAATATGTTGTCTGGCCATGGTGTGGCAGTATTTGTTCCTTGTATGTGCTATTATTTGGTCACTATGTGGTGGTAATTTGTGGTCTGGTCATGGTGTGGTGGTATTTGTTCCTTGTATGTGCTATTATTCATTCACTGTGTGATGGTAATATGTGGTCTAGTCATGTTGAGTTGATATTTGTTCCTTGTATATAGTTGGTCACCATGTGGTGGAAATATGTGGTCTGGACATGGTGCGGTGGCATTTGTCCCTTGTATGTGATATTGTTGGGTCACTGTGGTTGTAATCAGTGGCCTGGACATGGTGTGACGGTATTTGTTACTTGTATGTGGTATTATAGGTCTATGTGATGATAATATGGTGTCTGGTCGTGGTGTGGTGGTATTTGTCCTTTGTATGTGGTATTATTGGTCATTTTAAAAATTTAAAAATAAATAAAAATATACCAAAATTTGTATTGCATATTTTAACAAATGTTTAATAGGTTAGAGTAGAGTAGGGCTCGTCCAAAATAGTTTACCTTGTCATCGTGGCAGATTACAAAAAATCTTTTGGCCAAAACAAAAGCTGCTGGCTATGTGTGTGATCTGGCGATGGGAACTGTAAGGCTGCGTTCACACATTGCGTTTTTTTCACGTTTTCGCGGCGGATTTTGCTGCGAAAACACAAAAAATAAGCATCCCATGCAATCCTATGGGATTCCACAATGCTGTGCTAATGCTGTGTTTTTTTTCCACGGCGGAATCGCTTCACAGCATGCTCATTAATTTAGCGGAATCACCCACATAGCAATCCATTGTTCTGCTTACTTTCCGCATGTGGCTGTGCCCACCATGCGAAAAGTAAGCAGAACATTTGCAGATGGTACCCACGGTCTGGAGGAGAGGAGACTGTCCTCCGGACTGTGGGTACCATATCCCTGTAAAAAATAGAATTAAAATAAAAATATTGTTATTCTCACCTTCCAGCGTCCCGCGCAGCTTTCCCTCCTCTCTCCATGCTCCCGGCATCTTCCGGTCCCAGTAATCATTTGCGAGAATGACCGCGGTCTCGCGGGACTGCGACATCTCGTGGTCATTCGTGATGACGTCGCGGGAGCGCGACGTCTCGTGGTCATTCGCACAAAGGATTACTGGGACCGGAAGATGCCGGGATCGTGGAAAGAGGCGGGAAGGCTGCGTGGGATGACGGAAGGTGAGAATAACAATATTTTTTATTTTTTTTATTATTTTTAACATCATATCTTTTACTATTGATGCTGCATAGGCAGCATCAGTAGTAAAAAGTTGGTCACACTAGTCAAACACTGTGTTTGACAAGTGTGACCAACCTGTCAATCAGTTCTCCAAGCGATGCTACAGATCACTTAGAAAACACTAGTGTTCTGCAAGATAATTATGCTTGCAAATCGATAGTTTTTCCACAAGAAAATTGCGGGAATTTAAAATGCGATTTTCCCACAGAATGGAATTCCGAAATTCTCACGGTAACTTCTGCAGGAGTTCCGCTACGTGTGAACGTAGCCTTAATGTGTGATTGATGAGAAATGGAGTTTTTCCAAGCGAGAGCGGTGGGGCTGTGGACAGTTCGAGGGGTGGAGCCAGGGCAGAGTCTCAAGGGGGCCCAAAAAATTTTGCCAGTATGGGGCCCGAAATTCCTAGTGGCAGCTCTGAATCAACTCGTAATTGCAATATTATCACGTTACACATCCAAAGTTCTCATATAAAAGGTAGAGGTGATTTATTATTGTTTCTCTGCCTTTCTGATCACTAAATGCTCCATGAGCGATGTGAATACAATATAGTGTGTGACAAAGATGCTTATTGCATTTGTCTCAGTGATGGCATAATCAATAATATGATCACAGGACTCCAAAGTTCTCTTACAATCTTTACGTTTATTTAAACTGTTCAGAACCATTCACTTCATACATCCTATTTATTCTGATTGATTCCGATACGTCTTTCATTCCAAGATATATCTGAATTATGCTTTCTATTTGAATACAGCAGATTTTAAATCATGGGTTTGAAATATGCATTGTGGAAAAAAAAGAATTGCTGTCAATCACTGAGTTTTTTTTCACACATGAACCAAATTTTAACTGCTGGAGGTAGACACACTTGGGTTAGTGTATTCAATGGGGCTAATGAGTGTATGGATCTGCGGCAGTGCAAACTGCCAGTCTGCTGCAGAAACCAGAGTGTCAGCTTTGGATTTCATCCATGGTTTTTGTTTCTAATGAGTGTGTTTTTCCACAATAAAAAAATCAGTCATGGCACTGTGCACTAAAAGGGAGTCTGTCAGCCTACACTGTCAGTATATACTAAACACTTTGCCTTTTAAAGGCTAGATCCCTTTCAGGCCTATTCTTTGTTCAGAATTTATCATGTCAATTTGGGCTAAACTTAAGACCCCCATACACATTAGACTAATGTCTGCCAAGCCCAACAGTATGGTTTCGGCCGACAGTCTAATGTGTTTGGGGGCTCCGGCCAACTGATGGTCAATGGTCATCATAAGACATATCAATCATACATGTCCAATTTCGGATTGCTGTTCCCCTGGAGGCAAGCCGCCGGCTGACGTATCAGTCATAGAGAACACGAGTGCTTGGTCAAACAAGTGATCCTTTGTATGGTAGAGTCACTGTTGGCCAAACGAATCAGCCGAAGCATTATACGGCCGACAGCCATATATTCTGTACACTCGACTTTTGTCCAAGTAGCTTTTGCTAAACTTATCACAAGAGTGCACAGGGTGTGAAAGATCTAGAATATATTTGTAGAAATTGGGATATGTTCACATTGAGTTTTTTTTCCAGGAGTCAAAAACAAGTTTTCTATAGGGATCTGTCTTAGGAAACTATTTCTTTTTGGAGTTTTTGGAGGACTTTTGTGTCTCTCAAAGCATTTAAGGGGTATTTCAGCATTTTTGCAGAGTTTGCTCCTTGAAGCTTTTTTTTTGCTTATATGTTTTTTTGGCGGTCTTTTAATTGTGCCTAATTTGAAGCATTTCTGATGAGGAGCAGCTTCAAAAAAAGTGACATCCACTTTCTTTCTTTCAGCCACACATTTTTGAAGCTTCAAAAGTTTAAAAGATGCTCAAAAGACTGCACATATGAACAAGTCGCTTTTCTATATGAATTAATTAAATTTATAGGGGGATTCTTTTGAGTGTTTTGTGAGTGCTTTTTTCCAGCATTATTAGGAGGGGAGCATCTCAAAAGAAGCAGGAAAAAGATGCAGGGTGAACATAATAATAATAAGTTTTATTTCATAAGTGCCAACATGTTCCGCAGCACTTTACAATTCAGAAGGTATTTTCTGTAGACAAACAAGACATTACAGATGAACACATGGTTCAGCACTTACTAAGAGTAGTGAGAGCTCTTCTTGGAAGCTCATAATCTATGAGGAAATAGAGAAGACACAAATGGTAAAAATAAAATGCTTGTCATGTAAAGTCCAGCCATAAATATAAGAAATAGGGGCATTCAAATAACGCTGCATGAACCAGTCAATTTCTGTGCCAGTACAAATACAAAGTACTATTGAGTGTATGGAAGGGAGAACAGGGAATAGTTTGTTAGATTAATTAGTTGAGGTTATAGACTAGTCTAAAGAAATGTGTTTTAGGATACACTTAAATCTGTGGAT
Source organism: Dendrobates tinctorius (assembly GCF_039654945.1). NCBI lineage: Eukaryota > Metazoa > Chordata > Amphibia > Anura > Dendrobatidae > Dendrobates > Dendrobates tinctorius. The sequence continues at coordinate 56,716,912 of NW_027361728.1, read as the reverse complement.
ACTGGGAATTAACTTAATTGTTTGTGGTAGTGCATTCCAGAAAACTGGTGCAGCACCAGAGAAGTCATGCAGATGGGAGTTTGGAGGTTTGGATTATAAATTATGTTAGTCTTAGGTCAATAGCAGAAAGGAGAAGACAGGTAGGGTAGAAGATAGAGTTGAGAGAGGAAATGCGAAGAGGTGCAGAACTGTGAAGAGCTTTGTGAGTAAAGGGGGTTTTACACTAAGCAATATCGCTAGCAATATCGCTAAAACGTCACTGGTTTTGTGACGTTATAGCGATATTGCTAGCGATATCGCTATGTGTGATACTTACCAGCGACCGGCTCCCCCGCTGCTCATCGCTGATCGCGCGAGAATGTCCGGCTCCATTTCTCGTCGTCTGCTTCCTGCTGGGCTTCCTGCTGTGACGTCCAGCGACGCGTGGAGGCAGGCGGGAGGACGCAGGATCGCTGTGTGTGAAAGGTAAGTATCGTGCGCTGCGTCGCTGCTGCATCGCTGTGAGATCTTTCTGTATGAAAGCTCACTAGCGATCATTTAGCGATGCACCAGCGATCCTGACCGGGTCGGATCGCTGGTTGGATCGCTGGTGCATCGCTAAATGTAAAAGGGCCTTAAGAGTGATATGTTTATATTATATTCTGTAGCAGATAGGAGGATGCATTCAGGTTAGACTGGAGATTAGAGATATTAGTAAGGGGGAGACCTGTCAGTAGAGAGTTACAATTGTCCAGGCGAGAATGAATCAGAGCAAAAATAAGAGTTTTTGCAGAGTCAAAGGTAAGAAAAGTTTGACTTTTAGAGATAATTTTGAAGAGTAGGTGACATGAGCAAGAGATTGGTTATAGGGAGTGATTGAAAGATTTGAATCAAATATAACCTAAAACAGTGAACATGTTACTTGGGAGTCATAGTAGACCCAAACACCAAAATGGAAATGTCAGGTTTAGATAGGTAAGTATTGGTGTGTGAAGAGTTGAGGACAAGGAGCTCAGTTTTTCACAGATTCACTTTTAGATAGCGGCAAGACATGATGTTAGTGACAGCAGACATTCACTTGTGTTTTGTAGTAATGCTGGATTGATGTCAGTAGAAGAGTTGTATAATTAGGTGTGTATAATTTACTAGAAACCAAATCCGCTGATGGTTTGACCAATAGGGCTGGTGTATAGAAAAAAGAGGAGGGAACCAAGGACTAATGGGTCGCCCTTGCACATCCAGGGCAGCGGGGTACTCGGTACCGGGCCGGTGTCGAGGTGGGAAAGTGTCACAGCAGCGGTGACCCGGTCCGTGGCCCTGGGCGCCCATTATCAATGTCGGTGATGTTAATGGTGTTAAAGTTTATTAGGTAGTTCGTGACGCCACCCGTGGTGTTTGGCAAGTAAGATGGTAAGCCAACGCTGCATACAGATCCGCTGGGACTGATGGTGTGGTGCAGCAGAGATGGTATAGCTCCCCACAGGTGGAGCTGTAGTCCCAGGGCAGTGTAGGTGCAATGGGTGAAGAGAGGCGCAGAATGGCACAGATGCTGTTACCCAGATGTAGCGGTGCGGGAATAACTGGAGGACACCAGAGTATGCTAAGCGGTTCCAAAGCTTTACTCACAGTTTGCAGTTCACACAACTGCCTGCCTCCGTACTGTGTTCTCCAGGTCAGGGCTCCAGCCAACCTCCAGGCAGGATAGGATTCTCCCTTCCACACTCCGCCAACATGTACCTTACTGAACGACTCCTCCAATGCGCCTTTAGGTGCGAAGCACTCCAGTACTTAGTTACCCTGGAACGCCTCTCTCTAGGTGTTCCTAGTCTTTACTTGTATGACAGACAGCTGTAGCCTGCTTCGGGGACTCCTCACTGTGTCCCGGCTCTCTATTCAGTTGCTGTTGTGTCCCAAGTCTATGATGGGAGCAAGGCGTTAGCGGCTCACTACTCCTCCGGTGTCTGTTGCCGGACATAAAGATTCAATCAACCTCGGGGACCGGGCCCCGGCCTTTGCGCTCTCTGGACTGGAAGGGTTATTTCTCTTTCTCAACCTGCTTCCCACCGTCCTTCTATTCTCCTTCGTTCCGATCTGTTCTATCTCTCTTATGGAAGGCTAGGTTATCAATCTTATCAGTCTCTTTCTCTGGTCTTTCTCGTGCCAGCAGCCCAGATCACTGGGACCTGCTGCAGCACGTCCCTCAGACACCCATCTTCTCTCTTCTCTCTCCTCTAACCAACTAACCTCAAATCCTACACCTTCCCTCTCTTTTATATCTAACTCTACCCGCCTCCCCAGCACCTCTCGTGTTACGAAGCCAGGGACCACAAAAGGAACCCTATGACCTTTCCAGCATAAAGCATGGATGGGTCCCTGCTGAACTATCCTGTGTGTGGGGTGCAGGTGATGGAATGCGGAAAGGAGTTCTCAGCCTACCTGGATGGTGGGGCACTACACCTTAGGAGAAGGTGCAGTACCTCTGTGGCGCCTGAAGCCTCAGGGGCGCCACACTAAACTCTGAGGAACTCCGACAGTAATAGCAAGAGGAAACCCAACAGCAAGGGCAAGAGTAGGGGAAGAAGAGCAGGCAATTGACACACTGAAGGATCAGTCAGAGAGGCAAGAGTACAACCAAAAGAGAACTGTATCCTTGAGGCCAATAGAGCAGAGCATAATGATGATTAACTGCTGATTCCCGATATCAAATGCTGCAGAGAAATCCAAGAGAATCAGTGGAGAGTGACAGCCATGAAATTTTGCTGTTAGTAGATTAGAAACTTTAGTAACGGTAGTTTCGGTAAAGTGGAAAGAGCAAAAGCCGGACTGAGTTTAAAGATGGAGATGAGATTTGAGACACGTCTGTAGTTAGCAGCGCAGTTTTGGTTGAGGGATGTTTTTTTATAGTAATAGGTATATGATGGTGTGCTTGAAGGAGGAGGAGGGAAAGAGAAAGGTTAAATACTTTACTTAGGGTAGGTAGTGACAGCTGGGGAGAGGGACTAGAGGAAGTGATAGGGTATAGGGTCAGTGGGGCAGTTAGTACTGAAAGAAGCGAGGAACCTGGTAACTTCTTCTTCTATGACAGGTGCAAAGACAAAAAGTGAACTTAGTGAAATGTTTGAGGAAAGAGAATACATGATATTAGGGGACTGGGAGACAATATTCTGATGGATATGATCAATTTTTTCTTTAAAATAATTGGCCAGATCCTCAGCGTTGAGGTTGGTGATGGGGGCCTGTACTTTAAGACTGAGGACAGCGTGAAAAGTGTCAAATATTTGTTTAGGATTGTTGAATACTGAGGTGATAGCGATATTAAAATAGACTTGTTTGGAGAGGTGACAGTTCTTGACAGAGAAAGTAAGAAGGTTGTGGTCAGAGAGTGGAAGAGGATAGTTACTAAAGTTATACCCTGAGCAGACACCAGGAAGAAGATCAGGTCCAGTATATTAGCATTGTGAGATGTAATGAATAGACATTGTTGTAGTATTGTACACTGGCCACAATAGGTCACTGTTGCCTTTTGAACAGACTTTATTGCAGACCGCATGGTGTTTTTCAGTTTGACCAGAGAGCTGACTGGAGTAGGATGATCGACTGCCACCCTGGGAGCTCACAGTTCCAGAAACTCAACAGAGTACTAGAGAAATGTGTACCTTTTCCTGTGACTCCAGTTAGAGAGAAAGAATTATTTTGGGGGGACGACTACAGTTGTATGCAGGGTTGGATTCCCCCCAAGGCATCTTCTGTGACGTGGAGGAACTCCTGCTAGCCTATCAGCTAAAACTACGCTTATGGGGACAAGTCCAGGATCCACTCCTCGGCCTACTAGCTAAATGGACAAACGGACGATCAGCAAGCCTCATTAGTGAGTCTGTTACAGCTGGTAAAGGTTCTTTTACATTTAGCGATGCACCAGCGATCCGACCCGGTCAGGATCGCTGGTGCATCGCTAAATGATCGCTAGTGAGCTGTCACACAGGCAGACCTCACAGCGATGCAGCAGCGACGCAGCGCTAGATACTCACCTTTCACACACAGCGATCCTGACGTCCTCCCGCCCGCGTCCAGCGTCGCTCGTCGTCACAGCAGGAAGCCCCAGCAGGAAGCTGACGACGAGAAATGGAGCTGCCCGATCTCGCGCGATCAGCGGGGGAGCTGGTCGGAGGTAAGTATCACACATAGCGATATCGCTAGCGATATCGCTATAACGTCACAAAATCGGTGACGTTATAGCGATATCGCTAGCGATATCGCTATGTGTAAAACCCCCTTAAGTCATGAGCTCAGGCCACACCACAGGGATCCCAGTGAGAGCGTGCATGCACACATAGAGAGAGTTTGGCGCTAAATGTAGATTCTCAGCTAGAGACTTTGGTTGCTAGTACAACTGTATAACCAGAACTAAATGCTTATCTCATTAGGAGGAACGTGTATACATATAGGCTAACAGAATTATAATCTTAGAGAATTGTTAAGCCTCTGGATCTCTGCACTGCCCTACTACAGGGACTGCATTAGGTGAAACCACAGGTCAGGCAAATTATAGTGTATCCAATAGAACGTCCTGGGCCTATTGGTTGTGCAGCGCAGGGGACCTAGCTGGCCCAGGCTAGGTGTGTGTTCCATTCTTGCATTGCCAGGGTAACTCAGGTTCCTTTGTTAGTAAAAAGCAGTTCATTGACAAATTGTTTGGTTGTATTCTGTGTTCTCGGCCCGCTGTATTCCGAAAGAGACCACCTCAGTACACGATCTACAGCATCGTCATATGTAGGTGAGGTAGTGAGCTGTGAAAGGCCATGAAAAGAGGTTAGAAACAGAAGATGATTGGCAGATGGAGAGAATATATTTACAATTGAGATCATAAAGAGACCCATGATAAGAGTGGGAATGTTACAGGATGGAAAGTCAGTAAGCCAGGTGGCAAAGTGATCCAGGAACAGGTGAGATTGGCCTGGAGGGCGGCAGACAACTGCCACTCACAAGGAGAAGACTCACAATGTTGACCTCAAAAGAAGGGAACATAAATGAGAGTACTGGGGGGATAACCTGGAAAGCACATTTTGATTAACCCCTTCATGACGCAGCCTATTTTGACCTTAATGACCAGGCAATTTTTTGCAATTCTGACCAGTGACCCTTTATGAGGTAATAACTCAGGAACGCTTTAACGCATCCTAGCGATTCAGAGATTGTTTTTTCGTGACATATTGGGATTCATGTTAGTGGTAAATTTAGGTCGATAATTTTTATTCTGTTAAACCAGAAAGTTATGTGACACAAAATAGTTAATAAAAAACATTTCCCACATGTCTACTTTACATCAGCTCAATTTTGGAAACAAATTTTTTTTTGTTAGGAAGTTATAAGGGTTAAAAGTTGACCAGCGATTTCTCATTTTTGCAACAAAATTTACAAAACCATTTTTTTAGGGACCACCTGACATTTGAAGTCACTTTGAGGGGTCTATATGGCAGAAAATACCAAAAAGTGACACCATTCTAAAAACTGCAAACCTCAAGCTACTCAAAACTACATTCAAGAAGATTATTAACCCTTCAGGTGCTTCACAGGAACTAAGTCAACATGGAAGGAAAAAATGGACATTTTAATTTTTCCAACAAAAATTTTCTTTTAGCATCTATTTTTTCATTTTCACCTGTGCATCAGGATAAAATGGATCCTAAAATTTGTTGGGCAATTTCTCCTGAGTATACCGATACCTCACATGTGGTCATAAACCACTGTTTGGGCGCACGGCAGGGCTCAGAAGAGAAGGAGCGCCATTTGACTTTTTGAATGGAAAAATGATAATTACTTACCCGTAATTTGATTTTCCATAGCCATGACAGCACCGCACATGAGAGATGGTATCCGCCCCCAGGAACAGGAAACCTGTAGCAGAGATAAAAGTAGGGGGCGGCACCTCTCTCCTCAGTTTGTTTCAGAGTAGGCAAGGTAACCGCCTTATTAATTGACATGTATTGTTATTTGATTAAGTCACTCTTACCACCTTCTTTTCATATATTATATATTTCTCATATATTTTTCTCATATATACATTTATTTGTGCATCACACAACCATCACCAAGATAGGGCAGGAATCAATGTGGTGTTGTCATGGTTCTGGAAAATCAAATTACCGGTAAGTAATTATCATTTTTTTCCCCATGACAGCCCCGCACATGAGAGGAAGAAATAGAAGAGACTCCTAGGGTGGGACAACAGCAGATAACACCTTTCTCCCAAAGGCAAGATTCGAGAGCCCTAGATCTAGCCTATAGTGACGGAAAAAAGAGGATGGTGAAGACTATACTGCTGCTTTGAAAATCTGTTCTACAGATACATTTGCCCTTTCGGCCCAGGATGTGGCTATGGCCCTTGTAGAGTTAGCCGCTACACCCAGTGGGGGAATCTGACCTGAGGAAGAGTAAGACAGTGAAATAGCCATACATAGCCATCATGCAATGGTTGATTTTTAAGCCTTTTTTTTCTCCCCTGTTTGTCCGCTGGAAGGAGACGAAAAGGACCGATGACTGTCGCCATAATTTTGCGACCTCTATATATTGGAGTAGGCAACGTCTGACATCCAAGCAATGAAAGGTTTGCTCTCCCTGGGATTTTGGGTTGGCATAAAACAAGGGCAAAATTATTTCCTGGTCCCTGTGAAATTTGGAATTGACCTTTGGGAGGAAGGCTGGGTCAGTTTTTATGATTACTCTGTCATTCAGAAAGGTAGTGTATAGGGGATTTATAGAGATAGCTTGCAGCTCGCAGACAAGTCGAGCTGAAGTCAGGGCACCAGGAGTACTGTTTTCAACGTTAATGCCTTTATCGAAATGGAAGTAATAGGCTCGAAAGGAGGAGATGTTAGGGCATTTAATACTAAATTTATATCCCAGGGAGCTACCTTAGTCAGTAATTTTGAGGGTGTGGTTGTGAAGGAGGCTCGAATGAACCTATAGACCCAAGGGTGATCGGCAAGTTTTTGGTCAAACAACGCACCCAGGGCAGATACTTGCACTTTTAGGGTGCTCGTGGACAACCCTCTTTCTAGCCCTTTTGGAGGAATTCTAGGATCTCTTTTATTGGAACTTCCTGGCTCATTTTGGATAACTGTCAGCCTGAGAACTCCAGGAACCTTTCCCAAATTTTGGGGTACTTGACTGAGGTTACGTTTTTCCTGCTAGCGAGCAGGGTGGTCACCAAGGGCCTGTGAATCCCTTTGCTAAAAGGAGTCCCGTTTCAAGTTCCATGCGGTGAGATGGAGTCTGTGCACTTGAGGAAGTAGTACTGGGCCCTGGTGAAGTAGATTCGGGATCCATGGGTCTGAGATAGACATGCGTCTGAGTCATGTGAACTATGCCCTTTTTGGCCAGAAGGGCACGATAAGGATTACTCGTGCCTTGTCTTCTCGAATCTTTTTCAGGAATATTGGAATTAACAGGATCGGGGGAAATGCATAAGCTAGGCAAAATTCCCAGCGGTGTAGCTGTGCATCCACCCCTTCTGGGTGTTCTCTTGGGATTAGACAGTAGAACCTGTTTACTTTCCGATTCCTTCTTGTGGCAACCAGATTCACTTCTGGTGTGCCACAGACGGCACAGACTCTCCCAAATATCTCCAGATTTAGAGACCACTCCCCCTGGTGTAATACATGCCGGCTTAAGAAGTCGGCCAGAAGATTGTCTGTCCCTTTCAAATGTGTCCTCGTCAGGGACAGAAGATTGTTTTCTGCCAACATGAATAATGTTTTGGCTTCTGCCATCAAAAATGTTGACCGTGTGCCCCCTTGTCAGTTTATGTAGGCTATGGCCATACTGTTGTTGGATAAAATTGCAACATGCTTTACCAGCTGCTGCCGCCGCCTGCGCCTTATTTCATTATAATGGAGGAGCGGTGTGCGCACTCCTTGATCAGCTCCCTCCCGGAAGTGTCCAGCACACCGGCTACCCCCCGGTGTGTGACGCCACTTCTGGTGCGACCGGAATTTGTCCCCCATTAAGTCGGCGCCAGCGTCGTGATGGGCACGCCTCCTCCTGGCCCAGCCTCCTGACAGGAGCGGCCGCCGGGGAGTCCAGTGGGGGGAATGAGCGTGGCACTGACAGCCCCCCCTGTCTGGGATTACAGGCGCGTGCCACCGCGCCCAGCTGCCTTTCCCCCCATACGGACCTCGGCCTCCAGACCGGACTTCATCAGAGGGTGATCCCCCTGGAGGTATGAGACCTGCCACAGGCATCCACCTGCAGGAACAGGAAACCAAAACTGAGGAGAGAGGTGCCGCCCCCTTCTTTTATCTCTGCTACAGGTTTCCTGTTCCTGGGGGCGGATACCATCTCTCATGCGCGGTGCTGTCATAGGGAAGGGAAAAATATGCTGGAATATTTAGCGGTTGCCATGTCACATTTGGAGAGCCCCTGTGCGCCTAAACATTGGATCTCCCCCACAAGTGACCCCATTTTGTAAACTAGACCCTCATTATCTAGATGCATAATGAGCACTTTGAACCCCCAGGTGCTTCACAAATTGATCCGTAAAAAAAAGTACTTTTTTTTCACAAAAAGAATGTTTTTAGCCTCAGTTTTTTCATTTTCACCTGGGTAACAGGATAAAATGGATCCTAAAATTTGTTGTGCAATTTCTCCTGAGTACACCAATACCTCATATGTGGTCATAAACCACTGTTTGGGTGTACGGCAGGGCCCGGAAGGGAAGGAGCGCCATTTGACTTTTTGAATGGAAAATTAGCTCCAATCGTTAGTGGACACCATGTCGCGTTTGGAGAGCCCCTGTGCTCCTAAAAAATTGGAACTCCCCCACAAGTGACCCCATTTTGGAAAGTAGACCCCCGTAGGAACTTATCTAGATGTGTGGTGAGCACTTTGAACCTCCAAGTGCTTCACAGAAGTTTATAACGCAGAGCAGTGAAAATAAAAAATCATTTTTTTCCTCAAAAATGATTTTTTTAGCCCGCTATTTTTTATTTTCACAAGGCTAACAGGAGAAATTTGACTACAAAAGTTGTTGTGCAATTTGTCCTGAGTACACTGATACCCCATATGTGGGGGGAACCACTGTTTGGAAGCATGGGAGAGCTCAGAAGGGAAGGAGCGCCATTTTGGAATGCAGACTTTGATGGGATGTTCTGCGGGTGTCATGTTATGTTTGCAGAGCCCCTGATGTGCCTAAACAGTAGAAACCCCCCACAAGTGACCCCATTTTGGAAACTAGAACTCCCAAGGAGCTTATCCAGATGTGTAGTGAGCACTTTGAACCCCCAAGTGCTTCACAGAAGTTTATAACGCAGAGCCATGAAAATAAAATACAAAAATTTCCTCAAAATTGATTTTTTTTAGCCCGCTATTTTTTATTTTCCCAAGGGTAACAGGATAAATTGGACCCCAAAAGTTGTTGTCCAGTTTGTACTGAGTATGCTGGTACCCCATATGTGGGGGGAACCACTGTTTGGGCGCACAGCAGGGCTCAGAAGGGAAGGAGCATCATTTGACTTTAGGAAAGGAAAATGATCTCCAATCGTTAGTGGACACCATGTCGTGTTTGGAGAGGTCCTGTGTGCCTAAACTTTGGAGCTCCCCAACAAATGACTGCATTTTGCAAACTAGACCCCCTAAGGAACTTATCTAGATGCATAGTGAGCACTTTGAATCCCCAGATGCTTCACAGAAGTTTATAACGCAGAGCTGTGAAAATAAAAATATTTTTTTATTCCTCAAAAAATTATTTTTTAGCCCGCTATTTTTTATTTTCACAATGGTAACAGGAGAAATTGGACCCCGAAAGTTGTTGTCCACTTTGTCCTGAGTACGCTGTTACCCCATATGTGGAGGGGAACCACTGTTTGGGCACACATCGGGGCTCGGAAGGGAAGTAGTGACGTTTTGAAATGCCGACTTGATGGAATGATCTGCGGGCATCATGTTACGTTTGCAGAGCCCCTGAGGTACCTAAACAGTGTAAACCCCCACAAGTGACCCCATTTTGGAAACTAGACCACCCAAGGAACTAATCTAGACGTGTGGTGAGCACTTGGAACCCCCAAGTGCTTCACAGAAGTTTATTACGCAGAGCCGTGAAAATAAAAAAAAAAAATTCCTCAAAAAATTATTTTTAGCCCACTATTTTTTATTTTCACAAGGGTGACAGGATAAATTGGACAAAAAAGTTGTTGTCCAGTTTGTCCTGAGTACGCTGGTACCCCATATGTGGGGGGGGACCACTGTTTGGGCAAACGTCGGGGCTCGGAAGGGAAGTAGTGACGTTTTGAAATGCCAACTTGATGGAATGGTCTGCGGGAGTCATGTTACGTTTGCAGAGCCCCTGATGTACCTAAACAGTGGAAACCCCCCAAAAGTGACCCCATTTTGGAAAACAGACCACCCAAGGAACCAAATCTAGATGTGTGGTGAGCACTTTTAACCCCCAATTGCTTCATAGAAGTTTATAACGCACAGCCGTGAAAATAAAAAATAATTTTTTTTCCACAAAAATAATTGTTTTAGCCTCCAATTTTTTATTTTCCCAAGGGTAACAGGAGAAATTAGACCCCCAAAGTTGTGCAATTTTTCCTGAGTACGCTGATATGTGGGGGTAAACCACTGTTTGTGCACACGTCGGGGCTCGTAATGGAGGAAGCACTGTTTGACTTTTTGAACGCAAAATTGGCTGGAATAAATGGTGGCACCATGTCGCGTTTGGAGACCCCGTGATGTGCCTAAACAGTGGAAACCCCTCAATTCTATCTCCAACCCTAATCCCAACACATTCCTAACCCTAATCCCAACCCTAATCATAACCCTAGCCACAACCCTATCCCCAACACACCCCTAACCCCAACTCTAACCCTAACCACAAGCCTTACCCTAATCCCAACCCCAACCCACCCCTATCCCTAATATTAAACCTAATTCCAACCCTAACCCTAGTTACAACCCTAACCCTAATCCCAACCCTAATTCCAACCCTAACCCTAATCTCAACCGTAGCCCTAATTCCAGCTGTAACCCTAATTCCAACCCTAATTCTAACCCCAACCCTAATTCCAACCCTAACTCTATTTCTAACCCTAACTCTATTTCTAACCCTAACCCTATTTCTAACCCTAACCCTAATTCCAACCCTAACCCTAATTCTAACCCAAGACCTATCCCTAACACTAGCCCTAACCCTAACCCTAATGGAAAAATAAAAATATTTTCTTTATTTTATTATTTGTCCCTACATATGGGGGTGATAAGGGGGGCGGTGATTTACTTTTTTTATTTTGATCACTGTGAGAGTTTATCACAGTGATCAAAATAAATGAATGAATCTGCAGCGTTGCAGATTTGATCGGGCGCACTGCGCATGCGCCTGCCATTTTCCAAGATGGCGGCGCTCATGATCCGAGATGGCTGGACACCGGGACTGCCAGAGGGACATCAGAATGCACCGTGGAGGGTGAGGGGGGATCAGAAGGTGGGGGGAGCAGAGGGAAGGGGAGGGGGGGTCAGATTATCACAGTGGCTGCCGATCGGTGCAGTCGCCGGCGGCAGCCGATCAGCGCTGTCAGTCGGTATGGGGGGGTCGAGTCTCGGTCTCCAGCCATGGCTGATGCTATTTCAGCATCGGCCATGGCTGGATTGTAATATTTCACCGAATTTTATTGGTGAAATATTACAATCACTCTGATTGGCTGTTTCACTTTTAACAGCCATTCAGAGTGATCGAAGGCACGTGGGGGCTAAGCCACGCCTCCTGGGGTTAACTATGAAGGGTCCTCTGTGTGCACAGGTCAGGTGACCTTTCAGTGACCCCGGTCACCCGACCCGCTGGGGGGCAATAAATTCATGACGCCACATAGGCGCCTATGTGGCGTCAAAGGTCGGGAAGGGGTTAATTAAGCAGACTAACCCCTCCACCCTAACCTGAAAAACTCCCCTGACACCTGCAACTTTGCATGTAACTATGCTGTCTTGCAATGGATTAAAATCACGATTTGAATAAGGACCTATTCCTTTTATCTTTTATGGAACCATTAACCATACTGTTTGACACTTTTTGTTTTTAATTGGCTTACTTTAGACCATTAACTTGCGCTTAAAAGCTAGCACCTGACAATAATGTTTTTGCACATTTTTAGACTCGGCAAATCTATGACCACTTACTAGTCAAACAGTTTTGAAAATTGTGTATAATTCTGTGTATATATAACTAGCTGAAGAGCCCGGCGTTGCTTGGGCATAGTAACCAACTGTGGTTAGTTATAACAAATTAGAATGAGTATATTGCACATAAAAACCGTGCATCTAATCCTATCCTGTGTGATACTGACTGCTGAGCCGTGTATCTAATCCTATTCTGTGTGATACTGTCTGCTGAGCCGTGTATCTAATACTATTCTGTGTGATACTGTGTGCTGAGCTGCGTATCTAATCCTATCCTGTGTGATGCTGTCTGCTGAGCCGTGTATCTATTACTATCCTGTGTGATACTGACTGCTGAGCTGGGTATCTAATCCTATCCTGTGTGATACTGACTGCTGAGCTGTGTATCTAATCCTATCCTGTGTGATACTGCCTGCTGAGCCATGTGTCTAATCCTCTCCTGTGTGATACTGACTGCTGAGCTGTGTTTCTAATCCTCTCCTGTGTGATACTGACTGCTGAGCCGTGTATCTAATCCTATCCTGTGTGATACTGCCTGCTGAGCCATGTGTCTAATCCTATCCTGTGTGATACTGTCTGCTGAGCCATGTATCTAATCCTATCCTGTGTGATACTGGGCTCCCCCTGCAGTCTGTGTCAGAGGGGGGTCTGTGTTGGCACGGTAATAAATTGTGTTATTTCCAGCTTTACAGAAGGACGATAACACCATAGAAATGATAAGAATAATAGGCCTCAGTTACCACAACTGTCTACAAAGAAAACTGTTGCTGACAGCAACCAATCACAGCTCATTTTTCATATTTTAAACAGCTCTGGGACAGCGTGGCGAGTTTTGAGTGGCGACTTTTGTGTTTCGACTTTTATGTGGCGAAGTTGGTGTATGTGTGGTGAAATGTGTGCTGAGGGTGGTATATGTGTTGAAGCACGTGGTAGTGTGTGGCGCATTTTGTGTGTGTTCATTTCCCCATGTGTGGTGAGTATCCCATGTCAGGGCCCCACCTTAGCAACTGTACGGTATATACTCTTTGGCGCCATCGCTTTCATTCTTTAGGTCCCCCTTGTTCACATCTGGCAGCTGTCAATTTACCTCCAACACTTTTCCTTTCACTTTTTCCCCATTATGTAGATAGGGGCAAAATTGCTTGGTGAATTGGAACGCGTGGGGTTAAAATTTCACCTCACAACATAGCCTATAACGCTCTAGGGGTCCAGACGTGTGACTGTGCCAAATTTTGTGACTGTAGATGCAACGGTGCGGATGCCAATCCCGGACATACATACATACATACACACACACACACATTGAGCTTTATATATTAGATATCAACACAGAATTATTGCACTCTATGTCTTTTTCATCTCAAAGAGGAGTAATACAGCAACATGACAGATCAGTAACACAGGGTCTGTATGCATCACTTTGCTGAGTGCAGGAGTCCTAAAGCAGTATTGGAGTAGAATAAAGTGAAGAAACCTAAACCTGCTGCTGATGCTGCAGCATAATAATCAGCAGACATCTTTCTAGTGTATGCCAAAATGTAAATTGTCTGTTGTCTTTATGAAATATGTGTGACAGATTGTTTAATATCTTATTTTGAATGTACCATTTCACTTTATATGTATTGGGTCTGCAACAAATAGAACTATATTATGACGTGAGTACGCTGCAAGTGATAGACAAGCTAATGCAGTAAGAAAACGGGAATATTACTGTAACTCAGAAGTCCATTGATTATGTGTATAAGACACCTACCCCTATGAAATTGCTATAGAAGAATTCACAAGGCCTGTACATTTCTGCATCTCACAACCTTCAAAATCCCTAATGACACAAGAGCTGCATTAAGGCCATTAATAATTGTTAAATGGTGGTCATACATTTTTAATCAGCAGCGGGTACAGAAATATTGAAAGAGTATCCCAACATCAAAGTATATTTAAATACTGACCATGGGAAAAGCAAATCTAAAATCAATCAATTAGATGAAAAGAACATACAAACACTTAGTTAAAGGAAAGGTACGATATGATGTATTGCTTCATAATATTATAAGTTTAAACTGGATTGCTGTTATGAAATAATAAAAATGAACACAAGAATGTAGAAAAAGATAATTCCTCATTAGGTAGCTAAAGAGTGTATCAAATTCAGGGTTAAATACAGGTTATGCTTCCGTGGGCGCCAAGCCTGAATACACCCCAATAAAGGGCCATTTACATTCACCATTAATTGTCATGACTAGAGTTGGGCAGACCCATGGATGTTCGGGTCCGGCGGGTTCGGTCAAACAGTTAAACAAAAGTTCGGGTTTGGGTGCCAGAACAGTACAGTCATGCACATGCCAGTGCAAAAAACACCTGGTGTTCGGGGGGTCCGTACCGAAACAGTAGGTGTTCAGTACAGACCCCGAACTTTACTGTTCGGGTTCACCCATCTCTAGTCATAAGTGAAAAGCCATAGAGATACAATAATTACCACAATACTGGAAATAAATATTACCATCATACAGGGTCAGATTACACCCTGGCCGCCTGCAGAGTATTAAAATACTGGTGCAAGTGTGATGAGAGCCGTAGTCGTGGCTGACATAGATTGTTCAAGCGTGTCCTGTTCTCCCGCCACATGCATCAGATGTCTAACTTTCATTACACCTTCTGCACCATCAGGGTCCCATCCGGTCTGCTTAAGTTCTGCTGCTGGCGTTGTTATACAAAAAGAAACAGAGTCCAGTTCCAACTCAACAATATATAAATTAATTTCATCAGTATGCAGTAAGTCCATTTCAGTTACAGCCACATCATAAGGTTTCACACAGTATGCATCCATCGCTTTCCCTGTGTCTTCTGTTATGATTGGGTCACCGAGAAGGAAAGCAAGACCAAGCTAAGCCACAGAAAACCAGAGAGGTTGGTATCTAAGCAGATTGCAGACCCCTGATCCTATCCACACAACTAGCAGTAGCCGTGGAGCGTACCTACGATGATCCTAGACGCCTCGACACAGCCGGAGAACTAAATAAGCCTAAAGAAAGAAAGGGGGAATCTAAATCTAAACTGCCCCAAAGCAGACCCCAAAGGAATAGATAGCCCCCAAACATATATTGTCAGTGAGACAAGATGAAAACACAAACACAGGTAGGAAAATAGACTGAGCAAACGATGGGGCCCACACTAACTAGACAGGACAGGAAAGGAAAGACACTGTCTGCAATCACGCAAAAAACCCTGCAAAAAATGCTCAGTATTTTTCTGATAGAAAAATACTGAAGTCACTAGACTTCGCCCACTATATCAGCACTCTGGCCTATTCTGAAAGCAGAGCAAAAAGAGGCCAATCTAATAAGGGACAAAAACAAACTGGCACAAGCAGTAACATAAGGATGGAAATTCATCACAGCCCCAGCCGGAGCTGGCTGACAAATAAAACTGAAATAGACAAAACCAGATCAAATGTGAACAAAAGCAAAAGAACACTTAGCTGAGCATGCAGGCCCTGAGCTGGAAACTAAGACCTCAGGAGGCGGGAAAAAATCACCAGCAGGGATAGAGGGAGTCGACTGTCTTAAATCCAGTCAGAAACTCCAGATCTCCTGTCATCCTCCTCATTATCAGGTGGCAGGCCTCTGTTAATTAGATTAGCTCCATTACCTCCAGTAACCACCAGAGGGAGCCCGGGAAGAGAACTCGCGACCCCTCTGTCAATACAACCAGCTCCACTACCTTCACTAGTAACCAGAGGTAGGCCAGAAAGCGAATTCACAACAGTCTTCCCTCTTTCCTCCCAAGGCTCTTAGATACCCGCTGTTTACATTGGAAACCAGTTCCCAGCGTCGCTGATCGTTGGTCTCCCACTGCCACACGCAGCAATGCGCGCTGGCCAGCGGGAGACCAACGATCAAAAAATGGCTCGGGAAGAGAACTTGCGATCCCTCTGTCAATACAACCAGCTCCACTACCTTCACTAGTAACCAGAGGTAGGCCAGAAAGCAAATTCACAACAGTACCCCCCCTTGAGGAGGGGTCACGAACCCTCATCCACGCCACCAGGCCAATCAGGATGGGCCCGGTGAAAAGCACGAACCAATCTATCGGCAAGAATGTTAGAAGCAGAGACCCAAGAATTATCCTCCTGGCCATAACCCTTCCATTTGACCAAGTACTGGAGTCTCCGTCAAGCGAAATGAGAATCCAATATTTTCTCTACCTCATATTCCACATTGCCTTTAACCATTACAGGGTCAGGAGACGCCGCCATAGGAACTTCTGGCTCCACAAACCTCTTCAACAGAGATTTATGAAACACGTTATGGATCTTAAACGTAACTGGAAGAGCCAATCGAAAAGAAACAGGATTGAGCATCTCCAAAATCTTATAAGGTCCAATGAATCTTGGCTTGAACTTTGGAGACACAACCTTCATGGGAATATTCTTTGACAACAACCAAACCATATCACCCACTTTAAACCGGTGACCAATGGTCCTATGCCGGTTGGAAAACCGTTTGGCTTTTTTCTGGGAAAGGGACAACTTATCCACCACTTGGTCCCAAATCTGCTGCATTCTCTCTACCATAGTATCCACACTTGGGCAGGTCGAAGATTCCACTTGCCCTGAAGAAAATCGAGGATGAAACCCAAAGTTACAGAACAAGGGCAACATCAAAGTGGCAGAACTAGCTCTATTGTTTAGCGCGAATTCGGCCAAGGGCAAAAATGAGACCCAGTCATCCTGATCAGCAGATATAAAACATCCCAAATAGGACTCCAAAGTCTGGTTTGTTCTCTCAGTCTGCCCAATGGTCTGAGGATGAAATGCAGAGGAGAAAGATAACTGAATTCCCAGTTTGGAACCAAAAGCTCTCCAAAATCTGGAAACAAACTGGACTCCTCTGTCTGACACAATGTTCTCAGGAATCCCATGCAACAGAACCACGTGTTGTAAAAACAAGGGCACCAACTCTGAAGAAGATGGCAACTTTGGGAGTGGTACAAGATGGATCATGTTAGAAAATCTATCACAAATCACCCAGATAACAGTCATTCTCTGAGAGACAGGAAGATCAGAAATAAAATCCATTGAGATATGAGTCCAATGCCTCTTGGGCACCGGCAGGGGCATCAACAACCCACTAGAACGAGAACAGGGTTTAGACCGAGAACAAGTCCCACAGGACTGCACAAAATTCCTGACACAAGATAAGGCAGGCCACCAAAAAGACCAACTCACCAAATCTCTGGTACCAAAAATACCTGGATGACCAGCCAACGCGGAGCAATGAATTTCAGACATTACTCTTCCTCCACTGGTCTGGAACATACAATTTTCCCATAGGGCAACGTTCAGGTTTGTCCTCCTGAAATTCCTCCAGGGCACGTCTCAAATTGGGTGAGATGGCGGAAAGAACTACCCCCTCATTTAGAATGGTAGTAGGCTCAGTCACACTAAGAGAATCCGTAAAGAAACTCCTAGAAAGGGCATCCGCCTTAACATTCTTAGTGCCCGGAAGAAAAGAGACCACAAAATTAAAATGGGTGAAAAACAAGGCCCACCTAGCCTGTCTAGGATTCAAGCGTTTGGCTGATTCAAGATAAATCAAATTCTTGTGGTCGGTAAGGACCATAACTTGATGTCTAGCTCCCTCCAACCAATGTCTCCACTCTTCAAATGCCCATTTCATGGCCAACAATTCCCGATTCCCCACGTCATAGTTATGTCCAGATGGGGAGAATTTTCGAGAAAAGAAGACACAGGGATTCATTTTAGAAGTCACCGGATCTTTTTGGGACAAAACGGCTCTTGCACCAATCTCAGCAGCATCTACCTCCACCTGAAATGGGAGTGAGACATCAGGTTGCTGTAGAACCGGAGCAGAAGTGAATCTCCGCTTAAGCTCCTGAAATACCGAGACTTCCTTTGGAGACCAATTCACCACATCAGCACCCTTTTTGGTCAGATCAGTCAGTGGTTTGACAATACCAGAAAAATTATTTGTAAATTTACGATAGAAATTAGCAAAACCCAAAAACTTCTGGAGAGCCTTCAAAGCAGTAGTCGTCTGAACCCAATCATAAATGGCTTGTACCTTGGCCGGGTCCATTTCAATAGCCGACGGGGACAAAATAAATCCCAAAAATGAAATCCTCTGTACACCAAAGAGGCACTTCGATCCCTCAACATACAGGGAATTTTCCCTCAAAATCCGGAACACAGTCCGGACATGTTCCACATGAGAATCACAATCACTGGAAAAGATCAAAATATCATCCAGATAAATGATCAAAAACTTATCCACAAAGTCCCGGAAAATATCGGTCATAAAAGATTGGAAGACAGAAGGGGCATTAGTGAGCCCAAAAGGCATCACCAGGTACTCAAAATGTACCTCCGGAGTATTAAACGCCGTCATCCATTCATCCCCGTACTTGATGCAAATAAGATTATATGCCCCCCTGAGGTCAAGCTTGGAAAACCAGCAGGCACTTTTAACTCTGGAAAATAAATCAGAAATCAGGGGTAACGGGTACTGATATTTAACAGTGATTTTGTTAAGGGAACAATAGTCAATACAAGGCCTTAATGAACCATCTTTCTTGGCCACAAAAAAAACCCAGCACCTAAAGGTGAAGAGGATGGTCTAATATGACCCTTCTCCAACGACTCCTTGATATAAGATCGCATAGCATCATGTTCGGGTACCGATAAGTTGAAAAGCCGACCCTTGGGAAATTTACACCCGGGCATTAACTCAATTGTACAGTCATAACTCCTATGAAGAGGCAAAGACGCAGACTTACTCTCACTAAATACATCAGAAAAATCAGCCAAATAATCAGGAATATCATGAGACTGGGGAGAGGTGGAGAAAACGGGAGTGTCACTAAGAATACACTGAGAACCCCAACTCACCACAGACACAGATTTCCAATCAAAAACAGGATTATGAGTTTGCAGCCAGGGAAAACCCAGAATAATAGTGTCATGCAAATTATGCAACACCAAAAATTTACAATTTTCTTGGTGGTCCGGGGCGACCCGAATTATCACCTGGGTCCAAAACTGGGGTTTATTCTCCACCAAAGGAGTAGCATCAATACCACTCAAAGAGATAGGAGTCCGCAGGGATATCATGGGAAAACCACAACGTTTAGCAAAGTCTAAATCCATGAGATTCAAAGCTGCTCCTGAATGTACAAAAGCCTTAGCGGAAAATGTAGACAAGGAGCAGATCAGAGTAATCGCCAAAAGGAACTTAGGTTGTACACTGCCCACAGCAAATGTGTGCGCAAAACGTTTCTCTCGTTTAGGGCAGATAGAAATAGTATGAGAGGCTTCTCCACAGAAAAAACACAGCTTATTATGCCTTCTAAACTCCTGACATTGCACCCTAGACAAAACCCTATCACAATGCATCGGTTCAGACGTTCGTTCAAAAGGCGGCAACTCCTCTCGTGTAGTTTTACGTTCACATAAACGCTGATCAACTTGAATGGCTAATGACATAGAATCATCAAGACCAGAGGGAACAGGAAATCCCACCATAACATCTTTTACGGTTTCTGCCAAACTCTTCCGAAAGAGCGCTGCTAAGGCACCGTCATTCCATGTAGTAAGGACCGCCCACTTTCAGAATTTTTGACAGTATAACTTTGCAGAATCCTGACCCTGGTTCAATACCAATAGGGTTTTCTCAGCTTGATCAATAGCATTAGGTTCATCATACAACAACCCCAAGGCTTGAAAAAATGTGACCACATTAGTCAGAATAGGATCTCCAGGTGTCAAAGAAAAAGCCCAATCCTGTGGATCGCCTCGCAGCAAGGAGATGACAATTTTAACCTGCTACACAGAGCTCCCCGATGAGTTAGGCTTCAAGGCAAGAAATAGTTTACAATTATTCTTAAAATTCAAAAATTTAGATCGATCCCCCAGAAAACACATCAGGAGTAGGGATTTTTGGTTCAACAGCAGATGATTGAGCGAGATAGGCGGAAAAATCCTGCGCACTTCAGCAGCGAGCTGCTCAACACGATCAGACAATTGCTTAATCTCCATTAAAGAAAAAATCCTCCTACGGCCCCAGAGAAAAAGAGGAAAAAATATATAAAAAAAAAAAATCTGACACTTTTTTTTTTTTAATTTCTCTCCTGCTTTTGAGTACCCTAGAATCTGCGGTTTAGGCTGGTGATTCTGTTATGGTTGAGTCACCGTGGAGGAAAGCAAGACCAAGCTAAGCCACAGAAAACCAGAGAGGTGGGTAACTAAGCGGATTGCAGACCCCTGATCCTATCCACACAACTAGCAGTAGCCGTGGAGCGTACCTACGATGATCCTACACGCCTTGACACAGCCGAAGAACTAAATAAGCCTAAAGAAAGAAAGGGGAAATCTAAATCTAAACTGTCCCAGAGCAGACCCCAAAGGAATAGATAGCCCCCAAACATATATTGTCGGTGAGACAAGATGAAAACACAAACGCAGGTAGGAAAATAGACTGAGCAAACGATGGGGCCCACACTAACTAGACAGGACAGGAAAGAAAAGGAAAGACACTGTCTGCAATCACGCAAAAATCCCTGCAAAAAATGCCCAGTATTTTTCTGATAGAAAAATACTGAAGTCACTAGACTTCGCCCACTATATGAGCACTCTGGCCTAGTCTGAAAGCAGAGCAAAAAGAGGCCAATCTAATAAGGGACAAAAACTGGCACAAGCAGTAACATAAGGATGTTATAAATCACCAGTAGGGATGGAGGGAGTCGACTGTCTTAAATCCAGTCAGAAACTCCAGATCTCCTGTCATCCTCCTCATTATCAGGTGGCAGGCCTCTGTTAATTAGATCAGCTCCATTACCTCCAGTAACCAACAGAGGGAGCCGGGAAGAGAACTCGCGACCCCTCTGTCAATACAACCAGCTCCACTACCTTCACTAGTAATCAGAGGTAGGCCAGAAAGCGAATTCACAACAGTCTTCCCTCTTTCCTCCCAAGGCTCTTAGATACCCACTGTTTACCCTGGAAACCAGCGTGCACGCTGGTTTCCAAGGTAAACAGCGTGTAACTAAGAGCCGCGCGGCTCTTAGATACCCGCTGTTTACATTGGAAACCAGCTCCCAGCGTCGCTGATCGTTGATCTTCCGCTGCCACAGCAGTGCGCGCTGGCCAGCGGGAGACCAACGATCAAAAAATGGCCCAGGACGTTTGAGCGTGATCGGCGATACCCGCCAGGGGAGCCGGTCACTGATACATGTCACACACAGCAATGTCGCTGGCGAGATCGCTGTGGTGACACAAAATCAGCGATCTCGCTGGCGATCTCGCTGTGTGTGACGGGACCCTTAGAAGAACCCATGACTGCTGTTTTTTGGTACAAGGTTAGAGGAGGCTGGGTTTTTATAAAGCTGGAAAATCCTCATCACCTGGTCTTTCCTTATGATGATAGTGAACAACCCATAACCCTAACAGGATAATTAAGGTCTGAAACCTTGGTCAAAGTTATCTCAGCACACAAATCTCCAATGGAGCCCAAACATTTGCACTGGCCCATTTCCCTTTTTGTAATTTTTAAAATGTAAAAAAATGACTTTTTGTTGTCTAAAATACAAAGGAAATATGTCATATTTAACTTTACGCCTTTTAGAGATCATTTCATCTTCAACTTGCTTAACTGTTCACAATAACAGTAATTTTGACTAGGGATGCCCAAACTTTTACATTCCACTGTACATGTTCTATACATTTCAGCTTAGAGAAATTATTGTGGATTGTCCCACACACAGTAATGTCCAAAAGACTGATCCTCTCGATAAGACCTGGGCAAAGTGCCATGCTATTCTGGTATGGCACGTGGCTGCATAAAGCCAAAGGGCTTTATGGAGTGGAATCCTGCACCATGTGGCCACCCCTGCCTGCCATCTCACCTTCACCGGCATTAGCATCCCCGACAAGTGGATACTGGTGCATATAGTGATAGAAAAGAAAACCGTCAGTTCCTTTTCCATCACGGAGCCTGTGCGTTTGGCAGAGACCAGAGTGGAGCAGCAAAAGAATGGAGTTAAATGAGCATTTTTTTTTTCTTTTTTTTACATCATTCTGCAGGGGGAAGGGAGATGGAGTCGCACTTTGTAGGAACATCATTCTTAGTGGGGGGGACATAGTACTGTGCAAGAGGGCTTCGTGGGGACAGTACTGTGTAAGACAACTGTGTGGAGACATGACACTATGTAAGATGGCTGTGTGAGAACATAATTCTGAGTATTGGGTGTGTGGGGACATCCTTATTTTAGGGCTGGGTGGGTACACAGTATTGTACAACGAGGCTGTGTGGGGACATAATACTGTGTTGGGGGGCTGTGTGGGGAATTATACTGCATGAGGGGCTTTTTGGGGACATACTGTGTGAGGGTACATCATACTGTTTGAGAGCATGTGTGGTGACATCATATTATGTGGGGACATCATATTGTGGGTAGGGACTGTGGGGTCATCATATTGTACTGGGAGATGTTCATCAAGGTACAAGGTCTGAATAACAGGAGCAGATTGATAAACTTTATAAAAAGCAGTAAATTATATGGTTTTGATTAGCTGCTACTGGTAAGAATACATTTTGCAAGAACCCTGATCATGACATGTATTAGCAGTAGCAGCTAATCAACAGAATTAATTCTGCTCAATATTCAACAATAAAACTTATAAAAAAATAATAATCAGAATTATCATTACAATATGATCTGGATAAGATTTCTGAATGGACAAACACTTGGCAAATGAGGTTTAATGTAGATAAATGTAGAGTAACGCACCAGGGACGGAGCAATCCTTTTGCTGCATATACATTAGATGGGAGAATACTCGGGCCTACAGAACAGGAGACGGACTTGGGTATTCTGGTTACAAGTAAGCTGAGCAGAAGTAGTCAATGTCAAGCAGCAGCAGCAAAAGCAAACAAGATTTTAGGGTGTATAAAAAGAGAGATAAAATCTGACAATTCCAACGTATTGTTACTACATGTGATGATTGCGTAACAAACAGGCAATCCCCGCATGTGTTGCAGTTGTCAATCAGCCGCAAATCATGCAGCCGCAGAGACTCGAACATAATATATGAGCATGCCCAAGATACTCGGATAACACCCGAGCGTGATTGGATTTGACGTTATCCGGAGCACGTTCACTCTTCACTAATTATTACGATAAATCACTGGTGAGGCCACATCTAGAATATTGTATCCAGTTTTGGGCTCCACATTTTAAAAGATATTCAGAAGTTAGAGTCAGCTTAAAGGCAGCAAATAGATTACTACAAGGGATGGAAGGCCTCTCATATGCGGAGAGGTTTGAAAAGTTGGGCTTGGGAGGAGCGTGGTTTGCTTGGGACGGGAGCAGACCTGTTTTGCAGGAGCTCCTGCTATTCCCCTATTTGAAGCTCCTTTAGCCTACCTAAGAGTGGAATATTTCACTGGAAAATCTTTTGGAGTATGCCTGGACTGGGTGGAAGAAAGAAGGGAGCTGATCCTCTGGAGAAAGATCCTCTGCGGTGACAAAGAGGCGTCGGGAGGAGATCCTGTGGTGACCCTTCTACCATCCGGAGTGAAGGAGAACAAGCACCGATCTCAAGTTGCAGATTCCTGGTATCCTCCGGTGAAGTCAGGGACCTATGGGGCCAAGCCAGCCTTTCAGACACCTGGTAAAGAGTCCTGCTTCCACCGCGGCTCCGTCACCAGCTGATGAGAATCTGCAGAAGCGCCGGGAGACCGTGGTGATGTTTGGAGCCAGGACGTCACAGGAGAGAACGGGGGACGGGCCTCCTGCATCTGCATCGCTCAGGACCTGTGGGGCTGGCGAGATATCCTTGGCTGAGAAGCATCCTAGGAGCGGGTTGCGGTACGATGAGGTGGAGTTCGTGACGGCAGCAGCCAGCAGTAGTGGAAGCCAGGTGCACGCTGTGGTGAAGGAGGAGGAAGGGAGCGATTCACAGCTGCAAATCTTGCCGGGGGATTTTCTTCTGTGCAGGTGGAGGGGACATATTCCGGACCTCAGCAGGGTGATCGGGTCCTAGTGGGGAGAACCCTCTCACTCAAAGAAGGAGAGAGGGAAGAACAAAGAAGCAGTGCTGCTCAGCTGTCACCTGCAGTGGTGCTCAGCTGTCACCTGCAGTGGTGAGTAAAACACCGCTATCAAAAAGCAGAGATCCACAGCTCGTCTCAAATATAAGGAGTTGTGCTAATGTTAACCTTTCATGTAGAAGTACTAAAGGCATGAGACAAATGAAGGGGAATTCTCTATACAAAAGGGAACTGGGTACTAATTGTTAGGCGTCGAGTTTTCCCCACTGCACAGGGGGAATCTCGAGCCATGCTCTCTGCAGTCTCCCATTCCTCTGCAGCCACAGAGATTTCTGCTCAGCAGGGTCATCTCTCCAGGCGTCTTGCCAAGGCTGATGCTAGGCGTCTGGTTGCTCCTTCTGGGTCTTCTATAACTCCATGCCTGAGTCAGCAGCAAGTAGACGCTTCTGGGACTAAGTCCTATCTTTTGGGTACTGAGCATGCCCGTGGGACGACCTCCCTTTGGAGGTCGGAGGTCACAAACACAGGTCCCGCTCCTGCTCGGATTAGTCCATCACTGGGAAGGTCCCGGAAGGACGCCACTATAAAAGAGTTGTATGGCCGCTCGGCCATGCGCTAGTATAGACTCTTATGCTTATTTGTGTGTATGATGAAGGATGCATGTTTCTGGTGACTGACTCATTAAGACTCCCCTCCCTTTGATACGCATGTTGGTTAGGGAGAGTAAGAGTCAGCGCCAATGGGTGGCTATGCTCAAGCCACCATGCTCCCAGTACTCTATGCACACTAGTGTCCGACTATGCCTACCTGCTACGGGCACTGTCGTACCGCTCCAGGTAGCTGTGACCTCCGTGCGACGCCGTGCGCACCCCTAGCGCTTTCCTCCCCTGGAATATAAAGCCAGAGTCTTATCACTCAATCAAGAGACTCTTTTAAACAAATGATAGCTTATCAGAAATCTTACTAAAGGCCCCGTCACACATAGCGATCTCGCTAGCGAGATCGCTGCTGAGTCACAATTTTTGTGACACAACAGCGATCTCACCAGCGAGATCGCTGTGTGTGACAGCGATCAGCGACCGGCCCCCTGCCGGTATCGCTGATCGCTGCAGGAAAGGAGAGGACTTTTTTTTGGTCGCTGGTCTCCCGCTGGCCACCACGCATCGCTGCGTGTGACAGGCGGGAGACCAGCGATCTGCTGGTAACTAATGTACACATCGGGTATCCAAGAGACGTGCGTCCCTTAGATACCTGATGTGTACGTTAGTTACCAGCTTCCTGCATCAGCGCGCTGGTAACTAACAGCTCACCAGCGATCACATAGCGATTCACCAGCGATCCTGACACATTGATATCGTTGTCAGGATCGCTGATGAGTCACTATGTGTGACTCCAGCCTAAGATTCTATGTTTGAAGAAAATAGGCTTCTTCTAATAAACAGATTTGGAAATTTACCTCAATAATCATTTTCTGCACATTTCTCTAATGGGGTACCAGTGAAAATAATAGCGACATAAAAGACGAAACGGATCAGTCGGACTCAAACCATGCTTCACATTCTGAGGCCACATTCACACAATGAGCATTTGATGAGTATTTTACCTCATGGCAACATAGGACCCAACAAAACTTAAATACTCTATAATTAATAAATGAGACATCCAGACATAAGTGGAGAAAAGTGGCCATGTAAACTTTATTAAGGGTTACTGAAATCCATGGGAAAAACCAAAATCCACCAAATAATTAATTCTTTAATAAATAACTCCATAAATAATTCCTTTATTAATCCGATAACCAAAATTCGCTCATTGAAAAGAGCAATCGTACCCAACTCTAATAAAGTTTTCATGACGGAAAAAGAGAGAAATACATAAAATTGGAGAGGGCAGGCGGGCATCTTCTTAACTTCAAAGTTGAAAAGTGATCAAATCACCTCAGGTTCTAGTATATATAGTCCTTTACTCCCGCCGAAAAGGCAGCCCAATCAAAGCCCGTTACCGGGTCAATTCACACAACTCGATTTCTTATTGGTTAATAACCAGCCAATTAATAAAACAATTCCTCAGAACCTGAAAGAAGAAACTTAAGGCTGGTTTCACACTTGCGTTTTTTTCGCGGGATTTTAGCTCTAAAAAACGCATGCGTTTTTTTTCCCTATACTTTGCATGGGATGCGCTTATGTGCGCATACACATGCGTTTGTACGCGTTTTTCCGCGCATACGTTTTTTTGCGGTATGCTCTCGGGCGCACAAAATGCATCCTGTTGCATTTTTTGGTGCGTCCGACTTGCCTCAAAAAAACGCATGCGCGCGCAATGCGTTTTTTTACAGCAAGACACCCATTATAGTCTATGGGTGCGCATATGTGCACATTGGCATGCTTATGTATGCTTTTTTTGCACATGCGTTTTTTTTGTTAACCATGGAATTTAGGGGTTTGGGTTAGAGTTAGGGTTAGTTAAGGGGGTTTAGGGTTAGGGTCAGGGTTAGGGTTAGGTTTAGGGTCAGGGTTAGGGTTAGGGTTAGGTTTAGGGTCAGGGTTAGGGTTAGTTAGGGTTTAGGGTTTGGGTTAGGGTTAAGTATGGTTTGGTTAAGGTTTAGGGTCAGGGTTATTGTTAGGGTCAGGGTTAGGGTCAGGGTTAGGGTTAGGTTTAGGGTCAGGGTTAGGGTTAGTTAGGGTTTAGGGTTTGGGTTAGGGTTAAGTATGGTTTGGTTAAGGGTTAGGGTCAGGGTTAGGGTTAGGGTCAGGGTTAGGGTTAGGGTTAGTAAAGTCATGGTTTGGGTTAGTGTGAGGGGCCACCTAATGTTTGGAAAAAACGCAAATGCGGTAAAAACGCACTAAAAACGCATACAAACGCATAAAAACACTGCGTTTTTTTCATGCATGCTCATAAAAATGCTTGAAAAAAAACGCAGCAGTTGTATGCGTTTTTTCAATGCGTTTTTTTGCGGGAAAAACGCACTGCAAAAAAAAGCAAGTGTGAAACCAGCCTTAGAGACAGCATTAATCCTTAAACTACCCAACCCAAATAAAAACAGGTCCATGATGCCATGTAACCATCGGACAAGGGTCCACTGCTTTGACAGTATTTATAAGCCAAAACCAGGAGAGGAACAAACAGAGGAAAAGTGTATTAGAAACACGTCACCGCTTCTGGATTTATCAGCCACTCCTGGTTTTGGCTTACAAATACTGAGGTAAAAAACTGACCAAATACTGAAAGTGTGAACGTGGCCTGAAACAGATACTTTTTCTGACTTAGGGGAAGGAATAGAGAGTGTCCATTCGAAAGAGTTTATTGAAAGGATGGATTCCTCTGAAAATATGGGAAGCAATTTTTCTAATGAGGCAGATTCCGACGAAATTTCATCTTTTCATTCCTCTTCTTCAGAGAATTCTACTAATTATGAAAATTTTGAGTTTAAAGAAAAAACCCTATTACAATCTGGTAGATTTAATCTGGATCAAAAGGAACTTTGTATGAGACTTGGAGATCGTATTTCTAATACTTCACTAATAAACAATATTCCAGCCTCTGATGATTATCCAACTGAAGGATTTATGATCAACATCTGTAAAGCCCTCTAAGCATTGGTGGACACTTTGGGAAAGGTCACCCAGTAATGAGGGGAATTTAGTACTGCCGTTTGAAATCAAAATTAAGATGGCAGGCCCTCAGCAAATAAACAAAGTTAAGGTCTCTGAGAATTTCATCAAAAAGCTTTTTAAAAACACAGTATTGATAATGGATGAAGATACCTATACAAAATCCAATAGAACATTTAACACCTCTCTTCAAGATTCAAAAATAATAGGGTCTTCAAACAAAAATCATGAGATCTCACATTCTAATGACGTCCCAAGTCTCTACGAACTTCAGATTCTCTGGAGAAGATCCAGAAAGATATTGCCTCCTTCAGAAACTGACTAATTATGAAGATTTTAAAAGGAAAAATAATCTGAGGAAGGAATCAATTTTCTTAAAGTGCTGGAATAATCTCCTCCACGGTCCCTCCTGAGGCCTCATCCCAATTTTCACAGGATCTTCATCCCACTTGAAAGACTTGGACCATTACAGTTGTTATATTCTCTACGGACATTCTCCACTTTTGCATGGCAACATAGGACCCAACAAACTTAAATACTCTATAATAAATAATTGAGACATCCAGACATATGTGGAGAAAAGTGGCCATGTAAACTTTATTAAGGGTTACTGAAATCCATGGGAAAAACCAAAATCCACCAAATAAATAATTCTTTAATAAATAATTCCATAAATAATTCCTTTATTAATCCGATAACCAAAATTCGCTCATTGAAAAGAGCAATAGTACCCAACTCTAATAAAGTTTTCATGACGGAAAAAGAGAGAAATACATAAAATTGGGGAGGGCGGGCATCTTCTTAACTTCAAAGTTGAAAAGTGATGAAATCACCTCAGGTTCCAGTATATATAGTCCTTTACTCCCGCCGAAAAGGCAGCCCAATCAAAGCCCGTTACCGGGTCAATTCACACAACTCGATTTCTTATTGGTTAATAACCAGCCAATTAATAAAACAATTCCTCAGAACCTGAAAGAAGAAACTTAGAGACAGCATTAACCCTTAAACTACCCAACCCAAATAAAAACAGGTCCATGTTGCCATGTAACCATCGGACAAGGGTCCACTGCTTTGACATTATAATTAATATTTCTATTTGGAATAGTGACTTTAATAGTAGTTTTGAATAATTGACTATTTAACGGAAGTATATTCCACTAGTATAGCTTTAGGCTATGTGCACACGTTGCGGATTCTGCTGCGGATCCGCAGCGGATTTGGCCCTGCGGACCCGCAGCGGTTTCCGCAGCGGTGTACAGTACCATGTTAGCCTATGAAAAACAAAAACCGCTGTGCAGATGCTGCGGATTATTCCGCGCGGTTTTGCCGCGGGTTACAATCCGCAGCATGTCAATTGTTTGTGCGGATTCCGCAGCGGTTTCACACCTTATCATTATGAGGTGTGAAACCGCAGGGCAAAACCGCAGGCTAATCCGCAGATAAACCGCAGGACTTTTGTCCTGCGGATTTACCTGCGGATTTCACAAAACCCGCGCGGAAAAATCCGCAGTGCAATCCGCAACGTGTGCACATAGCCTTAAAAAAGAATCGAACTTTCCCTCCCAGACATGAGGCTCTCATATATTTTATACGCTACTTTGTATTTGTATGTAAAACTATGTAGGATTTCTTTTGTATGCCAGGAATATTTATAATGATTTTATTTTCTAGGTGCTGTTATATTAATATTGTGTAAATTCAAACTATACTTATACGATTATTATTATTTGCGTTATTCTTCTGGTGCTGTTATTTTTAGCAACTTGAATCCGTGCAAAGTATTTGTATGATTAATATTTTTGAATTTCAGGTGCTGTAATATTAAGCAACATTTAACTACATGTATATTCATGGAAGTGTATGTTTTCCTGTCTCTCCCCTATCTTTATAGGGGGTTTCTTTTTTATTCTCCCTTTCCTTCTTTTTCCAAGTTATATTTGTCCTTCCCCTTCCTACTTTTTTTTCCCTACCTATTGTTCCCTATTTTTACCCATACCTTTAAAAATGTTATAAAACCAATAAAAATTATTGGAAAAGGAAAAGTTGGGCTTGTTTAGCTTAGAAAAAAGATTCCTCAGAGGAGATCTTTTACGTGTATAAATATATGTGCGGTCAGTATAAAGGACTGGCGAATGACTTATTCCTTCCAAAGACCATACTAAGGACCAGGGGGCACTCGTGTGGAAGAAAGGCAATTCTGGCAGCTAAACAGGAAAGGGTTCTTTACAGTTACAGCAGTCAGACTGTGGGATGCCCTACCACAAGATGTAGTAATGGCAGACACTATAACTGCTTTGGTCAGTGGATTCAGCCCTCCGCAACAGTTACAGTATTCATTTGGCACTTTGGGAAAATGAATTGCCCTCCCCTGCACTGTATGATAGTTTATTCTCTGCTTTCCTGTTACTCGATGACTCTCAGGTAGGAGTTGGTTTGTTGTTTTGCAGGTAGATGTGCAGTGGTATTGCCATATTCACACAATGAAGCAATATTCGGCACGGTGCATTTGGCATGATGCCAGTGATGCCTCCTCGCCAGAAGCTGCAGGACGTCTGTTTGATTACAACTATTGAAAATGGGAAAATGGTTATAAGAAATCAATCAATACTCCTGACAAAGCATTAGAAACACCGATGAAGATGGCAGGAGAACCCAGCATGAGCTGAAGATGACTATATAATGTCTACAGACTGAATATACGGGGACTCCAAGCTTTATGCATCATTACTAAAATCAATCGTTAGCATTATAAGTCTCTGCATTGGGATAATAGCAGGGCTGTAACCTAATCCCCCGGGCCCCGGTGAGAAATCCATCTCAGACAGAAGGTGTCTCATTCCCAATTTCCTATGTCCTCAGACTGGTCAGCTAGGTGTAGAGGTGCTGCAAGTCGGACCCCACTGATCTGATATTGATGGCCTAGCCTCTGGATGTGAAAATCCCAGATAATCCCTTTAACGCCTTTACCTCTGTAAATCCCAGGGATTTAACCAATAACCCCTTTACACCCAGGGATTTAACCAGTAACCTTCTCACTGTCCTAGACTAACAGATTTAACCTTTAATCCTGTCATTGCTGTAGACTACCAAGGATTTAACCATGAATCTTTTCCCACCACCTAAGATTTAATCATTAACCCCTTTAATGACGTAGACCACCAGGGATTTCACCCGTAATCTCTAGACCACCAGGAATTTAACCACTAACCTCTTCACTGTTATAGACCCTCCCAGAATATTAACATTCAAGCCTGTATTACTTTTAGAAAAATATTCAGGATTGAGAGTCCTCAGTAGTTGATACCTTTTAATGGCTAACTGAAAAGATGGTAATACATTGCAAGCTTTCGAGACTACTCAGGTCTCTTCATCAGGCTAGACTAATACAAAATCTGAAGTCACATATTTATGCACAATACAGCCTAGAAAAAATGCAATAGATAAGACAAGTGACGTGAAGCAGAACTATCAATATGGGAGAGGGAGAAACATAAATATAAACATTGGACCAGTTCATAGATAAGGAGTCTGGATGTTTTATGGTCCTCTGATTGGGGTCTAGTCTACTCCAGTACCGAAATTAATTTTTTGGACACCATCATTAAGCTAAAAAACAATGAAATAGAGACATCCCTGTATCAGAAGCCAATCGACCGTCCAACATACCTTAAATGGGACAGTTTCCATCCAAAACACATAAAGAACTCTATTATCTATAGCCAAGCCATCAGATACAATCGTATATGTTCCAACCCCATGGATAGAGACAAACACCTTGGTCGCCTCAAAAAAACCTTTTTGAATCAGGGTTACCATCCAAGAACAATTGAAAACCAAATTACAAGAGCCACCAGATTGTCAAGGAATCACCTGCTACATTACAAAGCTAAAGAAGAAAATAACCGAGTGCCTCTAGTAGTCACCTACAACCCAAATCTGGAGGTGCTAAGGGGAGCTGCACGGAAATTACAACCTTTACTACAAAAAGATGCCCGATTAAAATCAATTTTTCCAGACCCCCCACTGCTGTGTTTTAGGCAGCCCCCAAATTTAAGAAGCATCATTGTCAGAAGCTCCCTGTCCTCTCCAACAGCTGCAGGAACCTTTCCTTGCAACCAGAAAAAATGTAAAACCTGTCCATTTATAATGACCACGGACAAGATAAAGATCCCCAACTCACATCAGGACTACAAGATCCCAGGTACTTTCACCTGCATTACATCTAATGTGGTGTACTTAATTATTTGTACTAAATGTCCAACTGGGGGTCTGTATGTGGGGGAGACAGGGCAAAAGCTTAGAACAAGGATGAATGCTCATCGTCACACAATAAGAGAAAAAAGAATGGATCTACCTGTGGCAAAACATTTCTGTATCCCTGATCACAGCAGCATGGATATGAAATTACTGGTATTGAAAGGTAACTTCACATCTCAGATAGAGAGACGAGTTTGGGAGTACAAATTTATGACGAACTTTGACACTCTCAGTGCTGGAATGAATGTGTCGCATGGATTTATGTCTTTTTACATCAATTAAGGAATTTCCTTTTAAAACCTTGCAGGGCAACACAGAACTAGACCCCAATCAGAGGACCATAAAACATCCAGACTCCTTATCTATGAACTGGTCCAATGTTTATATTTATGTTTCTCCCTCTCCCATATTGATAGTTCTGCTTCACGTCACTTGTCTTATCTATTGCATTTTTTCTAGGCTGTATTGTGCATAAATATGTGACTTCAGATTTTGTATTAGTCTAGCCTGATGAAGAGACCTGAGTAGTCTCGAAAGCTTGCAATGTATTACCATCTTTTCAGTTAGCCATTAAAAGGTATCAACTACTGAGGACTCTCAATCCTGAATATTTTTCTATCTACTGGCTAACACGGTACAAAGATATACATCTTTCCTGTATTACTTTTAGGTATTTATCAGACTAATCTCACCAACATAAAGTAGAAGTAATGTCTTCATTAACCCCTTCCACATGCCGGACCCGGTGGACGTCACCGCTGCTTCCCTACACTAGGCCTCCATCCCTGTTACCGTGAACCACTTTTCAATCTGCAGATTTATAAATGACAAGAACGGTATAAATGTCAGTAGGTTTGGCTCCGAGAAAATAACTTGTTGGGCTGCCAGGAATCACGTACGGTAGACGTTCATAGACCTCCACCTTCCTGAAAAAGAAAAAACAACCCAGACCCTCAAAGAGGTACACAATGTTATATCAGAAAGAATGTATTAGTGGCTGCCGCTCATCAAGCCGACACGTCTGAGCGTCCCTGATCTCTTCTTACGTTTTATGAATCGTAACTTGTCATGTTTGTCTCGCCTTCTCGAATGAATCTTATCTACAGAATGTTCTTATGGGCTGACTGATCTGACACAGACTCGGCTTCCATAATCTGCAGGTCTGTACGTATGCACCAATCATACATATACTGAGAGTGGAGTAAGTCATTGCACCCGAGGCATAAAGCATGGACGGCTCATATATTACACAGGCGTGAGGACCAGACAGAAGACATGTCAGGTGCTGTCACTGCAGAATTCACACATCTGGTGACTAATATCTGGCAATATTCACGGACTGATCCCGATCTCACATTATGTCCGTGCGCTGACTGCAGCCATGGACATCACACATAGCCGTCTGCAGCCACGGACATCACACATAGCCGTATGCAGCCACGGACATCACACATAGCCGTCTGCAGCCACGGACATCACACATAGCCGCCTGCAGCCACGGACATCACACATAGCCGTCTGCAGCCACGGACATCACACATAGCCGCCTGCAGCCACGGACATCACACATAGCCGCCTGCAGCCACGGACATCACACATAGCCGTCTGCGGCCACGGACATCACAAATAGCCGACTGCAGCCACGGACATCACACATAGCCGTCTGCGGCCACGGACATCACACATAGCCGTCTGCAGCCACGGACACCACACATAGCCGACTGCAGCCACGGACATCACACATAGCCGATTGCAGCCACGGACATCACACATAGCCGATTGCAGCCATGGATACCACACATAGCCGTCTGCAGCCATGGACATCACACATAACCATCTGCAGCCACGGACATCACACATAGCCGTCTGCGGCCGTGGACATCACACATAGCCGTCTGCGGCCGTGGACATCACACATAGCCGTCTGCAGCCACGGACATCACACATAGCCGTCTGCAGTCAGGATCTACCCGGCCAGAGCTCATACCTGCCGCACACATGCCCCAATCAATCGCTGCCATCATACATACACTGTAATCATCTGCAGGTCATGTGGATGTACAAGTCAATCTGGGCAGATGCTGGGAATCCAGCAGCAGAGAAAACTTTCCCCCATGCTGATATGCCATGTAATGGGTGGCGCTGCCAGGGGTGGGCATCAGGGAGCAGAGTGATGGGTGATGATGCCTCTAGGTGTGCTGTGCCTGCCCTGCTGCCAGTGTGCTGCTGCTGATGATGATGCTGGGATGGTTGGGATGACTGAGGCTGCTCTGCACACCATCGCTCAGAAGATGATCAAGTCGTCTGAGTCCAAGGTCACCGGGACAAGGACCCCGAAGGCAGCACTCCCCTACTCATCAGTGGCCGCAGTCGGAGGATTGCAGGGGGCTGCAGCTCTCCGCTCCCCTCCCTGGTGAAGATGTGACACTCGCAGAGCGGTGCCGGCTGCTGCAGTGTGCCCGCTGACGATGGTGCAGAGCTGCTGCTCCCCGGAGGGCTCCCTGCTGCTGCTGGTCACGGCGCTGCTGCTGGGGGCTGAGCTGCTGCCGGAGTCGCAGGCGGGCTGGAGCTGCGGGGATCTGCTGTGCGGGGACAGGGAAGGCTGCTGCGTCTTCGGGAACGTCAGTCACACGGAGATCAAGTGCTGCCAGCTGCCCTTCCACACTTTCCTGGACAATGTGGGCTGGTTCGTCAGGAAGCTGTCCGGGCTGCTCATCCTGCTGGTGCTGTTCGCCATCGGCTACTTCCTGCAGCGCATGATCTGCCCCAGCCCCCGCAGGTACACCCGGCCCCAGCCGCGGAGCACAGGGGGCCCCGGGCTGCTCAACGACACCAGCTCCCAGGACTCGCTGATAGACAGCGTCCGGCACCTGTCCGAGCACGAGCTGCGCATCATCTCATCCCCCGTGCTGCTGCAGCTGCCCAGCTACGAGGAGGTCAAGTATCTGCCCACCTACGAGGAGTCCATGAGACCCGGGCAGCAGGTCATCCTGCCGGTGTCCCAGATCCCAGCGCAGGCGGAAGATGGGGGGCCTGGACCATTGCCCCCCTATACACACTGAGCTGGAGCTTGGGGTCCCTGGCGATGCTCCATCATTCCAATAGTACCGAAGGTTTGGGGGTTCTGTGACTGTGCCCCATATTCATGTGAAGCCGGAGGATGGGGAACGTTGTCCCAATATTTACCACAGGCTGGCGGATGACAGAGAGTGTGCCATTGCCCTTTATATTAGAGGATGGGGTCCGTGGCATTGCCCCATATTTACTGTAGAGGATGAGGTCCGTGGCATTGCCTCATTTACTGTAGAGGATGGGGTCCGTGGCATTGCCCCATATTTACTGTAGAGGATGAGGTCCGTGGCATTGCCTCATTTACTGTAGAGGATGGGGTCCGTGGCATTGCCCTTTACATTAGAGGATGAGGTCCGTGGCATTGCCCCATATTTACTGTAGAGGATGGGGTCCGGGGCATTGCCCCATATTTACCGTAGAGGATGGGGTCCGGGGCATTGCCCCATATTTACTGTAGAGGATGGGGTCCGGGGCATTGCCCCATATTTACTGTAGAGGATGGGGTCCGTGGCATTGCCCCATATTTACTGTAGAGGATGGGGTCCGTGGCATTGCCCCATATTTACTGTAGAGGATGGGGTCCGGGGCATTGCCCTTTACATTAGAGGATGGGGTCCGTGGCATTGCCCCATATTTACTGTAGAGGATGGGGTCCGGGGCATTGCCCCATATTTACTGTAGAGGATGGGGTCCGTGGCATTGCCCCATATTTACTGTAGAGGATGGGGTCCGGGGCATTGCACTTTACATTAGAGGATGGGGTCCGGGGCATTGCCCCATATTTACTGTAGAGGATGGGGTCCGGGGCATTGCCCCATATTTACTATAGAGGATGGGGTCCGTGGCATTGCCCCATATTTACTGTAGAGGATGGGGTCCGTGGCATTGCCCCATATTTACTGTAGAGGATGGGGTCCGTGGCATTGCCCCATATTTACTGTAGAGGATGGGGTCCGGGGCATTGCACTTTACATTAGAGGATGGGGTCCGGGGCATTGCCCCATATTTACTGTAGAGGATGGGGTCCGTGGCATTGCCCCATATTTACTATAGAGGATGGGGTCCGTGGCATTGCCCCATATTTACTGTAGAGGATGGGGTCCGTGGCATTGCCCCATATTTACTGTAGAGGATGGGGTCCGGGGCATTGCCCCATATTTACTGTAGAGGATGGGGTCCGTGGCATTGCCCCATATTTACTGTAGAGGATGGGGTCCGGGGCATTGCACTTTACATTAGAGGATGGGGTCCGGGGCATTGCCCCATATTTACTGTAGAGGATGGGGTCCGGGGCATTGCCCCATATTTACCGTAGAGGATGAGGTCCGTGGCATTGCCCCATATTTACTGTAGAGGATGGGTTCCGTGGCATTGCCCTTTACATTAGAGGATGGGGTCCGTGGCATTGCCCCATATTTACCGTAGAGGATGGGGTTCATGGCATTGCCCCTTTTTTACTATAAAGTAGAGGATGGGGTCAGTGATATTACCCCCATCTATACATTAAAGTAAAGGATGGGTCAATGCCATTACCCCCATATATACATTAGCGTATGGGATCAATGCCATTGTCCTCTTACTTTAAATAGAGGATGGGGTCCTTGGCATTGCCCCTTGTTTATTATAAAGTGGAGGATGGGGTTTGTGGCATTGTCTCTATACATACAGTATATGAAAGGATGAGGAAAGTGCCATTGCCCACATTTACAATAAAGTAGAGGACGGGGCAGTGGTGTCGCCCCCTTTACTCTTAAAAAACTGTAGAAGGGGGAAAACCAAATGATTAGACTTATTTGGACAATCACTGTCCTGATATACAGCTAACAAGATCCCTGTTGCTGTCATTTGCTTGTGTCCATATTCCATCGCATCAGTGTCCACCTTCTGTTCCTTGCGTTTAGTCACCGTGACCATAGTTATCTATGGTATTATATGTTTGGGCATGACGATCAGATCCACTGGATCAGAAAAAGACCTGATCTGTACCCAGACGATCATTATTACTAGTGTACATACTGTGCATAGTGGTTGGATCCCAAAACTCCACCATGGGTGGTAGGAGATCTTTAGTTTGCAGGATGGGACAGTCTCCTGTGGTATTGTCCCCATCTTCATAAAATGTCTTAAATAGACCTGCACTGCTGATTAGTGATATTTTCTGGGAACATTGGTCTGATTGGGGCGAGAATGTGCATGTGTCATAGCAGCCTTACATCAGCTGGAGGGTCTGTCATCATGCAGTCATTGAACATTGGTCTTGCCCTGTCGTCTGCTCTGTATGCTCAGTGTCCTGCCATGCCCTCTCTATAAGGTTCTGTAAGAGTTAATCCCAGTACAGCATCCTGGGGGGCTTCTTTAATCTGCCCCAAGCCTATAGCACAGTAGTCAGGCTGGGGTGCCTTGTAGAGCCGGTGACTACCTGTAGGGTGGCTGCAGCCCCTCACACTTTAGCCAGTCTGATATCTGATGTCCCAATTGTCTAGTGTGGCACTAATTATGGGAACTGCTGT
Organism: Dendrobates tinctorius; assembly: GCF_039654945.1. Classification (NCBI taxonomy): domain Eukaryota; kingdom Metazoa; phylum Chordata; class Amphibia; order Anura; family Dendrobatidae; genus Dendrobates; species Dendrobates tinctorius. Next base: position 56,679,253 of record NW_027361728.1, on the reverse strand, counting down.
GTAGTCTCTGGTTATTCACACTGATCAGATTGCTGCAGATTAATAGAAGTTTATTGAACTGGGACTAATTTGCTAAAATTAACAAAATAATTTCAAACCTGCAAAGATAATAAATCATTTAATAGTATTACCATGCTCTATAATATAGGACAACGTCATCTTCTCATCACTATCTTCTGGAGGCGCTTTCTCCATCCTTGCACATGCTGCAGTGGTAATTTTCTGCCTGTGTGATCCATTCCCCCCGCACCGGACTGCGTAGCCCCTTCACAGATCAGAGTAGTCGCCTCGTGTCCACTGCTCGCTATGATTTAAATACCTCTCTAGTCTACTGACTGCAGTTTTACTGTAGGTTTCTCTTGGCAGCTAATGGATTATCTCTGCTCTGGACCTGTTTGACATGATTGTTCACCCCATTGTCTTGCCTCTTCTTGTCTGGAATGCAACTTTCTTTTTTTTTGTTGGCTATCCAAATACCAGGATGCCCCTATATACTAACATTTAGGCTAGGTTGGTATACTGGGGCTTTAGAGGGCTTTCTTACTTCTCAAGACAAAGTTGGAGGATTTTTTGCTGTCGTCCCTTCGTCTGTTGGATGCAGTTCTCAGCACTCAGCCCTCTGCAATACCAGTCTCTGGCAGAAGCCTATGTCAGTAGAAACTGCTTTCGTCCTTTACAGGATAATCAATAAACTCCTAGATATCAATTTACTAGAAACTCCTGGAATGGGACAGAGTATTGGAAACAGAAGGAATGAATTACTCTCCATCGCATTACATTTAGTTATATATATGAGTTATATCGCAAGTGCCTGAGAGATATGTTATTGTGTTTAATGTCTGCTTCTATCGCTTCTCACTGCTGCAGGCAATATGGCACTCTGAGAACACGGAGTGGGGTACATCGGGGACGTTTACTACCACATCAATCCTCTAACGATTGTGTGATGGTAAACTCCTTGGCGCCTTTATCTCAAGTTTTGTACTTGAAGAACAAAACATATAAGCCATAGACTTTTGTCAGGTGCCTGACTATCTGCTGTGATACATTTTGGATGTAACTCTAGCCGCACATTATGATCTAGAATGCTTTCTAGATTTGGGAGATTTGCACAGTATGAGCATTAATGATGCCGTCCAGCAATGCACAACAATGTATGTACATTGGCCATGATTGCCTGGAGAAGTACACACGGTATTGTCTTGGAAATTCGGAAGGACGTAGAAGGAGGTTAGTGCCTGCCTCCATTTATAGAGTCAGTAAAAGGGAAACTTCAGTCATGGCCTAACGATGCACGGACCCCCTTATTGGAAACCATTGATGAAGGGCTTTGCATGTCATAGAATGCACTTGGTAGTATACGTTACCCGGTACTTCATATAGGTGACAGAATGCAGAATTACTGACCAATGTAGTCTACAATGTAGAATCTGTACTCCTACCAGCAAACATGGCGAGGGCAATGCCTTTACAGCGTGCAAGTTGGAGACGCACATACATTCGGCTGTAGTTGATTTTCACTTTTGATTGAAGTCTTCCTTTACACAGGACTTGTTAGCAGGATTTTGGACTCCTGACTGTAGACATGGAAGTTTTGGCGCTTTGAAGCTGATACTTTTTTGGAAGAAATCTGTTCTGTCGTTCTGCTGTATTTAGGCCTAGACGTTTTATGCTAATTATACGCACCTGTCGGGGAGCTGGATGTTACACTTGGGTCTATGCTTGCCTGTCCGAGCAGTATCTGCTCCCCCTCCTGCCTCCGTTCTATGACTGACAGATTACTGCTTTTCCAGTAACTTGCTTCCGCAGGCGCTGGCCTTGCCTAGGGCGGCGCATGCGCAGATCTGTTTCTCAGTTCAGCGACGTCATTTGGACACTACTGTACATATCCAGCCCCTAGCAATGCTGGCGCCGCATGAGATTTCATCCTGAAGAGGCAAGTCCCTACCTGTCAGACCGCGAGTGTGTGAATAATACCTAGACTGGCAGGAGAGGGCCAAGTGCAACATCCAGCCCCGCTGCACTCGCACCTTATTAGCATAAAATGTCCATGGCTAATTACAGAAGAACGACAAAACGGATTTCTTCATAAAGTATATTTTATTGAGATATTTTATTGAGATTCAAAGCGCCATTACTGTCATCTCTTTAGTTAAGAGTCTAAAATCCTGGTGACAGGTCTTTTTATAAAAGGTTAATTCTGCCAGAAGAATTTATCACTTAGCCACAAAATAGATGTTAAATTCTGTATTTTTGGGGTCTGACTGCCAGGATCTCTGGTCCCTTGTCCCCACCTTAAAGTAGATGCTAGACCACGGCCAGGATCTGCTGTGTCTGGCGAGTGGAGGCCACACGCTTGACCACCGCTCCATTCAAATTCCTGACATTGGCTGTTCAACTGGACAAAATGTGGTTCCCCCATTTCTGTGGTCGTGAGGGTCACACTGATGGGGGCACCACTCGTCTTGCTTTACTGCCCATTTAGTGGAAAGATAAAAAATTCTTCTGGCCAGGATAACGCTTTAAAGATTGTTTTATTCTTATGCAATTAAATGAGGCAAAACCATGAATAATGAAGGTAACCATGCAGCGATTGAATGGAAGTTTCAGAAACGGCCTCTGCAGCCAAAATGTAACCGTTACTTCTTTAGTCAATTATAATTCCTAGATTTTAAAGGGGTCTCAGGAATTAGGAAAATATATCTGCTTTTTATTCCCAGAAATAGTGTCAAGCTTATCTGTTGGAAGTTTTAGAACTGTAGCTCAGCCCCACAACCTTGAATGAGGCTGAGATGCAGTATAAGGCCGGGATCACACATGCGAGAAACTCTTAATAACCCGCACTCGGGAGCGGAGCGTGCGGCTCTATGTATTTCTATGCAGCCGCACACTGCGCTCCCGAGTGCCAGCGGCAGTGCCGGGTATTAAGATGCAAGACTCGTCTGAGATTCTCACGTGTGATCCCGGCCTTAGATACAGCCCATCAAGAAGAATGGGAAGAAAAAGCAGACCCTTACCTTCTGACGACTCCTTTAAAATTGGGATCTTCACTGTGATCTCTGCCTCGCTCATAAATCATTAGATAAAGTTATCTAGACGGAACAGCGCATTTACCTATCACTGCCTTATCATATTTTGATTTTGCTCAGGCCTTCAATGCAAGAAATCATTTCAGATATATTTATGTACTCTTATATAAGTGAGATTTATTCGCAAATATAACTTTTTATTTGTCTATGATTGATCTGAATTAATTATCTTTAAACCTGTTTCCGTGTAGTTGTTGATTTCTAAGGAAAACTAACTGGTTCGGCAGCTATTTTATTCTCTTTTCGTAAAGGACCTGGTTTTAAATGTGGGTGCCGTATATCAAGGTTCCCTTTGTACCATGACAAGAAATGCGGTCTTAATAAAGATAACAAGTGGCAGAGGAGATTTCGGTGGTTCTATATTTATAATAGTGTTTCTATAAACCTGATTATTCAAGCCATTCATTGGCTAAAACATAGAAAGGAGTCTTCTAGAATCTCAATGCTGAGGAACTTCAGATACGCTGGATCCATATTCTGAAAATGTTGCGTAATTGGGATCATATGATTGTTGACAGAGTCTAAAAACTGCATAAAGGTATGAAATATTGCCAGAATATGCCATCAATGGTTATTGAGCGTCTATGTTCTGGAACGGCCACCGATCCCTTTCATGCTCTCCCTTCACTATTTCTCCCTGTATAGCGGCGCTCCCGAACACCCACTTTGCATAGAATTACAGCCAGCCATAGTCACTTGATTGGAGTCGTACTGTAGCTCCGCTGTGCAGGGGATCTGCAGCACAGCTCCCGTCGCATGACTATGGCTGGTGGCAATTTTCTGCAGCTTATGTTCAAGAGTGCCGCAGTGCAAGGAAAAGAAAAAGTGAAGGGACCACAATTCTCAATTAGCTTTTGTACCCGTCACTGTCTCCCAGAGGTCAAACTCCCACAATTGATGGCATATCCTAACTATATACCACAAGGGGTTGTTTCTCAGAAAATGGCAGCTCTCCTGTCCATCAAATGTCTGGTATGGCGTTAGTATGAGCTAGAATACCATACATAAAATAATTTGCTAATCGTGGATAACCCCTCTAAATCTTGAATGTCCTAACCCTGACATAACAAGAAATATAAATCACCGCACACTTTTCTTGGATATTATGCAAAATTCGTGAATTTTATTTAAAAACATCCAGTCCACAGAAAAAGTGCCAAAACAGAAAAATTAGTATATACAGCCTTGATACCAATACCCAACGTTTCGATCCTCCCGGATCTTAGTCAAGGGGTACTTGGTAACTGTAGTATCAGAGATGTGGCACTTATAATAAATGTGGATCCCCTTTGGGTGTCCCCAGGTGCTGGAATATGAGGATAAGGCCTGACAGAGGCTGCAATGGCCGTGGTAAGTAGCTTTGGGCCTGGGGGATTGCCATGGGGCCGGGCTGGGGTTGCGGTGGCCGTGGTAGAAAGCTTGGGGCCTGAAGGGTGGTGTAGATCACAAGACAGGCGGCGCTCCCGTGCCTTGCCCTGTCCAACGCATCTTATAGGAACAACATTTGCTCTTCTCCAGTCTTCTGGGACTTCTGTTCTCCAAGACTTTTCAAAGATTATGGAGAGTGGTTCAAAAATTTCTTCTGATATCTCCTTCAGTATTCTGGGGTGGAATTCATCTGGACCTGGAGACTTGAATTCATTTAGGCTAGCTAAGTGTTTCCTCACTATCTTTCTCTTTATAGATATCCTGGATTCTTCTATTCCCTTAATAGGACAGTGTAGATCAGTTGATGTTACATTTCCTTTCTGAGAGAAAACAGGTGCAAAATAGGAATTAAAAATTTCGGCCTTCTCAACATCCTGTCTTACCATTTCATGATTTTCATCCTGTAAAAATCCTCCGAGAAGCTCCGCCCCCTGCCGTGCCTCCTCCGGTCAGCTCCGCCTACGTCCGCCTACTTCTGCATGCAGCCTGTGTACCCTTTCTTTAACATGGGTACGCAGGTCGTGCAGATACCTCCGCATGCGTCCTTTCTAACATACAATGTGACATCTCCTCGTTTAGGCTAGTTTCACATTTGTATATGTAGTAGCTGCTGAGGGCTGCGGACTTCCTCAGAGAAGCTCCGCCCCCTGCCGTGCCTCCTCCGGTCAGCTCCGCCTATATCGACCTACTTCTGCATGCGGCCTGTACGCAGGTCATGCGGATGCCTCCACATGAGTCGTTTTAATGATACGGTGACCGCATCAAATTCCAACATGTGTTCGACGTGGGTCGCTGCATCGTCAAAACGACGCATGCGGAGGCATCCGCATACATCCGCACGACCTGTGTACCCAATGTTAAAGACAGGGTACGCAGGCCGCATGCAGAAGTATGCGAACGTAGACGGAGCTGACCGGAGGAGGCAGTGGAATGGGGCGGAGCTTCACGGAGGAAAAATGTGAAACAAGCCTTATCAAATCTGTTTCTTGCAAATAAGTTGTATCCTTCTAGCGTTGTATTCCAATCATGTGCATTAGTATAGAAAAATTTTAGTTTGTCATTGGTTTCACTTTCTCCAATACTTTTATTATTTAGATTTTTTGGTCTTTGTTCTTACCGTCCACTTTTAATAGCAGGGTTTAAAGCTGTCCTGATGAGTGTAGCAAGGCGACTTCCAGATACATGTTTTCCAGTTTTCGTAAGGTGCACCCCATCTCTAGCAAGTAGTCCATCATATAGATAATTCACTCCGTGATCCAGAAATCCAAATCGTTGCTGACGGCACCATCGACATAGCCAGTAGTTCACCTGCAGTAGATCCAGCAGCACTCTGCTCTTGGCATTGTGGGTGCTCTGATCTCTTTTCCCTTCTTTCAGCAATAGAGATTACAGAAGGGAGGAGGTGGAAGCTGTACCTGGCAAATCAGAGTATAGAGAAAATTGAGCACATCCAGATCTTCAGAAGGGGCAGATCACATTTTAGTGTGTCAGAGTGGGAATATGGAGGAAGGCATACACAAGGCAGTCTGAATGGAAGGGTATTCACAGGCTGTTATTGAGCAGAGAAAGGAAAGCTCCCATGGTAAATTATGCAGGAGGGGAGATCACATATTACTCAGCATCAGTCTCTGATTAAAGGTTGCAGCCTGAAACTTAACTGCATTTTTCAATGAAAGACATTCAATCATTTATATGTAATGTGCCCAGGTCTGGCTATGGCACCTATGTCCTTGATTATCCTTAAAGGGTATGTTAAGATTCTTACATAAACCCTTTAATGCTATATGATGAGAATATCCATCATAAGCATTGATAAGTTAATGCTTAATGATAGATCAGCTGCAGGGTTCAGTGTTCCTTAACCCCCTAGATACCAAGGTCCATAACGACCATGCCATATAGTTGTTTAGGCACAAGGAAAGAGCTCCCTCTCTTATCCCTCTGCACCTTACCCTCACCCTCATGGCCTGATTGCCAATGCGTTGTCATGTCATCCAGAGACCTAAGAATGGCCCTTAAGGCTGCAATCATAGTGGCCATCCTAGATGCAATATAATGCCTCTCGGTGTCATGCTTTGGGCATAATGTAGTATAATGCAAAAGTATTGTGTCTTATATGAGAGATCAAGAGCATTCAAGTTCCCACATGGAACTAAAATAATCACAAAAAATGTAATAATTGCCCTTTTCTCCCACTCCGCTTTTTTTATTATGTAAGTAGATCAAATGATGAAAAAATTGGTATTGCCATATTTGTAAAAACTCCAGCCATAAAAATATCACCTTAGTTAATCTATTAGGTGAAGACTAGAGATGAGCGACTTTGCCTTTTTTAGGGTCGAGTCGGGTTTCATGAAACCCGACTTTCTCAAAAGTCGAGTCGAACGAAATCGTCCGCCTATTGGGAAAAGTCGAAGGTCCGACTGAAACACGAAACCCAATGCAAGTCAATGGGGAAGCAAAGTCGGCAGGGAGTGGAGGACACCTACATGCCGGACCACTTTTTTAAAGTGCGCAAAATCTCTCTCTCCCTGGACGCTGCACATGTCATCTCGTTACCCACAGTGTACCTCCTTGCTCATTGGCAGAAAAAAAAGTCACGTGCAAGCATTCTGTGAAATCTGACTTTGGCGCTTGGGTCGATGACCGCATGGCCGACCTCACGCTATGGTCGGGTTTCGCTTGGCGAAACCAGACTTTGGCGAAAGTCGGCGACTTTTGAATCTGACCGACCTGTTTCACTCAACTCTAGTGAAGACCATTAAAAACCACAAAAATGATAGCAGAATAGATGGTATCAATAAACATGTCAACCATCCCACAAAAAATAAGCCATGACATAGCTGTCAAATAGAAAACAAAAAAGTTATGGCAATACAAACAAATATTTTTTTAAGTAGGAAATGGAGGGGGGGACTTCTATTGTGAAAATCTACTGACCCGTAAAACAAAGTTAAAATGTCACTTATCCTGCCAGGTGAACACTGTAAAGAAATACAGCATTTACTGTTTTTCTCCCCATCCCCCCACATCTCTAAAAAATGAAATTAAGATTATCAGCATTGTATATACACACACCCCAAGATGGTAATATCAAAAATACAAGCTGTCTGTTACAAAACAAACTCATTCGCCTATGTCAAGTGAAGAACTAAAAGCTGTGGGAATTGAAATATTTTATCTTGGCATGGGCGTAATTGTGTCATCTAATAAAATATAAAAAATGTTTATCGCATAAAGGGAATGCTGAAACAGAAAAATAATAGAAATGAGAGAATCGTTTTTGTTTGTCATGTCCTAAAATAAAAGGAATGAGAAGAGATCAGAAGTCATGTGAACCCCAAAATGGTATCAGTAATTAAAATACAGTTCATTTGCAAAAAAAACAAATCTGTCAACCAAAAAATAAATAAGTTATAGCTCTAAAGTAGCAACTGAAGGCAAACTTTTTTGCAAGTTTTTTATTTTTTTAAGTAGTAAAAATATATATATATATTTGGTATTGTCATACATACCGTATATACTCGTGTATAAGCTGAGTTTTTCAGCCCCTTTTTTGGGCTGAAAAAGACCCTCTTGGCTTATACACGAGTCATACACCTGAAAGCCAGAGAGGGAGGGGGAGCAGGAGACATGATACCCTCCTGGCGTCTGCATATCCGGCTCTGCTACATCTCAGTCCCGGCGTCTGTATCTCCCTTCCGGTCTTCCTCCTGTGTGGTCACATGGTATCACTAATTAAAGTCATGAATATGGACGTGTCTCCACTCTCATAGGGGTGGAGCCGCATATTAATGACTTTAATGAGCAGTACCATGTTACCACACAGGAAGACGACAGGAAGGGAGATACAGACATCTGGGACTGAGATGTAGCAGAGCCGGATATGCAGACGCCAGGAGGGTGAGTAGCACTGGGGGAGGGTGAGCCAGCCATGCCATAAGGAGAGGTGAGTATGTCTTTTTTTTCTTTTAAATCGTAGCAGCAGCATTATTATATGGGGCATATATGGAGCATGTTATGGGCCACCAATAACCTTTGTGAAGCATTATTATATGGGGCATATATTAATATGGAGCATGTTATGGGCCACCATTAACCTTTGGGCAGCATTATTATATGGGGCATATATTAATATGGAGCATGTTATGGGCCACCATTAACCTTTGTGCAGCATTATATGGGGCATATACTGTATATTAATATGGAGCATGTTATGGGCATCATTAACCTTTGTGCAGCATTATATGGGGCATATATTAATATAGAGCTTGTTGCATTTCCCACCCTCGGCTTATACTCTAGTCAATAAGTTTTCCCAGTTTTTTGTGGCAAAATTAGGGGGGTCGGCTTAAACTCTGGTCGGCTTATACACGAATATATACGGTACCTGTAAAGCAAAGTAACCAGGTGCTTTTTAATACAAAGTGAGCATCATAGAAAAAAAAAAACAGAAAACAGCAGCAGAATTGTTGTGATTTTTGTTATTAATTTCACCCACTTGGAACTTATTTCGCCATTTTTAATTATATGGAAATCTTTGTTGTGTCCCACAGTAAACAAGTCTTCTCACGGCTGTCAATGTAAAATTTAAAAAATGATGCCTCTTGGAAGGCGAGAAGGAAAAATTACTTTGCTTCTACTACTTTTTGGACCATTTCTTTTTTATTGAAGAGCAATGAATCTTAGATAAAGATGCCTGTAGCTATATTCTTCTGGGATGTTTCGTTGTGACCTTGGAGAAATTATTATTATCCACTGTTCTAGGTTTTCTAAATAAGTTGGTAATGGCTCACTGAGATTTTTCTAAGTCCCAGAGCAATCATCGTTGTGTGACATAATAATAATCTTTATTTTGATATAGCGCTAACATATTCTGCAGCGCTTTATCATCACTGTCTCACAATCTAAATTCCCTATCAGTATGTCTTTGAAATGTGGGAGGAAACAGGAGAATCCGGAGGAAACCCACGCAAACACGGGGAGAACATACAAACTCCTTGTTGTCCCTGGTGGGATTAGAACCCAGGACTCCAGCACTTGCAAGGCTGCAGCACTAACCACTGAGCCACCATGCTGCCCCGACCGTGCTGTGACCCTTTTATACAATGATATATCTCAATTCATAACATTTTCACATAAAATTCATGTATGTACACTATAGCACAAGTATTAATGGAACATAATTATTATTATTATTATTATGCATTTATATAGTGCCATTTATTCCATGGCGCTTTACATGTGAAAAGAGGAAATATAGACAAGTATAATAAACATATTTAAGACAAGGGACACACAAATACATAAGGAGAGAGGACCCTGCCCGCAAGGGCTCACAGTCTACAGGGATGGGTGAGAATACAGTAGGAGAGGGTAGAGCAGGTCTTGCTGTGGTTCAGTAGACCGAGGATCATAATAATGCCTTAAAGGTAATCTGTCGCCCCTTGGATGATTTTTATCTTTTACTATGGGCATACAATTAATAGAATGGTTAAACCAGTCTTCCCTGTATGCCTTGTAGTTGCTGTGTAGGCATTGAGACATTGTTTTATAATTTTTGTGCGATTGCAGGGTAACGCGAACACTGTATGGGCAGTGTCTGAATTGATCTTCTGTGCAGGCGCCTGCCACATTATAAGAAATCTTCAGCCTGGATTGCCATTTGAATTATGTACTTCAGAGAATTACCATATTATTCAGACTATAAGACGCACTTTTTTCCCTTAAATTTTTTTTGGGAAAATGGGGTTGCATCTTATAGTGGGAATATATTTACAAATACTGTGGCGGCAGCAGGAGTTGTGCGATTCTGCAGCAGTCCCGGTCCGACACTGCCGTGCAATGATCACACTCCCTTCCCAGGCTGGTGCAGCAGGTGCGGTAGGTTTGACGATGGTGCAGGGGGGCTCTGCCGGCATTTTGTGAAAGCCCAGAGACCCCGCACATCCATTGCTGCGATGCGGTGGCCTCCGGGAAAATGGACGCCGGGGAAGGCGCATGCTCAGATTGAGATCTCGGCAATGAGATCTCGTCTCCCGAGATCTCAATCTAAGAATTCACCGCCCCCGGCGGCCATATTACCGGAGGCCACCGCATTGTAGCAATGGATTTGCTGGGCCTCTGGGCTTTCACAAGATGCAGGCGGAGCCCCGAGTACCACCGCCGAACCAGCCGCACCAGCCTGGGATGAGATTTCCTGGAGCCACCGCACCTGCCGCACCAGCCTGGGATGGGAGTCATATCACCGGAATACCGAACATCTACTGTGACCCCCACTCCGCCAGCGCTTCTGATCCCACCGGTAAGCTGAATTCAGACTGTAAGATGGACCCCATTTGACACATTAATTTTTTTTCCCTATTTTCCTTCTAAAAATTTGAAGTTCGTCTTATGGTCCGGTGTGTCTTATAGTCCAAAAAATACGGTACACGGAAACCTCGATGTAAACCCTCAGCATAGAGTGCAGGATAAATGTGAGCCGAGCCTTACTGCGATCTTTGGGAGACAAAGCAGGTGAAAAATTGTTTTTTTATTCTCCGGGTCTTTATAGGGTTTTTATGTTTGGCTGTTGTCACACACTAAAAGACACTTTTTATTGCAAAAACTAGTTTTTGCATCACCATATTTTGAGAGCTATAATTTTTCCAAATTTTGGCAAACAAGAGTTATGTGAGGTGTTGTTTTTTGCAGGACGAGTTGATATCTTTATTGGTATAGTTTTTGGGCACATGACATCTTTTTACCGCCTTCTATTTTGATATTTGGAAGACAGAATGATCAAAAAACAGCAATTCAGGAATTTTTTTTTTTTAATACCGTATCACGTGTGGTAAAATTGATAAGTCAGCTTTATTCTTTGGGTCAGTGCGATTACAGGGATACCATATATCTCTTTTATGTTTTGGTGCTTTTACACCGGTCTGCAAACCCTGTCTTATGAGGAAAGGTTGCAGGATTTGAGAATGTTTAGTTTGCAAAAGAGAAGACAGAGAGGAGACTTAATAGCTGTCTACAAATATCTAAAGGGCTGTCACATTGTAGAAGGATCAACTTTATTCTCATTTGCACAAGGAAAGACTAGAAGCAATGGGATGAAACTGAATGGGAGGAGACACAGATTAGATATTAGAAAAAACTTTAGAGTGATCAATGAGTGGAACAGACTGCCTCGAGAGGTGGTGAGTTCTCCTTCAATGGAAGTCTTCAAACAGAGGCTGGACAGACATCTGTCTGGAATGATTTAGGGAATCCTGCTTTGAGCAGGGGGTTGGACCAGATGGCTCAGGAGGTCCCTTCCAACTCTACAATTCTATGATTCTACACTATAAAAACATTTATAGAAAAAAAGAATTATTTTTACATCGCTTTATTCTGAGAGCTTTAACTTTTTTATTTTTCCGCTGATGAAGCTGTATGGTGGATTGTATTTTGCAGGAAAATATGACATTTTCAGAGATACCATTTTCATTTACATTTATATTTTTGATCACGTTTTATTCCACTTTTTATTTGGCGGTACGATGATAAATCATAATTTTTTTGCCTTTTTTTTAATCTTTTTTTACAGTGTTCACTGAAGGGGTTATCTAGTGGGACAGTTTTATAGCCCGGGTCTTTCCAGACACAGCAATACCAAGTATGTGCACTTTTTGTTTATTTTTGTTTTTACATAAATGTAGTTATTGGATTAATATCTTTTCATTTTTGTTATTCAATTTGTGATTTTTTTTATATTTTTACAATTTGTTATCTTTTTCTTTTTTACACTGGATCGCACGTCAATTTTCCCTGCCCTGATCGCTGAACTAGTACTCAGCAATGCTTTTTCATTGCCGGGCATTAGATCTGGGCATTGCAGGCAGAGAGCAAGCGTGTCAGCTCCTGCACTGAGCAGCAGCTTTCAGGCCACTATTCCTGGGTGATCCCACGATTATCTTTTGGCCTGGAGTCACTATGGAAACCATCAGCACAACGTGATCGCAATCGCGTTGTGCTGATGGGAGCAGAGAGGTAGCTCCCTCTCTCTGCGATGCCCATTGATGTTGCTGTCACTATTGACAGCGGCATTAAGGAGGTTAAAGGCCCGCGATCGGTGCCAGGACCGATCGTGAGTGAGGCTGTAGGGTGTCAGCTCTCACATAGAACTGACACTCGTATTCGATTGCCGCAGCACTCAGCATGAGCCCGCACGATTGGGAAGAAGTATATGGACGGCGGTTTGCGGGAACGTATATGTACGGCACATGTCGGGAAGGGGATAAAGAAGTTCTCACAAAGCTCCATCAATGGAAAAGTAAAAAGTTATGGCTGTCAGAATATGGTGACTCAAAAACAATATATTTATATAAAAGTGTTTGTGTTGAGCAAAATTAATAAAATATATAGAAATTTGGTATGTTCAAAGAAAAATGTGCTGTTTTTTCTCTTAGCAAAATGAGTTAATAAAAATTAAGCAATAGGTTATTTGCACCCCAAAATGGGATCGTTAAAGATTACGATTCATCCTGCAAAAACAACCTCACACGTGACAACGTTGCATGAAAATAAGTTACTGGTTTTGAAATGAACTAATGGTAAAAAGGAAAAGAGAAAAAGGCACAAACTATGCTCAGGAAATATAAGATATAACAATAGACACTTTTTGAAGGACCAGAGCACCCAGCAGTCTATTCAGATTTATATGTACATTGTAATAAAGGTCGCTATTCACATTAGACATTTGTCATTGGCTTTCATTCACTGACTTGATGTTTAAAATGCAAATAGGATACGTTATTGACTTAAGGAGGACAGAGAGAATATCTTAAAATTAGCGATGCCACATTTACCATCATTGCCATCATTTTTCAAAAGGGATGGTTTGGACAGAATGCAAGAGGGATTAGAGAATGAATAGTAGACATGGAGGTCTTAGGCCCTGTGCACATGGTGCAGATTCTGTGCAGTTCTGCAGCAGATTTGGCCCTGCAGAACTGCACGTGATTTACAGTACCATAAGGCTATGTAAAACAAAAAACGCTGTGCACATGCTGCAGATTTTTCCACGCAGATTTGGTGCGGAATGTGTAGATTTAGCGCAGATTTAGTGCAGTTTTTGTGCGGATTTCCCCTGCAGTTTTCACCTGCAGATTTCTATAATGGAGCAGGTGGAAAACCGCACAAAAGAAGCAACATGCTGCTTCTTTTGGCTGTGTGCACACGCGGATTTTGCTGCGGTTCCGGCCCTGCAGAACTGCAGCAGAACTAAATGTGATGTACAGTACCATGATTCCCTATGGGAATCAAAAACCGCAGTGCAGACGGTGCGGAATTTTCCGCGCGGATTATCTGCGGTTTTCAATCCGCAGAAAGAATTGACATGTCAATTCTTTCTGCGGATTCTCCTGCGGTTTGCCATCTCCTCCATTGAGGAGATGAAAAACCGCAGGGCAAAACCGCAGAGCAATCCGCAGGTAAAACCGCAGGTCTTTTGACCTGCGGTTTCACCTGCGGATTTTACAAAATCCGCGCGGATGAATCCGCACCTAATCCGCAGCGTGTGCACACAGCCCTTAGGCCCTGTGCACACGGTGCAGATTCTGTGCAGTCCTGCAGCAGATTTGGCCCTGCAGAACTGCAGCAGAACTAAATGTGATGTACAGTACCATTTAAGGCAATGTAAAACAAAAACAGCTGTGCACATGCTGCAGATTTTTCCACGCAGATTTGGTGCGGAATAAGGCTGAGTTCACACGTACCTTTTTTTTGCGTTTCCTTGGCGGTATTTTCCGCGCGTTATTGCCGCGAAAACGCGAAAAATAAGCATCCCATGCATTCCTATGGGATTCCACAATGCTGTGCTAATGCTGCGGTTTTTACCGCGGCGGAATCGCTTCACAGTAAAAATCGCAGCATGCTCATTAATTTTGCGGAACCGCGGCGATCCCGCACCCATAGGAATGCATTGTTCTGCTTACTTTCCGCATGTGGCTGTGCCCACCATGTGAAAAGTAAGGCCTCTTTCACACATCAGGTTTTCGCCGTCAGGCGCGATCCGGCGCTTTTGACAGAAACCGGATCCGGCGAAATGCAATGCCGGATCCGGTTTCCCCCCCATTGACTTGCATTTGCGCCGGATCGCGCCGGATGGCCATGCGTTTCATCCGGTTTTCGCCGGATCCGGCAATGTGTCGCGATCCGGCGTCTGGAAAAAACAGCTATTGTGACGTTTTTTGTCTCCGGCGAAAAAGCCGGACACGCCGGATCCGGCGCGTCCGGCTTTTTCACACAATGAAAGCCTATGAGCGCCGCAATGCGCCGGATCCGGCGAAAGCCGGATCCGGTTTTTTGGTCTGAGCATGCTCAGTAGCTCTGCCCACAAGACATATATAAAAGCAAGACAGTGGGACCCACAGCCACACCCAACATGCCACCCAAGAAAGCAACCAAGCGAAGCAGGAGAAGGCAGGAGACCACTGCAGCACCATCAGCACCACAACCACCCCAAATGGAGCAGCAAATGCAACATGCTGAGGAGGGGAGGCCAGCAGCAGATGAGAGACGGTAATTATCAAATCCCCCATTCCTCCAAACTAGGGCTATTGAATATCAAGATATTCATTGGCCCTTTGTTTCTCTTTATTCAACAGCCGCCCAATAGATGCAGCAGCAGCAGCAGCAGCAGCAATGGCAGCAGCTGGAACACCACCCACAGCCATGGAGTGTGGCCACCAGGAAGACAGCACATCATCTTCTGGGAGCCCTCCCTCGCATCGTCAGCGTTTGACGGTAAGTTTTTATTTCCAAAATCCATCTTCTCTGTAATATATGTCTATTCATTGCCTTTTATTTCAAAACAGGATTCACAAGATGAAGAGGAGCTCCCAGAAGAAGAAGGAAGGGGTGGACAGACACCTGGAGTGGGCTCACAATTGGTAAGTTTTTTGCATCAAACGCAGAAACACAACATCACACTACACACAACACATAGAAAACAATGTTCTGCAGACCACACACAGCAAACAAATGCCTACATCCAAAGACATAACATTTTTTGTTTTCTTCTCTAGTCTTCCCAATCTGGTGCTCGGCCAAGAGATCCTCGCAGTGCCTCCCAGGGTCGTCGGCGACAGCAACGCGGCGGTCACCAGCGTGTAAGTATAAATATTTTTGCTTTGCTTTTTTGCACTTTTTATTTCATTTCTTATGTGGAGGCGTTATTTTTGTCTTTTTCTTTAACAGCCTTCACAGCGTGCTCCCGACTCTGACGGTGAGGATGGAGGACTCGATGTGGACCACCTCATCGATCTCGTCCGAGAAAGGGAGCCGCTCTGGAATATGGCTGACCGCCGCCACGCTGACCTTATCGTTACCCGACGACTCTGGGAGGAAATCTGTTCGCTCCTTGTGGGCCGCTGGGAGGACCTCGATGTTCGGGCCCAGATTACAGAGCGTAAGCATATACAGTACCGGTTGCTTGATGTAAACCAGTGTTTCCCGAACTCCAGTCCTCGTGGTCCCCACGGATCATGTGTTCAGGATTTCTATTTACTATGGAAATCCTGAAAACATGACCCCTGGGGACCATGAGGACTGGAGTTTGGGAAACACTGATGTTGTATACTAACCACTCCTTTCTCGTTTCAGGGAACAGAATTGTGAATCGGTGGCGGTCTGTGAGGGATCGTTTCAAGAAGGAGTTCAATAAAGAGATGCGGGCCCCGAGTGGATCTGGAGGACGCAGGAGCAAGTACAAGTACGCAGAAGCCCTGTCGTTCCTCCGGGAAACAATGGTCACCAGAAGGTAAATATTACACACCACATGTGAAAACAAATGTGTAAATTTTTTTTTCAGCCAGGGCTATACCATGTCAGTATTTTAATTGTTTTTTTTTCTCTTTATTCCACAGCACGGTGAGCAGCACTCGGGAGCCTGCACGATTGGACCCTTCTGAGGCGATCCCTGAGGAGACCGGCACCGAGGGACACTTCGACCGCCCCGGTACATCTGCACCTTCCCAGCCTTCCCACACATTCGACCCATCTGTCCCATCCACCAGCACAGGAGCATCGTGGCCGCCTACATTACATGAAGCTGCTGGTGAGGAGATCGCTTTCCCTTTACCCCACCCTTCCGCCCCTGCCACCTCTAGTACACCTGCGGGTACTGGGCGGCAGCGGCAGAGGGGTCAGGAAAAGACTTATGCGCCAGAGTTCTTGCATCTGAATGCATCTTTCCAGAACTGTCTAAAAGTCTTGTCAGAGCAAATCTCCGCAGGCTATCAGCAGATCAACTCCAGCATTCTGGAGGTGAAGACACTTCTGCAAACCATGCATTCAGAAGCAAGATCTTCGCCAAACCACACCTTTTTCAGGTCTGTTGTGGAGCGCATGGAAACGCTCTCTCCTGCCCAGCAGATGCATGTAATGCATTCATGCCACGCTGCTCTCCAGCAAGTTACCTCCCAACCTCCTCCTCCCACCACAGTAGTTCCTCCACCTGCACCCCCTCCAGCCACTTTCCATCCTCCCCCTCCTATTACATCTACACCCCCTCCAGCCACTTTCCATCCTCCCCCTCCTATTACATCTACACCCCCTCCAGCCACTTTCCATCCTCCCCAGCACCATCCACCTCCCCAGCACCATCCACCTCCCCAGCACCATCCACCTCCCCAGCACCAGCAACCTCCCCAGCACCAGCAACCTCCCCAGTACCAGCAACCTCCCCAGTACCAGCAACCTCCCCAGTACCTGCAAACTCCCCAGTACCAGCAACCTCCCCAGTACCAGACATCTCCCCACTTCCAGCAACCTGCCCCGTACCAGACATCTCCCCACTTCCAGCAACCTGCCCCGTACCAGACATCTCCCCACTTCCAGCAACCTGCCCCGTACCAAACTCCTTCCCCATACAACTTGCCATCAACATCATCTGCTCCTACAGTCCCTGCCCAACCCTCCACTCCACCACCCACCACCTCTTCTGCTTCCCACATGTCCACCCATTCTGTAGTTTTTTCCACACCTTCACCTCTAACTGTTCCTTCCCCACCACGATCCCAGTCCTCTCTCCACACTCCCAGTGTCGAAGTGTCCCGCAGCCCCTACAGCAGTATTTCCACCACACACTACACAGATTTATAATGTGTGTATTTAAATAAAAATGACCAGTTTTATGGTTTCAGTTTTATAGTTTCAAAGTTTTATTAAACAAGTTTATTAAAATTTTAAAAAAGTTTACTAAAAAAAACATTTTTCAATAAAAGTTAAATTATTTTACACTGGTTGTCTGTCATTTCTTTCTGCGGCGAAAAAGGTTAAATACAGGGTATTTAAAAGGTGAAATGGTATTCAAAACTAGGTATATAACTGTGGGTAAATTTTAGCTTTTTGCCACAGTTGTGTTCCTGGTTGTGTTTGAAGCAAAGTATTTCACCTAAAAAGTTGTGTTTATTGTTGGTGATTTCCTAACAATGTACACAACTTTTGTTAAAAGGTGAAATACTTTGCATAAAACACAACCAGGTACACACCTGTGGCCTAAAGCTAAAAATAGAGACCATGACAAGATAGCCAACTTTGGTTGGCAAAGGTATATACTGTTGGTACAGAAGGTACACAAGTTTGGTTGGACACAAATCTTTCACACTCTGTCATCCTGCCAGTGTACTCTGCCTTGAGGTGACATAAAGTATAGTGCAAAATTGTCCCTCATTACTGAAACCGTCACAGAACTTCTAGTGGTAATGTCATGGTAATCTTGCAAGGTGGTTTCTTCAGAGGTGTCCTCAATGGAAATGGGTTCCTTGCAGATAACAAAATTGTGGAGTACCACGCACGCTTTGATCACCTCGTCCACAGTTTCTGTCTTGAGGTTGATCGCAGTCAATAGGACCCGCCATTTGGCTGTCAGAATACCAAAGGTACATTCAACCATTCTTCTTGCTCTTGTGAGGCGGTAATTAAAAATGCGTTTTGGTCTTGTCAATCCTCTGCTAGAGTACGGTTTCAAAAGGTGTTCTGACAGCTGGAAGGCTTCATCCCCTACACAGACAAATGGCATAGGTGGACCAGATGTTTGCGGCAGCGGTCTAGGTGGTGGGAACTGGAAGGTGTTTCCATACAGTTTACGCCCCATGGCAGACAGTTTGAAAACTTGAAAGTCATTGGAGCGGCCATAGGCCCCAATATCAACCGCAATAAATTTGTATTCCGCGTCAGCGATGGCCATGAGGACAATTGAAAAATATTTCTTGTAATTGAAATATTCCGATCCCGATCCAGCTGGCTTTACAATGCGGATATGTTTCCCGTCCACAGCGCCCAAGCAGTTTGGAAACTGACATATCTGTTGAAACTTGTCAGCAATTTCAATCCACCTCTCTGTTGTGGGCTCTGGTAAAAACTCTTCAGCTAAGGAGTCCCACAGTGCACGGCATGTGTACTTCACAATTCCAGATATGGTGGAAATCCCGAGTCTGTACTGGAAATGCAGTGACGAAAGGGATTCTCCAGTTGCAAGAAATCTGTGGGGAATTAAAAAACAATAAATTAGTTTTAAATCACAGCATTACATACCAAAACTGACCTATAACACTTGGAGATACAAACTACCACCAACAAGATTGCAGTGAAAGTGTGCTCTGATGCGAGCATATCCAATAAATGTGGCTTACCTTAAAGTCACCATCAGACGCTCTGCGGGTGAAACAGAGAAGCCGCAATAGGTGTCCGCTTTTCTTATGAGGTGTGCAATGCGCTCCACCAAGTAATCAAAATTCTCCATTTTCATCCTAACATATCCAAAAAATTTATCCGGGTTTCGTCGAAGGTCCATGCATAGTGTAGAATAGACCCCACGCGTCATTCTCTTGGCTGTGATGGGGTGGATCCACAAACGTCGTCTACGATGCCTGATGCGCTGCTGTCTCGCTCTCTCCTTCTCCAGAACAATCACCCTCAAACGATTTGCCTCCGCTGTAAAATCCGCCAAATTCTTCAAAATATTTCCAATGACAACATCCATCTTCGCCAGTAACTTGCTCTTCTCTCCAACCTGCACTTTCTCCTCTACAACCTGTCAAAGAAGGGCTGTAGGAACATGCTATATATAGTTTTCCAGTAGCCAATCCCGTTCGGAAGGCCACAAGGGTCAATTTTAAAAACCGGATCCGGCGTAATCCGTCGAAAAACGGATAGAAAAACGGATGAACCGGATGAGACGGATCCGGTTTTGTCTGTCAAGAAAAAGACGGATCCGGCAGAAAACCGGACCCGTCACATCCGGTTTTACGAAACAGTTGCCGGATCCGGAGTTCCGGCACGACGCCGGATCGCGCCTGACGCCGAAAACCTGATGTGTGAAAGTAGCCTAAGCAGAACATTTGCGGATGGTACCCACGGTCCGGAGGAGAGGAGACTGTCCTCCGGGCTTTGGGCACCATATCCCTGTAAAAAATAGAATTTAAAATAAAAAATATTGTTATTCTTACCTTCCGACGTCCCGAGCAGCCTTCCCGCCTCGCTCCACGCTCCCGGTTCCAGTAAGCCTTTGCGAGCGATGACGTCCGTTCTCGCGGGATCGCGAAGTCTCGCGGTCATTCGCGCGACGTCATAGTGAATGACCGCGAGACGTCGTGATCCCGCGAGAATGGGCGTCATCACGGTAATTGTCGCAAAGGATTACTGGGACCGGGAGCGTGGAGAGAGGCGGGAAGGCTGCGCGGGACGTCAGAAGGTAAGAATAACACCATTTTTTTATTTTTTTTTTACATTTTATCTTTTACTACTGAGGCTGCATAGGCGGCCTCAGTAGTAAAAAGTTGGTAACACTTGTCAAACACTATGTTTGACGAGTGTGACCAACCTGTCAATCAGTTCTCCAAGCGATGCTACAGATCGCTTGGAAAACGCTAGCAATTCTGCAAGCTAATTACGCTTGCAAAATGCTAGTTTTTCCACGGGAAAATCGCGGGAATTTAAAATGCGATTTTCCCGCGGAGTGGAATTCCGGAATTCTCGTGGTAATTTCCGCGAGAGTTCCGCTACGTGTGAACCCAGCCTAAGGCTATGTGCACACGGTGCGGATTCTGCTGTGGAATTTTCCGCGCAGATTTTGCTAAATCTGCAGGTAAAATTACCTGCGTTTTACCTGTAGTTTAAGGCTGAGTGCACACGTACTTTTTGGCCCTGCGGATTTTTCCGCGCAGAATGGAAGAAATCCGCAGGTCAAATGACCTGCATTTTTCCTGCGGATTTCTTCCATTTTTGATGCGGTTTTCGTGCGGTTTTTGTGCGGTTTTCCATCGCGGTTTTCCCCTTGCGGATTTGGTGACAGGGGAGATGGAAAACCGCACAAAAGAAGTAACATGCTGCGGATTTTGTACCGCGGGAAAACCGCGCGGAAAAATCCGCAGCGTCTGCACAGCGTTTTTTTTTTACATTGATTTTAAGGCTACTGTACATCACAATGCAGAAATGCAACGTTTCTGCACGGTAAAATCCGCTGCGGAACCGCTACAAATCTGCATCGTGTGCACACAGCCTTAGTGGAGTTTTAGTGCAGATTTTGTGCAGATTTTGTGCAGATTTCCCCTGCAGTTTTCACCTGCAGATTGTGAGGCTGTGTGCACACGCTGCGGATTATGTGCGGATTCATCCGCGCGGATTTTGTAAAATCCGCAGGTGAAACCGCAGGTCAAAAGACCTGCGGTTTTACCTGCGGTTTTGCCCTGCGGTTTTTCATCTCCTCAATGGAGGAGATGGCAAACCGCAGGAGAATCCGCAGAAAGAATTGACATGTCAATTCTTTCTGCGGATTGAAAACCGCAGATAATCCGCGCGGAAAATTCCGCACCGTCTGCACTGCGGTTTTTGATTCCCATAGGGAATCATGGTACTGTACACCGCAGCAAAAACTGCTGCGGGTCCGCAGCGGCCAAAACCGCTGCGGAACCGCAGCAAAATCCGCAGCGTGTGCACACAGCTTTATAATGGAGCAGGTGGAAAACTGCAGCAAAACTGCACAAAAGAAGCGACATGCTGCTTCTTTTATTCCGCACCAAATCTGCGCAGAAAAATCTGCAGCATGTGCACAGTGTTTTTTGTTTTACATAGCCTTAAATGGTACTGTACATCACGTGCAGTTCTGCAGGGCCAAATCTGCTGCAGAACTGCACAGAATCTGCACCGTGTGCACAGGGCCTAAAAGAAGCAGCATGTCGCTTCTCTTGTGCGGTTTTGCTGCAGTTTTCCACCTGCTCCATTATAGAAATCTGCAGGTGGAAACTGCAGGGGAAATCCGCACAAAAACTGCTCTAAAACTGCAGGTAAAACGCAGGTCATTTTATCTGCAGATTTAGCTAAATCTGCGTGGAAAATTCCACAGCAGAATCCGCACCGTGTGCACATAGCCTAGTCATTAGACCAGCTGAATATATTCAGCCTCAACAATAATGTTTAACGGAAGAGAAGCGTGATCTGCTAACCTAAAGATATAAGTCACCCATACAAAACTACTGTAAAAAGTTACTTACTCTAAGGGTATGTGCACACGCTGCGGATTCTGCTGCGGATTGATCCGTGCGGATTTAGCAAAATCCGCAGGTCAAAAGACCTGCGGTTTATCTGCGGATTAGCCTGCGGTTTTGCCCTGCGGTTTATCACCTCTACAATGGAGGAGATGGTAAACCGCTGCAGAATCCGCAGAAAGAATTGACATGTCAATTCTTTCTGCGGATTAGAAACCGCAGCAAATCCGCACCGTCTGCACTGCAGTTTCCATTTCCCATAGGATATTATGGTACTGTACAGTCATGGCCAAAAGTTTTGAGAATGACACAAATATTATATTTTCACATGATCTGCTGGCCTCTGGTTTTTATGTGTGTTTGTCAGATGTTTTTATCACATACAGAAATATAATTGCAATCATATTATGAGTAGCAAAAGGTTATATTGACAGAATGAGTTAATGCAGCAAGTCAATATTTGCAGTGCTGACCCTTCTTCTTCAGGACCTCAGCAATTCTCCCTGGCATGCTCTCAATCAACTTCTGGATCAAATCCTGACTGATAGCAGTCCATTCTTGCAAAATCAATGCTTTTATTTTGTCTGAATTTGAAGGTTTTTGTTTGTCCACCCGTCTCTTGATGATTGACCACAAGTTCTCAATGGGATTAAGATCTGGGGAGTTTCCAGGCCATGGTCCCAAAATCTCTATGTTTTGTTCCCTGAGCCATTTAGTTATTACCTTTGCTTTATGGCAAGGTGCTCCATCATGTTGAAAAAGGCATTGTTGATCGCCAAACTGCTCTTGGACGGTTGGGAGAAGTTGCTCTTGGAGGACATTCTGGTACCATTCTTTATTCATGGCTGTGTTTTTAGGCAAGACTGAGAGAGAACCCATTCCCTTGGCTGAGAAGCAACCCCACACATGAATGGTTTCAGGATGCTTGACAGTTGGCATGAGACAAGACTGGTGGTAGCGCTCACCTGGTCTTCTCCGAATAAGCCGTTTTCCAGATGTCCCAAACAATCGAAAAGGGGATTCACCAGAGAAAATGACTTTACCCCAGTCCTCAGCAGTCCACTCCCTGTACCTCTTGCAGAATATCAGTCTGTCCATGATGTTTTTCCTGGAGAGAAGTGGCTTCTTTGCTGCCCTCCTTGAGGCCTTGCTCCAAGAGTCTCCACCTCACAGTGCGTGCAGATGCACTCACACCTGCCTGCTGCCATTCCTGAGCAAGCTCTGCACTGCTGGCAGCCCGATCCCACAGCTGGAACACTTTTAAGAGACGGTCCTGGTGCTTGCTGGTCTTTCTTGGGCGCCCTGGAGCCTTTTTGGCAACAAGGGAACCTCTCTCCTTGAAGTTCTTGATGATGCGATAGATTGTTGACTGAGGTGCAATCTTTCTAGCTGCGATACTCTTCCCTGTTAGGCCATTTTTGTGCAGTGCAATGATGACTCCACGTGTTTCTTTAGAGATATCCATGGTTAACAGAAGAGAAACAATGATGCCAAGCACCAGCCTCCTTTTAAAGTGTCCAGTGGTGTCATTCTTACTTAATCATGACAGATTGATCTCCAGCCCTGTCCTCATCAACACCCACACCTGTGTTAATGGAGCACTCACTGAAACGATGTTAGCTGGTCCTTTTAAGGCAGGGCTGCAATGATGTTGAAATGTGTTTTGGGGGATAAAGTTCATTTTCTAGGCAAATATTGACTTTGCAAGTAATTGCTGTTAAGCTGATCACTCTTTATAACATTCTGGAGTATATAAAAAATTGCCATTAGAAAAAATGAAGCAGTAGACTTTGTAAAAACTAACATTTGTGTCATTCTCAACATTTGGCCATGACTGTATACCGCAGCAGAAACTGCTGCTGATCCGCAGGACCAAAACCGCTGCGGATCCGCAGCAGAATCCGCAGCGTGTGCACACACCCTAAGGCAATGTTCTCCAACGAGAAAATTTGGGGCTTGGAAGTCATTTGAGATTCTTGGGCCCACATGCATGGGGCTCCTCAGTTGTTTGCCATTGCTGATACTAACACTATGATGAAAGCTGTATCACTTGGTCATATCTTTAAAGGACTTTTTCTTTTTTTATACCGTCGCTCTATAGTATTTGAAAGTGGCTCTAAACCTTAACGGGCTGAGGACCATGACTCTTATGCAATCTAAATAATCACAGAGCATTAGAAAATAAAGGTTTAATCTCCTAAAGAAGATCGGATTCTTTGCTGCAACGAAGCTGTGAAACAGTCTATAAGGAACTATGTGGGTCCGTACACAGAGCTTGGCCTATGGACCTATAGACTTATTACTGAGTATGTAAACTGCTCTCTGCATACAGTGGGGGAAATAAGTATGTGATCCCGTGCTGATTTTGTAAGTTTGGCCATTGACAGACATGAATAGTCTATAATTTTAAGGGTAATTTAATTTTAACATTGAGAGATAGAACATGAAAAATAAAATCCAGAAAATCACATTGTATAAATTATATGAAATTATTTGCATTTTGCAGTGAGATATAAGTATTTCATCCCTCTGGCAAACAAGACATAATCCTTGGTGGCAAAACCCTTGTTGGCAAGTAGAGCAGTCAGACGTTTTTTCTAGTTGATGATGAGGTTTGTGCACATGTCAGGAGGAATTTTGGTCCACTCCTCTTTGCAGATCATCTCTAAATCATTAAGGTTTTGCGGCTGTTACTTGACAACTCAGAGCTTCAACTCCCTCCATAAGTTTTCTATGGAATTAAGGTCTGGAGACTGGCTAGGCCACTCCATGACTTTAATGTGCTTCTTTTTGAGCTACTCCTTTGTTGCCTTGGCTGTATGTTTTGGGTCATTGTCTTGCTGGAAGACCCAGCCACGACACATTTTTAATGTCCTGGCAGAGGGAAGGAGGTTGTCACTCAGGATTTTACGGTACATGGCTCCATCCATTTTCCCATTGATGCGGTTAAGTAGTCCTGTGCCCTTAGCAGAGAATCACCCCCAAAACGTAATGTTTCCACCTTCATGTCTGACAGTGGGGACGGTGTTCTTTATGTCGTAGGCAGCATTTCTCTTCCTCCAAACACAGCGAGTTAATGACAAAGACTTCAATTTTTGTCTCATCTGACCACAGCACCTTCTCCCAATCACTCGCAGAATCATCCAGGTGTTCATTGGCAAACTTCAGATGGGCCTGCACATGTGCCTTCTTGAGTAGAGGGACCTTGCGGGCACTGCAGGATTTTAAACCTTTACAGTGTAATGTGTTACCAATAGTTTTCTTGGCTACTGTGGTCCCAGCTGCCTTGAGATCATTAACAAGTTTCCGCCCGTGTAGTTTTAGGCTGATCTCTCACCTGCCTCATGATCAAGGATACCCCACGAGGTGAGATTTTGCATGGTGCCCCAGACTGGCGTCGATTGGCAGTCATTTTGTATTTCTTCCATTTTCTTGCTGTCTTACCAGCAGTTGTCTCCTTCTCACCCAGCATCTTACTTATGGTTTTGTAGCCCATTATAGCTTTGTGCAGGTCTATGATCTTGTCCCTGACATCCTTACAAAGCTCTTTGGTCTTGCCCATGTTGTAGAGGTTAGAGTCTGACTGATTAATTGAGTCTGTGGACTGGAGTCTTTGATAAACGTGACTATGTAAGACATCTGTCTTTAATGCAGGTAACGAGTTGATTAGGAGAGTCTAACTGGTCTGTAGGAGCCAGAACTCTTAATGGTTGGTGGAGGATCAAATACTTATTTCTCACTGCAAAATGCAAATAAATTTATATAATTTATACATTGTGATATTCTGGATTTTATTTTTCATATTCTATCTCTCAGTGTTAAAACTAAACTACCCTTAAAATTATCATGTGTTTGTCAGTGGGCAAACTTACAAAATCAGTGTAAGGCTATGTGTACGCGTTGCGGAATTGCCGCGGAGATTTCCGCGGGAAATCCGGAATTTCATTCCGCGGGAAATATGCAAGAAAACTGCATTTTAATTCCCGCCTATTTCCTGCGGAAAAACTAGCGTTTTGCAAGCGTAATTAGCTTGCAGAATTCTAGCATTTTCCAAGCGATCTGTAGCATCGCTTGGAAAACTGATTGACAGGTTGGTCACACTCGTCAGTGTTTGACGAGTGTGACCAACTTTTTAATATTGAGGCTGCCTATGCAGCATCAGTAGTAAAAAGATCTAATGTTAAAAATAATTTTAAAAAATGGTGTTTTTCTCACCTTCCGGCATCCCGCACAGCATTCCCGATCATCGCTATGGTCCCGGCAGGTCCCTTTCCCAGTGATGCATTGCGACAATGACCTTTGATGACGTCGCGGTCTCGCGAGACTGCTACGGTGTCGCGAGACCGCGACGTCATCAAAGGTCATTGTCGCAATGCAGCACTGGGAACGGTAGTTGCCGGGAGCATCGCTGAGGCCTGGTGATGCTGCGAGGGACATCGGAAGGTGAGAATATGATGATTTTTTTTATTTTAATTCTATTTTTTACAGGGATATGGTACCCAGAGCATGGAGGAGAATCTCCTGTCCTCCAAACCGTGGGTACCATTCGCAAAGGTTCTGCTTACTTTTCGCATGGTGGGCACAGCCACATGCGGAAAGTAAGCAGAACAATGCATTCCTATGTGTGCGGATTTTCCCGCCATTCCGCACAAAGAATGAGCATGCTGCGCATTTTTCCGCGATGCAAATCCGTCGTGGCAAAATCGCGCGTTTAAAATCGCCGCGAAAATGCAAAAAAAGCTACGTGTGAACAGAGCGACCTGCCTTGTGTGCTGTTCCCTGCGCTTGTACCACATGGTTTCTGTCCAAACTCACTGCATCTGTAGGTTCCCTCAGCCGTTTCACCCTGGCCCTGAGGGTATCTTCCCACGCGATGAGTTGCCACATACTGGAACCACTATTGGCCCCCCTACTTGTATCAGCCCGCTGCTGTGGTGTCCTGATGTGGATGGCTGGGCTTTACTCCTTCAACATTGCGTGACTGCTGTGGTGTCCAGAGCCTATAGCCCCTGTGGATGGTTCGGGCGTCCCTCGCCCTCTGCCTCTATCCTAACACCTACACTCACTTATCAAACAGTAGTCCCTCCTACTGTTAACCGTGTACTTACGCTATCTAAGAGCTGTGGGGCCCTAAAATGTCCCCCATCTAGTGGCCAATTCTACAAATTGCACTTTCCCTAGCTTTGTACAAAGCAGCACATGAATTTACATTTAACACTTAAGGTAATACACAAAATAGTGTAGCAATACTAGTAAAATGTGAGTAAAGGGCCTGTCACACTAAGCAATATCGCTAGCAATATCGCTTTAACGTCACTGGTTTTTGTGACGTTATAGCGATATTGCTAGTGATATCGCTATGTCTGATACTTACCTCCGGCCGCACCCCCGCTGGTTATCACTGATCGCGCGAGAACGTCCTGGACCGTTTCTCGTCGTCAGCTTCCTGCTGGGATTCCTGTGGCGCCGACGAGCGACGCGTGGACGCAGGCTGGAGGACGTCAGGATCGCCTCGTCTGACAGGTAAGTAACGACCCCCGACCACTGCTATGTCGCTGGTGAGATCTGCCTGTGTGGAAGCTCACTAGCGACCACTTAGCGATGCACCAGCGATCCTGACTGCGTCATATCGCTGGTCGGGATCGCTGGTGCATCGCTAAGTGTGACAGTACCTTAAGAAGTAAAGAGGGAGAACAATAACATCTTCCATTCCCTTACATCAGCAAGGGATCAAATACTTTTTCCCTAACTGTATGTCCCTGGAGGAGCTATACACTTCAAAGCAGTGTTACAAGTGATCAGTGGAGCTCAGGATCTGGACTCCAACTGATTAGCAGAACTCATTACAAATAAAAACTTTTTTCAAATTATATTTACCCTATAAAAAGGACCTTTTAGCAGTTGTAGCATGTTAAACTGGCTACATTGTGGATTAGTGACTGCAGAGATGAATAGTTTAATTTTTTCATCTCCGTTGTGGAGATATTAGCTTATAAACTTTATATGTTAATTTCCACTTTAACCATTGAGGCATTGGCAGAGATTTCATCTACGGGACATGTAATTTTTCCCCTGCATGACATTAGACCGATCATAAACACTAGGTGTCATGCAGGAACAAAAAGAACACATCCCCAGAGAATGTCTGACCTGGCTTTCTTTGTGTGAGACATGTAATGACACATACCTGGTCTCTTCAGTGATCTGACTGATGGAATCTACTGTGGAGAGTAGAGCAGAGCTATGTGTGATTGCAAAGACTTTTTGCAACTTTCGTCTGATGGCACGGTTAGCTCTGCTCTACTCCCACTCTCTCCATACTCACTTCTGTGAGATGAAAGCTGCAAGAGATGTTTGTGATGATGTAGGTACGTGGGCCGACTGGGGGGTGACCCCTTTCTTTGCCGCGAACAGACTTGAGACAGAGTCCAAGGTGCGTCCAACAGGTCCTCTTTATCTCTTTATTGGTCGTACTCTCACGACCCGCAGCACCACACAGCAGCTGCACGACAAACTCCCCAGCACCACACAGCAGCTGCTTGACTCCGCACACATGCCCGGGTACCTTCACTTGCCTCCTGTCCTCTATGACGTCCCTTGCGGCTCTTTCACTGTGGCTGCCCCAGGCCTACCACCACAACGCTTTGCCTGCCCGAGTCCGTCCGTCTTGTGGTACCCCCAGGCTCTCTGTCTGCGGCTTCTCCTGTCAGGGTCACCCCCCCACGACCGTCTCTATTGTCAGTCCCTTCCGGAGCTTTCGTCTCCTGCTTCAGTCTTCTTCTCTCCTTAGCTCCTCTCCCTGGACTGACCCTTCTAGAACTCTCTGCCTTCTATATATCCCCTATCTCACTGGAAATTCCCCTCTAGAGTTCCTGTAACCCCGCCCCCATGACTGTGCATTTTCGTAGCCATAAGCTGATGTTAAGCCCTGCTCTCACTGCTCCCTGCTCCCATCTATAAATGCAACAGTCCACCTAAAGCACACCATACCTTTACCTTCCCACTGCAGACAGGTCCGTACGTCAGACCACTTCCCCTACACTCTCCCTTCCTTTGTCCATTGTCATCCCCGACAATCACATTCTCCTTTGTCGTTCTGAAGCTTCCCCACCTTCTTTTGTCGGACCGGTTGTTGAGCCAGGCCCGTCATACGTGGTGGGCTGAACCAAACCGGGATCACCATGCTCTGAGTAGCTTATGGCTTACTCACCAGTGCGTACGCCACTTTGACAATTCCTTTAGGTTGGGTTAGGACCACCTGGACTACTCTACAGGTGCGTACCCCCCACTTTTCTCCCCTTCTGTAACACCTTACAATTTGGAGCTCAATGACCGAGGCCCTAACCTACCAGGTCATCGTCAGGCTTCCTCCTTTTCCTTTGGGGGTGTTTGTGGTACTGGGGACCTGACCTAGGGTCCGGTGTCTGTTTCAATCTCATCTGTCTCTTTGTCCTATCAAATTAAATAAGTCATGGATGGCGTTTCTCTTCATACTTAGTACCGGGGACCTGTTGAACATTTTCATTTTTTTGATGCAAATAACATTTCAAACAATTATACATAATTGCTACATGCACTATTTTTGACGGGCACAACATTTACCCTGTTTACTATTAGCAAACTACATTACTTAGCATCCTACCATACAATACTATATTTATACTACTCTCTATTCTCATTATCTATTCACTTTTTTTATTCCCAGTTGCATCTGTAACTATGGCAATCAATCAACATTATTATGCAACGTTTCAAACATTTATCAGCAAAACATTTTTTTAAACAGTGGTGCGCCCCCTTCCTTTGTGGGAAGCACTCCCATACATCCATGCTATATCAAGAGGTGGGGTCTCTTACCCCAAGGGGATGCGGAACAGTCCCTATGCTGCCCAACGGAACACAGCAGTCCCGGTAGTCCGTATTCATTGGTGCTCCCGGCCATCTCCTGATGGCCGATGTTCTGCCCATAGCAAGGAACACCACAGCCGTGGAGCTCCGGGATGCTTGAAGTGTTCTGGACCCCAAGAGTCCCTGGTGCCCGGGACCCAGGAGTCCTCTTTTCTTTATGGGGCCTCATACCCCTCGGGGTATGCGATGACCGATACAGCATAAGAACCCCGGGGGCAGTACTCCTTGTAGTAGGAGACTAGGTCTCCCTCCCGCAGAACCCGGCCGTGTCTGATGGAGGCCACATTAAGATATACCTTGTGGCCGGTTTCAGTGTCCCGGATAAAGCCATAGCCCTGTGCCATGTTGGTATGCACGAGCCGGCCGGTGGACCGGCAAGGCGGCCTCGCCTTTTTCGTGGAGCAGCACCCAGATCACCCACTCTTTGGCCTTTTTCTGCTCAATGACCTCCGCAACCCAGGTGGATGGTCCGGTGTAGGCTGTGTAGCCACTCGAGCAGGCCGCGGTCGGGGTCAAGAGCAGGGCAGGGTCGGCCGTAGGTGCCGGCAGACCAGCCGCAGCTGGAGCTGGGCGAAGGGCAGGGGCAGCCCTGAGTGCAACCGGTGCCACTGACGGGACAAAGGTGGCCGCGGTCACCGGCAAGTCGGCCACAGCCAAGGCCGGGGATGATGCAGCGGCAGCCGCAGGACAGGCTGCAGCCGGGACCGAGGAGGCCACAGGTACTGACAAGTAGGCTGCAGCCGAGGAGGGGGCAGCGGCGGCCACGGATGCCGGTGGGTAGGCCGCGGAGGCTGGCAGCTCGACTGCAGCTGCGTTCTGGAGCGGGGCCGAAGTGGCAGCAGGCCTCGATGGATAGGCCGCCGCTGTCAGATGGAACGCAGCAGGGGAGGCCGCGGGTTGGTTCCGCACCGGCGACGTGGGCTGATGCGCCGCCGGGCGGGGTGGGTCGGGGCCACAGGCGGAAGTGGTGATCGGCCCAGCGGAGGCCGCAGAGCCATCAGGAACCGGGGTCGCTGGAGGGCGGAAGGCCGCGCGGGGAGGTGGAGTGGCGAGAGCTGCCTACGGTGCCGCCGGCTGGGCCAAGGGAATGCTCACCTTCCCGGCGCCGCTTCTCCCGACAGGCCGTCCCGCAGCTCCTCCCGCAGCCGATGATCTTCACCCCGCCGTCCAGCAGGGCCAGCCTCCAGGCCCGGTGGTTCCGCGGGGAGACTCCAGGCTGCTTCTTCCAGCGGCTGTTCCAGATTGTCCAATGTAGCTGCAAACTGCCGTGACTCCTTCTGGCGCTGGTATGCCACAGCCATCCTGTCACGTCCAGCCTGATAAAAGTCAGCAATCCGGAGCACAGTCCAATTTGTTTGTAATCCACAGGGAAAATCTTCAACCCGTTCAGCTTGGGTACTTGGAATCTTCGGGGCAGGCTTACCGCTGAAGATGGTGTATTTGCGGTGATGATCCTGCCGACTACGCCAAATGTAGGTACGTGGGCCGACTGGGGGGTGACCCCTTTCCTCGCCGCGAACAGACTTGAGACAGAGTCCAAGGTGCGTCCAACAGGTCCTCTTTATTGGTCGTACTCTCACGACCCGCAGCACCACACAGCAGCTGCACAACAAACTCCCCAGCACCACACAGCAGCTGCTGGACTCCGCACACAGGTCTGGGTACCTTCACTTGCCTCCTGTCCTCTATGACCTTCCTCGCGGCTCTTTCACTGTGGCTGCCCTAGGCCTACCACCACAGTGCTTTGCGTGCCTGAGTCCGTCCGTCTTGTGGTACCCCCAGGCTCTCTCTCTGTCTGCGGCTTCTCCTGTCAGGGTCACCCCCCTGACTGACTCTATTGTCAGTATCTTCCGGAGCTTCCGTCTCCTGCTTCAATCTTCTTCTCTCCTTAGCTCCTCTCCCTGGACTGACCCTTCTAGAACTCTCTGCCTTCTATATATCCCCTATCTCACTGGGAATTCCCCTCTAGAGTTCCTGTAACCCCGCCCCCCATGACTGTGCGTTTTCGTAGCCATAAGCTGATGTTAAGCCCTGCTCTCACTGCTCCCTGCTCCCATCTATAAATGCAACAGTCCACCTAAAGCACACCATACCTTTACCTTCCCATTGCAGACAGGTCTGTACGTTAGTCCACTTCCCCTACACTGACACACAGCTATCCTCTATACTACACAGTAAATGCCTGAAGTCAGACCTCAGAGGAGAGCAGGGCTGTGTGTCCCTTTAAAAAAAAAAAAGAATAATTAAGCTACATTAAAAATATTGCTTCGTTTGTGAGATGAGCAAACACATTAAGCCCCTGGGAGAATTCAGGAAGTGCTCTAATAGCCAGGATACCACCCTGGCTCCGGCCTGGTTTGCTGAGTTTGCACATGCTCAGCTTCTCATAAATGTTAGTAGGCAGGCCCTATTGAAGTCAAATCTCTTCGAGATTTTGCAACTTTTCCTCCAACAGGGACACAAGCTTTAATTTGTGGCATGTGAAGTTTGGCTTTTCTACTGGTAAGTCTGTGAACATATAGCAAGAAATGCAGCTCACCAAATGGCTCCTGGCCTCTTCCATATTGAGATAAGGGAGAGGGGCCCCAAACTGTCCCTGAAATGGGGACCCTAACTATTTCTGTCCCAGGGGTATTCTTGAAGGTAAAGAGTCCTGCATATAAGACCTTACTATGCTCCTATTAATCCCTAATCTGTCCCCTCCCCCACACCATGGGGCATGAGACAGAAATGTATGGTAAACAAGACACAAAGACAAAAAACAGGGATAACTGAAAACCTCTACCATACAAAAGCTTTTACCAAAAATAGGGAAGAGGATAGGGATAGGGAGGAATTAACTAAATAAGAATAGGAACCAAAAGATAAACTACAGTTGTGGCCAAAAATATTGACACCCCTGCAATTCTGTCAGATAATACTCAGTTTCTTCCTGAAAATGATTGCAAACACAAATTCTTTGGTATTATTATCTTCATTTAATTTGTCTTAAATGAAAAAACACAAAAAGAATTGTCCTAAAGTCAAATTGGATATAGTTCCACACCAAACATAAAAAAGAGGATGGACAAAAGTATTGGCACTGTTCGAAAAATCATGTGATGCTTCTCTAATTTGTGTAATTAACAGCACCTGTAACTTACCTGTGGCACCTAACAGGTGTTGGCAATAACTAAATCACACTTGCAGCCAGTTGACATGGATTAAAGTTGACTCAACCTCTGTCCTGTGTCCTTATGTGTACCACATTGTGCATGGAGAAAAGAAAGAAGACCAAAGAACTGTCTGAGGACTTGAGAAACCAAATTGTGAGGAAGCATGAGCAATCTCAAGGCTACAAGTCCATCTCCAAAGACCAGAATGTTCCTGTGTCTACCGTGCGCAGTGTCATCAAGAAGTTTAAAGCCCATGGCACTGTGGCTAACCTCCCTAGATGTGGACAGAAAAGAAAAATTGACAAGAGATTTCAACGCAAGATTGTGCGGATGTTGGATAAAGAACCTCGACTAACATCCAAACAAGTTCAAGCTGCCCTGCAGTCCGAGGGTACAACAGTGTCAACCCGTACTATCCGTCGGCGACTGAACGAAAAGGGACTGTATGGTAGGAGACCTAGGAAGACCCCACTTCTTACCCCGAGACATAAAAAAGCCAGGCTGGAGTTTGCCAAAACTTACCTGAAAAAGCCTAAAACGTTTTGGAAGAATGTTCTCTGGTCAGATGAGACAAAAGTAGAGCTTTTTGGGCAAAGGCATCAACATAGAGTTTACAGGAGAAAAAAAGAGGCCTTCAAAGAAAAGAACACGGTCCCTACAGTCTAACATGGCGGAGGTTCCCTGATGTTTTGGGGTTGCTTTGCTACCTCTGGCACTGGACTGCTTGACCGTGTGCGTGGCATTATGAAGTCTGAAGACTACCAACAAATTTTGCAGCATAATGTAGGGTCCAGTGTGAGAAAGCTGGGTCTCCCTCAGAGGTCATGGGTCTTCCAGCAGGACAATGACCCAAAACACACTTCAAAAAGCACTAGAAAATGGTTTGAGAGAAAGTACTGGAGACTTCTAAGGTGGCCAGCAATGAGTCCAGACCTGAATCCCATAGAACACCTGTGGAGAGATCTAAAAATGGCAGTTTGGAGAAGGCACCCTTCAAATATCAGGGACCTGGAGCAGTTTGCCAAAGAAGAATGGTCTAAAATTCCGGCAGAGCATTGTAAGAAACTCATTGATGGTTACCGGAAACGGTTGGTCGCAGTTATTTTGGCTAAAGGTTGTGCAACCAAGTATTAGGCTGAGGATGCCAATACTTTTGTCTGGCCCATTTATGGAGTTTTGTGTGAAATGATCAATGTTTTGCTTTTTGCTTAATTCTCTTTTGTGTTTTTTCATTTAAGACAAATTAAATGAAGATAATAATACCAAAGAATTTGTGTTTGCAATCATTTTCAGGAAACTGAGTATTATTTGACAGAATTGCAGGGGTGTCAATACTTTTGGCCACAACTGTATCATGCACTACAGCAAACAACAGATCACTCCAACTACTCAGCTTTAGCACTTAGCACAGGAAGATGAATCTTTAACCAGCAAGGACTAAATGCCCAGAGCCAATACATATAGAGGGAGGGAGTAAATGAAAAGCAGTTGCAGCTGAGAACAACCAGGCTGTATGGTTCCAGCCAGCATGGTAAAAGGCCTTAACCTTCTCAGCACTGAAAGAAAGAAAATCCATTTAAAATATGACATGAATCACACCATCTCTAAAGAGGACCTGCTATTCATTACCCGACGTAATTTTTTAATTCCAGGTCCTCCATGGGCACATGACACTCTCGTGACAAGAATACTATATGCATGCACCAAAACTACTTGTTAATGGACATACTCATCTGCCCAAAGTCTTCTATAGGTTCAGTTAAATCTAAAGTCAATGTCTTTTTCATGGTACATTTCACATCCAGATCATTGTTCTACATGCAAACACAAAAAAATACTTATACTTATCTAGTTATATACAGAGTGTTCATCACCCAGGACTGCAGTGTTGGGTGGGAAGACAGATCCCTGTAGTGGGAACTTTGCAAATGTCTAATTTTAGGGACCAGCAGTCTCTGAGAGAAGCTTCAAAACATGTCACAGAACTATTTTAGTACTCGCTAAGTACAGCTATTGCGCAGTCTTTTATATTTCGACACTTACTAGCAGACAGGATGGTGGCTTTAGAGAAATTTTGTCGCTAATATTTATTTCACTGCAGAAGTGATTCACATTGTGGGGTGGTATGAAATGAAATATATTCAAAATGATATTTTTCGAGTGCATCCTATCAAATCATTTCTAGTCTAGGGATTCCTCACTTCTATACATATGTCCTTATGAGGCAGCAGTCTCACCTGAGCCCTGTTGCCTGAGCGGGGGCCACATTAGAAGATACCAACATTATATATAGCAAATGCTAGATAGGGCCCCATTTAAGATTTTCCGTATGAGCTCAGGGGCTTCAAGTTACACCTATCAGAGAGCTCTCCAGCATGCAAAGAGTTTCTTGGAAAAATAAAATGGCAAGAGAACGTCAATGTAGTTAACATTTCTTTTCTGGTCCAGAAGTTCATTGTACAGAGAATGTCTAACCAGATTGCTTGTTAATCTGAGTGTAGCTTGTGAAACATGAAATTATGGATTGCGGAGATGTAGGCCTGTTAATGTGCCTTCTAGTACAATCAGCTATTTGTGGTATTTAAAAAGCAGCCCTGAAATCATAGGTAGCATTTATCTGATAAACAAGAAAAATATGCTTATTTTTAGCACAAGAGGAACTTTGTATATAAACTAAGGGTATAAAACAAATGATTCATGGTCAACTAAACAAAATCTGAAATTAAAATGACTTGAAAAGGTATTCATGCCCCATGAACTTTTCCACACTTTTCTTTATAAAAAATAACTCAAGCTCTGAGGGTGTGTGCACATGCTGCGGTTCCGCAGCGGATTTGGCCGCTGCGGATCCGCAGCAGTTTTTGCTGCGGTGTACAGTACCATAATATCCTATGGATATCAAAAACCGCAGTGCAGACGGTGCAGATTTTTCCGCGTGGATTTGCTGCGGTTTCTAAACCGCAGAAAGAATTGACATGTCAATTCTTTCTGCGGATTCCACTGCAGTTTACCATCTCCTCCATTGTAGAGATGATAAACCACAGGGCAAAACCGCAGGCAAAACCGCAGGTCTTTTGACCTGCAGATTTACCTGCGGATTTTACAAAATCCGCGCTGCCAAATCCGCAGAGGATTCCGCAGTGTGTGCACGTACCCTGAATATTTCACTGATTGAGCACTGTTCAAAAGATCATCCAAAAATGGAAGTGGTATGGCACAACTGCAAACCTAGCAAGACATGGCCATCCACCTAAACTGACATCCCAAACAAGGAGAGCACTAATTAGAGAAGCAGTCAAGAGGCCCATGGTCACTCTGGGGGGCTGCAGAGATCCACAACTCAGGTAGGAAAATCTGCCTACAGGACAACTGTAAGTCATATACTCCAAAAATCTGGCCTTTATAGAAGAGTGGCAAGAAGAAAGCTATTTTTGAAAGCAAGTCCAGTGTGCAAAAAGTCATGTAGGGGACACAGCTAGCATGTGGAAAATGGTGCTCTAGACAGAGGAGATCAAAGTAGAACTTTTTGGGATAATTGCAAAACACTATGTGTGGCCGAAAACTAGCTCTGCACATTACTCTGAAAACACCATCCCCACCATCAAACATGGTGGAGGCAGCATCAAGCTGTCTAATGCTTTTCTTCAGCAGGGACAGGGAAGTTAGTCAAAGTTGATGTAAAGCTAAATACAGGGCAATGTTAGAGGCTGCAAAAGAATTGAGACTGGGGCATAGGTTCATCTTAAAGCAGGATAATGACCTTAAAGATACTGCCAGAGCTACAATGGAATAGTTTAGATCAAACCATATTCATGTGGTTGAATGACCCAATCACAGTCTAGACCTAAATAGCATTGAGAGCCTGTGGAAAGACTTGAAAGCTGCTGTTCACAGACGCCTCCATCCTATCTCACTGAGTTGTCCGCCTCTGTACACACTAGGTGGAGTTAACCCCATGTGTTCCTCTATTGTACCACCATATTACATCCGCCATTACCAAGCAGCAGTTTGTCATTTCTGCACGGTGGACTCCGGGTTGCGATTGCACTTTATTATATTTTATATTTAGTGTGATCCGCAACCCTAACAACATCTAAGTACCAATGCTTTCTGGCTGATGTTTTGGTCACTTTTGAATGTTGGTTGTGCTTTCACACTCGTGTTAGCATGAGACGGACCCTACAACCCACACAAGTGGCTCAGGTAGTGCAGCTCATCCAGGATGGCACATCAATGCGAGCTGTGGCAAGAAGGTTTGCTGTGTCTGTCAGAGTAGTGTCCAGAGGCTGGAGGCACTACCAGGAGATAGGCCAGTACACCAGGAAATGTGAAGGGGGCCGTAGGAGGGCAACAACCCAGCAGCAGGACTGCTACATCCACCTTTGTGCAAGGAGGAACAGGAGGAGCACTGCCAGAGCCCTGCAAAATGACCTCCAGCAGGCCACAAATGTGCATGTGTCTGCACAAACGGTTAGAAACGGACTCCATGAGGATGGTCTGAGGGCCCAACATCCACAGATGAGTGTTGTGCTCACAGCACAACACCATGCAGGACGCTTGGCATTTGCCACAAAACACCAGGATTGGCAAATTCGCCACTGGTGCACTGTGCTCTTCACAGATGAAAGCAGGTTTACACTGAGCACATGTGACCGACGTGACAGAGTCTGGAGATGCCGTGGAGAGAGATCTGTTGCCTGCAACATCCTTCAGCATGACCGGTTTGGCAGTGGGTTAGCAATAGTGTGGGGTAGCATTTCTTTGGAGGGCCACACAGCCCTCCATGTGCTCGCCAGAGGTAGCCTGACTGCCATTGGGTACCGAGATGAGATCCCAAGACTCCTTGTGAGACTATATACTGGTGCGGTTGGCCCTGGGTTCCTCCTAATGCAGGACAATGCCAGACCTCATGTGGCTGGAGTGTGTCAGCAGTTCCTGCAAGATGAAGGCATTGAAACTATGGACTGGCCCGCCCGTTCCCCAGACCTGAATCCGATTGAGCACATCTGAGACATCATGTCTTGCTCCATCCACTAACGTCACGTTGCACCACAGATTGTCCAGGAGTTGACGAATGCTTTAGTCCAGGTCTGGGAGGAGATCCCTCAGGAGACCATCCGCCGCCTCATCAGGAGCATGCCCAGGCGTTGTACAGTAGGGAGGTCATACAGGCACGTGGAGGCCACACATAATACTGAGCATCTTTTCCTTGTCATGAGGCATTTCCACTGAAGTTGGATCAGCCTGTAATTTGATTTTCCACTTTGATTTTGAGTATCATTCCAAATCCACACCTCCAAGGGATATTCTTTTTGATTTACATTGATAATTGTTATGTTTTATTGTTCTGAACACATTCCACTATGCAATGAATAAAAATTTGCAACTGGAATATTTCATTCAGAGATATCTAGGATGTAGAATTTTAGTGCTCCCTTTATTTTTTGAGCAGTGTATTTAAAATAATTACGAAATCATGTAGAATTTCCTTTACATGTCACAAATACTTGCTACTTTGTGTTGGCATATCACATAAAATCACAATAAAATACTTGTAAGTTTGTTGGTGAAAAAATAGGGAAAAAAATCTTTTTCAAGGCGCTTTTACCTAATCGTGGGGAATCTCTGTTCACTTTAGGGCAATCCAATCTCAGATGGCAGATTTCTTAAATTTCATGAAGTTGAAATCGGAGCTTGGAAGAAAAATTGTTGGGAGGTGAAAAACTAAGTAACTGTTGTTAATTATTATTTCATAAATAAATAGTACACATGAAAATAAGAAACTTATTAGGGAAATGTGCTTCTTTCTCCTCATGGATTGATCTTTCACTCACAATTCATAGGTAAAAATCTGTATTTATTGAATACAGATTTCCCATTACTTAGATAAGAGATGACAGCTGGTGCTTTTAAAGATCTATGAAGCGGGGATGGGGAGCAGTTAGAGGCATAGAAGCAGGCACAGACTGCTGCAAGTTCTACAGAAATTCATCAGCGCAAACTCTCATTTCAGAAATTGGATAATCTGCATTCACTGAATACATATTTTACCTATAAATTGAGCATGAATGATCAGTCCAGGAGAAGAAATAAGCTAAATTCTCTGGTAAGATATATTTCAAACTGTCTTATTTTCAGATGAAAAATGAAAAAAAAAAAAACGACAGGTGCTAACTCCTCCATGACTGTAGACATTTCCAAATGTTGAGGTTGTGAAGTAATTCCCCACCTTGGAAGTATGGATACGTTCAAGCAATTTTGCGTGCACAGGAGCTGTGCACGATCGCCACCATGTGTTCTGTTGACATGACAGCTGACACCCGCCACTCACTGCCAGGAGTGATGCCGGGCAGTTTAACCAGGTCCAGGCAGTTTAACCCTCTAAGTGCTGGGATCGATATCGATTGCAGCATTCCAAAGGCAGATAGAGGGAGGGGGCTCCCACTGCCCTCCATTCTGTGCCCCCACGACATCATCACAGGGGGACAATCTTTGCCACGATGACCCGATGTCATCATGACAACCGAGTCACCAGAGCTATCAAGTACGTTAGATCTTTCGCAGTGCAATGTGCATGATCTCACTAAGTTATATCAGTGCAGCATTGCTATGCTTTATAACTGCGATCAGAGTGCTGAAAGTGAAAGTTCCATAAAGGGGCATAAAAGAGTAAATAAAAAATAGTAAAAATATTTTTTTACAAATCACAAAATAAAAATATAAAATATATTTTACCCATAAATAAATAATATTTTTATGAAAAAAAAATAGAAAAGTACACATATTTGTTATTGCCGAGTCTGGAATGACCCGACCTATAAAATTGTCTCATTAGTTCAGTGAACACTGTAAAAAACAAAAACTTGAGGCCCAAAAAACAATGCTTTTTCATCATACCGCCAAACAGAAAGTGGAAAAAACACGATCAAAGAGACAAATATAAATAAAAATTTATCACTGAAAGCGTCATGTTATCATGAAAAAAACAAGCCGCCATCAATGGAAACATAAAAAAAAGGTATAGCTCTCAGAATAAAGCGATGCAAAAATAATTCATTTTTCTATTAAATAGTTTTTGCTGTGTAAAAGCACCAAAACATAAAAAAATTATATAAATGTGGTATCGCTGTAATCGTAGTGACCTGAATAAATCCACAATTTTACCAAACACCGAACGGCAATAAATAAATCCTGCATTGTTGGTTTTTGATCATTCTGTCTCCCAAAAAACTGAAAAGAAAGCAATCAAAAAATGTCATGTGCCTGAAAATTGTACCAATAAAAATGTCAACCAAAAAACAAGCCCTCACATGACTCTGTCGGCAGAAGTAAAAATTATAGCAATCAAAATATGGTGTTTGCTAATTATTCCAGCAAATTTTGTGTTCAAGAAGTCGAACGGCGCTCCTTCCATTCTGACCCCTACCATATGCCCAAACAGTAGTTTTCCCCCACATATTGGGTATTGGTGTACTCATGGGAAATTGCACAACAAATTGTATGGTGCATTTTCTCTTGCAAAAACTATTTTTTGCCAAAAAAAAAGCATCTTTTATTGTGTGACAGCAGCCAAACAGAAATAACCAATATAAATCTAAATATGTCATCTCACTGACCTGAATACTAAAGTCATCTAATCACTTATACAGCATGAGGCACGACACAAAAATAAATAAAACCAATTCTTCACCTGCTGTTGATTGCAGCATGGCTCGTTGCACATTTATCCTGCGCTCTGTGCTGAGTGCTTATGCTGGGGTTTCCGTGTAAATGTCTGAAATGCGTGTGATTCAGACGGAACCCCGGCAGAAGATTCCCTATAATGAGGGAGATAGAGGCACTGTGGATGCTGTCTGGCTTATGATCCAGTGGTGTCCATCTTTTTAGGCATGCATAAAAGTGCCACTGGCCACAGTTTTATCCACCACTGAAAATAAGTAAATAAGTACACAACTGAACAGTGGTCAGAGTCCAGAGTAAAGGGCCCCTCACACTAAGTGATATCGCTAGCAATATCGCTGTAACTTCACTGGTTTTGTGATGTGTGATACTTACCTCCGACCAGCTCCCCCGCTGATTATCGCTGATCTCGTGAGAACGTCCTGGACCATTTCTCGTCGGGCGCTTCCTGCTGGGCTTCCTGTGGCGCCGACGAGCGACGCGTGGACGCAGGCGGGAGGACGTCAGGATCGCCTCATTTGACAGGTACGTAGCGACCCCCGACCACTGGTATGTTGCTGGTGAGATCTTCCTGTGTGGCAGCTCACTAGCGACCACTTAGCGATGCACCAGCGATCCATATCGTTGTCGGGATCGCTGGTGCATCGCTAAGTGTGACAGTACCTTTACTTTGCTGCCTCATTCTAGTGAAAGGATGCATAAGAGTTTTCATCGGAATCACATCATTTGGAGATTTAGGCTGGTTTCACATTTGCGTTTTTTAGCGCTGGAAAAAAATGCATATGTGCGCATGCGTTTTTTCCCCTATATTTAACATGGGTGCGCATACCTGCGCGCTTGTAAGCGCATGTATGCGATTTTCATGCGCTGCGTTTTTTTGGGGTGTGCGTTGGTATTTTCCAGACGCAGCATGTTGCATTTTTTGGCCCTGCAAAAAAGCGCATGCGCACATATGCGCACGTTTTGCGCTAAAAATGGCCATTATAGCCTATGGATGCGCATATGTGCGCACTGGCATGCTCATGTATGCGTTTTTTTGCATATGCGTTTTTTTTTTTAACCATGGAATTTAGGGGTTTGGGTTAGAGTTAGGGTTAGTTAAGGGGGTTTAGGGTTAGGGTTAGGGTCAGGGTCAGGGTTAGGGTTGGGGTTTGGGTCAGGGTTAGGGTTAAGTATGGTTTGGTTAAGGGTTAGGGTCAGGGTTAGGGTCAGGATTAGGGTTAAGTATGGTTTGGTTAAGGGTTAGGGTCAGGGTTAGGGTTAGGGTTAGGGTTAGGGTCAGGGTTAGGGTTAGGGTTAGGGTTAGGGTCAGGGTTAGGGTTAAGTATGGTTTTGTTAAGGGTTAGGGTTAGGGTTAGTAAAGTCATGGTTTGGGTTAGTGTGAGGGGCCACCTAATGTTGGAAAAAAACGCAAACGCGGTAAAAACGCACTAAAAACGCATACAAACGCATAAAAACGCTGCGTTTTTTTCATGCATGCTCATAAAAATGCTTGAAAAAAACGCAGCAGTTGTATGCTTTTGTATGCGTTTTTTCAATGCGTTTTTTTGCGGGAAAAACGCGCTGCAAAAAAAAGCAAGTGTGAAACTAGCCTGAGATGGAAGTGCTCAGCATAGAGTGCCGGACAAATGTGATCCCAAATGTTATGTAAAATGTTCCCAATAAAAGCTTCAACTCAATCCACAAAAAGAGCAAGTCCCTACTCATGTCTATCATCTGTTAACGGAAATATAGGGGGCTTCCATGTAACACAAAAGGCTCTGGAAAAGAACTGTGGCTCCTCGACCCCCAAAAGAAATCCAGTGAATTCT
Organism: Dendrobates tinctorius; assembly: GCF_039654945.1. Lineage (NCBI taxonomy): Eukaryota > Metazoa > Chordata > Amphibia > Anura > Dendrobatidae > Dendrobates > Dendrobates tinctorius. The sequence continues at coordinate 56,636,669 of NW_027361728.1, read as the reverse complement.
GTGCTCCCCTCCCTTCTGAGTCCCACAGTGTGTCTAAGCCACATTTCACATCCACTTGTTTGGCATTTCTGTAGCAATGAGAGCCTAGTTAATTTATGGGTGCATGTCTCCAGAAGCATGAGCTGGACATAGCATACTGGGCACTACAACGTACTAAGTAATTAGCGTACTGTAGCAGATTTGCAATTTTCACTCAGCATCCACTGCTGCTTCTTTCTGAAAAACACCCATGGAGTCAAAACCGTTACTACACTTGTGAATAAATTCCCAAAGAGGTATAATTTTCAAAATGGGGTCACTTTAGGGGGATATTCTGCTCTTGCAGCGCTGAGGGGCTCTGTATATGGAATCTGCAAATTATTATAGGAAAATTTGCACTCTAGGAGGCAAATAGCGCTCTGTCCCTCCCGAGTCTCGCTGTGTATTTAAGCAGTACTCTACAGCCATATATGGAGTATTTCCACATTCAGCAGAAATTGTGTGGCATATTTTGCTGACAATTTTACCCATTTCCCCTTGTAAAAATGTAAAATCTAGGGCTAAAACAATATTTTGATGGTAAAAATTGTATTATTTTTCTTCACTGCCCACTGGTGTAAAATTCTGAGACACACCCGTTTTGTCAATATGGTCACTGCACCCCTAGATTAATTCATTGAGAGGTGTAGTTTGTAAAACGGGCCCACTTATGGGGGATTCTGCTGTTCGGGCACCTCAGGGGCTCTCCCAGTGAGGCATGGCACCCTCAAACCACAACAGTAAAATCTGCACTAAATAATGGCGCGTCTTCCATTCTGCGTTATGCACTTTGCCTCAAAAGTAGTTCCAATTAAATGTAGGATATTGGTGCACTCAGGAGAAATTGCACAACAAACTGAGAGGTTCATTTTTTCCTATTAGCTCTAATAAAAATAAAAAATTGGTTGCTAAAACAACATTTTAGATGTAGAAATTATTCTTTCTTCACTGCCAATGGTATAATTTTCTGGGAGGCACATGTGGTGTCAATGTAAGAAGATGAACCGGACCGAGGGTACCTCTCTTGCACCGGTACCGGAACTGTCGGGACTGTCACCATTGTTGCACGGGGAAGAGATTTCTGGCCCGGACCGACCTATGCACTTGTCAGCAGGGGGCGGGACTGAGATAAAAAGGGTTGCGCGTGAGAAAGAGAGGAGAGTCATGGTGGGAAGACAGAGCGCCCAGCAGGGTGGGGTGCAGACCTTGTTAGCAGAGCATTGTGTGAGCGCAGGCCCATCTTGTACATCCCCATGACCGTGTCCCACTGCTTGTGGACATCAGATTGTTACGTACCTGACGTCCTCCGTGCCTGGAGGTGACTCACGTTAGAACAGTGACTGCTGTGTACGTGTGGCCTAGCCGAGAAAAAATGGTGACTGGGCCAAAGTATTCCGACTCCTCACTCGCAATCACTGTGGAGCAGAGTCACGCTCCGGCGGTATCGCATACAGAGCTGAGAGGTATCGCATACAGAGCTGAGAACAGCACTAGGAAACCACAGGTATGGGAATCCGCCTAGCCCAGCAAAGACTCTCTGCCTGCATCGTGAAACTGAACCTCCGTCTACCCCAGACAACCCCGAGACATCATGTGCCGCTGTTGTTGGTGCCACTGTTGGAGACCGAGACACTGCAATCAAGAAACCGACAGACTGATAAGTTTGCTCTTTTCCTTTCTTGAACATTCGCCTAACCCCTTTCCTTCCTATTCATCTCTTCCATTCCAGTTTTTCTATATACCCTTCCCCCAATATTTACTTTCTCCCTGTGTGGAGTATACATCTGTTAATAAATTTGTTAACTCTTGATCTGCTTCCTGTCCGTGACAACATCTCGATTCCCTGCTATCCTACATCAACTTCCTCACTGCTTCCTTAGATAAATTCATTGAGAGGTGTAGTTTGGAAAATGACATCAGTTATTGGGGGATTCTGCTGTTCTGGAACCTCAGGTACTCTGCCAATGGGACAACACTCTCAAACCAATCCAGCAAAATTTGAACGCCAGTGTGTCGCTTCTTCTCTTCTGAGCTTTGCACTGTGCCTCAAAAGTAGTTCTCGACCACATATGGGGTATCGGTGTACTCAGGAGGAGATGCACAACAAATTGTATGGTGCAATTTCTCATGTTACCTTGTGAAAATAAAAAAATTGTGTCTCAAAGATCATTTTTGTGGGAAAATGTGATTTTTTTGTTTTCACAGCCCAACATTATAAACTTCTGTGAAGCACCTAGGGGTTGAAGGTGCTCACTACACATCTAGATAAGTTCCTTGAGGGGTCTAGATTCCAAAATAGGATCACATATGGGGGCTGTCCACTGTTTATGCAAATCAGAGGCTCTCCAAATGCGACATGGCATCAGTAATGATTCCAGCAAATTTTGTTTTCAAAAAGTCAAATGGCGCTCCTTCTCTTCCAAGCCCTGCCATGCTCCCAAAAAGTTTTCTTTCCCCACATATGGGGTATCGGCATACTCAGGAGAAGAGATGGGTGAACCTGAACAGTAAAGTTCGGTGTCCGCACTGAACACCTACTGTTCGGACATGGTCACCGAACATGGACTTCATCAGGAGGTCCGTGTTACTGTTTGGGTTCGGTTGCCCGAACACCGGGTGTTTGTCATGCTGACATGTTCACCACTTCTGATCGGCAGTGAAATCATCCCCGCCGGTCAGAGAGCCGCTGTTCCCACACTGTCAAAAGACAGCATGAACACTCAGCTGTGATCAAAGGTATAAAGTTTACCTCCGGTCATTGGTCTCTACAGCTCCCATCATCCGTTACCTGCTGCTTCTGATAACAGCGAGAGCAGGAGCGGCTGATGGGTGTATTCAATAGCCGGCTCCTGTGCTGTAAATAAATAATTAAAAGAAACTGTGTGAGTTTTGCCTGGCTGGTTATCAAAAATACAGGTAACCACGTATTTGCTTTGCAAAAAGCAAATTCACAAAATTAGTTAAAAAATATAAATAGTCCTTGTACAAGTAGGTCCCGTTTATTCATCTACACAGAAGTATTTTTGGCTTTTTTTTGCTTGTAAGTCTATTGCTTGTAGACTTGAATGCAAACTGAAAATGTAAAACCAATTTATGGCAAGACAAGGTTTAAGGAAATGTAGAACCAGAACAAGAGAAGAGAATGCAGTCATTTATCTTATTTTTCGGATGGGCAGTCAGGCTACAGGCTCCTTTTCTACTAGTAACAGTCGCAGTATAACAAGAAAATCACAGTGGAAGTCACGGCGTGAATGTAGAGCGTGGAGGGGAATATGAGAAGAGTAAGTGACAGCACATCTCATGCCATTCCTTTATAATTATCCACTCCAAGGAGGACTATTAAAGTTTCATGCTGGATGCATACTTATATTATGCAATGAATTGGGATGGTGGGTGTTGGTTTACATTAATAATGATTATATAGCTTATACATTTGTATTAAAGTGGTGATCCCAACATATGTATTTATGTACAAGTTTGTTTCACCTTTCAGTGACTGATTCCTGTCTGCCACAACCTTCATACAGTTTCATATATATATACATATATATGTATACATAATCAGCCACCTAAAAAGATGAGAGAGGCCTGTAATTGACATAATATGTAGACCACAACTATGAGAGTCAAAATGAGAAAACAAACCCAGAAAATCACCTGGTCTGATATGGCAAGATTTATTTTGCAAATTATGGTGCAAAATAAGTATTTAGTCACCTAAAAACATGCAAGATTTCTGGCTGCCACAAGACCTGTAACTTCTTCTTTAAGAGGCTCCTCTGTCCTCCACTCGTTACCTGTATTAATGGCACCTGTTTGAACTTATCAGTATAAAAGACACCTTGTCCACAACGTCAAACAGTCACACTCCAAACTCCACTATGGTGAAGACCAAAGAGCTGTCGAAGGACACCAGAAACAAAACTGCAGCCCTGCACCAGACAGGGAAGACTGAATCTGCAATAGGCAAGCAGCTTGGTGTGATGAAATCAACTGTGGGAGCAATAATAAGAAAATGGAAGACATACAAGACCAAGACACATCCGCATACATCCACATGGCCTGCGTACCCATTGTTATAGATAGGGTACGCAGGACGCATGCAGACCTAGGCGGAGCTGAAAGAAGAGGTGCGGCAGTGGGCGGGGCCTAACGGAGGCAGAAAGAAGGAAGTAAGCTGCCAACCGCAGCCCTGCCAAATGCTAGTGTGAAGCTAGCTTAAATCATTAAGATTTTGAGGGTGTCGCTTGGCAGCTCAGAGCTTCAACTCCCTCCATAAGTTTTCTATGGGATTAAGGTCTGTATTCTGGCTAGGCCACTCCATGAAATACTGTGCTTATTTTGAGCCACTCCTTTGTTGTGTCACTGTCTTGCTGGAAGACCCAGCCATGACCCATTTTTAATGTCCTGGTGGAGGGAAGGAGGTTGTCACTCAGGATTTTACGGTACATTGCTCCATACATTCTCCCAATGATGCGGTGAAGTAGTCCTGTGCCCTTAGCAGGGAAACACCCCAAAACATAATTTTTCCACCTCCAAGCTTGACAGTGGGGACGGTTCTTTTTGTCACAGCCATTTCTCTTCCTCCAAACACAAAGCTCTTTGGTCTTGCCCATATTGTAGAGGTTAGAGTCTGACTGATTAATGGAGTCTGTGGACAGGAGTCTTTGATAAATGTGACTATGTAAAACAGCTGTCTTTAATGCAGGTAATCAGTTGATTAGGAGCGTCTAACTGGTCTGTAGGATCCAGAACTCTTAGGGTATGTGCACACATTGTGGAACCTGCTGCGGATCCGCAGCAGATTTCTTCTGCGTTGTACAGTACAATTAAAATCAATGAAAAACAAAAAACGCTGTACACATGCTGCAGATTTTTCTGCGCGGATTTGCTGTGGTTTCAAATCCGCAGCATGTCAATTCTTTGTGCGAAATCCGCAGTGGTTTCACACCTTCTCCATTGTAGAGGTGTGAAACCGCAGGGCTAAACCGCAGGCTAATCCGCAGGTAAACCGCAGGTCTTTTGACCTGCGGATTTTGCCAAATCCACGCGTAAAAATCCGCAGACCAATCCGCAGCGTGTGCACTCACCCTTAATGGTTGGTAGGGGTTCAAATACTTATTGCTCACTGCAAAATGCAAATAAATTTATATAATTAATACAATGTGATTTTCTGGATTTTATTTTTGATATTCTATCTCTGTGTTAAAATTAACCTACCCTTAAAATTATAGACTGTTCATGTCTTTGTCAGTGGGCAAACTTACAAAATAAGCAAGGGATCAAAAAATTATTTCCTTCACCATATTTATATACCATATATACAGGGCCAGATTAAGGTTGGTGGGGGCCCCTGGGCAGAAAATCTGGTGGGGGCCCCCATATCATTAACATTTTAGCCATAACAGTAGAGCGCGAACTGTAGCACTTACAGTGGGGCAAAAAAGTATTTAGTCAGTCAGCAATAGTGCAAGTTCCACCACTTAAAAAGATGAGAGGCGTCTGTAATTTACATCATAGGTAGACCTCAACTATGGGAGACAAACTGAGAAAAAAAAATCCAGAAAATCACATTGTCTGTTTTTTTTTTCATTTTATTTGCATATTATGGTGGAAAATAAGTATTTGGTCAGAAACAAGCAATCAAGATTTCTGGCTCTCACAGATCTGTAACTTCTTCTTTAAGAGTCTCCTCTTTCCTCCACTCATTACCTGTAGTAATGGCACCTGTTTAAACTTGTTATCAGTATAAAAAGACACCTGTGCACACCCTCAAACAGTCTGACTCCAAACTCCACTATGGTGAAGACCAAAGAGCTGTCAAAGGACACCAGAAACAAAATTGTAGCCCTGCACCAGGCTGGGAAGACTGAATCTGCAATAGCCAACCAGCTTGGAGTGAAGAAATCAACTGTGGGAGCAATAATTAGAAAATGGAAGACATACAAGACCACTGATAATCTCCCTCGATCTGGTGTTCCACGCAAAATCCCACCCCGTGGGGTCAGAATGATCACAAGAATGGTGAGCAAAAATCCCAGAACCACGCGGGGGGACCTAGTGAATGAACTGCAGAGAGCTGGGACCAATGTAACAAGGCCTACCATAAATAACACACTACGCCACCATGGACTCAGATCCTGCAGTGCCAGACGTGTCCCACTGCTTAAGCCTGTACATGTCCGGGCCCATCTGAAGTTTGCTAGAGAGCATTTGGATGATCCAGAGGAGTTTTGGGATAATGTCCTATGGTCTGATGAAACCAAACTGGAACTGTTTGGTAGAAACACAACTTGTCGTGTTTGGAGGAAAAAGAATACTGAGTTGCATCCATCAAACACCATACCTACTGTAAAGCATGGTGGTGGAAACATCATGCTTTGGGGCTGTTTCTCTGCAAAGGGGCCAGGACGACTGATCCGGGTACATCAAAGAATGAATGGGGCCATGTATCGTGAGATTTTGAGTGCAAACCTCCTTCCATCAGCAAGGGCATTGAAGATGAAACGTGGCTGGGTCTTTCAACATGACAATGATCCAAAGCACACCGCCAGGGCAATGAAGGAGTGGCTTCGTAAGAAGCATTTCAAGGTCCTGGAGTGGCCTAGCCAGTCTCCAGATCTCAACCCTATAGAAAACCTTTGGAGGGAGTTGAAAGTCCGTGTTGCCAAGCGAAAAGCCAAAAACATCACTGCTCTAGAGGAGATCTGCATGGAGGAATGGGCCAACATACCAACAACAGTGTGTGGCAACCTTGTGAAGACTTACAGAAAACGTTTGACCTCTGTCATTGCCAACAAAGGATATATCACAAAGTATTGAGATGAAATTTTGTTTCTGACCAAATACTTATTTTCCACCATAATATGCAAATAAAATGAAAAAAAAAACAGACAATGTGATTTTCTGGATTTTTTTTTCTCAGTTTGTCTCCCACAGTTGAGGTCTACCTATGATGTAAATTACAGACGCCTCTCATCTTTTTAAGTGGTGGAACTTGCACTATTGCTGACTGACTAAATACTTTTTTGCCCCACTGTAGATGTACAATCTAATCTTATCCTCTTGTTCTGCCACATTCAGATTTACAGTACTACAGTAGAGATACAGTCCAGGATAACTCAAAGCAGTCCAATTATAGACAGAAAGAGTTACTCACATTTTTTTTTATTGAACCCAATGTTAAGACAGCCAAGGAATAATAAAAATGCAGAAAGGGAAAGTTTTCACCGGCAGCAATTGTTGCTAACTACTGTATAACAATATGCTCTCTATTGTATTATCTCCGGAGTAGTGGCTTGCTCTCCTATAGTAAGAGAAGAAAAAGAAGCATTCTTTGAATACAGGTCTGTTGGCTGAAGGAGGATATATCACCTGTCTTAATGTGCCTGTGAGCATCTCCAAGTACAAGGGGGAGGTGTTAGCGATCGAAAACATGCTTTATATAAAAGTGTGTACAGATAAAAGCATAAATAAATGTATACATTACAAGCTTTACTGTATTTTTTCCCACAATGATGTATGATTTTGTCTGGCTCTCTTGCTTTCCACATAATATAACAATTTCAAAGCATCTTTTCCCATAACTCTGAATTGTACTTTTTCTGTAATACCTCTTAGAAAGTCGTGAATAAATTGACAACTAAGTTTTACCACTCCCCTTGTCAAATCTCTGTATCCAACACATGTCTGTCATCAGATTGCAGAGCTCCAGGGGAAAATTAACACAAAGAATAAGTAAAATGTCAACATTAGTACCAGCATTAAATGCAAAAAATTTTATATGTGCCTTAAAAATTTCACTTACCCATCATATAATGAAATAGAGTATGTTGAGAAGGATCATATGAACTCTATCCATCAAACATCCAATGATTCTTGTAGTAACCTCAAAACACAACTTGTATGCTATAAGGAAATGAAAATTATAAAAAGTTAAAATAATCATCATTAGAATGGAATGGATATATGAGCAGACTAGAACTTTGCAGCTTTGCTTACCTAACAGTTATTCTCCATGTATAATTTAAGATGTATATATCCAGGTAATCCAAGATGTATGATAACAGATTTGATTCCACGAACAGAACACCCATAATGTATTAAACTTAAACGGAACTGAAAAAAAAAGAAGGGGTTAAACGCATGTTTTTACTTATGTTAAAGTGATTAAAGGGGTTGTGCTGTCTCCCCTGCTTCTGATTGCTCTACAGCAGTCTAGAAGCAGGGGGTTGGCTCATAACTCCATGGCTCAGCCAGCCCCCAGTATTGCATGAGGAGACTAACAGCAGTGCTCAGTTTTCTCAGACAAGTATATGGAGAGCCGCGCGCATGCGCGGCAGGCTGCTCAAGAACTTTAACGGTTGACCTAGCTGTCTGTCAAAGACTGTGGCCACTGCTGGGGGGGGATTCCTATTGGCGGGCATTTTTCATGTTCGGAGCACATAAGGTTTTACCATGATCACAAAAATAGATTCTTTAGGGTACACTGGGAAATTATAGTTAAGAAAATTGCTAGAGAGCATCCCTGAAAATACCCGTTAGCAATTATTTGCCTTATGTAAAGGTGGCTCAGATTACGGATTGCTCCTCCCCATGCTGTGCAGGGGGTTGTTACAGTAAAGGTCACTCGCTTCCAAACAATTATGAGCTAAATTTCTCTGTGCAAGGCCACCATTATTGCAAGAACAGTGAGACTATTAAGTCTCTGACACAGGCAATGGAAAAGGTTGATTTATTAAACAAGTTAAAGAAGGTCATGGGTGGGTGTCTTTCAACATAAAATTAGTGTTTGTTACGGGTGTTTTTCTGTATTGAAAAACTGAGCAATATAACAGACCAAGTCTCAACAGCAACCAGTTGCACATTTGCATTACGCATACTATATCTGAGCTTTTAAGGATGTACATATCATATTTGATCACAATGTGAGCATAGTTTTACAAACCTTTTGGAACATTTAGGAAGGCCAAAGTACTGGAAACTTAGAGGTGAACTTTTCTTGATTTTTTCATAGCAAATTCTTGAATCAGATCTGAAAAGTCTAGCTCTTCAAGAATGTCATGTTCAATGCTTAACAAGCAAAGGTGGGATAGACGTTCCTGGCCCATTGTACTGCGAAGTCTGTTTTTAATTAGCTTCATTTTGGAGAATAATCTCTCTCCACTGCAATTGGTTACCATCAAGACCAAATACATTCTCAAAAGAATTTCAATATTTGGGAATGTACTCTTGAAAGGGTCCTTTAGCACCATTTTATACATGCAGAGCTCTCTAGGGAAATCTTCATGTTCAGCTAGTGTAGCATTTTTAACAAGATATGCAAACTGTTGTAATTCATTTTCAAGTGAAGCTGCATCTAGATCTTCAACATATATATTCGCTAAGTTACGGGCTGCAGAAGAGATTTGTTGTGGAGTGGCTACTGCAAGATTGCCAAGAATGCCAAACCTTTCAGCAATTACTTCATAGGAAGATATTCTATCCGAAAGAGATGTAGAAATACAATCTATAACAGGTAAAAAGCTTTCAACCTTAAACTTCTCACTAGGAGAAAACTGGCTTCCAGGTTCCTTTGCATAGTCCAGGGGATTTAATCGGACATTTCTCTTATGACGTCTTGAGTGCTCCTCACAGTACTCTTCTGTGTCACTCAAATGTTTTGCTTCTTGCTCATATAGTAAAAAATGGTCTCTTTTGGACTCCACAAAATTCTTCAAAGACTTCAGCATATCCACTGCGGACTGAAGTAATAATTTTGGATGTTGTAGGGCCTTATTCGTGGCATCAAATCTGTTTAAAATGTCCTTCCAAAAAACAGCTAATAATGATATTTCCAGTGATGACATCTGTCTTGAAAGACCATTCGCTTCATTTTTTACAATATCTTTTTCATCCTGGTCAGATCCAATTTTCACAAGAGCTTCTTTAATTTTTGCATAGCCTTGAACTAAAGCTTTTGTGGCATCTGCACGGCATGCCCATCGAGTGTCACTTAGATTTTTGGGAACAAGATACTTTGATCCAGATTGACTTAGATAATTAGCCAAAATTTTATAGCGATGAGTGGATGCAGTGAAGAAAACATACATTTGTTGTACAAATTGGAAGAAATTTACAGCCTTAGGACATGCATTAGGAGCTGCTTTACCAACCAAGTTTAAGGAGTGCCAACAGCATGGTATCAGCTCTGCAAATTTGTTCTTCTCTTTAACATATGTCTGCATCCCTTTATATTTTCCACACATGTTTGCGGCATTGTCATAAGCTTGTCCCCGACAGTCACGTATTTCAATTTTATGTTGCTGTAAAAACTGCAGCAATGCATTAGCTATAGCATATCCTGTGTGACCACAATTGGGAAGAAATGTTAGGAATCTTTCCTTTGGTGAAGATCCTTCAAGATATAACAATTGTTAGCTGGTCTATGTGTGCTTCATCTGGGGTAGAATCAACTGACACCGAGTAATATTTTGATAATTTTATTCTAGCAATGATTTCTTGCTGAGCACGCTGTCCCATTAGTTGAATTATCTCTTCAACAATTGTTGATAATTTGTTTTCCCTCTTCCTGTTCCACCATGTTCTTTAATGTGAGAGGCAAGAAACAGATCAAACTTTGCAATGAGCTCCATTATACCTAAAAAGTTACCATTTCTTGTTGATTTCAGAAGCTCATTTTCACCTCTAAAAGCAAGTCCTCGTTCAGCCAGGAATTTTATAGTACTTACTACACGCATAAGGACTTGCTTCCAGTATCCATGTATTTCATCTGACATTTGAAGCAAATGAGCACTAATGGATCCTTTCCTTTCTCCCCGGTTTGCCAGTGTTGTGACAGCGGTAAGATGGGACTTTGATACCTCATGTTCAGCAATACGTGCATGCACATGCTTCCAGTCTCCAAAACCTTCCCCAGAAAGGTTCTCCTTTTGTGGTGTAATAAGTTTACAGACATAACAATAGACTTTGCCTGTGCTTGGTGAGAAGCAGAGCCAAGATCGATTGACTGATTCACCATTCTTATTTCTTCGACTGAAAATATTTTTGCTACATTTTCTCTCAAATATTTCTTTTCCTGTTTTACACAGTTGCGAGACTGACTTTTCTAATAGCGTTGATGTGCAGTTCTGAAGCTTTTTTGATCCTTCAGTGGCCCAAAAATCTATAAATTCTGAGCTAAAAGTTTGAGGCCAAAGACCGATGTCATTACATACTCCAGCATTTATAGAATCACAGGCACAATCTACTGCTTCAGATGATAGATGAGCTTCTTCATCACCATAAGCAGGACTTGAATGACCTACAATACTTGAATGGTAGATTTGCTGTACTCTAACAGCCGTGTACACTAGGTTTTCTTGCTTTTTATCATCTGCTTGGTCATCTGCTTCACCTATATCCATTACATCATGTTCTTCCCTTTCATCTGCTGTAAGATGGTAGTCATCTTCCGCTACATTAGCTGTGAAGTCTTCTTCTCCAGATTTTCTTGGATGCACATTACCAACAACACGTTCATCATATTTTTCTTTATTGTCTTCTTTACTAGCAGCTTGGGTTAATTCATTTTCCTCATCAGCTATGTAACAAATATTGTGAACCTCTGCTGCAAGACAAAATAAATGTTTTTTGTTTTTGCTTTTTTTTAAATTAAAAAAATAAATGTTCATAGGTATGCATTTGCTTTCACCTACCTCTACTGGATTGTCCCTGTAGCTCACGCAAATCATCTGGCAAAATTTGGCAAAAATAGTTGCTCAGCTTCTGAGTCTTTTCAAGAAAACCATCTCTTCTTCTTTTCTTTTCTATAGCTTTGTTCCTCTTCTGAGCACCACTACTATATGATCTTGGTGTTTTATGCCTATCAATTCTTCGCTCAGCCATGCTGTACCTTTACAGAAAAAAAATATGACATACAAACCATAGATCTCACGAGTGAATTCCAGCAGTTGTGTCTGAGCATACTCATATCTATGTGCTCCCATCCTGCTATATACCCCTTCCTGGCATATGGCCGCATCCTGCTATTTAACACATCCTGCTATATATGCCCTCAGGCCTCTCATCCTGCTCATAATATACCCCATCCTGGTGTATGGCCGCATCCTGCTATATACCCCCATCCTGCTATATACCCCCTCCCCCATACTCTTATATACCCCATGCATCCTGCTATATACACCTATATTGCTATATACCCCCATCCTGCTATATGGCCTGTATCCTGTGGCACACAAAAATAAACGTTTATACTCACCTTTCCTCACTCCAGCAGCATCGCTCCTCCTCCCGTCTATGCCGGCAGCAGCGCCGCTGACCTGTGTGGAGCCGGCCACGATCCCTGCAGCATCGCTCGTCCTCCTGTCTGTGCCGGCCGCGGCTGTGTCTGGACACGTGAGCACAGCGATGATGTCATCTCTGTGCGCACCACTAGTCTCCACACACAGCCGCGGCCGGCACAGACAGGAGCTATATATAAATATATAGCTAGCTGGAGCCTGGAGGCAAGGGGGTTAATCACCGTGGCGCTGCAGAGTTGATTGGCGGGACCGTACACAGCAGGCGGCGGGCGCACGATGCTCGTGAACGCGGCGAGCAGGCAGAGCAGATCCACAGGACAGGAGGCGTGACAGGAGAGGAGGCGTGACAGGAGAGGATGAGGCGGTACCGGTATGCCTAGTTCATCTCAGCATGACGGCGTCTAATATTTATCCTCGCGCTGCGTTAATAAAATGGCGGTCCCTGCCCAGTGGTGGGGGCCCGGGCCCCCTTAGAAGCTCTTGTGGTGGGGGCCCCGGGGCTGAAGCCCCGCCTGCCCCTCCTATAATCTGGCCCTGCATATATATATGGCAACAATTAAGAGACCACTGCACAATTTTAGAAAACCCAGCTTCTCTACATGTCTGACAGCCAATCCATTCCAGTGTCAGTTGTATTCCAACCAGAGTACACCTCATTCTACTTAATGTGCTTGGGATTAGGTGATCACCTGAACCAAATCTTATTTAACAAAAGAAAGTATAAAAAACCCTGCTGTGGTGTTCACAATCATCTTGCAATAGGACAAGCTGGATGGCAAAACAAGTGATAGGCTGGAGTCACACTAACCTGCGCAAAATACGGTCAGTATTTTACATGCGTAATACGGATGACAGACCCCTAAATAGTGCTCCGTATGTCATCCGTAATCCAGGTGTGGTCGCGTATTTTGCGCATGTCAGCATCCGTATGGCTTCCGTATGTCGAGATTTTCTCGCAGGCTTGCAAAATGGACATATAATGGATCCCTATGACAGGGTTTCTAAAAGACACCGGGTGCATATTTCTCGCAAGTCACATGTGTGGTCCGTGTGTAATCCGTATTTTTTGCGCACCCATTGACTTGCATTGGCGTACCTACGGCTGTAGTACGCTGACAATCGCAGCATGCTGCGAGTGGCATGGAGCGTAGGATACGGAGGAGAAATATACGCCTGGTGCGAGTGACCCCACAGAAAATCATTTGTCCGTGTCTAATGCGTGCTTTTTGCGCCTCTCAATCTCCCGTATTCCTCGCCAGTGTGACTCCGGCCTAAGGAATATTCCCAAAGTAATAGGAATGAAAAAATAACCTTTAACCCCTTAGTGACGGAGCCAATTTGCAGCTTAATGACCAAGCCAATTTTTACAATTCTGAACACTGTAACTTTATAAGGTTATAACTCTGGAACGTTTTAACGGATCCCGCTGATTCTGATACTGTTTTTTCGTGACATATTTTACTTCATGTTAGTGGTAAAATTTCTTCAATATGACTTGCGCTTATTTATGAAAAAACGGAAATAAGGCAAAAAAATTTAAAATTTTGCAATTTTCAGACTTTTAATTTTTATGCCCTTAAATCAGACAGATATGTCACACAAAATACTTAATAAATTACATTTCACACATGTCTACTTTACATCAGCACAATTTTGGAACCCAATTTTTTTTTGTTAAGGGTTCAAAGTTGACCAGCGATTTCTCATTTTTACAACAAAATTAACAAAACCATTTTAGGGATCACATCATATTTAAAGTCACTTTGATGGGTCAATATGACAGAAAATACCCAAACATGACACCACTCTAAAAACTCTCAAGGTGCTCAAAACCACATTCAATAAGTTTATTAACCCTTTACATGCTTCACAGGAAGTGAAGCAACGTGTAATGAAAAATTTAACATTTAACTTTTTTTTTACAAACATTTTACTTCAGAACCAATTTTTTATTATTTTCACAAGTGTAAAAAGAGAAAATGAACCACAAAATTTGTTGTGCAATTTCTCAGAAATATGCCGATACCCCATATGTGGGGGTAAATCACTGTTTGGGCGCATGGCAGGGCTTGGAACGGAAGGAGCGCCGTTTGACTTTTTCAGTGCAGAATTGGCTGGAATTGAGATAGGATGCCATGCCGGATTTGGAGAGCCCATGATGTGCCTAAACAGTGGAAACCCCCAACAAGTGACACCATTTTGGAAACTAGACCCTTTAAGGAACTTATCTATATGTGTGGTAAGCACTTATAAACTTCTGTGAAGCACTTGGAGGTTCTAACGTAGAGACGTGAAAATAAAAAAAATCATATTTTTCCACAAAAATGATCTTTTTGTTCCCCAAATTTTTATTTTCACAAGCGTAACAGGAGAAATTAGACCCCAAAAGTTGTTGTGCAATTTGTCCTTAGTACGCGGATACCCCATATGTGGGGGGGAACCACTGTTTGGGCGCATGGCAGAGCTTGGAAGGGAAGGAGCGCCGTTTTGGAATGCAGACTTTGATTAAATGGTCTGCGGGCGTCATGTTGTGTTTGCAGAGCCCCTGATGTGCCTAAACAGTAGAAACCCCCCACAAGTGACCCCATTTTGGAAACTAGACCCCCCAAGGAACTTATCTAGATGTGTTGTGAGAACTGTGAACCCCCAAGTGTTTCACTAAAGTTTATAACGCAGAGCTGTGAAAATAAAAAATCATTTTTTTTCCACAAAAATGATTTTTTAGCCCGCTTTTTTTTTATTTTCACTAGGGTAATAGGAGAAATTAGACCCCAAAACTTGTCCAATTTGTTTTTGAGTACCCTGCTACCTCATATGTGGGGGGAACCACTCTTTTGACACATGTCAGGGCTCAAAAAGAGAAGTAGTACTAGTGACGCTTTGGAATGCAGAATTTGATGGAATGGTCTGTGGGCGACATGTTGTGTGTGCAGAGTCCTTGATGTGCCTAAACAGTAGAAACCCCCCACATGTGTCCCCATTTTAGAAACTAGACCCCCCAAGGAGCGTATCTAGATGTGTGATGAGCACTTTGAACCCCTAAGTGCTTCACTGAAGTTTATAACGCAGAGCCGTGAAAATAAAAACTCTTTTTTTCCCACAAAAATGATTTTTTAGCCCCCAATTTTTATTTTCCCAAGGGTAACAGGAGAAATTAGACACCCAAATTTGTGCAATTTGTCCTGAGTGCACTGATGCCCCAAATGTTGGGATAAACCACTGGGCACACGTCGGGGCTCGGAAGGGAGGGAGCACCATTTGACTTTTTGAACGCAAAATTGGTGGCGCCATGTCGTGTTTAGAGACCCCCTGATGTGCCTAAACAGTGGAAACCCCTCAATTCTAACTCAAACTCTAACCCCAACGCACCCCTAGCCCTAATCCCTACCCTAACAATAACTCTAACCACAAACCTAACCCCAGCACACCCCTAACACTAATCCCAACCCTAACCATAACCCTAACTACAACCCTAACCCAAACACACCCCTAACCCTAATCCCAACCCTAACCACAACTCTATCCCCAACACACCCCTATCACTAATCCCAACCCTAACCCTATTCCCAACCCTAACCCTAATCCCAACCGTAACCCTAGTTCCAATCCTAACTCTAATTCCATCCCTAACCCTAATTCCAAACCTAACCCTAATTCCAAGCCTAATCCTAACCATAACCCTAATGGAAAAATGAAAATAAATATATTTTCTTTAGTTTATTATTTTTCCTAAGGGGGTTATAAAGGTGGGGTTTATTTACTATTTTTTTACTTTGATCACTGTCATAGGTTCTTTCATTGTGAGCAAAATGAACCAATAGGAAAAATCTTCCTATTGTTGCTGGGTGTCGGCAGGCAGATATCAGCTTGTGAACAGCGCATGTGCCCGCCATTTTTTTCCCGGAAGAAGATAGCGGCGCCCATGGGGGGAAGCACGTGGGCCAAGGAGCACTGGGAGGTACCAGGGGGATTGAGGACCTTATTTTTCTATCCTCTGATGTGCGATCACATCAGAAAAGAGAGAAATTAAATGGCACATCAGACTTTTTTTTGTGGTCGCCGTTATACAGTTAATAACGGCGATCGCAAAACCGTGGTTGGTAAAAACCATCCTGAATCATGTTCTCTGGGGTCTCGGCTACCCCCAGCAGCCGAAATCCCAGAGAAAATCAGACTCTGGGGGGCGCTATACATTTTTTCCACAGCTCCGTTAATTAACGGCGCTGTGGTTAAAGTACCCTTAACTGCCGCCATTAAAAGGCGTATCGGCAGTCGTTAAGGGGTTAACCATGCCAATGGAGTTGAAATGAAAAGTCTTGAGTGAGGAAAAGAAGTGCTCAATTCTAGCTTTACTAGCAGAGGGATACAGTGAGTATCATGCTGCCTCCATCCTTAAAATTTCTAAGACGGCAGTCCATTAGAACAAGGTCAAGCAGCAGACATTGGGGACAACAAAGCTACAAACCAGCAGAGGGCAAAAATGACTCTCCACTGACAGGGATGACCGTCATTTTATTCGAATGTCACTCAGCAACCGCAAGATGACATTAAGTGACCTACAAAAGGAATGGCAAATGGCAGCTGGGGTGAAGTGCACGGCAAGAATAGTTCGTAACAGGCTCCTAGAGGCAGGGCTCAAGTCATGTAAAGCTAGAAAAAAGCCTTTCATCAATGAGAAGCAAAGGAGAGCCAGACTGAAGTTTGCCAAAGACCATAAGGATTGGACCATAGAGGACTGGAGTAAGGTAATCTTCTCTGATGAATCTAATTTTGCTTTGCCCAACACCGGGTTGTCTAATGGTTAGACGTAGACCTGGAGAGGCATACAAGGCACAGTGTCTTGCACCCACTGTGAAATTTTGTGGAGGATCGGTGGTGATCTGCTTCAGCAAGGCTGGAATTGGGGAGATTAATCTTTGCGAAGGACGTATGAATCAAGCCGCACACAAGGTTATCCTGGAAAAACAGTTGATTCCTTCTGCTCAGGCAATGTTCCCCAACTCTGAGAACCGGTTTTAACAGCAGGACCATGCGCCATGCCACAAAGCTAGGTCAATCAATGTGTGGATGAAGGACCACCACATCAAATCTCTGTCATGACCAGCCCAATCTCCAGACCTGAACCCCATTGAAAACCTCTGGAATGTAATCGAGAGGAAGATTGATAGTCAAAAGCCATCAAAGAAGGAACTGCTTACTCTTTTGTACCAGGAGTGGCATAAGATCACCCAAAAGCAGTCTGAAAGGCTGGTGGAAAGCATGCCAAGACGCATGAAAGCTGTGATTAAAAATCATGGTTATTCCACAAAATATTGATTTCTGAACTCTTCCTGACTTAAAACATTAGTATTGTTGTTTGTAAATGATTATGAACTTTTCTTAGCATTAGTTGAAGTCTGCAAGCACTGCATTTTTTTGTTATTTTGACCATTTCTCATTTTCTGAAAATAAATTCAAAATTTAGTGCTTGGAAATTCAAAGACATCTTGTCAGTAGTTTATAGAATAAAAGACCAATTTACATTTTACTCAAAAATATACCCATAAAGAGAAAAATCAGACAAACTGAAAATTTTGCAGTGGTCTCTTCATTTTTGCCAGAGCTGTATGTATATATATACATACATACATATACATACGTATATATATATATATATATATATATAATATATATATATACACTGCTCAAAAAAATAAAGGGAACACTAAGATACCACATCATAGATATTACTGAATGAAATAAAGCAGCTGCAAATCTTTATTCATTACATAGTGGCATGCTTTGAGAACAAGAAAACATAAAAAATTATCAATGTAAATCAAAATTAATATCCCATGGAGGTCTGCATTTGGAAGGATACTCAAAATCAAAGTGGAAAATCAAATTACAGGCTGATCCAATTTCAGTGGAAATGCCTCAAAACAAGGAAATTATGCTCAGTAGTGTGTGTGGCCTCCATGTGCCTGTGTGACCTCCTATTGTCATGAGGGATCTCCTCCCAGACCTGGACTAAAGCATCCACCACCTCCTGGACAGTCTGTGGTGCAACGTGACGTTGGTGGATGGAGTGAGACATGATGTCCCAGATGTGTTCAATCGGATTCAGGTCTGGGGAACGGGAGGGCCAGTCCATAGCTTCAATACCTTCATCTTGCAGGAACTGCTGACACACTGCAGCCACAGGAGGTCTGGCATTGTCCGGCATTAGGAGGAACCCAGGGCAAACCGCACAAGCATATGGTCTCACAAAGAGTCTGAGGATCTCATCTTGATACCTAATGGCCGTCAGGCTACCTCTGGCAAGCACATGGAGGGATGTGCGGCCCTCCCAAGAAATGCTACCCCACACCATTACTGACAAACTGCCAAACCGGTCATGCTCAAGGATGTTGCAGGCAGCAAATCACTCTCCACGGCGTCTCCAGACTCTGTCACATCGGTCACATGTGCTCAGTGTAAACCTGCTTTCATCTGTGAAGAGCACAGGGCTCCAGTGGCAAATTTACCAATCCTGGTGTTCTGTGGCAAACGCCAAGCGTCCTGCACGGTGTTGGGCTGTAAGCACAACCCCCATCTCTGGACGTCGGGCACTCAGACCATCCTCATAGATTAGGTTTCCAACCGTTTGTGCAGACACATGCTGTAAGGTAGCGCTTGTCATTAAGGTAGGGGATTCTCGCTAGGCAGCCGATAAATCAGGTCTGGCACAGGTTTCTCAACATAAACTCAGTCCATTCAGTTTATTATGCAGCATAAACCATGAAACAGCAACAGAAAGTTCATCAAATCAGCATAGCGTCCATGACCGAGCTCCCCTCTGTTAATCCTGTGGTCACACAGGCTTTGCTATGTCCGGTATG
Organism: Dendrobates tinctorius; assembly: GCF_039654945.1. Taxonomy (NCBI): domain Eukaryota; kingdom Metazoa; phylum Chordata; class Amphibia; order Anura; family Dendrobatidae; genus Dendrobates; species Dendrobates tinctorius. The sequence continues at coordinate 56,617,489 of NW_027361728.1, read as the reverse complement.
CAGGCTCTCTAGCCTCACAGTTATATCCCCTGTCAGGGTTACCTCATGGCTGCTTCTCCGTGCAGACGTTCATTCCCTCCAGGGAACTATCAGACACATGTCTCCACGTGCACTCAGGAAGCCAGACACATCTTCCTCAGCACAGTCGGTCTGACAAGACCTTCCATACAGACCAACCGGGTCCAAGCGTTCACTCATGTGACCTACACTGGCCACCTTATATGGTCCGTAGCCACGGTCACCGGATCACATGGCTATGACCTCATCACAGGTCCTACAAGCATTCACACACATATGCTTTACTATGGCGTTCTAGACACACGCCCCTAGGTGGGTTTGTAGGTGATTGATCCCACCCGTCTCACAATCACCTGAAGGCTTCTCCCTAATACATTGGAATAAAAGATCAGCTCTGCTGATCAGCACACAATCAAGCCTTCATCCCAAGGCCACCCTCCTTGGGATGCATAATGATCCTTTAGCACCCTACTCCTGTTACCACTCTGGACATGGCTATCCGTCCATTCTGGGACACCCACACAGTACCCCCTAGCGGACACAGTGGTCACTACACCACAATGCACATTTGTGGCCTGCTGGAGGTCATTTTGCAGGGCTCTGGCAGTGTTCCTCCTTACATAAAGGTGGAGGTAGCTGTCCTGCTGCTGGGTTGTTGCTGTCATGGTTTGAACAGAGTTCTTGCCCTGCACTCACAGGGTTAAGTGTTCGTGGCCTCTTTCTGGATCTGGGAAGGGTATTTATACTCACTCTATAACAGGGTTCTCTGTCAGCTATACTCTTGTTCTGGTGTGTCAGACCCCTGGTGTGCGTGTATTCTGCGTTGCTTGTTTGCTTCCCGTGTATGACCCGGTCCGTTCCCTCACTCTGTATTCTGTTTCTCGTTTTGGCACTATTGTCTTTTCCGGTTCTGACCTCCTGGCTTGGCTATCGTTACTCCGTTACAGTTTGTCCCTATTGTACCGACCATTGCCCGCTCTGGTTTTCTGATCTATTGCTACGTCCTGACTATCCATTCTGTCTAACCCTTTGGTACTGTATTGCTATCTTGTGCTTTGACCCGGCTTGATCTGGTTTCTGTCTCTGTCTATGCCCCTTCGTTACATTGTCCAGTAGTTACCTTTCTAGGAGTTTCCCTGCAGCTCCTGGCTCTGTGGCGCTGAGGCCACGCCCCCAGCAGTCACATGCTTCAGGTCCTGTGAGCTTGGAGCATGCATTGTCACCACTGAGACCCCGCTCCGCAGGTATCTTTGTGCACAGTGTTTGTACTCAGGACACGCGCACTGGCTCAGTGAGCAAGTGCAGTGCGGTGTTCCTGACAGTTGCCCTCCTACGGCCCCCTCCACGTCTCCTGGCATACTGGCCTGTCTTCTGGTAGCTCCTCCAGCCTCTGGACACTACGCTGACAGACACAGCAAACCTTCTTGCCACAGCTCGCATTGATGTGCCATCCTGGATGAGCTGCACTACCTGAGCCACTTGTGTGGGTTGTAGAGTCCGTCTCATGCTACCACGAGTATGAAAGCTCAACCAACATTCGAAAGTGACCAAAACATCAGCCAGAAAGTATTGGTACTGAGATGTGGTCTGTGGTCCCACCTGCAGAACCACTCCTTTATTGAGTGTGTCTTGATAATTGCCAATAATTTCCATCTTTTGTCTATTCCATTTGCACAACAGCATGTGAAATTGCATGTCAATCAGTGTTGCTTCCTAAATGCCCCGTTACACTAAGCGATCTCGCTAGCGAGATTGCTGATTTTGTGACACATCAGCGATCTTGCCAGCGAGATCGCTGTGTGTGACAGGGATCAGTGACCGGCCCCCTGCCCCTGCCGGTTATCGCTGATCATGCTCGAGCGGCCTGGGCCATTTTTTGATCGCTGGTCTCCCGCTACCCAGCGCGCATCGCTGCGTGTGGCAGCGAGAGACCATCGATCAGCGACGCTGGTTGCTAATGTAAACGTCGGGTATCCAGGAGCCGCAGCTCCTGGATACCCGCTGTTTACTTTGGAACAAACAGTTCCAGTTTGGTTTCATCAGACCATAGGACATTCTCCCAAAACTCCTCTGGATCATCCAAATGCTCTCTAGCAAAATTCAGACGGGCCCGGACATGTACAGGCTTAAGCAGTGGGACACGTCTGGCACTGCAGGATCTGAGTCCATGGTGGCGTAGTGTGTTACTTATGGTAGGCCTTGTTACATTGGTCCCAGCTCTCTGCAGTTCATTCACTAGGTCCCCCCACGTGGTTCTGGGATTTTTGCTCACCGTTCTTGTGATCATTCTGACCCCACGGGGTGGGATTTTGCGTGGAGCACCAGATCGAGGGAGATTATCAGTGGTCTTGTATGTCTTCCATTTTCTAATTATTGCTCCCACAGTTGATTTCTTCACTCCAAGCTGGTTGGCTATTGCAGATTCAGTCTTCCCAGCCTGGTGCAGGGCTACAATTTTGTTTCTGGTGTCCTTTGACAGCTCTTTGGTCTTCACCATAGTGGAGTTTGGAGTCAGACTGTTTGAGGGTGTGCACAGGTGTCTTTTTATACTGATAACAAGTTTAAACAGGTGCCATTACTACAGGTAATGAGTGGAGGAAAGAGGAGACTCTTAAAGAAGATGTTACAGGTCTGTGAGAGCCAGAAATCTTGATTGCTTGTTTCTGACCAAATACTTATTTTCCACCATAATATGCAAATAAAATGAAAAAAAAACAGACAATGTGATTTTCTGGATTTTTTTTTTCTCTGTTTGTCTCCCATAGTTGAGGTCTACCTATGAGGTAAATTACAGACGCCTCTCATCTTTTTAAGTGGTGGAACTTGCACTATTGCTGACTGACTAAATACTTTTTTTCCCCACTGTATATGCTGCTCAAAAAATTAAAGGGAACACTAAACAATACATTGTATTGTTTAGTGTGACCTTTATTTTTTTGAGCAGTATATATACATATACAACATATATATATGTAAATATGTATATATATATATATACACTGCTGAATTAAATATTTCAGTTGCAAAACTTCATTACATAGTGGAATGCGTTCAGAATATAACAGAAAAATGATCAATGTAAATCAAAATTAATATTCCACGGAGGTTTGGATTTGTAATGATACTCAAAATCAAAGTGGAAAATCAAATTACAGGCTGATCTAACTTCAATGGAATTGCCTCAAGGCAAAGAAATGATGCTCAGTAGTGGGAGTGGCCTCCACATGCCTACATGACCTCCCTACAATGCCTGAGCAAGGTTCTGATGAGGCGGCAGATAGTCTCCTAAGTGACCTCCTCCCAGACCTGAATCAAAGCATCAGTCAACTCTTAAGCAGTATGTGATGCAACATGGCATTGGTGGATGTAATGAGACAGGATTTTACAGATATGCTCAATTGGATTGAGGTCTGGGGAACAGTGTAGCATCAACGCCTTCATCATGCATGAACTGCTGATGCACTACAGCCACATGAGACCTAGCATTGTCATGCATCTGAAGGAACCCAGGGCCCACTGCACCTGCATATGGTCTTACAGTGGGTCAGAGGATCTTATGCTGATACCTAACGGCAGCAAGGTACCTCTTTCTAGCACATGGAGGACTGTGTGACCCTCTAAATAAACACCATTACTGACCCACTGCCAACCGGTCATGCTGGAGGATGTTCTTCCTTGCACAAAGGAGGAGGTAGCGATTCTGCTGCTGGGTTGTTGCCCTACTACAGCCCCCTCCGTGTCTCCTGGTATCTGCTCTATGCTCTGAACCCTATGCTGATAGACACAGCTACCCTTCTTGCCACAGCTCACTTTGATGTGCCATCCTGGATGAGCTGCACTACCTGAGCAACTTCTGTGGGTTGTAGACACTACCTCTTACTGTACCTCTAGGGGTGAGAGTAATGACAAAATGCAAAACTCACCAAAATAACATCCAAAAAGAATGAGAAAAGAGAAATGGTCTGTGGTCACTCCCTGCAGAACCACTTCTTTATTAGTGTTGTCTTGCTAATTGACTATCATTTCTACCTTCTGTCTGTTCCATTTGCACAACAGCAGGAGAAATTGATTCACATTCAGTGTTGCTCCACAACTGGACAGCAGGCCCGGATTGGTAATATGCCCAAACAGGCATTTTCCCGCTGGGCCACTGTCATGTGGGCCGCGGGCGGTAGCGCCCGCTCATCTGGCCGCTTGCCAGCTGATGCGGCCACTGGCCTGGCTGTTGTTCCTGCCGCCGGCCCTCTGCGTGCACGGCAGTTATAGTTTCCAACCCTCCCGGGATTTTTCTGTCCCGCACTGCAGGGAGATAAGCCGCCACGCCCCCCACGCACCCGATCCTCGCCCTGGCATGAGACCTCCGCCCACCAGCCACTCACAGCGTCGCTTGGCTGCTCTCTTCTCTGTACACAGGACCTGTGATTAGGTCACAGGAGGGGAGGAGTCAGGGGGGTCACAAGATCAGGAGCCTTTGTCCAGACCCCTGATCATGTGACCCCTGACTCCGCCCCTCCCGTGACCTCATCACAGGTCCTGTGCCCACAGCCCTGCCTCTTGGTGTCTGCAGGACTCTGCTGTGCTGGTTGTCATGGTGCTGGATGAGGGAAGTATGTGTGGGGTTTGGAGGGGTGTTATGAATGAGTCACCGTAGGAGGCAAAAGCAGAAATACAAGCTAAGTCCAGAAAACCAGAGAAGTTGGCAACTATCAGATTGCAGACCCCTGAACCTATCAACACAACTAGCAGTAGCCGTGGGGGGTTCCTACGATGCCCTAGACCCCTTGATCACAGCCGGAGAAATACATAGGCCTAAAGAAAGAAAGGGGAAATCTAAACTGCCCCAGAGCAGACCCCAAAGCAATAGGCAGCCCCCAACATATAATGACGGTGAAGCAAGATGAAAATACTAACACAGACAGAAAGATAGACTGAACAAAGACGGGGCCCCAAAACTACCTAGATAGGAAAGGACAGGAAGACTGCTGTCTGCAATCTGCCAAAACCCTATCAAAAACATAAGCCAACCAGCTGATATGAAAAAGGCCCTGAAGCAGCTAGGCTTCAAAAACTGAATCAGCACTCAGGTATTTTCAGAAGACAGAGCTAAATGAATTCAGCACACCCCAGCAGGGAATGGCAGAAATCCAGAAAAACAAAGCAAAAACAAAGTCAAAGCACAAAAGCAAAAGGCCGAGCAGCAAACTTAGCTTTGGAGGAGCAGGAATTCAGACTGGTCTCCAAGGATCCCACAGAGAAATCACCCACAGGGCAGAAGGGCGTCGGCAGCATTATATCCAGTCCGTAACTCCACTCAGCCAGTCACAATCATCAGCCTCAGGTGTTTGACAATCAGGCTCACTACATTTCTTTACCAGAAGAGGGAGTTCCTCAGGCCTCAGTAATGAAGGGGAAAATGAACTCACAACAGAGGGGTTTACAGGGTAGATGTAGCAGAGCTGTGTATGAGGTGTACGGAGCGGAGTCATGTGTGTACGAGGTGTACGGAGCGGAGCCGAGCTGTGTGTTCGAGATGTACGGAGCAGAGCCGTGTGTATGAGGTGTTCGGAGCAGAGCCGGATGTGTACGAGGTGTACGGAGCAGAGCCGCGTGTACGAGGTGTACGGAGCAGAGCCGCATGTACGAGGTGTATGGAGCAGAGCCATGTGTACGAGGTGTACGGAGCAGAGCCGCGTGTACTAGGTGTACGGAGCGGAGCCGTGTGTGCGAGGTGTACGGAGAGGAGCCGTGTGTGTACGAGGTGTACAGAGCGGAGCCGTGTGTATGAGGTGTACGGAGCGGAGCCGTGTGTACGAGGTGTATGGAGCAGAGCCACGTGTGTACGGAGCAGAGCCGCGCGTGTACGAGGTGTACGGAGCGGTGCCGCGCGTGTACGAGGTGTACGGACCGGAGCTGTGTGTGTACATGGTGTACGAAGCGGACCTGCGTGTGTATGGGGTATACGGAGCGGAGTCATGTGTACGGAGTGAAGCCATGTGTGTACGGAATGTACGGAGCAGAGCCATATGTGTACGGGATGTACGGAGTGGAGCCAAGTGTGTACGAAGCATACAAAGTATTCTTTTCCCACGGACACAGGAGTACACGGTGGAGCCCCAAGGAGCATTTTAAAACTCACACATGACGTTCCACCGTAAGTTGACCAGAAATAAGGTAATTTCATGAGTAGATTGTGACGGAACTAGGAATGCTTCAGATCCATCACCATGTCCTCCTCTGACATCGCAGACAGCAAGATCGCCTTGGAATTGGGGATACCGGTCATGTGATCGGATCATGATATGTCCTGCACCAGGAGGCTCAGGTGGGCGCTACAATGGGAGCTGGGCTGCTATACTATCTTTATAGAATCTTTCTTTATTTCTTTCTCTCTTTTTCTTTCTCTGTTCTTTCTTTCTCATTCTCTGTTCTGTCTTTCCCTAATTTGCTTTCTCTCTCTCTGTTCTTTCTTTCTCTCTCTAATCTTTCTTTTTTCTTTCTCTCTCTCTCTGTCCTTTCTTTCCCCTCTTTCTTTCTTTTTCTTTCCTCTCTTTCTTTCTCTCTGTTCTTTCTTTTCTTTACTTCTTTCCTTCTCTCTCTATTCATTCTCTGTCTCTCTCTGTTCTTTCTTTCTTTCCCCTCTTTCTTTCTCTGTTCTTTCTTCTTTCGCTCCCTGTTCTTTCTTTCTCTCTCTCTCTGTTTTTTTTCTCTCGCTCTGTTTTCTCTCTTCCTTAGTGCCAGTCAGTGTGCACATAATGCCAGCCACTGTGCCCTCAGTACCAGTCAGTGTGATCAGCAGTGCTAAATGGGTGCGGTTGGGCGTGGACATGGGTGTGACTAGTTGCGCCGCAGTCTTTGTCCCTCTTTCCCTTCTTCAAAACTTGGGAGGTATGATGGGGCGGCTATGACCAGGGGTCTGGTTGCCCAATGGATAGCAGTTCTGCAGGAATTCTGTCACTGTGCGTACAAATGGGGACAGAGCTTTGGGAGGAGTACTGTACCTAAAAGCAATAAATAGGACTGAGCTGAAATACTGGGCACAGCTCTGACTACATGTTATATAGTCGTGTTAATCTCCTCTCATTTCTTGTAACCTACAAGTGTACAAAGATATTATATAGTCACCATGTGACTAGTGGGCCTGTGTAACTTCAAATGCCAGGGCTGAATTTTAGTCCCAGTCCGGCCCTGCTGGACAGGTTGATTTAACAGAAGTCTGATTGACTTTGAGTTACGTTGTGTTGTTTAAATATTCCCCTTATTTTTTTGAGCAGTATATATATATATATGTGCAGGTAATGGAGTAACATATTAATTAATTATGCGCTGCCGTGTGGGAAAGAAAAAGGATGCCAATCTGAGTAGTGGTTTGTTAATGCGTTTTGAAGCATACAAACTTCTTCAGCACAACAAAAATAGCACCATTGTGCAATTATTTCAATATTGTTACCCAGATAAGACTTTATTTTGTGCTTTGTGTCTTTCCTGTCCTTCTTTCCCTTGGATTTTTATGCACATGTATATTTATTTATATTAAATCATGTTAAGCCTCAGGTAGCCTATTTCCAATATTTGGCCCAGAACCTGGTATGCCATTCTTTTCAGAGACTAAATATTTGATGTTACAGTATTTTTACCAGTAAAATCACATTAAAAATGCAGATCAAACATCAGTGTGAACTAAACCACCCTAAATAGCCATCAGTTTTTTTCACTTGCACACTCTCTAAATTATTACTGTAGAATAAAAAAAAGTTCTCAAATCAGCCAATCTATTCCATTACTAAAAATTGACTTATTGTTTTGGGTCGCCCCGTCCCAGGGCTGTGGGGTACTCGGTACTGGGCTGGTGTCAGGGGGATGTGTCACAGCAGTGGTGACTCGGTCCGTGGCCCTGGGCGCCCAAATCAATGGTGGTTTTGTGATATAGTTTATATGGATAGTTCGTGACGCCACCTGTGTTGTTCGGCAAGGGAGGTGTTAAGCCGACGCTGCGTGCATATCCGCTGGGACTGATGGTGTGGTGCAGCAAAGATGGTGTAGCTCCCCATAGGTGGAGCAGTAGTCACAGAGCAGTGTAGGTGCAATGGATGAGGAGAGGCGCAGAATGGTGAGGATGCTGGTACCCAGATGTAGTGGTGCTGAAGGTGCTAGAGACGAATGAATGGAGGACACCAGGGCTTGCAGTTTCAAAGCTTTACTCACAGTTCGTGGTACACACTGGTGCCTGCCTCCGTGCCGTGTCCTCCGGGGTAGAGACTCAATCAACCTCCCGGGCAAGTCAGGGCTCTCCTCTCCAACACTCCGCCAACATGTACCTTTCTGAACGACTCCGCCAATGCGCCTTGTGGTGTGAAGCACTCCAGTACTTAGTGACCCTGGAATGCCTCCTTACAGATGTTCCTAGAACTCTACTTGCACGGCAGACAGCTGTAGCCTGCTTCGGGGACGCCTCACTCCCAGCTCTCTATCCGTTTTACTGTTGTGCCTCAAGTCTTCGATGGGAGTAGTGCATTTACAGCCAACTACTCCACCGGTGTCTGCTGCAGAACCATAAGTGTCCATACAACCTCGGGGAACAGGCCCCGGCCTTGCACTGAGAACCTATAGGCAGGGTTCCTCTTCCAACCCACATCTCCTCTCTGTTCTCTCTACTCCTTCGTTCCGTACTTGTCCTTCTCTCTCTTATGGAAGCTTAGGTTGCAGTTCTAAGTCTTTCTCCTTCTCTTCTCTTTCCCGTGCCAGCTGGCTCAGATCCCTGAGGCAGCTGCAGCACTCCTTCTATTCCTTTCCTCGGGAGCTCTTTCCACTAAGACCAGTCCTCAGCCTCTCCTGACTGACTGTCTTTCCTCCGCCTGACCTCCCGTCAGCTTGCTCTCAGCCTGAGCTCCAGACTGAACTAACTACCAATACCTTACATTCCCACTCTTTTATATCTAACTCCACCCACCTCCCAGCACATCCAGTGTTCCAAGCAGGGAACCACCAAAGGTGCTCCTAATATATAGGAGAAGAGAAAGGACCTCAATGTGGATGTGCTGAACTACCCTGTTGTGTGGGATGCAAGTGTTGGAGTGTGGAAAGGAGTTCCCAACTTACCAGGATGGTGGGGCACTACACCTTAGGAGAAGGTGCAGTACCTCTGTGGCCACTGAGCCTCAGGGGCGCCACAGTTTAAATCAGGTTTTTGTGTTACATCTTTTTTAATCATTTTGCAATGTATTTTATATATATATATATATATATATATATATATATATATATATATATATATAATTACGTTTTACCTCCTCCATGGGGTGTTTTTTTTATGTCCTTCCTCATTCTCAGGTCCCCTACCAGAGGCCTGGGAGTTTGAGGGTTCTGCGCAGGATCTTACTTGTGCCCAGCACTGGACTTTTCTGGAGAGAGAGAGTTCAAATGTTCCTCCTGGGATCTTTTGTAGCCATCTTCCAACTTAGGGGTCACTGCTCCAAGTGCTCCTATCACGATTGGAATCACTGTTGCCTTCACCTTCCACATCTTCTCCAGTTCTCCTTTGAGGCCCTGGTATTTCTCCATTGTCTCATATTCCTTCTTTCTGATGTTACTGTCACTTTGCACTGCCACTTCTATTATCATTGCTGTCTTCTGATCTTTGTCACAATGTCTGGCTGGTTAGCCAACACCTGCTTTTCGTATCCATCTGGGTCTTGAAGTCCCACAGGATTTTTAGCCCTTTCATTCTCCACCACTTTCTCTGGGGTCTCCCATCTGGACTTAGGGGGTCTTAGCCCATACACTGTGCAGATGTTCCTGTATACAATTCCCGCTACTTGGTTGTGGTGTGTGGTATACGCTGTTCCTGCTTGCATTTTGCATCCTGCCACAATGTGTAGGACTGTTTCCGAGGCCTCTTTGCATAGCTTGCACCTTGGGTCTTGTGTTGTATGGTAGATCCTTGCTTCTATGGATCTGGTACTTAGTGTTTGCTCTTGTACCGCTATGATCAGTGCCTCTGTATTACCTCGGAGTCCAGCTTTCTCCCGCGATTGGGAGGATTTTTCCATATCAGCCACCTCGATTATCTGTTGATGGTACATCTCAGGCTTATCTTGCCATGGTATTTCATGTTCCTGTTCTTCCTTCCAGGACTGTTATTGTTGCTGCCTTAGTCTCTCTCATTTCATCGTTTGGTGCCATTTTTCTGATATATTCCTGGATACTTTTTGTTTCGTCCGTGATGATGGGTTGGACACTTATCAAGACTTGACCATCCTCTTGTCTGTTGGTATACAGAGGCAGAATTACAAAGATAGGATACAACTCTATACACAGCTGATAACACAGGATCCAGTAATCACTGTGTAGGTGATGTCATAGCTGACCTTACACCCCCTCATTTCACACATGCTCACTACATGCTCCAAAAGATACTGCCAGCAGGGGCATGACTACCACAGTCTTGGGGGTCGCAGTTGCGACGGGGCCCAGAGTGCTTAGGGGCCCGATCGCGGAGCTGCAGCCGCTCATTGGCTGTGCCACTCCGTGCTTTGATTGGCTGCCAGGCTGCAATTGGCCTGACGCGATGGCTGCTCTGTGCGCACAGGACCTGTGATGAGGTCACAGGAGGGGAGGAGTCAGGGGTCACATGATCAGGAGCCTCCGTGTATGCAGGACTCTGCTGTGCTGGTTGTTATGGTGCTGGATGAGGGTAAGTTTATGTGTGGGTCAGGAGGGGTTTACAGGGTGGATGCAGCAGAGCTGTGTGTATACAAGGTGTACGGAGCGGAGCCATATGTGTTCAAAGTGTATGGAGCGCAGCCGTGTGTGTACAAGGTGAGCGGAATCGTGTATGTACGGAGCGGAGCCACATGTGTATAAGGTGTACGGAGCGGAGCCACATGTGTATGAGGTGGACGGAGAGGAGCCGCGTGTGTACAAGGTGTACGGAGAGGAGCCGCGTATGTACGAGGTGGACGGAGAGGAGCCGCCTATGTACGAGGTGGACGGAGAGGAGCCACACATGTACGAGGTGGACAGAGCGGAGCTGCGCATGTACAAGGTGTACGGAGCAGAGCCGCGCGTGTATGAGGTGTACGGAGCCGCACGTGTACGATGTGTACGGAGTGGAGATGTGCATGTACGAGATGTGCGGAGTGGAGCCACGTGTGTACGAGGTGTGCGGAGCGGAGCTACGCATGTATGAGGTGCACGGAGCGGAGATGTGACTGTATTTTGGCATGGGGGGGCCCCTTTTGAAAGTTGGCACCGGGGCCCATAACTTTGTAGTTACGCCACTGACTGCCAGAATGGCTTATTGTGACTAAAGTGCATGTATTATTTCCTGATACAGCAGGAAGTTAGCAACTAAAAAATGATTTGTAATTTTTTTTACTAAAGATCATGATAAGTAAAAAAAAAAAACTGCCAGAGATATTAAAAAATAGAAGTAATGTAAACACCTGATTTAAACAATAGGTCATTTTCTGATGATGGCTTCCCTTTAAGTCACCTGTGTCTGCTAGGAAAGGAGACATCATATAAAAGACAACAAGGTTTACACACATCATGACTATGCACCAAGAAGGGGAATCTGGTTAGCCCTGTGGACCAACTGCAGAGCTGAATGAAGGATTTCGTCCATACATATTTTAGTATTGTCTTGTTCTAGTATTCCTCCACGTTCAAGCTTATAATGTAACTAGGCTATATGGTGCCAGCAATAAGCATCAATTCCACTAAAATGTTTGCCTCATTGACTAACCAGGATGTGCTGGTGGTTGTCCTGCACCCCTTCAATACACAGTTGTGTACAAAAACATGCAATATACATCCTGAACATCTATTAATAAGCAATTGGAAAAAGCAATCAGTGCTTTAGAGAGGCATCTAAATGGATGTGGACTGCCAGGTATAATGAAGCAGATTTGTATGATTTGATTTATTTCTGTCTAGCATAATTAAAAATATATAGTCTCCATAAAGTGTTCTGAGAAATCAGCATACAATTTATGCACTTATGAATTGTAATCTTTAAATATAAATATCTACAATAGCAGCTTCAATATAAATGTAAAAATGTCCCAGACACAAACTAATCAGCGGGAACATTAACCCTCTGAAGATAGCGGCTTCCATAGAATACTGCATGCTCCATTCTCAGGCAAGGAAGCTGACTGCAGCATTTTCCTTCTTTAAATCTGTGGTTCCATCAGGATTCATGCAAGTGGGAGCTAAAACCTATAATCATAATGTTTTCCAGTGGTCCTAGCAGTATTTTTAGACATGTTAACACAAACTTCGTTACTAAACCTGTTAACTCTATACATGTTACAGACAAAATGTATTATTAGCGCAAATAGATCTAAGCTATGGACATTGTGCAAAAAAGGTATCAGGTAGTCAATTGGAAAAAACATGGACCATTGTCTGGGACTAAAGAACCAAAACAAATGTGAATTTATATTTTTAGGAGATTAGACCACATTGTTAAACTTTGAGTGCCATGGTCATGTTATCTCTTTAAAGATAACCTGTCGTGTGAAAAAACGCTAATAACCTGCAGATATGGGATCAATCTGCAGGGCAATAGCGTCCTGAAGCCGTGCAGCCGCCAAACTGACAGCCCTGCTGCCAGGAGGAAATTAACTTTATTACTCCCAACAGCCTCCGGCTTTCAGTCATAGAGGCGCAGAAGTCTCCACTCAGTAAGTAGTAAGCAGTAGCTGTACCCGCGCCTCCGCACTGTCTGACAGCCGGCTCTGCATCGGAAGCTGCTGGGAGGATAAAAGTTAATTTCCTCCCAGCTGCCGGGCTTTCAGAGTGGCAGCTGCACAACTTTAGAGCACTATTATCCTGCAGATTAGGCCGGGATCACACATGCAAGAAACACGGCCGAGTCTCACATCTTAATACCCGGCACTGCCACCGGCACTCGGATTGGAGCATGTGGCAGCATAGCAATACATGGAGCCGCACGCTCTGCTCCCGAGTGTTGGCGGCAGTGCCCGGTATTAACATGCAAGACACGGCCGTATTCCTTGCATGTGTGATCCCGGCCTTAACCAGATATCTGCAGGTTAATAGCGTGTTTTCACACGACACGTTCCCTTTAAGTAGTTGTGCCCACCTACTAAAAAGAACAGATTAAGGAGGAAATTAAGATTTCATGTTGATCCAGAGTCTGCTGAAGCAAAACGCTCTAGATTCAATAAGAGAAGAGTGGCTAGTGAATTTAGCATATGTGTCTGTCCTCCCGTCTCTTTGCATAAATGATAGGGAATCTTTTGGGCTGTACTCGATCATATAGCTACTGCTGAGCTCCAGTTTTCAAGACGTTTGAGGATCTAGCGTAAAAACGCCAAAAGACGACGAAGCATTGTTGCTCAAAAATGTATGACTTTTTTATCACTTGCTTTCTGTCACATAATGGTCTTGAATTCCCCTATATGTTTGTTACTCCTTTCTCTTTTTACCAATATATCATATTTTTATAGTTTGCATCACAGAAGCCAAACTAAGTATGATGCCGCACTTTCTCCCAGAAAAAGTTGCTACAAAAAACTAAAACATTAATCAGTGGAAGTAAATGTTCTAAATGGAAATCAGCAACCAAACCTTTATTTCTGTGTATCTTTAAGGCTATGTGCCCACGTAGCGATTCTGAAGCAGAATAAACCTGCGCAGAATCACACACCCTGCTCCCGGGAAAACGCATGCGCTTTTTGACGCACTTTTGTAGGCGTTTGTCAAGTGTTTTTGCATGCGTTTTCCTAAGCATTTTTGCCCAGATAATTGATGGTATGCAGAATCGCGTGCGATTCCGCAAAATTAATGAACATGCTGCATTTTTAATCGCTAAGCGTTTACGCAGCATTTAAAAACGCACTATTGGCACATGTGCGTTTTTCATTAAAAATCAATTGGATGCTTTTCTTAAGCGTTTCTTCAGCAGAATCTCTTGTCTAAAAGTGCTATGTGGATACACAGCCTAAATGTGTATTAAAGCGACCCTCTAACCGGACACTGAAACGTGCTTACACTTTTGCCACATATAGTCACCGTACCTGGTGCCCTATTTTTGCCTCGTAAGCTAAGACCAGTGTTCTGGCCCTCATGCATCTTAGATGGCGACACAGTATTCAGCAAAGATCCAATAGTGTGTGGTGGTGCGTTATATATTTGTTCAGGGATTTTTTTTAGTACAATTTGAACAAAATTGTGCAAAAAATATACAAAATAAAGGCACTAAATCAACCTGAAACTTGGCAACATTTTGGGTGAAATTGGTAGCCAGTGCCAGGTGGGATATATAAACTAAATTGTCTTGCCAACAAATAATATCCTGATCGACGGTTACACTCACACTCCATGTTCACCATGCCCCAAAAATTACGCTTTTATCCTAGACCGTGGACGCTTAGCCATCATGTTTTTTTTGCTGTACACGGTTCAAAACACTTATTAGGATTTCACAGACCCTAAGACCCAGTAACCCCTGGCACTGCTATTTAAGATTCTAGATAAATATGTGAGTAATAGGATAAGGAGCAGTATCACTATAGAAAACCACTAGTATAGAGGTCAGAATTCACAATGAATGTGAACTGAGATGTACATTGTGAATTAAATACATAAGGCTAGTTTCACACTAGCGTTCTCGGGCGCAGCGCAGGGCCACCGCTAGGCCCCGCCCCCGGCCACACCCCCTCCAGTCAGTTCCTCCTCTGATCGCATGACACTGCATGCGATCACCGTACCCTATATTTAGCGTTGGGTACGCTGACCGTGCTCTGGTATGATTTTACTGACGTCACATCTTTTATTGTAAGCACTGTATATTTTTATGTTCCAGCTTAAAATCTTTAATAAGTTCGATCCTTGCATGCTCTAAAGAATCCACAGCCTTTGAGAGTGTGTGGCCTTTTGATTGCCAGACAGTAACATATTTTGCAGACTCATCATGTGTTTGATAAGTGGTGGCAGCAGCATTAAGAAATCAGGGTGTATGGGCTGTATCGGGGTGTGATTTATGCTCACTTCATAGCCCAAAATAGAGGTTGAGAGCTGGATTGAATGGAAATAAATTAGCCCTTGCAGGCGCACCCCTGTATCACGCGCTGAGACCTTTGTAAGTGACAACAATATACAGTACAGATGTAACAGTCAAAACTGGGTGCTAGTGCTACATGTGAACACCTTGTGAACACCTTGGGATTTAGCACATGGTGGTTAGGGATACTGCTACACATTTACATATTGGGGCCCAGAAGCTACAAGTTTCCCCTCCAATGAGAACCAGTGTAATGTTTTTTGAGATTCCAGGTGGAGGTATAAAATCAGACAGATCGTTTGACTCAAGGAATCAAACCAACTCAATACATGATTCATCTTCTAGGCTAGCAGCCAGGAGAAGACTGAATGAACTATGAGAGGGGACAAGGTGGCTCCATTATTTATTTTTTTAATTTCAAGTCCAACTTCTTGTATTGAGTAACCTAACTCATTTCTTCGGTCTACTTCAGTGATGGTCCTATGTTAATTATATTTAAGGATTCACAATTGATAGTGGCATGTGGGAGTCAACAAGTTATTCTTATTTTATACAGTAAGTGTATGTTCACGTATGGCATTTTTACAGCGTTTCTTAGGCTGGTTTCACACTAGCGTTTTATCGCACAGCGCATCGTGCGCTATCGGACGCACGCGCAATGTTCCCCTATCTTTAACATGGTGGTCGCAGGGTCTTGCGATTGTTCGTGCTCATCAGCATTTAGTGTGCGCTGCGCATTTTACAGGTGTGCGCCCAGACGCACCGTACGCTACATGTTGCATCTTTTGTTCCACCTACATTGTTAAAAAAATCCCGCGCGCACGTGTGCGCCCAAAAATAGCATTGCAGTCTATGTGGTCGCTGACGTGCGCTTGGAGGCGCGCACGCGATTTGAGTAAACAATGTCTAGACACTTGTCTTAACCTCCCCCTAAACAAGCAACATTGTTTGGGAGGAGTGTGGATAAAAGAAGGTGTCTTCGGGGTCAGACCAATACTCTACAGACAGCCTTGCAGAGACCAGAAAAGAACATCGAAGAGCCTTCCTACTGTGGATTCAAGCTTCAGGAGCCAAAATGTGAGTATTCTTCAACATAATGTCTGTGTCTCCTGTACAATTTTATAATGTACTAATGTATTTTTTGTTTAAATTTCAGCATGTCTTCTTCTGGATCGGTGTATTCGCCATCTCGGCAAGAACTGGCCCAAGCTGATCGTGAGGTGAGGAAGTTGCTGCCTTTGGGTAAGTATAGCTGCCTCTAGAAAAGTGTTTTAATTTTTTTTTTTCTTTACAGACATCGGACACGGGCAGTAAAGATGAAGTGCGGGAGCGGTCTGAGCGGGACCGGTCTGAGCGGGAGGATTCTGAGTGGGAGCAGCGTAGTCAAGTCGTGGTGAGGAGACACAATGTTAGTATATAATGTTTTGTTTTGATTTTTTTTCTGTCTTTATTTTGATCTTTATCTAGCTTCTTCTCTGTTTCTTTTTGTATCTTTTTCATTCTCCAAAATTCCAAACATTATAATATTTTTTCTTCTAGGTTCAACAACGGGATGAAGAAGTAGTATACATAGACAACGAGCACCTGATCCGCCTTGTTGAGGAGCGTATCCCGTTGTGGGACAGCCGTTACCAGCAGTACAAAGACACTGGTGACCCGGCAGCTCTGGAATGAGGTGGCCGCAGCGATGATGGATGGCTGGGACAGCGCCTCTCCAAGTTCAAAAAGGGCGTTCAGTAAGTATAAAGATGCTCTGTGATACTGCTTTGATTTTTGGTCAAGATGGTGCTGGTGTGTTTGTGGTAAGATATATTCTTGCATTAAACACACCAATGCCTTGTGGAAAACAGTGATTGAGATTTGTATTCAACTGCTGCATTGGTTTCTGGTCCTGATGGTGCTGGTGTGTTTTTTGCAAGATATATTCTTGCATTAAACACACCAATGCCTTGTGGAAAACAGTGATTGATTTTTGTATTCAACTGCTGCATTGGTTTCTGGTCCTGATGGTGCTGGTGTGTTTTTTGCAAGATATATTCTTGCATCAAACACACCAATGCCTTCTGGAAAAACAGTGATTGCTTTGTGTATTGAACTGCTGTCTTGAATCTGGTTTTATTTTTGGTCCTGAAGGTACAGGTGTGTTTGTGGCAAGATATATTCTTTCATCAAACACACCAATGCTCTGAGGAAAACCAGTGATTGCTTTTTCAACTGCTGTCTTGATCCTGTTTTCACTCTTGCTCCGGATGATACTGTTGTTTTGGCTGCTACATATATTCTAGCAGGAAACATAACAGTGTCCTCAGGATCAACAGTGACTGCATTGTGTCTAGAATTATTTTGTGCTGCAGCAAAGTTCTATCAGGTGTGTGTGCTGATAATTAAGTTGCCTTAAGTGCATTGAGGACTGTAGTTGGGGAACCCTGCTGGATCCACTCTGTGCAATATTACAAGAATGTAGAGACTGCTGTGGAAAAGACAAGTCATATAGATATGTGTTGTCCAAAAAAACAAACCAATCTACGTTTTGTCTTTTCCACAGCAGTATCTACATTCTTGTAATATTGCACAGAGTGGATCCAGCAGGGTTCCCCAACTCCAGTCCTCAAGTTCCACCAACAGATCATGCTGTATGGAATCCTTTTTTTTTTGGCTCTTGCTATGGATTTCATTACAACATGATCTGTTGGTGGACCTTGAGGACTGCAGTTGGGGAACCCTGCTGGATCCACTCTGTGCAATATTACAAGCATGTAGATACTGCTGTGGAAAAGACAAAACATGTAGATTGGTTTGGTTTTTTGGACAACACATATCTATATGACTTGTCTTTTCCACAGCAGTCTCTACATTCTTGTAATATTGCACAGAGTGGATCCAGCAGGGTTCCCCAACTACAGTCCTCAAGGTCCACCAACAGATCATGTTGTAATGAAATCCAAAGCAAGAGCCAAAAAAAAGGATTCCATACAACATGATCTGTTGGTGGACCTTGAGGACTGTAGTTGGGGAACCCTGCTGGATCCACTCTGTGCAATATTACAAGAATGTAGAGACTGCTGTGGAAAAGACAAGTCATATAGATATGTGTTGTCCAAAAAAACAAACCAATCTACATGTTTTGTCTTTTCCACAGCAGTATCTACATTCTTGTAATATTGCACAGAGTGGATCCAGCAGGGTTCCCCAACTCCAGTCCTCAAGGGCCACCAACAGATCATGTTGTATGGAATCCTTTTTTTTTGGCTCTTGCTATGGATTTCATTACAACATGATCTGTTGGTGGACCTTGAGGACTGAAGTTGGGGAACCTTGCTTGATTCAGTCTGTGCAATATTACACGAATATAGAGAGTTACCTACTCAGGAGTATTAGTGAATTCATGATGCGGAATACACAGCATCATAAATTCACTGATACACCTGGATACTTGCTAATGGTTTTGGGAGTGTAAAAACAGAGAATGCACTCAGTACAGGTATCAAAACAGTTTTTTTATTAACATACCAACAACAGGTATCAAAAAGGTTTTTTTTTTAACATACCACCAAGAAAATTTTTTTACACCATTTGCTCTTGCCATTCCACCTGTCCTACATCTGAGTTGAAGTAGGCCGCAAATTGGTCCCTCATTTGTCCAACTTCAACGGATGACCTGAGAGAGTGCTGAGTGAATTCAGGCAATGGGTTTGAAGCAACATCATCAAGATCTAAGTTCGGGTGCTCTCGAGAAATTACAAAATTATGTAGAACAACACAGGCCTTGACCACCTCATCCAGTTTCCAGTTTCAGATTAATAGCTGTGCCAAGAACGCGCCATCTAGATACAAGTATACCAAATGCACACTCTACTGTTCTCCTGTCCCTGGTGAGCCTGTTCTTTTGTTGAGGTCCAAGTCACGGCTGGAGTAGGGTTTGAGCAGGTTTTGGCACATCTGGAATGCTTCATCACCAACCATTACAAATGGTTGTGGTGGACCTTCGGTGTTGGGAAGAGGCCGTGGCATGGGGAAATTGAAGTTGTTGCCATACAACCTCCTGCCCATGTCTGAGTTCTTAAAAGCCTGGGAGTCATTCCCACGGCCAAATGCCCCAATGTCCACTGCAATAAACTGACATTCTGCATCCGCAATGGCCATCAGTACAGTAGAAAAGTACTTTTTGTAGCTGTAGTACTCGGAGCCTGTTCTTTTGTGCTTGATAATCCGGATGCGTTTCCCATCCACCGCTCCCAAACAGTTAGGGAAATTGCAGACAGTCCAGAATGTTTCGGCAATTTCCAACCACTTTTCTGCGGTTGGCAGGGGCATGAATTCGGGACAAAGAACGTTCCACAAAGCCCGGCAGGTGTCCGCTACAATTCCAGACAACGTGGAGATTCCAATCCAGTACTGGAAGTGCAGTGACGAGACGGTCTCTCCAGTAGCCAGGAATCTGTGACACAAAGAAAAAAGCAAAAATTAATATTTGTGTATAGGTTTTTTTTTACAGACGTTAAATTAAAAAACAAAAAAAACAATTAGATATCTGCAGCCTTTGGTTCAATACATGCAATCAAAAAATTACAGCAGCCTTTAGTTAACTACATGGCAGAACTATAATTCTGCCAGATTTGGAAGAGTACATGTCACAACCAAGAAAAATCACCAGGCATTGGTTCAGCAAAACTACGTACCTTAATGTGACCAGGAGCCGTTCCTCAGGAGTAGTTGCGTGTCCTGTCTCCGGATGACTACTTGTACCTGACCAAGCAAATAGTTAAAGGTTTCTTGGGTCATCCAGGTATAATCCGTAAATTTCTCCGGGTTTGCCTGTAGCTCGCTGTAGAGGGTGTGGTACGCTCCACGGCTTTCCCGGAGTTCAATAATGGGATGTATCCACAAACGCCGCCGCTGCCGTCTTCGATGCCTCTCTCCCTCTGTTCATGGCAAGCAACTGCATAAGCCTGAACCGTCCTCATGTCCAGATCCAAGTCAAAGTCAAAACTCTTCCAGCGCAGATCCATGTTTCTCAAGTCAAATGCAAGCAAATGTGAAGAATTCAGCTGTAAACAGGGGCTATATAAAGAATTTCTATAAGACACGCCCACTGGTGTCCCATTGGTGGAGTGTGTTGCAAGAATTTTTCAAGGATTTTTTCTCCTGGTTATTGCGCATAAAAAATGCAAACGCATAAAAACGCTGCGATTTTTTGTCGTTATGCGCACAATGCTACAAAAAATGCAGCGTTTACAAGCGTTTGCATGCGCTTTTTACATGCATTTCATGTGCGCTCGATACGCTGCACAAAAAGGCGCAAGTGTGAAACTACTGCTACACAACGTATATGGAGCGTAAAATCTGTAGTTTTATAGAATCAGCATAATCAATGGGATTTCTCAAATTTCATGCACAAAGTTTTTTTCAGTGTATTTCAGTCCTGCATGCCAGTTCTTTCAGTGTTTTTCATTAGGGATGAGCGGACCCATGGAAGTTCTGGTACAGGACCTTTAGTCCAAAGCTCGGTTTTGGGTACCAGAACTTCACCTGAACTTTAACCTGTACCCGAACCCCACTGAAAAAAATCAGGACCCCAAATTAAGGAGTTAGAAAATATTCTCTCTCTCTTCTTGGACTTCCCCGAGAACTTCGAACATTAAAACGGACTTTCGAGAGACGTCAGAGTTCAAGGTTTAGCAGCGGACACTTACGGTAAGAACCCCGAACTTCAGGTTCGCTCATCTCTATATTTCATTCATTCAAATGTATGGGTGAAAAATGCAAGTAAAAATGGTGCATGAAACCCAAGTAAGGACACAAGAAAGCGCCAAGAACACAACCTGTAAATATACCCCAAGTGTAAATGTACATGTTGAATATTTGCAGCTGGATTTTCTGCACCACAAATCAAGAGTGCATTTCTGATGCGGTTTTACTTTGCTTTTTTTTTCACTTTTCATTTGAATGGGTGAAAAATGGCAAACAAACGCTAAAAGAATTGACATTTGAAAAAAACAATTATGGCCAAAATCTGCAAGGAAAAACTAAGCAGCATGTGCATAAGATTTCAGAAATCTGCATTTTACTGTACCAGGAACATAAGTTTTTTTTTACCCCTATAAAACACAGCAAAAACACAACAAAAACACAACATGTGAACAAGCCCTAATTGTTACTGAAGAGGAGTAGACTTTGGTATTCTATAGCATTTTTATTTTTAATACATTTTAAAGCATTATGGACTGTTGCCTTGACACCTAGTGGCCTTATTGATTTCATGAATAAATATTATAGAATATTATGTGCATCTGAATTGTAAAAGGGAATTAAAGATCAAATACAATCAGGTTCACTGTATATCATTGTTATGTCCCTCAGCAGAGTTTCAGCTGAAAGGGAAAGGGTAGTCAACTTAAAAAAAAAAAATAACACATTTTCAAAACACAGTTAAAGTGTCAGGTCCCTTCTTCATAACCTCCATCAAATAGGTGGATCAGAGAGAAAATAAAAGTGGTTTCCACACTCTCTTTCTGAAGCTTATTGGTTTTGACGAGACCCATGTCATTTCTAACCACTTTTTTTCAAGGAGTCCCTGCAGATTAGATCTGATCGCTGAGGGTCAGAGCAGCTGGACATCAGCTTATTTTTATATGCTCTTCTAATAAAAAATGGTAGGAAAATGGGCAGCACTTTTAATGAGTGGGGTCTATATCTTACCACTGTGCAACACTCGGATAGATTGCACAGAAGACAGGTTAGGCTGGAGTCACACTAACCTGCGCAAAATACGCTCCGTATTTTACATGCGTAATACGGATGAATCACCACTAAATAGTGCTCCGTAGGTCATCCGTAAGCAAGGTGTGGTCGCGTATTTTGCGCATGTGTGTATCCGTATGTAATCCGTATGCAATCCGTATGGCGAGATTTTCTTGCAGCCTTGCAAAATGGACATTTAAAGGTTTTGAGGCCTGCAAACAATTTAAATCATTAGCCTGCACCCTATTTAGACACTCAGAAACAGGTGGATGCCTACATTCTGTACATTTGTCACCTTGCTTTCACGAGGTGTGTTGGTGTTCTTTGTGCAGCATGGCAGAGGGTCTGCGATTCAATACAACTGAGCAGGTTCTCTTTACCTGGCTTTTGTCACGGCGCTTTGGGCAACCATATCCTGTGATAGTGGATCCGCGGAGGAGGAGACGCATGTGGGTACATCCACTTTTGAGGCAACGACTCACAAGAGGTCATTTTCACCACCTCTATTCGTCTCTGCGGGAGCATCCGGAGAAATTTTACCAGTACTGTCGAATGAGCATTTCCACATTTGATCGCCTCTTGGAGACAGTGCGCCCTGGGATCACCTTTCAGGACACTAGGATGCGCAAAGCCATATCTGCAGAGGAGCGACTTCTACTCACAATACGGTATGTACTACACAACCACATTCTCTATGTTCATAATGTGTGTGTTAATTTGTTTTTTGGCCTTCTTGGACAAAGTTTAATACCCTCATCTTACTCAAAATATGTTTCACCTGACACAGCAGAATGTTACATCTAACATGTCCTGCATATCACTTAGTCATTGTGCCACCAAATATGTGTGTGTTGTTCTCTCTCATTTCCTACCAAGTTTGGTCAGCATGTAACTGATTTTTTTTTACTTTAGCCATTCTAAACTGTACTATTTCTGTTGTTCTACAGCTTCCTGTCCACTGGCCTGTCTTATGCCGCCCTCCACCATGAGTTTCTCATTGGAAAGTCAACCATTTCAGGCATAGTGAGGTCTACATGTGCACAAATCTGGACAAGACTCCATCAGGTGGTCCTACCCGAGCCCAGGATGGAAGACTGGTTAAGGATTTCAAGGGACTTTGAGGAGGACTGCCAGTTTCCAAATTGTATTGGGGCCCTGGATGGCAAACATATCAGGGTGCGTAAGCCGCCGAACTCAGGCTCCCAATTCTTCAATTATAAACAATACTTTTCTGTTGTATTGTTGGCTCTGGTAGACCCTCAATACAAGTTTATAATTGTTGACATTGGGGCCTATGGAAGGACGGGAGACTCTAGAGTCTTCAATACTTCCATAATGGGTCGGCGGCTACGCACCAACCAGTTGGATCTACCACCACCACGCCAGCTACCAGGCTTCCCCGAACAATCAGTCCCTTATGTCCTTGTGGCAGATGAGGCCTTTCAGTTATCACGCAATGTCATGAGGCCATATCCCCGGCGCAACCTTGACCACAGGCGCAGAATTTTTAACTTGCACCTATCACGTGCTAGGCGACTGGTGGAGTGTTCCTTTGGGATTCTTTGTGCCAAATGGCGGGTACTCCAGTCTGCCATTCAGTTGAGTGAGCAAAATGTGAATGAAGTTGTCAAAGCCTGTGTTGTTCTGCATAACTTCACCAGGATACATGATTGTTCCTCCTCTGATGGTGTTGTGCGTAGGCCGGACAATGTGCGCAGGGTGAGACCACCTATCATCCCTCAACGTAGACCGCTCTCTGGCCTCAAAGTGCGTGATATATTCACAAATTACTTTATCTCACCTGAGGGGGCAACTTCTTGGCAAGAGAATGCTGTGTCTATGTTATAACTTGTTTCTTTAAAAGTGTGTCTAAATATACAGTGGGGAAAAAAAGTATTTAGTCAGTCAGCAATAGTGCAAGTTCCACCACTTAAAAAGATGAGAGGCGTCTGTAATTTACATCATAGGTAGACCTCAACTATGGGAGACAAACTGAGAAAAAAAAATCCAGAAAATCACATTGTCTGTTTTTTTTTCATTTTATTTGCATATTATGGTGGAAAATAAGTATTTGGTCAGAAACAAGCAATCAAGATTTCTGGCTCTCACAGACCTGTAACTTCTTCTTTAAGAGTCTCCTCTTTCCTCCACTCATTACCTGTAGTAATGGCACCTGTTTAAACTTGTTATCAGTATAAAAAGACACCTGTGCACACCCTCAAACAGTCTGACTCCAAACTCCACTATGGTGAAGACCAAAGAGCTGTCAAAGGACACCAGAAACAAAATTGTAGCCCTGCACCAGGCTGGGAAGACTGAATCTGCAATAGCCAACCAGCTTGGAGTGAAGAAATCAACTGTGGGAGCAATAATTAGAAAATGGAAGACATACAAGACCACTGATAATCTCCCTCGATCTGGTGCTCCACGCAAAATCCCACCCCGTGGGGTCAGAATGATCACAAGAACGGTGAGCAAAAATCCCAGAACCACGGGGGGGGACCTAGTGAATAAACTGCAGAGAGCTGGGACCAATGTAACAAGGCCTACCATAAGTAACACACTACGCCACCATGGACTCAGATCCTGCAGTGCCAGACGTGTCCCACTGCTTAAGCCTGTACATGTCCGGGCCCGTCTGAAGTTTGCTAGAGAGCATTTGGATGATCCAGAGTAGTTTTGGAAGAATGTCCTATGGTCTGATGAAACCAAACTGGAACTGTTTGGTAGAAACACAACTTGTCGTGTTTGGAGGAAAAAGAATACTGAGTTGCATCCATCAAACACCATACCTACTGTAAAGCATGGTGGTGGAAACATCATGCTTTGGGGCTGTTTCTCTGCAAAGGGGCCAGGACGACTGATCCGGGTACATCAAAGAATGAATGGGGCCATGTATCGTGAGATTTTGAGTGCAAACCTCCTTCCATCAGCAAGGGCATTGAAGATGAAACGTGGCTGGGTCTTTCAACATGACAATGATCCAAAGCACACCGCCAGGGCAACGAAGGAGTGGCTTCGTAAGAAGCATTTCAAGGTCCTGGAGTGGCCTAGCCAGTCTCCAGATCTCAACTCTATAGAAAACCTTTGGAGGGAGTTGAAAGTCCGTGTTGCCAAGCGAAAAGCCAAAAACATCACTGCTCTAGAGGAGATCTGCATGGAGGAATGGGCCAACATACCAACAACAGTGTGTGGCAACCTTGTGAAGACTTACAGAAAACGTTTGACCTCTGTCATTGCCAACAAAGGATATATCACAAAGTATTGAGATGAAATTTTGTTTCTGACCAAATACTTATTTTCCACCATAATATGCAAATAAAATGAAAAAAAAAACAGACAATGTGATTTTCTGGATTTTTTTTTCTCAGTTTGTCTCCCATAGTTGAGGTCTACCTATGATGTAAATTACAGACGCCTCTCATCTTTTTAAGTGGTGGAACTTGCACTATTGCTGACTGACTAAATACTTTTTTTCCCCACTGTATATTACTCAAGCCTTTATGATTCTATGACTGTTTCATTGCATTGGTTGGTGTCTGTTAGTATGTTGTGAGGGATTGTGAAAAATCACACAGAGACGTTAACTAGAGTAGACAAATTTTTAGTTTTGCCTTTTCTTTTTTGTTTTGCTTAAAGGCAAACATAATTTTGCCATAACACAAATTTGGCAATGGCCAAAATGACCCTTTGTGCCTTCTTTAACTTGGTGTAACATTAACATTACAGAAAAAAAACTGCAACAAACATTATGCAACAACAACATTGCTGCATGCCTACATTAACCTTGATTAGGCAACAAAGGGTGAGCTCCATCACCTAAATAAAGTCAATAAGATAACACTCACATTTCCTCATAATGTTATCGAATCATAGAAAGATTCCACCATGACAGGCAAGGCTACCTCACAGCTTTCACACAGATATTACCTGTCTGTAGAACAGACAATATTTAAGCATGCTATACTGGAAAGGATGAAAATACAAAACTCACTTGTGAAGACATAGAGAGAGCGTGATATTCTGAATGCTGGTCGCCTCCAATTGTTTTACTAGAGATTGCTAACAACAAAGTTGACTACTTAACTAAAGGCAAGCACGCCTTTCCTATGCGTTAGCAAGTGAATAGTGTATTTTCATCCTTTCATGTAACAGTATAGCGCATTTAAATATTCTCTTTTATACACACATTTAATATCTGTGTAAAAGGCGTGAGGTAGCGTTGCCTGTCATGATGGATTGTTTCATATGTTTGGAAAACATTGTTTAAAAATGTGAGTGTTAAATTATGTTCTAAATGTTGGTGAAGGAGAACACCTGTTTTTTTGTCTAGATTAGAAGCACCAGTTACATGTCACTGGACATCTCCAAACTTTTGAATCATAAATCCTCATATGTAGGGGAAGGGGAACGTGGAGGAACAGCCTGTGGGTGCTGCTGGACATTGTGGGCAACATCGCCCTGTGTGGGGCCATACTGGTGCCCATGATGCTGTAGTTGTCCAGCCTCCTGGACCTGTTGGTGATACTGGCCAGAGTACTGATGATGGTGAGGGGCTTCTTGTTGGCTATGGTAGGCCCGTGGCTCATACCCACCAACATAGCCAGATCGTCCCCAAAAAGGTTGGGACCAGCCTCCAACACTGGGTGGGTACAAGTGGCCATATTGGTGGGGTTGGCTTGAGGAAGACATTTGGGGCTGTGGAATAGAAGGTTGGGTAGGGGGAGGAAGGGGTTGAGGTGTTGGCCCACGTATTAGGGGCTGTTCAGACTCTGCTTGAGCATGCATCTGTGTGGATGGTCTCATGCGCATTAAATTTCTTGGTGAGAGCTGCCACCTCTCCAGAAATTCAAACACCTCATATGGGGTATTGGGGGGGGTGCTTGCATCAAGCAGGATCTGAATACATCTCCTAATACGGAGCCTGACCTCACGGGTAAGGGCACGGAGATAAAGGGTGAGGCTACGTGCATAGGCCTCCTCACCATCATCTGTAGTGACTCTGGACAAGTAATTCAGCACCCCTGTGTCCACATTGGTCCTGCTCTCTTGAATGGTGACCTGGCGCCTTCTTCTTATTCGCCGTGATGCTAGAGCAGCCTGTGGGGAGGGCCTGATCTGGGCAGTTGGGCTGCTGCTCAAGTTGCCCGGCTCTTCCAGGATGGGTGAGGTTGTAGCAGCAGACCGTCCTGGTGGTGTGTTGTGTAGGGCAGCCATTGTGTGTTCTGGTGATGCCTCCTCTTCAGCCATCCTTCTTGTAGGGGGAGAAGATGGGCCAGCCACCTCATCCCCTACAGGATCTATAATGGGCTCTGCCTCTGAGGCCGTTCCTCGATCCGTAAGGTTGGATTGAGTTCTGTTATGAAATAGAACAGAGGCAAAAATACATCAATATTTTTGTCCCTGTAAAGTATTTGTGTAATGTTTTTGTGTCATGTGGTGTGAGGTATGTACTTACGGTCTCAGAGCCAGAGTTGGGGCGAGGAAGTTCAGCCGGTCATAGTATATATATATTTGCGCTTTACATGGCCAGCATCCCCACTCCTGGACCGCTGCTGGCGTTCCCGGCGGTACTGGTCCCGGATGCTTCTCCACCGTTTCATCACATCTTCCACTGCAATGTGACAGGAAAGATTGTCAAAATCACATATTTGAGAGGTCACATTTTCAAACAGTAGTCTAGGCATGGGGCCTTCTGGGGTGTGCGTTCTACCCATGGTGGCATATGTAATTGGGCCGGTACCCAGGGTCTCATTAGCTCCACTGAAACTAATTTTATTGGCTAGGAGGATGAGCTTGTGGCCTAACCCCTAATTATGGCTGTGTGAAGCCACGTGTCACATCCTAATGTAACGGCCTCATGAGGCTAAGAAAAGTACATGCACAGGAAGGGGGGGTGCTGATTGTACATTCATTTTATAACGCGCGCTAAGGTTAATTATATTTTTATGGTTGCACTTACGAATTTTATGCTGCTCATCACGTGGTCTGTCACCAAAGTCATAGTACATCTGGCGACAGATGCGCCTCCATGACGCCTCCTTTCTTGTGCGGTTCGCATAGTTTGCGTCGCGTGGGTCCCATATTTCTGGATGCTCCTGCACCAGCACAATGAGGAGCTCTACATTAATGTATGTGGACGCCATGCTGCTGTACTCCGTGGAGGCTGACTTCCTGGATGTCTGGAGCGTTTTTTTAGCTCATTTGCATGTCTAGGCTTCCTGATGATGGATTGGCCCATTTCCTGTTCACCAGCCAAAAGACCTGCGTATTGCTCGCAGGTCACACGTGTTCCGTGTGTAATCCGTATTTTTTGCGCACCCATAGACTTGCATTGGCGTACTACGGGCGTAGTACGCTGACAATCGCAGCATGCTGAGAGTGGCACGGAGCGTAGGATACGGAGAAATATACGCCTGGTGCGAGTGACCCCATAGAGAATCATTTGTCCGTGTCTAATGCATGCTTTTAGCGCCTCTCACTCTCCCGTATTCCTCGCCAGTGTGACCCAGGCCTTAACATCAAAAAAGGCGAATGTAAACGTTTAAGCCCAACTGGCATGGTGAAATGTGGAGTAGTGTGCAGGAATACAGCGGAGAGTACTGTCAGCCATTGTCCTGCACACTAATCCATATCATTCAAGGCGATGACCAAAGAGAAGGAACGGAACATTTATTTTGGCCACCTTGCAGTATGTTGATATTCTGACTTTATTAATAAACAATCATCTTGCCAACAATCTATCCGACTCTTCAAATAAAGAGTGCTGGTTGAAAGCTTGCCTCACTTTAATTTTTGTATCCCTATACCTTCCTTGACTTGTCATAAGGTTAGTCCAAAGGGAGAACGTTTATTTTACTCACCATTAATTCCACAGCGCTTTACAGACATTATCGCTCTCCCAATTGGGGCTCACAATCTAAATTCCCTAGCGGAATGTCTTTGGAAAGGGAGATGAAAGTGAAGAACATGCAGGAAACCCACGCAAACACAAGAACATACAAACTCCTTGCAGATATTGTCCTTAGTGGGATTTGAACTTATAGGTGTATTCACAAATTAACATCAGGCAGTCGGCTTCCAGTGTCTCGATATACTGTAGACATGAAATTAGGCATGTGAAAATAAGTGTGCGCTCACTTCAAGGTGACCATATTGTCTATACAGATTTATTTGTAACAGAATACAAAAATACAAGAACTGATTGCCCACTGGGTTTCCTGGAGTTGGAGAGGCCTGGTGTCCCTCGTTTACTGCCCTTGCTCCATCTGGCACGATTAGTATGGAGGCAAATTAAGAAAGTGATTGGATATAGGGACATTATAGCTGAAATGCCCTTATGGAAAAATGCCTATTTTTCGGTATTACTAAGTCACCCGTCCACTGATTTTTGGACTCAAAGTAATGTCTCCTTGATTGGAGACTTGTATGATCATGGGACCTTAATGTCTTTTGAGCAGATACAGGCTAAACATGATGTCCCGAGATCTCAATTTTTCTGCTATTTACAACTAAGGTCTGCTCTTCAGTCGCATATAAGGAGTACAGGTGGGGGTCGTGCCATTTCGTCCCTACCTCTGATAGGAATCCTTAACTCACAGGGTCCCCAGGGCTTTATCTCCTCTTTATACACGTACATGCTGTCGGTGGGAGCAGAATCTGCCATAAGCTCTGTTAAAGGGAAGTGGGAAAGGCTCATCCCTAATACGCAGGGAGAGGAGTGGGAAGAGATCCTGGAGTCTCCGATCGGAGTATCACCATCTGTTAATAATATAATGATATAGTTGTATATAATAAACCTATCATATTTGACTCCGATACAACTTTTTAGGATGGGTCGATTCCAATCATCAGAATGCTTGCGATGTCACTCACCAGATGCAGACTTTATTCACATGATATGGCAATGTCCCACTACCCTACAGTACTGGAAAGAGTTGACGCTATTCTTGTCATCACTGGTGCAAGCTCCCGTCCCTCTTGAACCACTGGTCTGCTTGTTTGGGGTATGGGAGGAGGAAATTTGGGGTCACCATGTTGGGATCTTTCTACGTGAGATACTGTTTATGGCACGGAAAGTATTGGCATTACGGTGGATGGGTAATTCATGTCCTTCTCTTAGAACTTGGATTGACTTGGTAAACACGATTGTCCCATACGAGCGCACATTATATCAGAACAGGGGATGCCTGGGTAAATTTGAAAAAATCTGGGAGAGGTGGAATTCTTCTCATCTCACTTTGTAGAATGGAGACATTGCATGTGAGACAATATAGTGCAAGGCAGTAGGCTGCGAATTAGTAGATAGTTGACGTAGTTGTAGTTTAGTTTAGGGACTCCTAATTAATCAATCTACGTTATCTGAACGATATAATAAAGGCCTGTGAGATATGATTGATGTACATGCTTATAATGTATAGCCTATTGTTCCTCGTATATGCTTGTGTGATTATGCATAGATTACTCGTATATTAAT
The DNA here is from genome assembly GCF_039654945.1 of Dendrobates tinctorius. Taxonomy (NCBI): domain Eukaryota; kingdom Metazoa; phylum Chordata; class Amphibia; order Anura; family Dendrobatidae; genus Dendrobates; species Dendrobates tinctorius. The sequence goes on along the minus strand of NW_027361728.1, from coordinate 56,587,223 downwards.
AAGAGTGTTTAATTTTTGTTGTACAATGTCCACAAGCAACTATGTATGTTGTACATTACATCCTTGTCTTGTTTTGAAGTTTAGTAAACGAATTTAAAAAAAAATAATACAAAAATACTGAGCAGAATATACAGTAGCGTAAAAAGGATTGCAGAGGTTTTCACATTGTAATTTACAAAATAAATTATAGATTTTAATATGGACAGCTTTATAAAACGATGCAGTGTGAAGGTTTTAATTTGATATCCGTATTGCTGTATATAAAATAATGATATAAGATAAATAATTTGTGGAGGGGGGAAATTAACATAGTGCAAAAGTTCTCAACCTAAAAAAAATAAACAATGAAATAGTTACTGAAATCTGAAACATATTTACAGTATGTGTGATTATGTACGGATTATGAGAGGAGACAATATTCTGCACAACCTGACTGCCCAGAAAGAATGTCATTTCTTCTTTAGCCTAAAATGGTTGTATACAGTGCAGAATGAATTAGGTTCAATTGTACAACAAAGGTGCATAAGACAGGCCTCAGGTTTATGGAAAGGCAGCAAGTGATGCTGTAGGGGGTGGTGATGGAAGCAGTGTAAGTGACACCAGCGCGGCCGTCCTGTTTCAGGAGGGATGCCAGACGTTACTCTCAAACAAAATGTCACAGGAAGTAAAGTAAAAACACACAGATATAGGCAATAGAAGGATAGGAAAAATTGTAGAGAATTTAATAATAAAAAAGCTAATTACAAAATTGCTTAAGGGTTAAAGATAGGTATTAAACCTCTTTAAAGGTTGCATTTGCTCAGCAACACAATAGCTGTATTTATTCTGTATGAAAAATTACTGGTAAAACCCTTCAAATCTAAGGAAAATCCATTTAAGATATAAAGGTCATTGTGTTTTTTGGCAGAATATTAAATGATTGTCAGACATGAATTATTTCTCGTAAGAAAACAAGAGATAATATACATGGTGAGGGAACTTTTAACATTGCACATCCTTTGCCACAATCACAATGAAATTTTTCTTTTTAGAAATTACAATGCAAAACATTCAATCAGGGAAATATTTAGGGCCCATTTGGCTTTAACTGCTGAATAGCATTACTATTATTTATTATCATAAAAGCACATCTGTACACATTATATCAGTCACAATGTTTCCTGGAACCGGATAATTAGTAAACTAAGGGCAAGAACCGGCAAAAAAAACGAAAAAAAAAAAAAATATCCAACAAACTTTCCAATATATTTTATTTTGAAAAAATGGTAAGACTTGTTCTCCAATCACTTGCAGGTTCCAGCCCTTAGTTAATTAGTGCAATGTATTCAATAATGGGAACTGAGGTTCATGTATGTCACACAGAGCTGTACTGTCAAGTTCAATGTTGCAATGAAATGCTGCTCCTGGTGGAGGGGCCCTGCACACCCCCGGTAGATGCTCTCTCTCTCTCTTTCACTTCTTCCATTTCGATCTTGGCTCTGATTTTCTCCCAGTCTACTTCAACCTAATGAAAAAAAAGAAAAGAAAAAGATTGAAGCTAAACAAACAATTCACTAACATCAGTAGAGTTTGTGATATATCTCAGCATAAAACGGCTCCGTCACAACAACAGGTAACCACAGTATTGCAGTATGCAGTGAACACCTTGATCTATAGTTGAGCTTCACAGTAGTACCAATATGAGAGAGACAGGGGCATTCAGCAGTCCGCTAGCTGTCGTCGTAACCCATAGCCACCCCTCACCCACGTCGTGGAGGTGCAAAGCGTGTGTGCCATTTAAATGCCGATGTCAGAGATTGAGCTGTGGCCGGCAGCAAGCATCAGCTGTGTGGGGACTACTGAGGTCCCAGACAGAATGTTCATTTGCGTTCTAATAAGGGAAAGGATTAAAATACATCTGATGGAAAAAGAAAGTACATATCACTTTCTTCTAAGCTGATCCTGAAGGAATCCTCGCCATACTGTCCAATCAAAAAGCGACAAAAGATACCATCCGGACAATATCATTGATAGATAGGGCCGAGAGGGAGGGGGACCCCATGTGTATCCTGTCGATTGATGCCGAGAAAGCCTTCGACAGGGTACACTGGGATTTCATGTTTCAAGCTCTACAAGGAATTGGCTTGAAAGGAATAATGCTCCAGAGGATCTCAGCTTTGTATACATGTCCTAGCACACGAGTTAAGGTGAATTGTGCTCTCTCAGACGCATTCCCCATTAGGAACGGTACGAGGCAGGGATATCCACTCTCCCCCCTTCTATATATATTAACAATGGAGTACCTTGCCACCGCAATACGGAATAACCCCTCAATCAAAGGAGTTAAATTGAGGTCAGAAGAACACAAATTGGCACTTTTCGTGGATGATGTTCTCTTGTATGTCACCTCCCCCACAATAAGCTTACCAAACATTATTTCAGAGCTACATGAATTTGGCCTATTAAGTAATTTTAAAATTAACTCACATAAATCTGAGATTCTGAATATATCATTACAACCCTCCGTGGTGGAAAAGTTTTGCACCTCCTTCCCCTTTAAATGGCGTTCTGACTCCATCACCTATTTGGGAATCAAAATAACACCTAGAGTGTCCAGGCTATATGACATCAATTTCAAGCCTGCCTTACATAAAGCAGAATCGGACCTAGAAAAATGGCACAAACTCCCGTTATCATGGTTTGGTAGAGCCAATGTAATTAAAATGGACTTATTGCCACGCCTTCTTTATTATTTCCAAACGATCCCCATATAGCTACCTGCCTCCTTTTTTTCCCGCCTTAAAAAAACGATTTCCCGGTTTATGTGGTCCCATACACGGGCTTGAATATCATACCACCTATTAAGTTGTCCTAAAAGAATGGGTGGAGTTGGCCTACCGAACTTTCTAACTTATAGCCGTGCATCATTGGGAACTTGTATTCTAGATTTATATCATAGCAGGGATAGTAAGAAATGGGTCAATTTGGAAAGTGATCTTAATGGTAGTGATCCTCAAATTATACTGTGGTCCACTGGGGGTGGGGGGAAGGGGGGAGCCACCTTGCCGTTCCTGACCAGGAACATGATCTTATTTACTAAACAGAGGCACAGGGCTCTTTGGACCTCAACATCTCCTGGGCCACTGACTCCTATTTATGATAACCCTAATTTCCCTGCCGGTTTTAAAAGGAAATTTTATCTAGATAAGTGTAGGAGTTCACGTCCTATTGTTTATGATTTCGTGGATCAATCTGATATGAGGTCATTAGATGAGATATTTTAGGGCGGAGTACCACCCACAGGTGCCTGGTTCTTTTATGAACAACTAAGAAGTTTTATAATTGCTATATCTAAACAAAGTGATATCAGGAGACCTTTATCTCCCTTCGAGCTCTGTGTCACGGGGGACCCTCCGGCCCACACGATTTCCTTGCTGTACAATCTTTTTAAAAAAAAAATCAGACTCCGACACATGACTTCCCATTATTTTTCTCAAAGTGGGAGCATGACTTGGGGAGATCCCTATCTCAAGAGAAGAGGGGCAGGGTGCTGCTATTTACATTTAGAACGTTGTTAAGGCCCGGTCACACTAAGCGATATCGCTAGCAATATCGCTGTAACGTCACTGGTTTTGTGACGCAGCAGCGATATTGCTAGCGATATCACTGTGTGTGATACTTACCTCCGACCGGCTCCCCCGCTGGTTATCGCTGATCGCGCGAGAACGGCCTGGGCCGTTTCTCTTTGTCAGCTTCCTGCTGGGCTTCCTGTGGCGCCAACGAGCGACGCGTGGACGCAGGCGGGAGGACATCAGGATCGCCTCGTCTGACAGGTAAGTAGCGACCCCCGACCGCTGCTATGTCGCTGGTGAGATCTGCCTGTGTGGCAGCTCACTAGCGACCACTTAGCGATGCACCAGCGATCCATATCGTTGTCGGGATCGCTGGTGCATCGCTAAGTGTGACAGTACCTTTACACTCGGTATAACAGGAGAGGAGCTATAAGATTTTAACAAGGTGGTACCGGTGTCCCTCTATGGTGCATTCTATGTTTCCGGTGATTCCGGACACATGTTGGAGATGCTTACAGGATAAAGGAACATATGTTCACATATGGTGGGACTGCCCGCCTATAAAGAAGTTGTGGTTGTCGATTTTTGATCTCTAAAACAGGTGATCGATATGTCAAATTCAACCTACAGTGGAACTTGCACTTTTATCTTTATGTGCTATGTCGATTTCCAGGTTTAAGAAGAATCTCCTCAGACACTTTCTCACGACTACTCGGAATCTGATCCCCCGGTTTTGGAAACAAGAGAAATACCCTTCTCGCTCTGAATTTGTTCCAGAACTCAATGATATTTATAGAATGGAGTATTTGCTAACCCAAACCACAGGGAACCCTGACAGACTATATAAAACTTGGGCCTCCTGGCTAGCATTCAGGGAAACCCCGGAATTAGATATCTGGCTATCGGGACCTTGATTCATATATAGGATAGCATCAGAAATATTCTGTACACTTTAGATCTTGTTCACTTGGTTTGACCTGTTTGTCTTTGGCTTAAAATGGTCTTGACCAACTTATTATCTCCTCCATATGGGACGGAGGACACAAAAGTGCTCGAGGAGGGGTCTGGATTACTTGACCCTCTACTTATAACTTTCTCCTTACCTCTACTTCCCCCTTTTTTTCCTCCCCCCTCTCTTTCCTTTTTCTTTTCTTCCCTCTGACTTCTTTTTTATTTTTTTTTCCTGTTATTTTAATGTTGTCCATCAAACCTCTATTTTAGTTTTCATGAGAATACACAACACAGAGGTTGTTTTGTGTATGACAATTTTCTGGACTGAATGGTATTAATAGTTGTCATTCCAATTAGAAGATAATATTGGTGTTAAGTACGCAACAATGGAATTAATATGCAATTTGTTTTTCATTCAAGAACCAGACATGATATTGTTGAAAGCAATGTTTTATGTCAATATTGTTAATTCAATAAACATGATTTACACAAAAAAGCGACAAAAGGCAGATTTGTTAAAAAAAAGATTCCATCAAAATTGCTTCAAGAAAAAAAACCTTCTTGTAAAATTCCCCAAAAAAGGAAAATTAACTGAAATTGTTTATGCTTTAAAAACTTTTTTTTTTTTAGAACTCTTTAAAAAACGCTGTGTGTACATATCATAAGGCAGGGGTGGGGAACCTTTTTTCTGCCATTGGTCTATTTGGATATTTATACCATCATTTGGGGGCCGTAGAAAATTATCAACTCGATATTTATTCTGCTATATAAACATTTAATTAACTCACCCCTAATGGACCTGCTTCTCTTTGGTGCTGTGATGTTATGTGGTATTGATGTTGCTACTTGTAACTGATTTGCTAGATTTGCGTCGGTCTGGAGCACGAGACTCTTTGTGATTAATTTCAAAAAGAGGACGCTGGGGCACATACATCACATGATGGGCTGGGGCATACATGTGCCAGGAGGGGCTGGGGCATACATGTCATAGGAGGGGAAGGGGGCATACACGTGTCAGGAGGGGCTGGGGCATACACGTCACAGGAAGGGCTGGGGGGCATACACATAGCAGTAAGAACGGGGGAAAAACACATAGCAGTAAGGACTGGGGGCATACACATAGCAGTAAGGACTGGGGGCATACTCGTCACAGGAAGGACTGGGGGCATACACATCACAGGAAGGACTGGGGGCATACACATCACAGGAAGGACTGGGGCATACATGTCACAGGAAGGACTGGGGGCATACACATCACAGGAAGGACTGAGGGCATGTACATCACAGGAAGGACTGGGGCATACATGTCATAGGAGGGGCAGGGGGCATACATGTCACAGGAAGGAAGGACTGGGGGCATACACATCACAGGAGACATGGGGGAATACACATTACAGGAGAGGCTTGGGGCATACAAGTTACAGGAGGGGCTGGTCCAGGCCATATGCATTTCAGAAGATGCTGGGGCTGTTGCTGTTTTCTTCATTGGTGGTATGGCAGTGCAGAATGTGCTGACTCTGCCCATAAAGTATGAGGACAAAATCCTTTATTGCTTGCACCGCAGCATTAAAGTAGTGAACGCTGAGTGCGCGTGTTCACGTTACAAAGAGTAATAAAAGGGCCCGAATCTAACTGGCCAGAGTAGAGATGAACGAACATGTTCGGAAAATGTTAGCCAATCTCAAATTCAGCACAAATGTAGCATATTCGGATTCGTGTTCTCTTTCACAAGTATTTTTACTCGAAGTCGGCAAAAAGTCAGCACAGTTCGGTAAGTCATTGCGTTTCCGCTAATGCTTTTGTATTACTTTGGCTAGGATAGTGATGCAGTGTGATGAACGGGGGGGAGGGGGGGGCGCATGTTGGATGGATGGAGAGGTTAAAGGACCGTCTGAAAAGATTACAGATTTTTCTACACTTAACTTTATGCGTGTTGATTCCGGCAACCGATCATGTCGCAGAGACCATCTACAACGTCATGACACCACAAGGTCTTCTGGTTGCCGAAGTAACATGTCCCTGGCCATATAAAAAAGCAGACATCTTACTTTGCTGGCACCATTTTCTCAGTGTCACAGTGCAGAAAGGTCGCTCCCGCGCTAGAGCTGGTGCTGCTGAACTTGTCCTGTGTGAAATCGATCTTCCAGCATCAAAGTAGATTGCGCAAATATGTGTGGCAGTCTCCGGAAGCCCCATTAGCTACTCCAAATAATTTGTGCTAAAACTGTTTCAGTTGCAAATCTGAAGGCCAGATTTCCACTTAAAAATAGTTAGGCATAACAGTGTTGTTCAGGCACACTGTCTAAGAAAATAAATAGTTATTGTTCATTTAGTGACAGGTAACTGACATCTGTGGGGCTAAGGTTGTGTAACCGCAGGGTACAAGAGGGGAAGGGTACTTACAACATGCGTGGGAAAAATCGAGGTTGTGGTGGAAGAGGGAATAGGCTTGGTGTTCGACGTGTACGTGGGTTAAGGGCCTGTCACACTAAGCGATATTGCTAGCAATATCGCTGTAACGTCACTCGTTTTTGTGACGTTATAGCGCTATTGCTAGCGATATCGCTATGTGTGATACTTACCTCCGACTGGCTCCCCCGCTGATTATCGCTGATCGCACAAGAACATCCTGGGCCGTTTCTCGTCGTCAGCTTCCTGTTGGGCTTCCTGTGGCGCCGACGAGCGACGCGTGGACGCGGGCGGGAGGACGTCAGGATCGCCGCGTCTGACAGGTAAGTAGCGACCCCCGACCGCTGCTATGTCGCTGGTGAGATCTGCCTGTGTGGCACCTCCCTAGCGACCACTTAGCGATGCACCAGCGATCCTGACCGCGTCATATCGCTGGTCGGGATCGCTGGTGCATCGCTAAGTGTGACAGTACCTTAAGGTGTTAATGTGAATGAACGCTCAACTGAACAAACAGAGTCTCGTCCTATCCAAAGACCACTGACATCTGTACCTGGCCAGCCTACATGACTCCATTTCTTTGGCAGCTGCACAACGGTACGCCTTGTAGAGGAGGCTCAGAAAGAGCATGTGCTCAAGTGGTTGGCAAGAGCTGCATCAAGTGGCCTCTGCTCCTCATCTTCCACCTTAACATCACACACAGTACAATCCTCAGGATGTGGTACCCCAATCACCCTTGTTTCCCCCAACGTCAAAAATTTCCAAACGCCCAACTTACTGTGGGGAACCTCAGATAGGCCATTCTGAAGAGCTGTTCACACATTCTATTCCATGGGCATCAAAGGTCTGATCCGAAGAGTCACAGACTCCAGAGGAGGAAAGCATCTGCACCGATGCCAAAAATTTTTTCATGTTGAATCCAGGGCTGGACGAAGTAGGGTACGAGCAGAATCTAGACCCTCGTCACCAGACTTTAACCACCAAGGGTGGAGGTTATCCTGATAAGACTCAGATACCAGAGGCGCACAAGTACTGTACTGTGGTGTCAGGGCAGGAAGAGGAGGGTGACTCTCAGGGTGAGGAGTGTGAGAACAGAGAGGATGACGATGAGGTTGTAGAACCCATTTGGTGTGACCCCAGAGGTATGCAGCTGAGTAGCTCAGAAGAGAAGGAAAATGAGGAGTCTACACTGTGACATCCCACAAAGACACAAAGTGATGCAACCACGACAAGCACTGCATCTTCAGTGGCCAGTACCGGTCCCGAGTGTGCAGTTCACAGGGGGGGGACAAAGGTTATCTAGCCTGGTCATTTTTTGAGATTACAAAGGATGACCCAACACACGTTATCTGTCAAATTTGCAAAAATAAACCCCTCAGTAGAGTCAAAAATTGCAACAATCTGACAACTACATGCATGAACTGGCAGATGTGCGATCAACATGCCTTAGTGTGGGAATCTCACTGTGCTAAAATGCGAACTAGCTTGCCTCGCCAACCACTGGCCATCCCATCAACCCCATCTGCTGTTTCTTCCTCCTCCGTCACCATTCCAAGTGTTCACACACAGGTCTCCTGCCACAGAAACTACAATTGTTTACCCACCTCAGTCGGGGTGTGTGAGAGCTAGTCAGCTGTTAAGGAAGTAGACATGACTTCTGCTTTTATGTCACCCAGCACAACCCATCTTTCTCAATCCACCATAACATCTCCACCTGCACCTCACTCACAGTCCAGCAGTTTATCCTGTTTTCCGTACTCCGCCCTCTCTCAGAACAGCAGCCAGCTCTCGGTCCCGCAGTTGTGGTTACATAAAAGAATGTTTCCTCCTACCCATGGCAAAACTAATAGCTGGAATTCCACCCTCTCCAGGCTGTTGGCCACGAAAATGCTGCCTTTCCGCCTGGTGCATACAGACAGTTTCAGAAAGTTGATGGCTGTTGCACTCCTTCAGTACCAGTTGTCCAGTCGCCATTACTTCTCAAAGAAAGCTGTATCTCTGCTACACCAGTATGTCGCCGACATCACCATTTCCCTGAAAAAATATATGTCTGCCAAGGTGCATTTCACCACTGACACCTGGACAAGCAAACATGGACAGAGACGTTACATCTCGCTGACTGGGCACTGTGTGACTCTGATGGCTGTGGGGGCAGGTGGTCAAGTGGCTGCTCCACATGTCTTTGAATCTCCAAGGCTTGAGGGAAAAACCTCTGTATCTAACACTTCCTCCACTGCTCCTGCCTCCTCTAGGGCCTCCATCTGTGCCCTGAACCTCTCCCTTAATCAGACACACGTTCCAACAGTGCAGATAGAATCTTCCCTGCCTCCATACTGCGCAGTCATGGCTCACCACAATCAGGCAATGTTTAAAATAATATGCCTTGGAACCCTTTACAGCCCATTCTCTTATCCTTTGGAGGAAAGCCAGATTTAAACATAAGCTACAATCTGACCCTTCCCCTTTGATCTCCATCTTGTGCAACCCAATGATTTTACCAGACCTCAACCCAAGTTTATTCACACGGTGGATTTTACGGGGGATTACTACATTAAAACATCTATGCTCTCCATTTAATATATTATTGGATAGACCAGAATTTGTTCGGAATAGCTTAGTTAATCATCGATAACTGTGTTTTTCGGAACCCATGACGGCACCACGGAGAGAGGGGGTCCGCCCATCAAGGACAGGAACCTACAGATAAAAAGGCGGCACCTCTCCTCCGCCCCCAGTTGGTTACAGAGAATCAGAGGGTCTCACGGTTAGTTAACAACAAAAGTATATACATAACATTATAATATTGCATATTTATATTTACAGAGAAGCACCGTGTCTAACGAAAACACTCTACACACATTAAACCGTGCTCACCGCACACGTGAAGGGGGGGAAATAAGCGGGTGCTGTCATGGGTTCCGAGAAACACAGTTATCGGTGAGTAACTAAGCTATTCTCTCTCACCCATGACAGCACCACGGAGAGAATTTCAGAGATTGGTAGCTTAGGGAGGGACCACCGCCTGAAGGACCCTTCTCCCAAAGGTCAGGTCAGACGTAGAGGCTAGATCTAGGCGATAGTGTCTGAAAAAGGTGGGAGGTGTTGACCAGGTGGCCGCCTTACAGATCTGCTCTATCGATGCCTCTGATCTTTCTGCCCATGAGGTCGCCATTGTCCTTGTAGAGTGAGCTTTTAAACCCTCCGGGATGGTATTCCTGCTGGATGAGTACGCCAGGGCAATCGCATCCCTTATCCACCTTGCTAGGGTACTCTTGGATGCCTTGAGTCCCTTCCGAGGCCCCTGGAAACACACAAAGAGAGACCCTTCCTTCCTACATCCCTTGGTGGCCTCTAAGTACTGAACTAGGCACCTCTTCACATCTAGTGTGTGAAATTTTTCCTCTCCCTTATTCCTAGGGTTTGGGCAGAAGGAAGGAAGGACCACTTCCTGGGACCTATGGAAGTGAGTCGCCACCTTGGGTAGGTACGACGGGTCAGGTTTCAGTATGACTATCGACTAGGATTTTAGTGAACGGAGGTATTGCTGACAAAGCCTGAATATCGCTCACTCTGCGAGCGGATGTTAGGGCTACTAGAAGTACCGTCTTTAATTATAGGGTTTTTAGGGATACCGACTGGATGGGTTCAAATGGGGGCCCAGTTAGTGCAGACAATACTAGATTTAGATCCCATGATGGTAATTTCTGGGTGATTATTGGTCTAGACCTGGCTGCGGCCCTCATGAACCGTGCTACCCAAGGGTTGCCTGCCACGTTCTGGCTATAAAGGGCACCTAGAGCCGCTATCTGTACCTTCAATGTATTAGTTGCCAGCCCCTGTTCTAGCCCCTTTTGCAGAAATTCAAGAATTTTGTCAATCTGAACTCCATCTTGAACCCTTACCCCGGAGCTGGACAGAAATTTCCTCTAAGTTCTCCCATAGGCCCTGGTTGTTATCGGTTTCCTACTCTTTTGTAGAGTGGAGACCAGGTTTTCTGAGAACCCCCTCCCCCTCAGCAGTGCCCTTTCAAATTCCATGCTGTTAAATGGAGGTTCACTGCCCGAGGATGTAACACGGGACCTTGGGACTGAAGGTCGGGGAGATCTGGTAGAACCCAGGGGTCGGTTATTAACAGTATTCTCAGCCAGGAGAACCAGGTTCTTTTTGGCCAAAACGGGGCTATTAGTATCATTCTTGCCCTGTCTTCTCTGACTTTCCTTATGACTGCCGGGATGAGAATGGGCGGCGGAAAAGCATACATTAGGCCCTGTGTCCACGGAAGCATAAATGCATCCAGGGTCCGGGGGTTTCCCCTGGAGTTTAGGGAACAGAAAGCTTTTACTTTTTTGTTTTTGTAATCGGCAAACAGATCCATGTCCGGGGTTCCCCACATTTTTACAATCTGCCGAAAAATGGACTGTTTTAGAACCCACTCCCCTTGATGTAGATGGGTGCGACTCAGGAAGTCTGCTCTCTGGTTTTTTACTCCCCGTATGTGTAGTGCAGAGATGGATAGTAGATTTTCCTCGGATAGCGTGAATATTTCGGAGGCTGTGTTCATTAGTGTTCAGGACCTGGTTCCCCCGATGATTTATGTAGGCCACCGTCACCCGATTGTCCGAAAATATCCAGACATGATGACCCTGCAGTACCGGCAGAAAGTGTGTTAGGGCATAGCCTACTGCCAATAGTTCTTTTTGGTTCGAGGAAGCTTCTAGTTCCTGAGCTCCCCATTCCCCCTGAGCCACGCTGTTGCTCATATGTGCTCCCCATCCCTTGGGACTGGCATCCGTGGTGATTATGTGTGTGACTTTTATCACCCAGGGAACCCCTTTGGATAGTTTGTCCCTGTTTCCCCACCAAGCTAGGGAATGAATAGTTTTGGAGTCTAGTGTAACGTGACCTTCCAAGTGACCTCCTAATGCCAACTGGTTGGCTAATACATCCCATTGGAGATCTCTCGTATGTATCTGTGCCCACTGGACCGCTGGCAGGCAAGCGGAGAGGGACCCTAGTAGTGACATTGCTTTTCTTAGCATCATAGAAGGGTTCTGCGTCACTCTTGCTACCATCTGAGCAATCCTTTCCTTTTTGTGGTCTGGGAGGTAACACTCCTGGGTGTTTGAGTCCAGTGTCAGGCCTAGGAATTCCTGAATTTCTTTGGGCTCCATCCTTGATTTTTTTTAGGTTTAGAAGCGAGCCGAGGTTTTGTAGAGTGTCTATCACTCTGTCCCTCTGTTCCCGGCATCTTTGGGCCGAGTTGCTCGCTATTAAAAAATTTGAGGTATTTCCGGGAGTCTTTGTGGATGGGGACGTGATAGTATTAGACTTCAGCGATGCGTACTATCATGAAGCAATGTGGAGAGAGAATTTTGATGGTTGACTTGATCGACTCCATTTTGAATTTTTCGTTTTTGACGTAATCTTTCAGCCTCTTTAGATTTATTATTGTCGTTCCATTTTTGTTCTCTCGGGGGTCTCCTCTGAAAAAACTTTTTGTTTCGAAAGGACCTTTTAAAGCCCAAAGGGCCTAGATTTGGGAATCCCTTCTTTTTATCCCCTGCCTTTTGGAGGATGTCATTCAGCGTTTCCCTGAATAGGAATTTCCCTTCACAAGGGATGGCGCATAGCTTCATCTTAGTTTGTAAGTCCCCTGGCCAGCATTTAAGCCACAGCGTTCTACGGGCTGCGTTTGACAGGGCTGCCGCTTTGGATGACAACCTTACTGAGTCAGCTGATGAGTCGGCAAGGAAGGCCGCCACTCCTCTTATGACTGGAATGGATTCCATGATTTTCTCTCTGGGTGTACCTTCCCTTAGCTGCCTCTCTAGTCGGTCCACCCATACCATGAGGGCTCTGGAGGTACAAGTTGCCGCTATTGCTGGCCTAAGATTTCCTCCTGCTGATTCCCAAGTGCCCTTGAGGAAGGTATCAGCTTTTTTGTCTAAAGGGTCCTTTAAGCCCCCGTTACACACTGCGATATCGCTAGCAATATCGCTGTAAAGTCACCGATTTTGTGACGTTATAGCAATATTGCTAGCGATATCGCTGCATGTGATACTTACCTCCGACCGGCTCCCCCGCTGGTTATCGCTGATCGCGCGAGAAGCTCCTGGACCATTCCTCGTCGGTCACTTCCTGCGGCGCTTCCTGTGGCGCCGACGAGCGACGCGTGGACGCGGGCGGGAGGACGCAGGATCGCTGCGTCTGACAGGTAAGTAGCGATCCCCATCCCCAGCGATGTCGCTGGTGAGATCTGCCTGTGTGGCAGCTCACTAGCGACCACCTAGCGATGCACCAGCGACCCTGACCGCGTCATATCGCTGGTCGGGATCGCTGGTGCATCGCTAGGTGTAATGGTACCCTTATAGTACCCATATCCTCAAAGGGAAGTGCAAATTTCTTTGAGGCCTTTGCGACCGCCACGTCTAGCTTCGGGGTTTTGTCCCAGGATCTGGATGCCTCCTCGTCAAATGGGTATTTTCTTTTAAGGGAGGGAACCGTGGAGTTCTTCCTATCTGGTCTCTCCCATTCTTTTTTTTTATCAGGCCCTGTATGTTCTCATTTAATGGAAATACTCTGCGTCTCTTTTGGCCCAGTCCCCCGAACATTATGTCCTGGACTGATCTATCGGGCCGAGGGTCTGCTACCCCCATGGTAGACCTTACTGCCTTTACTAACATGTCTACCTCATCCAGGGGAAAACAATGATGACCCTCTGTTTTCTCATCTGAGGATGATGAGTCGGTGTCTGAAGTATGGGAGGTAACTTCCCCTGACGTCGAGACCTCTGACTGGGAGCCTACTACTGTGTCCCTCTTTTTTCCCCTCTCTTTTTGTTTTAGGGATGAAAGGGCGCTCTGAAACTTCGATCGGATTACCGCTCTTAGATCTGAGGCGTAATCCGGGGTTTCATCACAGAGAACTTCCTATATGCAGGAGTTGCAGAGTTTTTTATCCCAGGAAGCTTGTAGCGGGTTGTTACAGGTGGGGCATTCCCTGTTCTTTGTTTTTTCTTTCTTCTTTCCCTAATAAGGGAAAGAAGTCTATTACAATGGGGAACATTCACGTAGATCACTTACCCCGTATGCGCGGTTGCAGGTACCGGTTCGGGAGGTGGATTCAAATCCCTGACAGGTTGATCCACGGAAGGTGACTTGCTCCTCGCAGTCGATTTGCTCCGCTGCGTGGAGTGGCTACTGGACCGGCCCTCGCGCCCGTCCTTTTCCTTTTGCCGGCGATGGTGGTGTTGCCTGTGCTGCTGCTGCATTGGCTGCTCCTCGTGCTGGTTGCTGTCCTCCATGCTCACAGGACGCTTCCAGCATGGAGCAGCTCCAGCGTTCTCCTTTTGAATTTCCCTGCCGTGACGTCACCTCCTTCTCCCAGCCTGCACCGCTGTGCCTCGGGGAGCACGCAATGCGCATGCGCCGACCGCAGGGACCCGGAAGTCGTCACTTCATTTCCGGTGCAGCGCCATCTTGGTACACCTGTACCATGGCGCTACCCGCGCATGTGCCGGCGTCCCCCAGCCCCACTCTCCTTTCCGGAGGGGCGGCTCGGTGCTCTCCCGCCCGCTCACCCTGTACAGCCCCTCAGCTACAGCGGTGGAGGCTTCAGGCACCGACCCCGCCGCGACAGGGGCCTCCCCGCTGCCAGGACTGCGAACGGGATGGCCCTGGACTCATCTACTGGGTAAGCTGCTGCCGCTGCTGGTTCCACGGGTCACCCGTCAAGGACAGGAACCCAACTGGGGGCGGAGAGGTGCCGCCTTATTATCTGTAGGTTCCTGTCCTTGATGGGCGGACCCCCTCTCTCCGTGGTGCTGTCATGGGTGAGAGAGAAATATGAGCCTCCGGTTAGAGAGATCATGCGCATAAACCAGGTCTTCCACTTTACCAGTCGTCTTCTCCCAAACAAAAACCCCTTGCATGTGTCTAGTTTTGAGCAAAACTGTATAAGTGACCCAATGGGAAGAGGAACAATATCTCTAATATACTCAATTATTAACCCACCTCATGATGAGAAAAAAGTGAGATACATGATCCAGTGGGAGGACGAGATGGGTTTTAATTTGCCACTGGAGGATTGGAGATCTTGCTGTGATAGATTGTCCAAGGGAAGCCACCAATCATCCTTTGTAGAGACTTCATTGAACGTTCTTCACAGAACCTACCTCGTTCCAACTAAACTTCACAGTATATATCTAAATATTCCAGCTAAATGTTTTCGTGCATCTTTCACCGTAGTGTCTCCAGACTGGGGAGATGGGGAATTAGGTCTAGAACTACAATACATAAACAACCTATGTTTGCCCTTGGTCCATGGTATGGATGTGATCCGACTAGAACAAACATTGAAACTAGGGTATTGAACGTTTGTTGACATTGCTACAATATATACTGTGAATTTAATGCTTTTTCCCTTACTGTTTTACCCTCTTGTTTTCACGGTCTTGTATTTCCCTATGTCGGATATGTATTTGTGATGATAATCTAAAAATTCCCCTGCGAGGGAATATGTTTCCAAGTACAAAGTAAAACATTGTAATAAAGCTTTGTTGAAATTAAAATAATATGCCTTGGAGATCGCAGTCACTCAGCTCAAGAATTGTTGACAGCTATCCAGGCCGAGTTAGAGCAATGGCTGTCTCCACTAAACCTGCAGCCAGGGAAGGCCATGTGTGATAATTGTGCAAACCTCGTGGCAACCCTAAGCCGTGGCAACCTCACACATGTGCCTTGCATGGCTCACGTCCTCAACCTGGTGGTACAGCAATTTCTACAACACTATCCCGGCCTGGATGCACTGCTGCAGAGAGCAAGGTCGCTGTGTGCTCACTCCCGATAATTGCGCCCGCAGGTCTTCGACTTGCATCGCTACAGAGTTCCTTCAGCCTACTGGTTAACCGTTTGATGAGCGTTGTTCCAACGCAGTGGATTTCTACTCTGCACATGTTGCAGTATGTCATTTTGCAGAGCCTGGGCCAACGCAATCCGAACGTGGTGCAAATCACACTTGCGGAGTGGGCACAGGTGAAGGATTTCTGCACCCTTCTGCACAGTTTTGAAATGGCTACTAAGATAGTTAGTGCTGACGATGCAATCATCAGCATCACTATTCCGGTCATCTATATACTGGAACACATTTTGAATAGTCTGCGTGAGGAGGTGATGGACCCAGAGGAAGACTTGGAAGAAGAGGAGGATGCCAAAGAGATAACACAATATCTCAAATTTCAGGACTGTAGTTGCACAGGTGGGTGCTATGGGAGGGTGGCTTCCAGCGATCAAGGGGGACTCATGGTACCAGACAAACTATTAGTGAAGGAGCCAACGAACAAATGCAGGAGGACGAGGTAATGGACGAGCAGCAGTCAGGAGATGTTGTCTGCGGTTGGCTGAAAAGGACAGAGAAAGCAACCTGGAGCTTTACCCCGCCACCCACACAGCATGGACTTGGACCTCATGGAAGCGCCCGACACATGAGCACCTTCTTGCTGCGCTATCTTCAACATGATGTCCATATTCTTAGGATTAGAAATAGTGCACAGTATTGGGTACTCTTGTACTGTGGATGCTCCCCCCCCCTTGAAAGGGATGCGCACATGCTGGAGTATCGAAATACGCTTGTAGACAATCTTAAGAGTGGTTTTCCCCCAAGCAGCAGTGAGGCACACAGTGTGCATCCCAGTTGTAGACGTCCAACCCTGGGAATATCAAGCATCATCGCCAAAACATTAGCAGTAAGCATAAGCAATTTCTGTGAGTTGTTTAACACATTTTTCAGACCAGCCTGTGCATCAGCAAACCAGAGTACAAGTCTGTCATGTTGTGAATGACTAGAGAGGATGGTGCAGGAGTATCTGGAGCTCAATATCAATGCCATACGGGGGGGGGGGGGTTGCCCTTTTAAATTTTTGTCTTCAAAAATGGAAGAGTGGCCTGAGCTCGCCTGTCATGCCTTGGAGGTTTTTGTCATGTCCGTCAGAGAGCATTCTCTCAGAATGAGTCTTCAGCGCTGCTGGCGGTATCCTGATGGATAAGCGCAGCTGGCTGTCCCCTCAAAGTGTAGACCGCCTAACTTTCTTAACTATGAACTAGTCATGGATCTCCAAAGACTTTTGCACCCAAGTCACAAATTAGGCAGAGTAGGCGATGGTGTTGTTTTTAGTGTCATGTATTGATCTTGCGTTATTGTAGTCTGTGCCATCTTTGTGGTGTCTTCTGTGCCTGCTGTTGCTACTGCTGATGTTACAAACTATTTTTTAAAATGTGGAGACTCCAAGTTGGGTCTCCATGTGGTGGGTTGCCTGTGGTGGAAGGTGTATCAGAGGCCTATTATACTTTTCTTTTCTGTGGAAACTGATGCCACTTTAGTAATGTGTGACAATTATTTTCTGAAAAGTGGAGATTTAACGTTGGGTCTCCATTTGGTGGGTTGCCCGAGTAAGAAGATCTCCCAGACAGGCAACTACCTGTGTTACTTTCCTTACATTTTTTTTTACCAATATTACTGTATGAAATGGATGTTTGTGCCATCTGAGTGTGACTGAAATAAAAAAAAAAAAAAAATGAAGGTGTTGCATGAGGTATGAGGTCTCCCAGTTAAGAAGGCCTACACTGCTCCCTTAACCACCAGGTCCTCATTGAAACTTCAGTTCCAAGCTGTAAATTGCCTTCCATTGAATCTAGTGGGGTACTAATACGTACGTCGAACTGTTCAGCAAATTTGAACCGAACCGAACTTTGAAAGGTTCGCTCATCTCTAGGCCCAAGCACTCTGCCCTGGAGTCAGAGGTTCCCCACCCTTGTACTAAGGGAGCAGAAGTTAATAGGGAAAAAAACAAAACAACACGGTCCTGGCTAAATGCAAGGAGGCTTGTGAAACTGTATTTTAGGAATGTCAATAGTTAGCAGATCTTTATTTCCTTTGCACAGTGAACTAAACATACATCAAAGAGATAACCTTTCCAATAAAAAGCACGGCAATGCTGGATGGAAAGTAGACTATATTAAAGATGTAAGATTAGTACAGCCTAAATGTGAGAATTGCAGGATTAAGTGCTCGTACTGTAAAGGACACAGGGAGACAGCCACAATGTGACTTGATCAGGGGAAATGATGGTATCTCATTCAGATAAAGCAAGCCGGGAGGCGTTATCGTTTTACTTGAGTCATTACTTAATACACTTAAGGAAGGTGCAGAAATAAATTTAGAAATGCTGGAACAACATACCACAAGGTGAAAGTAGTAATGTTATCACAGTGTCCTGGAAACACAATCCTAATTCTGTAGATCTTATATTAATAAATATTTGAGTCACACAACAATCCTTAAAATAATTTTCCTACAAATGACATTTATTACTTAATTTGGGCAATAAGTGTCAGAATCCCTAGTCCTCGCTGTGGTCAGAGATTGAATACACGTGCACACGGCCGCTCCAGCCATGTCTATAGGACTAAGGGTACCGTTACACTTAGCGATGCACCAGCGATCCCGACAACGATATGACCCGGTCAGGATCGCTGGTGCATCGCTAAGTGGTCGCTAGTGCGCTGCCACACCGGCAGATCTCACCAGTGACATAGCAGCTGTCGGTGGTCGCTACTTACCTGTCAGACGAGGCGATGAAGATGTCCTCCTGCCCGCGTCCACGCGTCGCTCGTTGCCACAGCAGGAAGCCCAGCAGGAAGCAGACGACGAGAAACGGACCATGCCGTTCTCGTGCGATCAGCGATAACCAGCGGGGGAGCCGGTCGGAGGTAAGTATCACACACAGCGATATCGCTAGCAATATTGCTGCTACGTCCCAAAACCAGTGACGTTATAGCGATATTGCTAGCGATATCGCTATGTGTAATGGGCCCTTAAGAGAGACGGCAGAGCTCCAGTCAGCTATTACAGGCCGCCCCATAGATTAGAGAGGCATGGTCACACATGCACACTTACTAAATTAGAAGATCATCAAAAAGTTAATTTATTTCAGTTCTTCAATACAAAAATTGAAACTCATATTATATAGAGTCATTACAAACAAAGTGATCTATTTCATGTGTTTATTTCTGTTAATGTTGATGATTATGGCTTACAGCGAATGAAAACCCAAAAGTCATTATTTCAGTAAATTAGAATACTTTATAACACCAGCTTGAAAAATTATTTTGAAATTAGAAATGTCCTACTGAAATGTTTGTTCAGTAAATGCACTCAATACTTGGTCGAGGCTCCTTCTGCATCAATTACTGCATCAATGCAGCGTGGCATAGAGGCGATCAGCCTGTGGCACTGCTGAGGTGTTATGGAAGCCCAGGTTGCTTTGATAGCAGCCTTCACATCGCCTGCATTGTTGGGTCTGGTGTCTCATCTTCCTCTTGATAATACTCCTTGATTGGTGCGTTTGCTGGCTGGCCAATCAAGCACAGTGATACTGTTGTATTTAAACCAGGTATTGGTACTTTTGGCAGTGTGAACAGGTGCCAAGTCCTGCTGGAGAATGACATTTCTATCTACAAAAAGATGGGAGAAGGAAGCATGAAGTGCTCAAAAGTTTCCTGGTAGACGGCTGCACTCACTTTGGTCTTGATAAAACAGAATAGACCTACACCAGCAGATGACATGGTTTCCCAAACAATCACTGATTGTGGAATCTTCACATTAGACCTCAAAGCAGCTTGGATTGTGGCCTCTCCGCTCTTCCTCCAGACTCTGGGACCTTGATTTCCAATTAAAAAACAAAATTTATTATCATCTGAAAACAACACCTTGTACCACTGTGCAACAGTTCAGCTTTTTCTCTTTCGCCCAGGTAAGACACTTATGGCATTGTCTATTGGTCATGAGTGGCTTGACACAAGGAATGCGACACTTGTAGCCCATGTCCTGGTTACGTTTGTGTGTGATGGCTCTTTTGATACAATGACTCCAGCAGCAGTCCGCTACTTGTAAATCTCCCCCAAATTTTTGAATGACCTTTTCTTAACAATTCTTTCAAGGCTGCGGTTATTCCGGATGCTTGTGCACCTTTTTCTACCACACTTTTTCCTTCCGCTCAACCTTCCATTAATATACTTGGGTACAGCACTCTGTGAACAGCCAGCTTATTTAGCAATGACCTTTTGTGGCTTACCCTCCATGTGGAGTGTAACAATGACTGCCTTCTGGACATCAGTCACGTCAGCAGTCTTCCCTATGATTGTGGAGCCTACTGAAACAGACTAAGGGACCTTTTTAAAAGCTTAGGAAGTTTTTGCAGGTGTTTTGTGTAACTTATTCTCATTTACTGAGATAATTACTTTTGGGTTTTCATTGGCTGTAAGCCATAATCATCAACATTAACAGAAATAAACACATGAAATAGATCACTCTGTTTGTAATGACTATATAATATACGAGTTTCACTTTTTGTATTGAAGAACTGAAATAAATTAACTTTTTGATGATATTCTAATTGAGTGAGAAACATTTGTATTCCAGGCCGCCCCATAAATTAGGGAGGCACAGGTCACACATGTGCACTGCTGCTTCATCCATGTCTATGGGACTTGAATAGGGAGCCATTGTTGTGCATGTGCATTACTGCTTTATTCAAGGTCTTTGGGGCAGACATAAAAATCAGAGCGCTACACTTTGCGGTCTACCTCAATCCCGTAGATAATAAATAAGTGAATGGGCATCATGGCTGGTTTGGTGAACGTAAACAAAAATTGGAATATAACTTTCCTAGGATCAGCCAGCTTCAGTTCCCTTGCGCTTCTCCCATACTGCAAAGATGCACTTGCAAATGGCCTTGATTAGGGCCTAGCGGTTTGATCTTGCAGCTGTTCAGAACTGTCCATATTCAGTAGTACACCACCCTCGACAAAGCAGGTTACCGGGAAGCAGGGAACTGATGCGCTCCTGAAGATTCATCTTGAGTGAACTTGAAAATGCTGCTTGGGTCAACCCCTTTAAGGCTCTAATCTGTCCCGTTACTTGGCATGCATGTGGCATCTGTACATGAGTGTAGGGTAGCCTGCTGTGTGGTTATGTGCAAGAGGAGACAGCGTTAGAACAAGAACAGTGGATAAAAAGTCCTTATTTGTGTTTTTGGGGAACGTTCTGTAGGATGTGGGAGTAATATAACAGAGGCATTGGTATTCTAGAAAAGGTAAATGATAAGGGTGGATGGAGAGGACAGGAAGGTGTGGAGATTTATTTATTTTTATAAGAAGGAGAAAAAGGTTTTGTGAACTTGGTGTGTACTTTCAGATGCATTTTTGCCATCGTAATGACAATGACACAATTACTTCAGTTCTTTGTCATTAGCAGGATAGTTCTCACTGTATGGATCAAGGCTTTGTTGGGTGCAATCTTCCATAGAGAAAGCAACAAGTACCAGTGCACAAGTGTTCTACTAATAAGTGAAAATGGAACTTTGATTTAAAGTTATCAGTGCCATAGTCAACCTCCTTCTCTCTCTGAGAGCTGACAATTTGCTTATTTCCACAGCTAAGGCTCTGCTCATTGACAGGTAGGGCTACTTCTATTGACGTCTCTACAGTGCGCTACTATGCAGATAACTGGCTGTGGGGAGAATGACTTATCTTGTGCCCACCGGCATTTAGCTATGTATGTGGGCATCCACACTGCTATACCCTTCAAATCCCAAGTGACACCACACTAAGTAAATTCCTAACTTTTCACTGGCTATATAAAACATTATTCATTGTATTTAAACAATAAATATAACATTTAATGTCGGGCCGACCATTTTTAATATACAGATTGTAGTCTTAAAAGGGGTTAATGCACAATGTAAATTCAGGAAAATGGCAGAATTTACAGAGGCTGTTGTCAAAGCTCCAGAATATGATAAAAAGCAATGTATTACAGCGAAACAATCCCCTTCTCCGGCTATCAGGTTAGGAAGGAAGTGCTGAGCCCATCACTATTTCGGTGTGTCCTGCTCCTTGGTGGTGTATATGGCAAGTTACACAGAGAAGAGGAAACGCACCTGTGTACACATCTACTTACATCTTCAGCGTACTGCAGAAACCTTTTGTTGGTTTCTTTTTTATTGAAGTCGTTAAGGTACTTTTGTCGATAAGCCAATACAGTATCGACATGAGTCTTGTGTTTCACGGCAAGCTCCAGAGCCCTAGGACAAAACACATAAACTTCACTCTGAATTTCTTATCATGACAAACAAATAAAATGATTTTATAAGAGTCAGTCCAATGAGACAGAAGAAACTAAGCACATGGCCTTGTAGGCATATAGCCGCTAGCTCACATTAAGTGCTCTAATAGCTGCCTCCATTCTACCGAAATGGAAGCTTACTCATAGGGATTGGTGTGCCGGTGCCCCCTGGATGTGAGTGCCCTGTTCCGCCCACTAGTTTGGCATACCCTGCCTCCCTCAATGGTGAATGACAGCACTGACTTGCCTTAAGTAAGCAGGGAAAACTCAGAAAACCCAATGCTGTCAATCACGAGTGAGTGGCAAGCAAAATCAGTAGGCTGAATGGGGACGGAACATGTAAATCCAGTAGGATGAATGGAGCGCTGAGCCTCTTGGCCACAGGTGCTGAGCACCCTCATTAGTAGATTTCATTAAATCTCAGGTCCTGCATAAGGGAGGCAGAGATTAGAACACTAAAGCCCCCGTCACACATAACGATGTCACAGCGATCCCACCAACGATCCGACATGGATGGGATCGCTGGGACATCGTTAGGCTGATCGCTGGTGAGCTGTAACATAGACAGCCCCAGCGATCAGGACCAGCGACGCTGGACACTGGTTTCTAATGTAAACGTTGGGTATCCAGGAACTGCGGCTCCTGGATACCCGACGTTTACATTAGAAACCAGCGTCCAACGTCGCTGATCGCTGGCTCCCGCTGCCACACACAGCGATGCGTGCAGGGCAGCGGGAGACCAGCGATCGAAAAACGGCCCAGGCCGCTCGAGCATGATCAGCGATAACTGGCAGGGGAGCCGGTCGCTGATTCCCGTCACACCCAGCGATCTCGCTGGCGAGATCGCTGATGTGAAACAAAATCAGCGATCTCGCTAGCGAGATCGCTGTGTGTGACAGGACCCTAAAAGTGTGATTCTGATAGTGGTTGTACCTCCTATAGGGCTGTATGCTTAGCTCATACTCTCAGTGTGGGCTGACATTCTGCTTTTAAAGCGTAATGCCCAAATGTTCAATTAAAATTGTTGAGGAGACATAGAAACCTCACAGCATACCGAAAGTCATAATTTTATAAACAAAGGTTCTAACAAGGTTCAAGAACATATGCGGTCAGAATGTAGTTATTAAATGTTATATTTTATTAGAATCGCTCAATCCTGATTAAAACCAATTAAAAACAAAGAAATACCCAAACAAAACACACTATACAAAGACAGTAAGACCAGAGGTGTGGGCATCTACCACTTATCACATTTATTTTAGATCTCACCCAACCATATGTGAAGATGTAGTCCTTCTAACCCCATCGTGCCCTGTTCCACCCTAACAAAGGCAGTACCCAAGTGTTATACCAATATAGTGAGCCCCAAAAAGAAAAATCTGTTTTTTTCTGGAGTTCATTATATTAGTAGAACACTTGTGCACTGGTACTTGTTGCTTTCTCTATGGAAGATTGCACCCAACAAAGGAACTTGGTCTCCTGATGACCCCTGCTCATCTTTGGGAGGAAAAAAAAGACCCAGTGTGAATGATGCTCAATAAAGATAAGCTCATTAGCCTTTTTAAGCTAAGTGGTACAAAATCATCTAATAGATAATATGGCCGTTATAGTGATAACTAGTGATGAGCGAGTATACTCGTTGCTTGGATTTTCCGAAGCATGCTCGGGTGATCTCCAAGTATTTTGGCATGCTCGGAGATTTAATTTCGTCGTCTCAGCTGCATGATTTGCGACTTGTAGACAGGCTGAATCAGTAATTCCACACATGTATTCAGCCTGTCTACAAGTCGCAAATCATGCAGCTGAGACAACGAAATCTAAATCTCTGAGCATGTCAAAATACTCGGAGACCACCCGAGCATACTCCGGAAAACCCAAGCAATGAGCATACTCACTCATCACTAGTGATAACTTTAGGGATAGCCTTCGCTGAGAGGGGACACCTTTATCTCTACCTATTAGGGTGCCAACCTCCAAGTTCAGGTAGGGGTCAGATTTTTTAGTTTTTTAGGGTCTTTGATTAGACTATCGATTTGTGTTTATTATTCCCTATACTACATTAACTAAATTCAGTTCTTTTTATCTACGCTCACTTTCTATGGTTATATACACCAGTGTTACTTCTTTTTGATGTGATTTTAAATACTTGAATAAATGTATGAATATTAATGATAAGAGTTGCTTGGTTCTATAATACAGTATAATAGTATAAACCCACTGATATCAAGTCTATTATTTTTCTATAAGCCACAAAAATCACACAGTTTCAATAAATAACTTCTATTCATTATATAATAGAAAGTTGTGCAACTGTCTCACATAGTCATATAGTTTATGGATCCATTTTTTTCTTTTTTTACGGTTAACAAGACTTATTTGCTTAAATTAGTTTACTCCTTTAACCCATTTTTGACGTTCATCAAACATGTACAGTGGAAAATGCAAGAGTCAGCTATAATAAGCAGCCAGGATCCTACTGAATGGGCCAGGATCAGAGTTTAACCCCCTTAGATGGCACTGTCAATAGTGACTGCAGCATCTAAGCAGTTAGACAGAGGGCAGGCACTCGAGTCTACCTCTGCAAGCCGCAGCACTTAATAAGAAAGCTCACAGGCACAACATACATGAATACAGAGCAAAAAATAAAAAATACAAGTGACTGCATGTTACCTAGTCTTGAAAAAAAATTCTAATAACATTTTCAAAAATATATATTTAATAATAAAAAGCAAAAAAAAAAAGTCAAAAACAACCTTTCTTTTCCTATTATGGAAAAATCCCAATTATAAAAAAAATTAAAAATTGAAATCACAGTGTCTACAATAACACAAAACTATAGAAATAGCACAATGAATTCAATACAAAGATAAAACAAACAGAATTGCTTGTTTGCCAAAACAATGGAATAAAAAGTAATATAAAAAGCTAAAAGTGTTCCCCGAAATAATACCAAGAAAAAAAACCAAAAAAAACATAAGTCACCTTGCAAAAAAAAAGTTTTTATACAACTCTTCAATAGAAAAATTAAGTTAAAAAGTAAAGTTCAATAAAAAAATAGTGGCTTAAACAGTTTTTTAAAATGATTTCATTTCGTAAAAATAGCAAAAAAAACAAAAAAAATAAACTGTGCCAAAAATTGTGACATTTCTATTTTATTTTCCTATTTTACACCATAGAGAATTTTTACACTTTGTTTTTTTTAAATATGGTACATTGTACTATGCCAATAAATCTTGTCCTGTCCTACAAAATAGAGCTTTAAGATATCTGGGGTGACAGAAAAATAAAAGCTATGACACTCAAAGGTGGGGGGAAAAAAAAAATTGAAAATATGAAAAGTGCGGGCAGCAGGAAGGGGTTAATCATCTTTTTACCTAATGGATAAAATTCCAAACTTTTCCAATGATGATTTTCTTTTGTAACATTGATATGGCGTCTACAAGTGCCTGCTGTTCGATGACTTATCTGTAGATTGGCCTTACCTCTCCCAGTTGTAGGAGTCGATGTTGAGCTGTATGGCTTGGTAAATAAGGCCAGCCTGCAGGATAATGGCCTCGGCATCGGGAAAGTTCCCACTGAACAGTTGGATGTGAGCCAACCTCAACTCCTTTGATGGCAAATCTTTCACTGAATTTATGTACTGAACTTTATCAATCTGCAAGAAAAATAATAGACGCTGCAGAAAACAAACGGTCATCAAGATAGCGCTGGGATTTAAGGAGGGTTCGTGTCTCCGCACTTACTTCACCGATTGCTGCGTATGCGATTTCGGCCGTTGACATATCTTTATTTGCGATAGCCATAGCAGCTAAACAAGCCCATGTCGTCTGCTCCTGAGCGGAGAAATGAAGATACAGACATCAAAATAATGAAAGGTTTCTAGCATGTCGTCTGGAAATGGCGGCAGATTCAGCATTAGCGGCACAATCATTTTTCTACAAAAGGAAAAGATAACCATCATAGTTACTTACCGGTAGCCGGTTTTTCCGGAACCCATGACAGCACCACCTGAGAGAGAGATCCGCCCCGCCAGGACAGGAACCTACTGAGATATAAGGGGCGGCACCTCTCCCCCGCTTCAGTTGGGTTACAGAGCATTGAGAGGACTTCCCGGTTAGTAACATGTTAATCCAACACCACATCACACAAATGCACCCTACTAAACGTGCACACCCATACAGTGAAAAGGGGGGGAATATACGGGTGCTATCATGGGTTCCGGAAAAACTGGCTACCGGTAAGTAACCATGGTGGTTTTCCCTTCACCCATGACAGCACCACCTGAGAGACTTTTGGAGACTTCGAGATACCTTAGGGAGGGACCACCGCTTGCAGCACCCTTCTACCAGAGGTTAAGTCAGCAGAGGAGGATAGATTTAATCTATAGTGCTTAAAGAAGGTGGAAGGTGAGGCCCAGGTAGCGGCCTTACAAATCTGTTCAATCGATACCTCTGCTTTCTCAGCCCAGGAGGTCGTCACGGCTCTGGTGGAATGAGCCTTGATGCCGTCAGGAATCGGGATACCACTAGCTGAGTAGGCTACACTAATGGCTTCCCTAATCCATCTAGCAATAGTCCCTTTTGAAACCCCATAGCCTTTCCTGGCACCCTGAAAAGCTACGAATAGGGACTGGGACTTCCTCCACTGGCTGGTGACAGATATATATTCTAGCAGGGCTCTCATAACGTCCAAACTATGGAACCTTTCTTCCCCTGGATTCTTTGGATTATCACAGAAGGATGGGAGGATAATCTCTTGATCCCGATGGAAATCCGACGCTACCTTAGGCAGATAAGCGGGGTCTGTTCTTAGCACCACCCTGTCTTGAAAAACTTGTGTATAGGGTGGATTTACTGAGAGAGCCTGCAGGTCGCTTATTCTACGGGCTGAAGTAAGGACCACTAAAATGATTGTTTTTAGGGTCAGAAGTTTTACAGGGAGCTGATGTAATGGTTCATATGGTTCTTTTGTGAGGGCCTCTAGTACTAGGTTTAAATCCCACGGAGCTATCCTTGGCTATAATCCTCTGTGCCGCTGACGTCAGTGGCCGGAAAGCGCCCGCGTCTCTCCCCTGTCAGATGCCGCGGGGATTGAGATGCGGCGCGCACGAGGGGAGGGTGGCGCGGTGGGGGCTTCCTGCAGCCACCGGGGATCCCACCAGCGTCCACACGAACCCGGAACCCCGGAGGGCCCGAGGACTGTGCATCCAGCACCCGACGGCCGGCGCTACAGGTAAGACACCTGTTCTTCCCACGCCGGGACGGGGCTGGGTTCCCTTTTTTATTTTTCTTCTTTCTTCGCCCATGACAGGCACCGCCGACAGTGGGGTTCCTTCCAGGACAGGAACCCAACTGAAGCGGGGGAGAGGTGCCGCCCCTTATATCTCAGTAGGTTCCTGTCCTGGCGGGGCGGATCCCTCTCTCAGGTGGTGCTGTCATGGGTGAAGGGAAAACAAGTATTCCCTACGCCATCACTTCCACTGACATAAGGGCAGCGCTGTCAAACTGTTGGCAGCTTTCCAGGGTATGAAGATGATGATTCGGCAGCATAGTTCTCGATTGTTGTGTTGAGCATTTTTCCATAATAACATTTTTAAAAAATGGCATAAATTAGCAAATTTAAAACATTTGGTATTAATTATAGCTTAATTTTGTTATATTCTTATGATACGGTGTTACTTATAATCAGTACAATGCTACCCTTCTGCACACTTCAGGAGCACATTCAGGATAGAGACGATATTTTAGGAGGCAGTAAGCTGGGCAACTTCCCTGGGCCCCAAATACCCTACAAAAAAGCTCCGCACTTTTTTTTTTTTTTTTTTTGCACCCTAGAGGAAACAGACCCCTTCATCACTTGGTAATATTTAGCTGGGTATGGGGGGTTATTATTTGGGAACTGAATAGCAGTATTATGTTGGAACTTCATGGCAGTATTATGTTGACTTTTTACTTGGATACATGTAATTTTTTGCATTATATTATTTGGAGGCCAAATGGCAGCATTCCTTGGGCACCGAATGGTAGTAGTGTTTGGATAATGGGTGGTGGTGTCATTTTGGATAATAGGTGGAAAGGTAATTTGGACAATGAATAGGCCTGATTGTAGGCACTGTACTGTGGTATTATTTGAGACACAATTATTGTGAGGTACTATATGGAAGAAGAAATATTTGCATGCATATTTATCTGTATATATATATATATATATATATATATATATATATACATACATATATACACACACACACACACACATGCATATATACACACACGCAAACATACATATACACACACATCTATGGGCAACATGAAGAGCTCATATACTAATACTCCTATCCTATACTAATTTTACTTGCAAATTCTATATTATAAAGTTGTGAGTAAAGCTAGTGTAGCAGCTCTGCTTGTTGCCTGATGGACCTGGCCGTTGACAGCCCTATCTACTTCTTTGATAATGTCAACCATAATGATGGAGGCTCATTTTTCCCTAAATCTACTACATAATGGAGGGAATATTGTAGCGCCACACACTCTTTTTTTTTTTTTTCTCTAAAATATTTACAGGACATAAAAGGATTATAGAAAGAACAAAGGGATCAATAGAAGATAAAAGCATTAGAAGTTCTACAGGAAGACTTTAAAACTCTTTTATACCGTCATTAATTTTCTTAGGAATTGCTTGTATTTAATTTCTTCTCATTAGGCTTGAGGCTAGGCTTCAGCTAACAGGCATTGTTAAGAAGTTTATCAGCAAAGAATCACATAAAGCTAAAGGGGTTTGCCTCTTTATAAAAAATATTTCCTGAAAGTCCGTAAATTGTACTGTTGTGGCACATCACTTTGAAAATATCTGCAGAAGACATAGGGGAAAACATCATGTACTTTACCCATGGAACCACTTTCTTGCACATCCCTGGACACATCCTGAACAGTAACTTTTAGTATTTACACAGATGCAGACATCAAAATTCCCTGTATCTGCGCATGCGCTGAATGCATTCACCTTCCGCCCAGCGCCCGCGCACAAGAAAATGCATCCGATGGCTGAAAAAGCAGAGACATGGAGAATATGGAGAATGAGACTGCGCCTCTATAGTGTTCTCATAGCCCATAAATGCACAATCTGGGCCCTGAAGCTGAGAAGCTAAGGTCAAGTATTGTGTGATTGATAGATATTCCTGCAAAACAATACAGTTTAGGGTCTTCTTAATGAATATGTATGTTACACACTTGTCTCGGATCTGGACTTTGCGTCCCTTATCCCAGTCCCCTAAACTGTGTGCTCCGCGTCCTGCTTTGAAGATGGCCCTGTGTAATCCCATTTAATTGCCTGCCTGGGCCTATATAAGGCCTATTAAAACACACCTGTGTCTTGGTATTAAGACTTAAGTGTTCATGAGTCCTGTCTGCGGCCCTCAACATCTCTGCAACCTGTCTGTGGTCTCCAAGACGTCTCTTGGCTGCCTGCGGCTTCCACTCCCCGAGTCTACTATCCAACTGCATTCTCCAGTACCTCTGCTATCTGTCTCCCGCGTGCCTCACCTACCTTCTGTACTGACACCCGTGGCCCATGTGCCTACCCAGACCTTGGGTTTAGAGGATCCACCTCACCAGGTGTGCCTAACAATGTAAAAGTGGCCAACCTTTTTAAGAACTCCTTCCCTTTGAGTCAGGGTAAACTAGAACCGACACAGATTATATTATAATAATCTGGATCTTTATCATTTTAAATATAAATTTAACTATTTGCTCACCTGTCCTTTACCAACCATGCAGAAAAAAATACACCTCTAAATGTTTTGCTTGTGCTTTGTTTTCAAAGTTAAAGAAGGTTTATGTGGCTTTGGGACTCTGTCGCAACGTAGCAAATTGAAATGTGCGAACTGAGTTCATTGCTCTCAATGGGCCAATTCAAGAGAAAAGTGAAGCGGCAAAGGCTTTGTCTGTATTTTAACATATGTTGGTGCAGTGCAGATGTTCACACAAGCCAGCTTCATTGTTTCAGCCAACACAACAGCCTGGTGCTGGAAGGAATGCCAGGGGCATAAGATCTGCTGCTGTAGGAGAAAGCTCAATACACTGACTCCAAGTAGATGCCAAGAACTGGTAACTAAATGACAGGCACAGATAGGAAAGCCTTATTGTTCTAAGACACGTGTGCACTGTGGGGGCTTCCTGATGCCCTAGTACGCCCAAACATTAAAATGTACTGAGCAGGACCATATTGACCCAACTAAAGAAACGGGTTAGAATCAGACTGTAAAATGTCACATCTTTGAAGGAAATCCATGATGATCTGTAATAGAACCTTGAAAATCACATAAAATCCCAACACTCCTGTAGTTGACTGAACATATGGTACAAGCAAAAAATAAGAAACTTTGTAAAATACAGAAAAATGCCTGTTTTCCAAAGTCACATCTTATCTCCTCTACTGATCATTCACTCTCAAAAACTGCTCAAATCTGTCTACGGATCTGTCTTCAGTAAGGAATCGAATTACAACTAATCATGAGAAAAGTTTAAAAAGAAGGAAGGGGAAAAGCAGTGAGAGGGAGAAACAATTAGAGAAAAACAAAGTAAAAATGCTGGAGCGTCTAGTTCTTATAGACTACATAATACAAAACTGCTAACTGTGAGATACAAAGTCTAGAAACAACATTATTTCTCATGTTCACACACAATAGCTCATCTTTCATGTTACCAAAAAGTACACGTGTGTCTCGCACTGGCGAGTGACCTGCTGTTCTGTATATGTGTTTATATTAGTTACTACGGACAGGGGCAGGAAGGGTTTTCCTTCCGGCATCATTTTTTGTGCCATTTTGACTAACAGGATTACGGACATGTAGCTGTAATATGCTGCCCTTATGTAGGAAAGAATATTTATCTGATAGATTTGCTTTATAGAGGCTTTTATTTTCAGGGTTGAGACGCTCTGTGAGCAAATCCTAATAGACATCCAGGAGAACAATATAATAATTCACCTTAACAAAGCGGCAGAGCCGGACAGCCTCACTCCACTTAGCGGCAGTGATGTAGTCGTGAATAATAGCTGGATATGGCGATATTTTCGTGTGGAACAAGGAGCCATCGCTTCTTCGGATTGTCACTCTGTTTCCGACAAAGCTCACAATTTGGGGACTCTTACTGTACTCACTGGAGAAGAAAGGAGGTTACAGCAAAGACAATCATGTATGTGGGGCATGGACAGGAATATTCATTACAACATTTATAGAAAAAATTTATTCAACATACAAAATAATACCATACATACAGTCATATGTTAAAGTTTGGGCACCCCTATTAATGTTAACCTTTTTTCTTTATAACAATTTTGGTTTTTGCAACAGCTATTTCAGTTTCATATATCTAATAACTGATGGACTCAGTTATATTTCTGGATTCAAATGAGGTTTATTGTACTAACAGAAAATGTGCAATCTGCATTTAAACAAAATTTGACCGGTGCAAAAGTATGGGCACCTCAACATAAAAGTGACATTAATATTTCTTAGATCCTCCTTTTGCAAAAATAACAGCCTCTAGTCGCTTCCTGTAGCTATTAATGAGTTCCTGGATCCTGGATGAAGGTATTTGTGACCATTTCTGTTAACAAAACAATTCCAGTTCAGTTAAGTTTGATGGTCGCCGAGCATGGACAGCCCGCTTCAAATCATCCCACAGATGTTCAATGATATTCAGGTCTGGGGACTGGGATGGCCATTCCAGAACATTGTAATTGTTCCTCTGCATGAATGCCTGAGTAGATTTGGAGCGGTGTTTTGGATCATTGTCTTGCTGAAATATCCATCCCCTGCGTAACTTCAACTTTGTCACTGATTCTTGCACATTATTGTCAAGAATCTGCTGATACTGAGTTGAATCCATGCGACCCTCAACTTAAACAAGATTCCCGGTGCCGGCATTGGCCACACAGCCCCAAAGCATGATGGAACCTCCACCAAATTTTACTGTGGGTAGCAAGTGTTTTTCTTGGAATGCTGTGTTTTTTAGCCTCCATGCATAACGCCTTTTTGTATGACCAAACAACTCAATCTTTGTTTCATCAGTCCACAGGACCTTCTTCCAAAATGTAAGTGGCTTGTCCAAATGTGCTTTTGCATACCTCAGGCGACTCTGTTTGTGGCGTGCTTGCAGAAACGGCTTCTTTCGCATCATCTCCCATACAGCTTCTCCTTGTGCAAAGTGCGCTGTATTGTTGACAGATACACAGTGACACCATCTGCAGCAAGATGATGCTGCAGGTCTTTGGAGGTGGTCTGTGGATTGTCTTTGACTGTTCTCACCATTCTTCTTCTCTGCCTTTCTGATATTTTTCTTGGCCTGCCACTTCTAGGCTTAACAAGAACTGTACCTGTGTTCTTCCATTTCCTTGCTATGTTCCTCACAGTGGAAACTGACAGGTTAAATCTTTGAGACAACTTTTTGTATCCTTCCCCTAAAAAGCTATGTTGAATAATCTTTGTTTTCAGATCATTTGAGAGTTGCTTTGAGGAGCCCATGATGCCACTCTTCATAGGAGAATCAAATAGGAGAACTACTTGCAAGTATGATTTGATACACCTGGCTATGAAGTTCAAAGCTCAATGAGGTTACAAAACCAATTTAGTTCTTCAGGAAGTCAGTAAAAAGTAGTTAGGAGTGTTCAAATCAAGAAAATGATAAGGGTGCCCATACTTTTGCACCGGTCAAATTTTGTTTAAATGCAGATTGCACATTTTCTGTTAGTACAATAAACCTCATTTGAATCCAGAAATATAACGGAGTCCATCAGTTATTAGATATATGAAACTGAAATAGCTGTTGCAAAAACCAAAATTGTTATAAAGAAAAAAGGTTAACATTAATAGGGGTGCCCAAACTTTAACATATGACTGTAACATACCGATCATGTGATACAATATAGGATTCATAACGAGTGTGATATAATGACACCATCGTATGGAGCACTGCGTGGGATTTCCGTGCTTGAAGCAACAAACTAGGGTAAAGCTGAAAACAACGCACGACACAGGTTTATCAAAAGGAGGATTACACCGACTGTCCCAAACTTTTGTACATATCCGAGTACAACCACTATTTTTATAAAATTATATTTTCAAAAGGGAGTGATGTTATTAACCACTGCTTTCCACTGTGACATGGAAGATGATCTCACCCACATCTAACGGACAGCAATAGCCCTCCATCCCAAAAAGAGTATTTCCCGATGAAAGATCCTATGATTGCGTTACTGTATTTCCTCATCTAATATGCCAAATAAACATATCTCTGGCACCTAGTTGATGGTGCTTTCAATTTTGCTGATCAAAAAGATAATTATTCCTCTTCCAAAAGTCAACGCCATGAAAGATCCCTGAAATTGGCCTGTGGATTATGATCCCTAGGACAGTCAGTATGAGGCAATCTGCTCATTGTATGTAGTCTGGTGCATCTGCCTGTAAGTCATCTCTTACTGCAGGAATAAGGCTTTGCTACTCATCCATCACTGACAGATAACTGGGTGGAGAAAATGTTAGCATCCAGCAATAATGTATGAAGTGCTGAAATAATGCCAGTGGGGGACTGGGTTTTAAAAGTACTCATCAAGGGGTAACACAAAACTGACATGTTATCACATGTAGCAGCTGAATATACCTAGTGATCAATCAGCTCACTCAGCGGTACATGGAGGTAGAAACGGGAACACTGTCTCTTTAAATCTTCCGTTGGTGTTAGGCGTCAGGTTCCTGCGTCTGCTCTGCAGGAATCCAGAGCCTCACATTCTGCTGTCTCCTGCTGTCTTTCTACTGCAGAGGAGATTGCTTTGCAGCAGACCGCTCCAGAGACTAAGTCCCTCTGTGCTCCTACTGGGCATGCTCACGAGACGATCTCCCATGTGTAAGACAAGGGACACACAAGTACATAAGGAGAGGGGACCCTGCCCGCGAGGGCTCACAGTCTACAGGGATGGGTGAGGATACAGTAGGAAAGTTATAAAACCCCTTCCCTCTGATATTACGCTTGTGGATAGGGAATTAGTTTAGCAGTCAGCGCCAGTCAGTGGCAAGCCTTAGGCCACTGTGCACACCGCACCTCTAAGCTAGCATCCGACATAGCGCCTGCTTTCCAGCTTTGTCGTCGAGCGGCAGTGTCCTACGCCTCGCTGCAGTTGCAGCCCTTCTTGGCGCTCGCAGTAGCGGCACTGCACACATGGTAGGTCTAGAGGGACGCAGCTCCTCTGTCTTAGTTCCTGCTCCTGTGACCAGATACCGTGTGTGCATTTACCTGAGGCCTGTGTCACTAACAGGCTCAGCGTTTTTGTATGTTTACGTTGCGACGCCTGTGTGTCTGAACAGAGCCCGCTCTGCGCACTTCGGGTGAAGTTGAACCCGTGCGCATTATATCGCCATATTGCTCCTCTGTCATTACCTAGCAGCGGTGTAACACCTACTGCATGAATGCACTTTATTTTTATTTAGTGCGTTCAACCGTTCCTAACATTGTACTAGCGCCAGGGTCTGGCTAGTGATGGCAGATCAGCAGCAACTCCTACAGTGCATTCGCCAGCTAGAGGGTCGGTAGGCTACTCTTGAGAGCGTTATCGCAGCGGCGAAGTCTTCAGAGGCTGCTGTACAAGCGATCGCAGAGGTGGTTTCACATATGTCCATATCCTCCAACGCGCCAACAGTTACCCGCCTCCCGTTGCCCGATAAATTTCTGGCGATGGCGCCTCCTGTAGGGGTTTCGTCAGCCAGTGCTCTATCAAGCTGGAGTTACTGGCTGCGCGATTCCCTACAGAACGGACCAAGGTGCGGTTTATTGTTTCCCTTCTGTTGGGCAAGGCGTTGGAGTGGGCTACACCACTATGGGAGCGTGGTGACCCAGAGGTTCGGCCCGCTGCTCAGCTTTTAACAGCTATTAAGCAGGTCTTCCTGGGACCACGGGTTATTAAGCAGGTCTTCCTGGGACCACGGGTTATTAAGCAGGTCTTCCTGGGACCACGGGTCACGCACGACACCTCTCTATAGCTACTGGCTTAGACTCAGGGATCCCTCTCGGTTAGTCAGTATGCCGTTCGTTTTCGGACACTGGCTTCCGAGCTGGAGTGGTCTGACAAAGCCCTCATCCCTGTGTTTTGGAGAGGTTTAGCTGAGCATCTTAAGGATGCTCTTTCTACCAGAGAGGTTTCTGCAAGTCTGGAGGAGCTGATTGCTATTGCCACCCGTATTGATCTCCGTTTTTCGGAGCGCAGGCTGGAGCGTGCTCAATCCAGACGGAAGGTTACTCCGGCTCCCAACCTCTCTTTGAACCTCTGGAATCACCCGAGCCAGAGTGTTCACTCCCAGAGCCCATGGAGGTGTCTCGTGTCAGTCTCGAGGCGCGTCCGACACTAAGCTCCACTTGTGGCTGCCACTGTCAGCACTCTGTTCACCAGGATAACGGGGCTCCGCAATGGCCAAACTACGCCTCGCTGCAGTTGCAGCCCTTCTTGGCGCTCGCAGTAGCGACACCGCACACACGGTAGGTCTAAAGGGACGCAGCTCCTCTGTCTTAGGTCCTGCTCCTGTGACCAGATACCGTGTGTGCATTTACCTGAGGCCTGTGTCACTAACAGGCTCAGCGTTTTTGTATGTTTAAGTTGCGGCACCTCTGTGTGTGAACAGAGCCCGCTCTGCGCACTTCGGGTGAAGTTGAACCCGTGCGCATTATACCGCCATATTGCTCCTCTGTCATTACCTAGCAGCGGTGTAACACCTACTGCACGAACGCATTTTATTATTTATTTTTTATTAGTGCGTTCTGCCGTTCCTAACAGTTGGTTTATTATACAGGCAGCATAAGACAATATGAAGCGAAAATAAACACAGCCCTATGGGCAAAACAGGGGAACAAAACACAGTGGTATACAGTCTCTGCATCTGCGGGGATCTGCCCATTCCGGATAATAACCACACACTGGTTCAGTTTTTCATCCTCAGGGCACAAAACTCTGGAGTTCCTCTCTCCAACCCTACTGAACTCTGCCTGCCTCTGGAGGCCAACTATTTAAGCCCTAGACCATACCCTGGGGTGGAGATAATGTGGACAACCTCCCACACGCTCTATGGTTGCCCACAAAAACTGAGCTCTTCAACAAAATGGCTAATTAACCCCTCTTAGCACTTTGTGTGCTGGAGGAAAACTTCTGGGTTTTAAATCACTGAAGCCAACAGCCTCAGTGAAACATATCTCTCATCCAGCACCTTGCCAGTGACGTTATTACAGACTATGAAAGGCAGTACGATGAATATCAGAGGCTTCCTGTAACTGTCTGATTTATTCTGGGACCCACAGATTTGCATTGCTGATTTTGATCTGACACGCTGATCTATACATAACATGTCTCTGTGACACTGCTCAGTCAACTTATAAAAAAAAAAAATCGGACATATAAAGGCCCCCCCGTAAGCTTATGCTACGTATGAAAACACTGCAAGAACTCGTATACCGCAAACAGATGTGAGAATGAGCCCTAAGGAGAATAAGTGCATGAGCTCGGGTCGTTGGGCTTTCCCCAGCAAGATCTTGAAGGCCTGTAAGTAATATCCGTATGAGCCACACATGCACAGCAAGTGTGCGGATGGGTAACAAACCACTGTCTGCTACTAGTACAGCACAAAACGATGTTACATTCAGACAATGTGCCTTCATGTTAGGGAGATATTCCTCCAGAACCCATGAGAAACAGTAAGAAAGCGGTCACTGTAAGTAACAGAGTAGGAAATCTGGAATCTGGAAGCACATCCCAATCTAGAGCCCTCGGCTTTTGTACCTTCTCAAGATTCACGTCAGTGCTATTGCCCCAAATAAATGCGGCTAGTAAACTGTTCACAGTCTTGAAAATTACTTTAGAATACTTTAGGAACATAAGGCGCATTCTGACGTCCGTTTTTTATTTGCGTGTTCTATTTCCATAAAAGAGAAAGCATGTACCTATGATAATCTGTGGGTCTGTTCACATGTTATTTTACCAACCTTCTGTCCGCAATAAAAAACAAATAAAAATAACAGAGACATGCCCGTTTTTAATCAGAGTCAGGGATCAAAATTACCCATGCAAAGCGATGGGGGTCTGTGAAAACCATGGACAACACACAAATGCAATCCAGGTGCTGCATGTTTTTCGCAATGTAATGGGTAAGAGAATATTTGCTTTTTTTTTTGCATATGAGAAAATTAATGATGAATCACTGATGGGGGAAAAAATGTTTTTCATGAGTGTTTAAGTATATATATATATATATATATATATATATATATATATATATATATATATATATATATATATATATATATATATATATATATAAAAAAAAAAAAAAAAAAAAATCGCTGACATCTGAGACCCCCAAGACAGAAGAGTTTTACAGGATATATAGGTAAAATTACCAAATGTGCTATACAGTATCCAGCAGATGGCGCAAATCCCCACGTGCTTTGAATGAAGCAACCTACTGTGCTCCGCATGTAACGCCGGACGGGCACTGCTCCAAAGTGCCCGGGATCACAGCAGCTTATTCTTACACTTCACCACTGTGATATACAGCAGATACAGTCACAGATATCAGTAATGCTGTGCAGGACAAGATGGCTATTAGTATTTGGAGATCACGGTGTTCTTCGCACCCTCTCTGGGTATAAATGATGCCCTGAGATTCTACAAGAAATGAAAATTCTGCAGGATTTTCTGCATACATAGTACAGATACTGATTTGATAACTAAGGGTGCTTCCACATTGCATTTCGGCACCTGTTCAGTGGCCCTGTCAGGGTTTACGTCTGAATCCCCCTGCAAACGGGATTAGGACATGTGCGCCGATGGGGTCATAGTAATGGTGCAGGTGGAGCGGACAAGCGCTCTTTCACGTGACAGGATCATCCAGTCCGCCGATCACATGGGAAACTCTTGTCAGCCCCATCCCCTCAGAAGGATTGTGGAAGCTACAGCCTACAGTGCACCGGCGCTTTCAGAAATGGCCACCCAACATGGCCGATCATACGAGGATCCAGGAGACTCAAGTGGTCTTCAGCCTGGAGTGATGGGCATCGCAGGAGAGTAACCCATATTAATGACAGATGGGATGCCATTCTGTAATAAGAGCTACAGCATTGTGCCTGTCACACGACTAAGAAAAGAGCGGACCTCATTGCTAAAATCTAGAGGAGTGAGTAGCTTCAATCATGCCAGTGATGTGAAGCTCGAGGGGCACAACGAACAATCAGTAGAGGTGCGTTACCATTAGACGACCTGTGGGTTTACATGACTGCTAAAACGTCTGCCGTCTGGGAGTCGTTTAATAAGACGACAGCAGCTCTGATGTGCACAGAATAATGTGTAATACATTGTTCAGTGCACATAGGATGCCACTGTTCTCGGCAGCATGTCTTGTTTACCTAGTACGATGCGCTGCCGAGAGAGCTGATGATAAATTTTACCAAGCAAATGAGCAATTTGTTTGGCTCAATGGCGGCCTGTTTACACTACACTGATATCAGGATGATCCTGAAGTAATAATCCTGATAATCCCAATAATCCTGCAGCGTAAATGCACCCTAAGAGAAGATCCGCCTACCATTTACATAAAGAATATTGTTATCTTCTGCTGTAGAAAAGAGGCCTCTGGTGCCCTTCAGACATCAGAGCCTTGAGACGACAGTTACCTTTACATCCTTCCCTTAAAAGGAACAGGTCAGCTTCACTCGTGGAATCCGTCAGCTTCACCCGTGGAATCCGTCAGCTTCACTCGTGGAATCCGTCAGCTTCACTCGTGGAATCCGTCAGCTTCACTCGTGGAATCCGTCAGCTTCACCCGTGGAATCCGTCAGCTTCACCCGTGGAATTCGTCAGCTTCACCCGTGGAATCCGTCAGCTTCACTGGAGGAATCCGTCAGCTTCACTTGTTGAATCCGTCAGCTTCATTTGTTGAATCCATCAGCTTTACTTGTTGAATCCGTCAACTTCACTTCAGCTTTATTTATGGAATCTGTTGGCTGCATTTTTTGCCGCTTTTCTATAGGTGGAAGTGGAACGTGGACTGGTACACACACAGGATATTGGGACAGGGCAGTGGAGATGTCACCCACCAAACCCACTATCAATAAGGCAGTGCCAGATGGGGAAAACAGAACAGGAGACATGGATTGTAAGTGCAGTGATACACCCCTAGTGTACTTCCAGTCTCATCTGCATAAAGATAAAATGCAGGGCTTCTCAATAATGGTACAATGGAAGTTAGAATTGTGGTACAGCAGTACCCAAACAGCAGTACCTCTGGCTGACATAATAAAATGAAGATAGATTCCCTTTATCGTTTAATTTATCTCAAAGATACAAATATAAGACAAAATAAGATACAAAGACCTTTAAAGCCCCACGTACACAGTAGATGACCATTCATTCAGCCGACAGCTCCATCTCCTCTGAGTGCCCCCATACACAGGAACACAGCTCAGCAGATCTCTGGTTTATCTCCCAGAGAACAAAAGACAAAGATAACACAAGTAAACACAAAATTCAGTTTTTAAATGAAAGTCTTTATTATGGAAAAAAAAATCTAAACCTACAGGACATGTGTGAAAAAGTGATTGCCCCCTTACCTTTAAAACATAAATTGACTGTGTTTTATCACATCTTTGGGAAGCGGAGTTAAAATTCCCTAGCCATACGCAGGCCTGATTACTGTCACACCTGATCTCAATCAAGAAATCATCTAAATAGGACCTGCCTAACAAAGTGAAGATCACCAAAATATCCTCAAAAGCTAGACATCATATCACGATCCAAAGAAATTCTGGAACTATTTAGAAACAAAGTAATTGAGATCTATCAGTCTGGAAAAGGTTATAAAGCCATTTTTCAAGCTTTGGGACTCCAGCTAACCACAGTGAGCCATTATCCACAAATGGCGAAAAACATGGAACGGTGGTGAACCTTCCCAAGAGTGGCCGGCCAAGCAAAATTACCCCAATAATGCAGTGACAACTCATCATCCAAAAGGTCACAAAATACCCCACAACAACATGCAAAGAACTGCAGGCCTCACTTGCCTCAGTGTACATGACTCCACCATAAGAAAGAGACTAGGCAAAAATTACCTGCATAGCACACTTCCAAGACGAAAACCACCGCTGAGCAATAAGGACATAAAGGCTTGTCTCAGTTTTGCCAGAAAAAAATCTTGATGATCCCCAAGAATTTTGGGAGAATACTCTGTGGACTGACAAAAGTGTATGGAAGGTGTATGTTCCATTACTTCTGGTGTAGAAGTAACGCAGCATTTCAGAAAAGGAACATCGTACCAACAGTAAAATATAGTGGTGGTAGTGTGATGGTCTGGAGCTGTTTTGCCGCTTCAGGGCCTGGAACACTTGATGGTAAATAGAAACATGAATTCTGTTGTCTACCAAAAATCCTGAAGGAGAATGTCCGGCCATCTGTTTGTGACCTCAAGCTGAAGCGCACTTGGCTTATGTAGCAGGACAATGTTCCAAAACGCACCAGCAAATCCACCTCTGAATGGCATAAGAAAAACAAAATTAATGCTTTGGAGTGGTCTAGTCAAAGTCCTGACCTTAAAATGATTGAGATGCTGTGGCATGACCTTAAAAAGGTGGTTCATGGGGGCGTGGTTTGCAGGGGACAGGAGCAGACGTGTCTTGCTGAGCTCCTGTTATTTCCCCTATTTAAGCCTGCAAAGCTTACTTTAAAAGCAGAACTTTGGACTCTTAAACTTTCTAAGAATGCCTGGAATAAAGAAGAACCCGGATCCGAAGAAAAACAACTTTATTACTGGATTAAAAAGCTCTCTGAAGAGATCTGAAGGAGGCCTGCCTTCCAAAACAAAGCCGCGGCCTGGATTTACAGCACCCGGCCAAGAGAAGTGGAAGGAGATGACTCAGCTTGACCAGCAGACTCCCTGGGCTGAAAGCGCTAAAGAAACATCACAGACAGCGACCCCAGTACTTCAAGGGTCAAGCCTGCTGAAGCGTCGGGAGATCCCGGGGAGATGTACAGGAAAATCCTCCCCGGGGTCGGCACTGGGCCGGAGAGGAGGAAAGCCTAATGCAGGGAGGGAAGACAATCCTAGGAGGCCAAGTACAGCAGCAGGACCAGCGGCGGGATCAGTAAAAGCAGCAGCGCCGGTGGGAGGAAGAAACCGGCATGAATCCGCTTCTATCAAGCCAGTAGCAGGTGCAGGACGGGTTCCGAGGAAGGCGGCGGTGGCGTCAGCGGCCGCGGGAGCGGTCGGCGGCGTGGAGGCAGCGTCACAGGAGGTCCGAGATCCAGAACTGACAGCGGTGAACGCGTTGGCGACCGCGGGAGCAGCCGGGGACTTGAAGGAAGCGGCGGTCTCTCCGCCGACAGCGGCGGGAGCTATCAAGAGACGGGGAAAAGCGGCGGGAACTGTGTCCGCGGCTGATGAAGAAGTTGGCTCTGCTGGAGAGGTGGAGGTGAGTCTGTCGGGGGCTTCGGGAGCAGCAAGATACCCAGGTGATGCGGTGGTGTCGATTACAGAGACTGCCGGAGCAGCCAGAAGATTAGAGAAAATGGCGGGAAATTTTAAAATGGAGGAAATGGCGGGAAATTTGAAAATGGAGGAAATGGCGGCAAATTTAAAAATGGAGGAAATGGTGGGAAATTTAAAAATGGAGGAATTGGCGGGAAATTTAAAAATGGAGGATGGAACTGTTGGGAGACTGGGGAAGTCAGCGCTGTCATCAATAGCGGTGAAACCGGTAGTAATGGCGGCAGTTCCAAAAGTGGCTGTGGGAACAATGGAAAACACGAAAGTAGTAACAGATACAAGATCTGGAGACTTTACAGTAAATTTAAAAGCTAATGAAGAACCAGATGGGAGCTTTACAAATGAAGAAAGAGTTACATATATTATGAAAGAAGCTGAAAGAGAATTTATAACAAAATTTAAAGCAGCTACTGGAATAACACTTAATTCAATGGGGGAGCTAGATGAGAAGGGAATGGAGGAGAGGTGAGGTGAAACAGCATTGTTTATAATGGACGAGATGGCTAAAAGGGAGAGATGGGTATTAACGGAGGCAATGGAAATGATAAGCTCTTTTACAGTAGAACAGACACATAATAATAGAGATGATCCCAAGAGGAGGGGGGAGGAATTAAATGCTTCTAATGATATAAGCTTTGGCATAGGGGATAGCTTTAAGTTATGTGACAAGGTGGTGATGGGGGACGAAGACCAGCAGGATTACATTACAACCTTAATAGGACATAACCAGCATAGGCCCCCTTCACCCATTTTAATTATTGATGGTAGACTTAGACATGAAGCACCAATATTTATCCCAAAAAAGGATGAGAAGGTACTTTATGGGTCATGGCAAGGGGAAGAAATAGAGACTCAAAGTTTTGAATTTTCTGGGCCCAATGACCACTCGGGGGATTTATCTGATCAAGCAAATAATTCGTATAACTCATTAGAGGATTTGCAAGGTATACATTTAGAGGACATTTCGGAGATGGGGTCACCTGAACATAGACGAAGTGATATATCTGTTAGTACAGATTCTGAATTTAATCCTCCAGACTTTTCTTCAGAAGATGGGCAAGAGGGTAACTCTGATTATGAAGGGAATGACCATAGGAAGGAAAAATATAGTACACCTATCACATCATTAATTGACATAATACCTGCATCTGATGGTTATCCTACAGAGGATTTCCTAATTAAATTAGTTAAAGCTTTATTAATATCTGTTGAAACACTAGGGGGAAATTCTATTATAAGGAAAAATTCAGAAGCAACCTGTACGTCAGAGCTTTTCTTAAAAGAACTCTTCCAAAAAGTGCTGCTTTCCTTCCTGGAAGGACTTAATTCTAAACCTACAACAACCTCAGTTATTCCTACTCAAAATTTCAGAACGAATGATATTTCTCAATTGAAACTTGAAACTCTATGTCCTGAAGAAACCAAGAATTTATTTTCACTTGCAAAATCTGTAGAAAAAATTCAAGAAGACATAGACTTCTTCAGAAATAATCTGGCTATATATGAAGACTTTAAGAGGAAAAACAACGTTAAGATCAGGGGAATCCCAGAGAAAGTTCCTGCCTTTCAATTAAACAATTATATCTCCTCAATGATTCATCAAATTATCCCTCACACAAGCAAGATAAACCTGATTGAGAAAGCCTTTAGAGTCCGCAGACCTCCTTCCCTCCCGTCTGACGTTCCCAGAGATGTCATTGTCTCATTTTATCCTAATTGGATTAGAAATACATTGCTGAACATTGCAAAAGACCGGCTATTTCTCTCGTCATCTTACAGCCACCTATCCTTCTATAAAGATTTTTCTAAGGACACATGGAAGAAAAGAAGATCACTCCAAGCAATAACGAAGGAACTTCGTTGTGCTAATATTTCTTATACTTGGACCCAAAATTCCACCCTCCAGATAAAGTTTGCAGCAAAGATGTTTGTCATTTCTTCCTTGGAAGAGGGTATGGAATTTTTGAAAAATATTGGAAGATTGCCCTCGGCGGACTCACCTGGGATCTCGAGACTTCTTAAAGCAGACATCAACCCTCCGTGAAGATGTCTAAAGATTACAAAACTTTAAGATGGTGGCAGACTTGTTCTTCTTTATATTATTTTATTTTTTTAGGAGTAAAATTTTTCATGTTTTTAAATCTACAAAGATTCAGGCACTAATAATAGTAGTACGTTTTAACAGGGCAAATTATTTGTGTTTAACAGATTAGAACTAGGAAGATTAAGAAGTATAATTATAATTACATATTATATTTATGTAGAATAAGCAGGTATCTGCTTTGTAGCTTTGTTTGAACCTTATTTACCCCAATCGGTCCTAGAGCCACCTTGTGTGGTCTAGGACGGGGGGGTAAAGCCTCCAAACAGGTCCTAGACCACTTAGTGGTTACGGACAGGACAGGTAACATGCAACTATAGCTTTTTGTACATATGACGTAATATGGTACTTATGTTTGTATACCTGTCTATCCCCCATCTGGGGGTCTCCCTGTACTTACAGGGGGTATCCTTTTCTCACCTAACCCTTTCCCATTTTCTTTCCTTTCCTGTTAAAAAATTCACAAAACTTAATAAAAACATTTAAATAAAAAAAAAGGTGGTTCATGCTTGGAAACCGTCCAATGTGGCTGAGTTACAACAATTCTGCAAAACTCCTCCAGAGCGTTGTAAAAGACTCATTGCCAGTTATCTCAAACACTTGATTGAAGTTGTTGCTGCTAAGGGTGGGCCAACCAGTTATTAAATTTAGAAGGCAATCGCTTTCACACAGGGGCCTGTAGGTTTGTATTTCTTTTTCCCTTAAAGGGAAGGTGCCGTGATTTTAATTTTTGTATTAATAATTATTGCTTATACAATCAATTATTTTTAATACAAAATTAAATAACTACTTTAATAGTTTTTATTTATTGACTTTTATGTTTGCCACTGGGGGGGCTGCTATTTTCATTAGTGTGGGGGTAAGTGTCTGGGCATGACACTTGCACACCTCACTTACGGCAGCCATGGGCATAACAGCCAACGGTCAGACTCCGACTGCATGTCTTGCATTGAGGCCGCTCCTCCTACCTCTTAGCTGTGACCTGAGCAAGCCCTTTGGGCTGTCCAGGTCACAGCTGTGGGAGGAGATCGCGGCCATTTTGTTGTAGCCC
This sequence comes from Dendrobates tinctorius, assembly GCF_039654945.1. NCBI lineage: Eukaryota > Metazoa > Chordata > Amphibia > Anura > Dendrobatidae > Dendrobates > Dendrobates tinctorius. The sequence goes on along the minus strand of NW_027361728.1, from coordinate 56,542,410 downwards.
GCAGCATTTGCTGTGGTCTTTATTTTCCCCTGTCGTTGCACACACTGCTCAGTGCGTGCGATGACAGGAGCTGCCCGTAAAACAACCGGTCAGAGCGCTGCGGGATCATGCTGTCTGATGTCATCGTGACCCCGCAGCCGTGACTGTCACCTGTGGTAATGCTACCGCAGGTACTGTCGGTCACAGCGCTTCAGGATCATGCTGACAGAGGTCAGCGTGATCCCGCAGCTGACTGTGACTTGCAGTGGTAACCTGTGGTAAAAAGCTTATTGCATGTCAACAGGCACAGGCCGATGAGACAGCTGCTCCCTTTGGGCTATGTATGCGGTCACTGATAACTGCTTAGTAATGAGGGTGTCGGGCTGAGTGTGAGTGTGTGTGAGCGTGCATGTGTGTGTAAGCCTGCATGTGTATTTTCCTGTGAGTGTGCATGCATGGGTATTTTTCTGTGTGTGAGCGTGCATGTGTGTGTGAGCATGGGTGTGAGTGTGTATTATCGTGTGTGTATTTTCCTGTGTGTGAGCGTGCATGTGTATTTTCCTGTGTGTGAGCATATATGTGTGTGTGAGTGTGCATGTGTATTTTCCTGTGTGAGCGTGTGTATTTTCCTGTGACTGTGCATGTGTATTTTCCTGTATGTGAGTGTGCATGTGCATTTTCCTGTGTGCAAGTGAATTTCCCAGTTTATGATACAGCGCGCAGCACCAACTAACAAAATCGTTGCTGCCTGCCATGCTCAGTGACTGTCTACTTGTCAGTATAACTTTGCAGTCACCAACAAAATGGCTCCTAACTGTGTTCCTAAATGTCATCCTCTCCTATCCCTTAGCAAACACCCAGAAAGGGAGGAGAGGAGTGACATCACACATGTGAGCAGATTCAGCCCATATTTACTGCAGGGCAGTATGTGAGCTAGTTGTACACTGAGTTTTTCTGTCAAATTTCAGTACCTGCTTCCCCCTAGTGTTTAAAAGTGGAAATACCAAACCTTTTAAAATTATTTTTCATATTTTCCTAAATTATAAACAAATGATGATATTTTTTAACAAAATTTAAACATTAATTCTTTCCATTTTTCCTATTGCTGAATTTTTTTTAAATAATAAAGCATCTTCATTTAAAAACTGTATTCTGTCTTTACTTGTGTTATCTCTGTCAAATATTTAAATTTGTTTGGTGATCACTTTTTCACAGGACTGTAATTCATGTGCTAGGGTTGGAGACACATCTACAGGGGCTGTATGGGTGGTCAGATTCTGAATTTGGCTACAATGAATGATGTAGACTATTTTAAGTCTTAAATTGAGCAGCGGCTATGGACAATTATCAGCTTTCCTGCAATCCTAGAACAATACTCCTATTAATTTGATGAGACAAACATACCTTCCGTCTTTCTCAGTAATTGTTTTTGGCAGCAATTCTTTATCTACATAGGCTACACTTGGATAGTGCCAGACTGTGAAGCGACTGTCCTGGACACCACACAATATATTGGATACGTCACTCCAGGCTAAAGTGTGAACCATACTACCTGAAAAACAAAGCGAGACAACATACAGGATCACAGACACACTGCGGCACACCCACAAAGCAAATGAAAGGCAATAACCATTCACCTACGAGGCAAATGCGAGAGATGACTCTCCCAGAAGAAACTGTGGTGTCTGATAGATCTTAAAGGGAACCTGTCACCATGAAAACACAGTTCACTCTGCAGGCGCCATGTTATACAACAGGAGGAACTGAGCAGATTAATGTATAGTTTTGTGAGAAAAGACTCAGTATAACCTGTGTTTTCATCATTTACACCTCTGCCCTTTCTGGGATGTTTGGTGCAGTGGGTGGTCCTATCAGTGATTGCCAGATTTCTATGTACAAGGCTTTATATAGAAGTAGCTGTAAATCACTGATAATACCACCCACTGGACCAAAGATCCCATAAAGAGAAGATGATTAAATGATGAAAACACAGGTTATAGTCTTTTCTCGCAAACTATACATCAATCTGCTCTATAGCATGGCGCCTGCAGCTTAAACTGTTAAACTGTACTTTATAGTGAGTGACAGGTTCCTTTTAAAGCAAGACTCCAACATTAATTAGTACTGGTTATGAAATCCATGTAAAATCTAGCAGATTGCTGGTACTACACAAAATAACCCGTTACATAGTGCCTACCATCAAGCAGGCTAGCAGCTTATGATAGAGTTTGCTAGGACCTGTTTGAGTAGCTAACGCTCTATAAACAACATTTTGCCACATTATATATATATATATATATATATATATATATATATATATATATATATATATATACACACACACACTAGCTGAAGAGCCCGGCACTGCCCGGGCACAGTAACTAACTACGGTTAGTTATAACAAATTATAATGATTAGATCTATATATATATATATATATATATATATATATATATATATATATATATATATAAAGCTGAGTGTGGAGCCCCGCCCACTCCGCATAGCCACATTCACTTTAACATCCCTATCGTCCCTTCATCTAGAGCTACCGGACTACTACCCCTAATATTCCACATCATCCCGTCACCCAGAGCCACCGGACTACTACCCCTAATATCCCACATCATCCCGTCACAGCCGCCGGACTACTACCCCTAGTATCCCACATCATTCCGTCAGCCAGAGCCACCGGACAACTACCACTAATATCCCACATCATCCCGTCACAGCCGCCGGACTACTACCCCTAGTATCCCACATCATTCCGTCAGCCAGAGCCACCGGACAACTACCACTAATATCCCACATCATCCCGTCACAGCCGCCGGACTACTACCCCTAATATCCCACATCATTCCGTCAGCCAGAGCCACCGGACAACTACCACTAATATCCCACATCATCCCGTCACAGCCGCCGGACTACTGCTCCTAATATCCCACATCATCCTGTCAGAGCCACCGGACTACTACCCCTAATATCCCACATCGTCCCATCAGTCAGAGCCACCGGACAACTACCACTAATATCCCACAACATCTCGTCACAGCCGCCGGACTATTACCCCTAATATCCCACATCATCTCGTCAGCCAGAGCCACCGGACAACTACCCCTAATATCCCGCATCATCCCGTCAGCCAGAGCCACCAGACTACTACCCCTAATATCCCACATCATCCTGTCAGCCTGGGGTCAGAACCAGAGCGCTGAGTGGAACGGTCCTAACTTCCATACCGGGGATCCCTTTAAGAGAGGCCTGGCGTCAGAACCAGAGCACTGAGTGGATTTGCCCTGCCTTCCATACCAATGATCCCTTTTATAGAAGCCTGGGGTGAGAATCAGAGCGCTGATGGATTTACCCTAACTTCCATACTGGAGATCCCTTTAAGAAAGCCTTGGGTCAGAACCAGAGCTGGATTTGCCCTGACTTGCATAACAATGATGCCTTTATAAGAACCCTGGGATCAGAATCAGAGCGCTGAGAGATTTGCCCTAACTTCCGTACAGGAGATCCCTTTAAGAGAGCCTGGGGTCAGTACCAGAGCATTTGAAGGCAATTGCCCTGACTTCCTTACCGAGGATCCCTTTAAGAGAGGACTGGGGTCAGTACCAAAGCACTGGATGGATTTGCCCTGCCTTCCATACCGGAGATCCCTTTAAGAAAGGCCTGGGGTCAGTACCAAAACGCTGAGTGGATTTGCCCTAACTTCATACCAATGATCCACGGGAGGGGGGGGATTGATTTCTGTCATGTTCTCTGTGCTCCTTTCTGGGGGGCAGACAATGGCTGGGAGCTTATGTTCCCGGGGATGCTAGATTTCTCCCACCATGTCAGTGTCTGCTGAGGTGTTGTCAAGTGGGAAAACTTACTCATAGCAACCAATCACAGCTCAGCTTCTTTTAACCAGCTCTGGTGAAATGAGAGATGCTTAGTGATTGGTTGCAAGGAAAAAACTGTTGCTCATAGCAACCAAACACAGCTCAGCTTCCTTTGAACAGCTCTGGTGAAATGAAAGATGCTTCGTGATTGGTTGGTGATACACACATACATACAGTATATATATATATATATATATATATATATATATATATATATATAAAGCTCAATGTGTGTATGTATTTATGTATGTGTGTGTGTGTGTGTGTGTCCGGGATTGGCATCCGCACCGTCGCAGCTACAGCCACAAAATTTGGCACAGTCACACGTCTGGACCCCGAGAGCGTCCTAAGCTATGTTGTGAGGCAAAATTTTAACCCAGCGCGTTCCAATTCACCAAACAATTTTGCCCCTATCTACATAACGGGGAAAAAGTGTGTGTGTGTCAAGCCCCGCCCCTCATTATGTCATAATGGTTGCCATGACGACGCTGATTCATCATAGGTTGCAAACCCCGCCGCTCATTATGATGTCATAATGGTTGACTATGGGATGGAGGATGTGTGATGGGTATATGGGCATTTGACTATGGGATGGAGGATATGTATGACGGGTATATGGGCACGGGACTATGGGATGGCGGATATGTATGATGGGTATATGGGCACGGGACTATGGTATGGAGGATGTGTGATGGGTATATGGGCACTGAACTATGGGATGGAGGATATGTATGATGGGTATATGGGCACGGGACTATGGGATGCAGGATGTGTGATGGGTATATGGGCACTCTACTATGGGATGGAGGATATGTATGATGGGTATATGGACACTCGACTATGGGATGGAGGATATGTATGATGGGTATATGGGCACGGGACTATGGGATGGAGGATATGTATTATGAGTATATGGGCACAGGACTATGGGATGGAGGATATGTATTATGAGTATATGGGCACAGGACTATGGGATGGAGGATATGTATGATGGGTATATGGGCACAGGACTATGGGATGGAGGATATGTATGATGGGTATATGGGCACAGGACTATGGGATGGAGGATATGTATTATGAGTATATGGGCACAGGACTATGGGATGGAGGATATGTATTATGAGTATATGGGCACAGGACTATGGGATGGAGGATGTGTGATGGGTATATGGGCACTCTACTATGGGATGGAGGATATGTATGATGAGTATATGGACACTCGACTATGGCATGGAGGATATGTATGATGGGTATATGGGCACGGGACTATGGGATGGAGGATATGTATTATGAGTATATGGGCACAGGACTATGGGATGGAGGATATGTATTATGAGTATATGGGCACAGGACTATGGGATGGAGGATATGTATGATGGGTATATGGGCACAGGACTATGGGATGGAGGATATGTATGATGGGTATATGGGCATACGACTATGTGATGGAGGATATGTATTATGAGTATATGGGCACAGGACTATGGGATGGAGGATATGTATTATGAGTATATGGGCACAGGACTATGGGATGGAGGATATGTATTATGAGTATATGGGCACAGGACTATGGGATGGAGGATAATTATAATTTGTTATAACTAACCACAGTTAGTTACTATGCCCGGGCAGCGCCGGGCTCTTCAGCTAATATATATATATATATATATATATATATATATATATATATATATATATATAACAAAATTGAAAAAACAGCCCCCCAGGTACATACCAAACCTCCAAATAGTCCATCAAAAAAAGAAGGCAGCACACCATGTTGGTTTTCAATAAAGTGTTTTTTTAATAGCCCATATGGCTATGTGCCCATGCAGCAACGTTTCGGTTCAATAAGTTTGAACCTTTTTTTAGATTAGAGAACTGGAGTGGATTAAAAAATTGAACACATTGAAACCTTTTGGATTAAATGTGGAATATAAATTACAGCTTACTCTATAAAATTGCTTTGTTGTATTTCTTGGATTCAATTGTTCTTTTCCTTGTCTTGTCTTTGGTGTAATTTTTAGGTATTAATATTGTCTATTTTATATTTTTCTAGACTCTCCAGCGGCAGCAGATTGAATTTAAAAGACATGACTCCCCTTTTATGTGAGATGTTTATCTTGATTAATAGTGATAAAAAATATTTTTGTCGTCTATAAGGCTCAATAAATAAGAATATATGCGCAGTTGTTTTTCTTTTTTGGCTTTAAAAAGGCTATATTATTAGATGTGCTGACATTGGGGTTTGAACCTTTGTTGGTTTGGAGTGTGTGTCCAGTTCTGTGAGAATTTATGTGTTGTGCTCTTAGCGGGGTGCACCACGCTCTTCTCCATTTAGATATGGGTTACCTATCCCAGCTAATGAGAGGTGTTCCTATATTCTGGATATATCCAAACATTCATAGTCCCCTTGTTTCGCTTTAAGCGATTTAATAAATGCACTATATATATTTCTTTAAGAATTTTTATATATATAGCATTGTGATGTAGCATTGCAAGCCTATTATTGAAATGACTCGCTATATTATGTGCATATGAGCATTGATGCCTTCCCTTATCTAAGATGGGTCGGTGTGCAAACGGAGCTACTGAGCATGAGCGACAGGAAACAGGTGTTTTCATTTGCTAATTTTGATCCTGCACTCTGAGCCTCTGGCGTGCTTTTTTTTATTCTAATGGGGTGAGTCATGTCTATTTTCTATGTTTACAGCTGCCGCTGATTACTAATCACTGTCCAATAACAGGACTTATGCTGATTGTAAATATTTTCATCATGAAGGAAACCGTGTTTTTTCCTAATTGGTCCACTGCGCTCCCTGTAATCTATCACGTGACCGGTGACATCACGAAGGTCCTATTGGCTCAGGTTCACATCGTGCACACTGCACGCCGGCGCGCCGCAGGAAGAGGGGAGCGTGGAGTGTCTGTCACCGGCCGGGACAGCACTCCTGAAGAGCCGTGGTATTAACCCACGTTTATCAGGCAAACATCATTCAATCTGACTTCACATCAAGACACACAGCGCTCTTTACTGGTCCTCTGGAGTCCAGACATTTGCTCAGATTACACCTTAAGGTAATAACTACCTAACTTGGAGCAATCCAATTCATTTGTGTGTATTTTTTAGGTCACTACAAGCTAAAGGGGTTCATTATTAAGAGCAAATTTTAATTATTTATTTATATTTTATTGATCACATTGGTGGTGTGTGTCTTCCTAATTTGCAGCAAGTGTTCCTCTCTCTTTTCTACAGTTACTAGCGCCACCTACAGTCTATACTAGATTATATATATATATATATATACACACATACATACATACTGTATATAAACATCCTAATACAAGCTCTTTTTCTATACAGACAAAAACCTATAGGTCAGCTCATACTTAGCAAACTACTAAGTGAGAGATTTTCTATGTAATGACTGACATACAATGCAGTGAGTGTGTGCAAATGTATACGTGTATGTACTGTCTGTGTGTACAAGTATGTGGCATGTAGTGAGTATATATAGTGGGGGAGTGTGTACGTAGTATGTATGTACAGTATGTAGTGACGTGTGTGCTTCTATATACAGTGTTTACATGCACTCATTTACAGTAATGTTCTCTTACTGTATGGCAATTTTAATTAATGTATAATTGCAATACTAAAGCCACTTATATCGCCATAAAAAGGAGATTTTTGTGTACTCACCGTAAAATCTCTTTCTCTTAGCCTTTAATTGGGGGACACAGAACCGTGGGTGTTATGCTGCTGTCCACTAGGAGGCGACACTATGCATAATCTGAAAAAGATTAACTTTGGCTCCTCCTCTGCAGTATACACCCCTGGACGGCGTCAGCCTTCTCCAGTTTTGTGCAAAAGCATTAGGAGGAATATACCAGAAACATAACCATAAGAGAAAGATTTTACGGTGAGTACACAAAAATCTCCTTTACTGTCGCCTTATTGGGGGACACAGAACCGTGGGACGTCCTAAAGCAGTCCCTGGGTGGGAAGCAGTGGACGAATATTGTGCCGACAATCCCCTAGACTTGGAGTACTGCCGCCTGCAGGACCCGTCTACCCAGGCTCGCATCCGCTGAGGACTGGGTATGCACTCTGTAGTGTCTTGTAAATGTGTGCAGGTTAGTTCAAGTGGCTGCCTTACAAACTTGATGTGCTGAGGATTGATGCCGAATGGCCCAAGAGGCCCCTACCGCCCGCGTAGAGTGTGCCGTGATACCGGCCGGAAGAGGAGAATTGTTGAGGCGGTAAGCCTCTTGAATGGTGGACTTGATCCACCTAGCAAGGGTGGCTTTGGAAGCCGGTAGGCCCTTGCGAACGCCTTCTGGAAGAAGGAAAAGTGAATCAGACTTCCGGAAAGGAGCAGTCCTAGACACGTAAACACGCAATGCCCTGACAAGGTCAAGCGTATGCAGAGCCTTCTCTACCCTATGAACGGGAGCCGGGCAAAGAGACGGTAGTGATATTTCCTCATTGAGGTGGAAGCTGGACCCGACCTTCGGAAGGAAGGATGGTACTGTACGGAGAACCACCTTGTCCTGATGAAAAACCAGGAAGGGTTGTCTGCAGGAAAGAGCTGAAAGTTCAGACACCCTGCGTAGCGAGGTGATTGCCACCAGGAAAACCACTTTCTGCGATAGAAAGCGGAGTGAGACCACCCTAAGGGGTTCAAAAGGAGGTGACTGTAGTGCTGTCAAGACCAGGTTGAGGTCCCACGTCTCCAACGGACGTTTGTAGGGGGGAACCAATCGGGAAACCCCTTGGAGAAAAGTCTACACTTGCGGCTTGTTAGCAATACGCCTCTGAAAGAGCACTGAAAGCGCTGAGACCTGGCTCTTCAGCGAGCCCAGGGATAGCCCGGCGTCCAGGCCTGACTGAAGGAACCCGAGGGCCTTTGGAAGAGAATAGGGAAGTGGAATCTGCCCACGAGAGTCCAGGTACGATAGTAAATCCTGGCTGAAGTTGGCTTTCGAGCCCTGATCATGGTTTTAACAACGTCCGGTGAAAAACCTGCTTGGGTCAAAACCCAGGTCTCAATGGCCACTCCGTCAAATTGAGAGCCCCTGAGTTCTGGTGGAAGAACGGGCCTTGTGACAGGAGGTCGGGACGTGTGGGGAGACGCCAGGGAGCGTCTGCTGTTAGTTGCACGACGTCGGCGTACCATGTACGCCTGGGCCAGTCTGGAGCGATCAGAATGGTGGGAACACCCTCTTGTTTGATCTTCCTCAGGACTCTGGAGATCAGGGGGAGGGGTGGAAAAATGTACAGAAGCTGGAACTGGGTCCAGTCCTGAACCAGGGCATCTGCTCCGAGCGATCGCGAATCGCGCGTCCTGGCCATGAAATTGGGAACCTTGGCATTGAGATGGGATGCCATCAGATCCACGTCCGGGGTCCCCCAACGATGACAGATCTGACCGAAGACTTCGGGATGGAGAGACCATTCCCCAGAGTCCATTCCTTGTCGGCTGAGATAGTCGGCTTCCCAGTTGTCCACGCCCGGAATGTGGACCGCGGAGAGTACCGACCTTGCATCCTCCGCCCACTGTAGGATACGCTTTACTTCGGTCATCGCCTGGATGCTGCGGGTGCCGCCTTGATGGTTCACGTATGCCACTGCCGTGGCATTGTCCGACTGTACTCTGATATGAAAGTCTGCCAGCAAGTGATGGAAGTCTTGCAACGCCAGGAAGATGGCCCGAATTTCCAGGATGTTGATGGGCATGGTCGATTCCCTTGGTGACCACCTGCCTTGCGCTCTGTGATGTAGGTGCACCGCGCCCCAACCCATAAGGCTTGCGTCGGTGGTCAAAACCTTCCATTGACCGGAAAGGATTTTCCCCTTGCAAGCGAGGTTGGCTTGAGCCACCCGTGCAGGGACCTCCTGGTGTTTGCTGATAACCGGAACTCCCTGTCGAGGGAGAACGGATTCCTGTCCCAGGACTTGAGGATGGCCAGTTGAAGGGGTCTGAGGTGAAACTGGGCAAATGGTACCGCCTCCATTGCTGCTGCCATCCTGCCAAGTACTCTCATGGTATACCGGAGAGATCTGGGGGACTTGCGGAGGAGTGTGTGAACTCCCAGACGGAGAGCCAGTGCCTTGTCCCTGGGGAGGATCACCAGACCCTTGGAGGTGTCGAATAGCATCCCCAGGAAGGTCAGAGACTGACTCGGGGTAGTCGAGGACTTCTGTAAATTGACTAACCATCCCAGGCGCGTCAGAGTGTCGATCGTGATCGAGACGTTGACCTCGCCGTCCTTGAGGGTGGGGGCCTTGATGAGAAGGTCGTCCAGGTATGGAACGACTACTATGCCTCTGGAGTGCAGAACATCCATGGTAGCTGCCATGACCTTTGTAAATGTTCTGGGGGCCGTGGCCAGACCGAACGGGAGGGCCACAAACTGATAATGGTCTTGGTTGATTGCGAATCTGAGAAACCTCTGATGGGAGGGAGCAATTGGTATATGCAGGTATGCGTCCTGTATGTCTATGGAGGCAAGATATTCTCCTTTTTGCATAGACGCAACGATTGACCGGAGGGATTCCATGCGGAAGTGACGAACTCGAACGTACTTGTTGAGTTGCTTGAGGTCTAGTATGGGTCGGACGCTGCCTCCCTTCTTGGGCACCACGAACAGGTTGGAGTAGAACCCTCGGAAGCGCTCTTCTGCTGGGACTGGCACTATGACTCCTGCTCGCAGGAGGGAAGAAACCGCTTGACGGAAGGCCTGAGCTTTGAGCGGGGATTTTGGAGGGACAGATGGAAAAAACCTGTGCGGTGGGCTGGTAGTAAACTCGATTTTGTATCCTGAAGACACTATTTCCTTGACCCACTTGTCTTCTGTAATAGGCAGCCAGACCTGCTGAAAGAGTAGCAGTCGTCCGCCAACAAGTGGGGTGTCTTCGAGAGGGCATGAGTCAGGACGAGGGAAAAGTCTGAGGTTTTCCTCCTTTAGGTTTTGCCTGGCTTGCCTTTGATTGCCAGTTCCTGTCCGGCCTCTGTGCCGCCGTGTGTTGTCCCTGCGGGGGGAACGATTACGGTTTTGTGCTGGGCGTGAGACGGACCAGCCCGAAGAATTCCGAAAGGATCGGAAACGAGATTGATTACGCCTTTTAAACGTGCGTTTTGGTCTTAGTTGAGGGAGGGAAGTACTTTTGCCCCCGGTAGCATTGGATATCATTGTATCCAGCTTTTCACCGAAAAGACGGCCACTGAAGTACGGGAGATTTGTTAGGGACTTTGAGGCCGCATCCGCTTTCCATTCTCTTAGCCAGAGAATACGCCGGATTGTAATGGCGTTTGATGCTATTCCCGCTGTTCCTCTTGCAGAGTCCAACGCTGCAAGGACCATGTAATCTGCCACCACTGCAATTTGCACCGCCTGGTCCGCCATCTGAGGATTTGAAGCTTGAAGGCCCTTTTGCAATAGAGCAGCCCAAGCCATGATGGCCTTGGCTGCCCAGACTAAAGCAAATGCGGGAGCCAAAGAGGCACCTGCCGCTTCAAAGATTGAACGAGCCATGCGTTCGACTTGTCTGTCTGCTGTGTCCTTGAGGGTTGATCTGTCCGGCAGCGAGAGAAGCGTTTGTGCTGCCAGCCCAGAGACTGGAGGGTCCACTTCAGGCGGATCTGTCCAATCCTTGGTGTCTTTCTGTGGAAAGGGGTATTTTGCTTCCAAATACTTGCGATTGGCGAATTTTTTCTCAGGCTGCGAAAAATGCTTAGAAAGGATTTTTTGGAATTCCGGGTGATTAGGGAAGACCTTCGATGGTTTCTGAACACTTTCAAAGGAAATGTTGTGTTCTGGTGCTTCCGGGGTTGGATCTGAAATGTCCAGCACCCGAAGGATGGAAGAGACGATATCCTCAACTATCGCAGTATTGCTAGGGGGACTAGGGAGCAAAGCGTTCTCTGTTTCGTTATCTGAATTGGAGTCACATATGCCCTCTGAGTCCTGCGCATCGCTAAGGAGCTCCCTAGCGGGCGAACTAGAGCGGAGGTTTCCCGTAGTCTGGGATCATTGTGGAGATCCGCATTGTCCTTCTCTATCAGGGGACGGCCTCGGTGACCTGAGGCCACTGTGTCTTTCCCTGGAGGGGGAAGACCTATTGCTATGTGAGGACACAGCTGAACGCGACCTGTGGGTCCGCTTACGCCTCGAACTGTCGGAAGCGCCCTGATCATGAGACCGGACGTCCCTTTGCTGGGTAACGTTCATAGCCGAGACATGACCCTGCAGAGCCTGCAGTAATGTGGAGGTCAGGTTATCTATAGACTGTGTCATAGACTGCGACATCTGAGTTGCCCATTCCAGCGCAGTAGCGGTCGCAGAAGCGTTGGTAGGGACTTCTTGGGGTTCTGCTCCGTTTTTTTGGGTACAGTCCCGGCAGTGCGGATACGTGCTGCCGCTGGGGAGAGTGCAGACTGCATAAAAGCAGTCTTGCCTGGTTCTTTTCTTTGAGCCCGACACAGTACCTAGGCTGATTAATAGAGACCCTACAGGGGTATCTACGCAGAGGAAAAAGGAGTAGGAGAGCGCTATAGGTTATAGGAATTCACAGCTGAGTACCAAGGACCCAGCTGTGATCTTACCCCACCGGTGCTCCCCTTAGGTCCAGCGCTGATAAGCCCCATGTCCTGTGCCCCCCGGAGACTCTGTGCTGCCTTCCTCCAGGTGCAGCAAGATGGCCACCGGATTCTGAGGTGGAGAGGGAAGGGGGCGGAGAGCTGGAAAAGGGCGCGCTGGGCCATGTAAAAGCGCGCCCTTCCTGCCTCGATCCGCCCCTTCTATGACACTGCAGTGTCATTTTCGTCATCCGGGGGGGCGTGCCAGGGGCGGGCCGGGGGGCGGGGAAAAGGCGGCGGCTTCGGCTAGGCCGAAGCCGCGGTCTAAATTAGAGGCCTGATGCCCAGGAGGGCTCCAGAGCGGCGCGGTAGTCCGGGAGGGGGTCGGATTTGCACCGGACCCCCCCAGAATGGGCGACTGGCTAGCGGTGGGGGCAGCAGTGCTAGCGGTTCCTGTGTGGGGGGTCCCTGGAGCGCCATGGAGCCACTGCTGCTGCAGAGGCAGGGGCGCAGAAAGCCCTGTCTCTGCTGTGCCACGTCTGCCTGCACCCTCCCCCGGCCCCAGCAGGATCCCACAGCTGGGCTGGGGTCCCTGGTGCAGAATGCTGTCTGTACTCCGACCCTACCTGCAGCGTCTCAACCTAATGCCCCCTGCGGGGGATTAGGGAGGGTGCGTCTGTCACCGTCAGGGGGTCTTCATCCTTGCCTCAACCTCAACCCAGACCCTGAAGGGGGTTGGGGAAGGAGGGGGGGGTCTCAACTTCGGACCAGTACCCGAGGGACTGGGGAAGGAGCGACATGGGGGACCGCCATCTCTACTTCAACTGGGCACCCCTAAAAAGGGGGCCAAGGAAGGAGCCATGCCGGGAGTCTCGCTGGAGACCCACTTTTCTTCATCTGTTCCGACGAAAGGAAAAAAAGAGAAAAAAAAAAAGGTGTGCCTCCTTGCGACACTAAGCAAAAAACTGGAGAAGGCTGACGCCGTCCAGGGGTGTATACTGCAGAGGAGGAGCCAAAGTTAATCTTTTTCAGATTATGCATAGTGTCGCCTCCTAGTGGACAGCAGCATAACACCCACGGTTCTGTGTCCCCCAATAAGGCGACAGAGTAATTTCATGATATTTATAATTTAATTTTATTTAAAGGCATTTTATAGACTCACAGTTTCATAGTTCAAAGCTGCATTAAATTGGGGTTCTGGTACGGAAAAGTTATCACATACCTACAAGATAGCTGGTGTCTACTGTATATATGAGTGTCTGACTGCTGAGACACCAACTGATCACCAGAATGGGGGACTCCTGTCCTCCATGTGATTGTAGCAGCAGTTCAGAACGGGCACTGCGGCTCCATTAATTCTCTATGACTGCCGATCCCAATGACAATGAATGGAGCAGCAGTGCGCTGCTCTGGCGATTGGTGGGGTCCCAGTAGTCAGACCCTCACCCATCTAGTACTTGTGGATTGGTGATAATGTCTTCTTACCGGAATAAATCTTTAAATGTTGTTAAGGCTTCAGAGCTGAAATCTGCCATTATTTCCTGCTGGCTCAATATCAATCATTTATTTAGGTTAATGTCACAGCATGAACCAGCACAGAACAGGGAGCACAAAACAATGTGATGCAGGAAAATCATTCAAGCAGTTATAGGTGTGTCTATAAACAAGGTTCTCAACCGTATTTAGCAGTGACCAGCAGAACTGTGAATGCAGCTCCTGGGTAAAATAAGACTAAGGGCATTTACACTGCAAAATAATCAAGTGTTGTTAAAAATGCTCAATTCACGATTATCTAGCTGCACAAAAATTCATCATTCTAGGCAGTGCATAGTTCTGTATAAATAGGACTTGGACTGGCCAGATCTTCAGCAGCAGCTTATGTATACTGAGCAATCTAGTATTGATGGCTTAGTTCCCATAGTGTGTCTGGTCTGCCCGCATGCACAGGCATGATAATGACTGCCGATTGGTAAAAGTTTACCACTTGGTGGTTGTATTGTGCTGCTGGCTGGTCCATGTAGACAAACTATAACTCTGTTGTAGAGTGTCCAAGGACCAGGGGCTCCTTCACTGTCCCTAAAGCTAGGGACACCCTAGCTCGCCCTGTTCCCCAGATTTCTTCTGATGGTGAAGACGCCGGGGCCACATACCTTGCCTTAGCTCCTGAATCTGCTGTCGGTCTGTACCCTTCCCCCACCCACGGAAGAGTGGAGTAGTAATGTACCATAATACACCAACCAGACTAACAAGGTGACATAAACAGGGATAAGGAAAGATACCAAACATGCAAATATACACACAAGCAACAGAGGAAAACACTGGTGAGTGGTGCATGGCGTTAAACCAAAGTAGGAGAAGAAAGGGAATTATCACACAATCAAAACCTAACAACAGTCACAGATAAATCCACCAAAAGCCTTCTCCAACAATAACAACCACCTCCATCCATGCAGCATAAGCTAGCTCTCACAAGGAGTGCTTGCCAGGGCCTAGATTATATAGGAGATGGGTGTGACCAACAGTGCACAGCTGAGAGCCTAAATGCTCCAGGAACTCCCAATAGAGAAGATTAACCCCTGCACTGCCAAAGAAGTTTACATAGTTTAATATGAAGGTGAAGTGATTCTAATCAGTGCAGGAGTAGGAGAAATCAGATGCTGCGGTCTTCTGGTTCCTCTCTGTCACGGTAAACCCATGACACAGACCTTCAAAAGGGGTATTCCCATCTCCAAAATCCTATTCCAATATTTAGCAAGTGTAATAAAAATAATATTAACAAATATCTCCAATTACAAATGTCATATAGTTCTTGTGATTCGCTATGTCACTTACCCCATGTGACAGCTAGTTAGCTGCTAGTGGTCGTAACCATGGATACCTAAGCTACTGCAATGCCCTGGACATGGGGTAATCGACATAGAGAATCAGAAGAACTATACTACATTTCTAATTGGAGGTATTTATTATTATTATTATTATTAGACCTACTACATATTGGAATGGGATCTTGGAGATGGGAATATTGCTTTAAGTCAGGGTCATTGCAAAATAATCAATGGTTTTATAATATTACATCACAGCTAATGAAGAGATTCATTAACAGCCGAACATTAACATGTTGGGGGTTCACCAACTTTACTTGGAAAGCTTAGATTTATTTGCTCTGCAATTCTTTCACACAACTAGCGCATTTCTTATGGATGTCATTGTACAGAATAAGCATGTGATGTATTGCTGATCATACCGATTTTGACCGCTCGCTGTTCTTTTCCAAGCTTCCTGACTGTACTTATGTAGAGATCTCGGTTTTTATCAACAAAGGCAATCTTTCTTTCATTTGCTGGTCCTCCTTGATCCAGTGCAATCTCTACAACTTCACTCTGAAAATGAAAAGGAAGCACCAGTTATATATACAATGTGAATACTTATTACTTACTCAAGGTGGGATTCCAATATTTACCACCATTTCGCATGAGGGCCAAAACTATCTTTGCTGCCTTTGAATTAGACTAAGATGGTGTTAAAATGGTTTTCAAGTTTTTTTTTTAATTTTGTGAGGTTGCCGACTGTAACAATAATAAAATAATTTCTCACCCACCAGAGATCCGGCAATGCCAGTCACATACTGCACCCGACTTTTGTTGACGGGCTGTGGAGGCATCATTGCTCAGCCCAATGATTGGCAGCAGCGGTCATACGTATTGTATTTGTGAAGTGAGTGACGCTTATTTTGATATTTGTACAGTGGGCAAACATATAGAAGAGAAAATAAAATCTTTGAAAAGCCAACTTACACAACTGGCAGTAGATATCACTGAGCCAAAGTCACAAACTACAAAGACCCTTTCAAAAATGGAAAACCTAAGACACAAGATAAACTGAAAGGTGGCATAACCTAGCGAGATGCCAAAAACCCTTTAATGCACCTAAATTGAATAAAACCGTGTATCATTTGATGTCTCGCTCATAAATGCAGGGGTATATTATAAGCAGGATAAGTTCCAGCTTCATGATTGAAAATTGCATCCAACAATTCAGCATTCATAAAAGTATCTACGAGATGTAATTTACTGTTAGCCTATCCTTAGCAAATCATCAGAACAAACAGGAACAATAAAGCTAGAAATGAACGATAAATCCTTGTCTCGATTGTCAACGATTTTCTGTATGCTCCTGAAACAAAGGATCCTATATACATCCTTCATAGGGATGAATCTCCTACTGATCGGTTCCATTTTGGTAAGAGAATGATGGAGGGAGGTGGAATTTAGCAGAACGTATAGTATAGCGCAATCTTTGTGTCCTATTGTAGATAGGGCAAAAATGGGCCGCACCTGCTGTAGGCAGTTGTCTGACAGCCAGACACAGGACACTAGATCTCCTGCCGCAGATACAAAGGATCCTTTATAGATTTGTCAATTTTTATTAAATTATTGATATGAGAGGAAAAATGAAGAGAGGATGAAGAGAGAAAGTGGTGGGGTATTTTTTTGTGCCGTCTTCCAGTAAATAAGCTCTGTGTCACTGTTTCTTAATTCCAATTTGGCCAATCAGTGGAGGTTTGTGGAGCCAGGCTCCAAAATAAAACATTAATATGTCAAATTTGAATCGGCTATCAATCTTACCTTGTTCTTACAACACAGCGTAGTTGGCACAAAAATAACGTTATTAATTTTAACAAATAAACTGGATCTGACACTACTAAAAGTCACGTATACAGAGAACACTCGATAAGTGAAGCCACGACTGCATTGTCTTTCACAGCTGGGATTTGACCTGTGCCTTTGGCTATGGAATAAAACAAATGCAATCTGTATAAAACCGAAATTGCATCTCATTCTTGGGTATTGCTGTCCTGGGCCTGGTACAAACAACTATAAATCCGATTGAGATCACTTGCTAAATTTATTTCATGACTTTGTCCCTAAGTAGCCAAAGAAAAGCCAAGCTCCCACAGATAAGGCAGAGACAAGGCATGTGGTAGCGTCATACTGCTCACTGTCCAAGGAATTTAATTCACAACTGTGTGTGGTCCAGCTGGAAAAAATCCACACGGGAGACAAAGCGTTAGTTATACAGTAGTTAACCTCTGCGTCTGCAAACTGGGCCTTTTCTGATTTCTTTTACTCCTTTCCCTCCACCATGTAAAAAAGACACAAAGGACAAATAGCAATTATCAAAAAAACAGAATATAAATGCACAGCATCGAATACTTCACCTTGTGTGTAAGAGGCTTCCCATCTCCTAAAGGTTTTCCGGATAAGGCATCAAACAAGTAGATCACTACGAAATAAAGAAAACACAACATTGACATCATCTTCAATCATAGACCTCAATCTAATGAATATATGAAGACAGGCAAGTGAAGTTTATGGTGTTTAAACGGAAAGGAGGCCGGAGGGATCACTCATGCGCTGCTGATAACGGATAATCAATAAAATAATGACATTTATTAAGCAGGTTTAAATGTTAACGCGTTTCGAGGTCACCCTGTCCAGGGTTGTCCTGATGAAGAGGTCCTGTGTGATTTGCTAACAATTTTGATTTTCTAATTAAAAGTATTTCCAATTCCTTTAGTGCTTTTTTCTATTCCAATAAAACCCCTTTAATTTCAGAATATCAATAGGTATTGCCATCTCTGCCATTATAATTATTATTATTATTATTTATTGTTATAGCGCCATTTATTCCATGGCGCTTTACATGTAAGGAGGAGTATACATAAAAACAAGTACAATAATCTTAAACAATACAAGTCATAACTGGTACAGGAGGAGAGAGGACCCTGCCCGCGAGGGCTCACAATCTTCAAGGGATGGGTGATAATACAGTAGGCGAGGGTAGAGCTGGTCGTGCAGCGGTTTGGTCGATCGGTGGTTACTGCAGGTTGTAGGCTTGTCGGAAGAGGTGGGTCTTCAGGCTCTTTTTGAAGGTTTCGATGGTAGGTGAGAGTCTGATATGTTGTGGTAGAGAGTTCCAGAGTAGGGGTGATGCGCGAGAGAAATCTTGTATGCGATTGTGGGAAGAGGAGATAAGAGGGGAGTAGAGAAGGAGATCTTGTGAGGATCGGAGGTTGCGTGCGGGAAAGTACCGGGAGACGAGGTCACAGATGTATGGAGGAGACAGGTTGTGGATGGCTTTGTATGTCATGGTTAGGGTTTTGTAATGGAGCCTCTGGGCAATTGGGAGCCAGTGAAGGGATTGACAGAGGGGAGAAGCTGGGGAATAGCGGGGGGACAGGTGGATTAGTCGGGCAGCAGATTTTAGAATAGATTGGAGGGGTGCGAGAGTGTTTGAGGGGAGGCCACAGAGCATGAGGTTGCAGTAGTCAAGGCGAGAGATGATGAGGGCATGGACTAGGGTTTTTGCAGATTCTTGGGTGAGGAATGAACGGATTCGTGAAATATTTTTGAGTTGAAGTCGGCAGGAAGTGGAAAGGGCTTGGATATGTGGTTTGAAGGAGAGATCAGCGTCAAGGATTACTCCGAGGCAGCGAGCTTGTGGGACTGTGGAGAGTGGGTATTATAATTAAAGATTGGTACTAGGTCTTCCTATGTGGTAATGGTACACATTCATCTGAGTGCATGACATGGTTGCAGGACACTTACACTTTTCATCAGTTTTGTCCTTTATTGCGATGGTGTCATTGCTCAGAGATACCGTCTGTGCATTGAGAATGTCTGTTCTCATACCGGGAACTTTCGGAGAGCTGATTAGACGACCTTCATAGGAGTATACAAACACACTGCCACCATCCACTAGGAGGAAATGTCTGCAAAAAAAAAGGAAGGAAGTGACCAAAGAGCAGGTACATTACAGTCAACAAAGTGAACATCTTCAAAGAGGACTTCAGAAAACAAAGCGATGAGCCAGAGCCGAAGCACCCGAGTGTATGATATATCAGCAGCCACTTCCCGGAGCCTTATCTGTGCTTGTAGTTCTGCAGAACCCAGATTTCCTGTAAACTGTAGATCAATGAGCTGGATAAGGTCATTATTGCTGGGGTACATGGATGTGCTTCATAGCATAAAAAGTAAGTAATCCAGTCCCTAATGCACATTAGAGCCGGGAGGAGGAATGCAGAAAGGAATGTCATTCATTTCTTACCAAACGCCCAGCATATGGCTGATTGGAAACCGATGCCATAACACAAGCCACGTGCGCGCTCAGGCATCGCTCAGTCATCTGACACTTCTGCTGCACTTCACCACCAAATATGCGGCCTCCTTATACGACATATCGCTCCATGGGGGTCACGTTTAGTTTCTTATTTATCGTAACGTAAATCCTTACTCTGGACTCACTTTACTATACTGGCACAGTCTTCATCAGAAACCATTTATTAGAAAATACTACAATGAATGTCCCACTAGGCAGTCTTACAGGCAGCACCAATCTGTAACTCACAAGAGGAGTGTAAGGGGTTATTCACACCTTTAGATGTTATTAAGTATCCATAAAATAGGGGCTAATTTGCTGATTGCTGGGGGTCTGACTGTTGGATTCCCCCCCCCCCCCCCCCCCCAAGACCCTTAGAAGGGAACTCTGAAATGTTTGGTCAAAATCCAGTGGTGGCCGTACCCTGAACTTCATTCTCTGCAAGACTATAGGAAAAAGCCCCCATCTCAGAAAAAATGAGGGTCCCAGTAGTTTGAGCAAGTAATTACCTATACGGAGGATAGGTGATAACATCTAAATATGGGAATTGTTATTTAATTGTTGTTTAATCATTCTATACATCTGTCTAGAGTCTACTGATATGGACTTATTTGGGGGTCTTCAAGACCATTAATTCAGTCCATCCTAATCTGTCTTTTGGAAATGTTATCCCCAATATAATAATCTTTATTTTTATACAGCGCTACCATATTCCACAGCGCTTTACAGTTTGCACACATTATCATCGCTGTCCCCGATGGGGCTCACAATCTAGATTCCCTATCAGTATGTCTTTGGAATGTGGGAGGAAACCGAAGAACTCAAAGAAACCCACGCAAATACAGGGAGAACATACAAACTCCTTGCAGATGTTGTCCTTGGTGGGATTTGAACCCAGGACTCCAGTGCTGCAGGGATGCAGTGCTTACCACTGAGCCACCATGCTGACCCAATATCATATTGTACAAGGTCTTATACAGATGGCCATACATTGGGTCCATGTGCTGGTCGGCTGGCACAAGACAACAATCAATGGCACAATTCCCATAAACCTCTGGAGGAATAAAAATCGCAGCATGCATCATCAGACTCCATCCTGCGGACAAGTGTTTCTCTGATTCATTCTCATCGCGACTATTGTAACTCTTTCTAATCGGTCTCCCTCTTACCAAACTCTCCCCCCTCCAATCTGTCTTGAATGCTGCTGCCAGGGTCATATTCCTCGCCAATCGTTACACCGATGCCTCTACCTTGTTCCAGTCATTACACTGGCTACCTATCCACTCCAGAATCCAGTATAAACTTATAACCCTCACCCACAAAGCCCTCCATGGCTCAGCACCACCCTACATCTCCTCCCTTGTTTCAGTATACCATCCTACCCGCGCCCTCTGTTCTGCTGATGACCTGAGGTTAGCATCCTCAATAATCAGAACCTCCCACTCCCGTCTCCAAGACTATACACGTGCTGCGCCAATTCTTTGGAATGCACATCCCAGGTCAATACGATTAGTCCCCAATCCCCACAATTTTAAGCGTGCCCTGAAAACGCATTTATTCAGACTGGCCTATCGTCTCAACACATTAACCTAATCTATCCCTGTGTGGTACAGTCAAAAGTTTTTACCATAACCAAGTTCCCCGCATCATGTTCCCACATGCTTTATGCATCCATTAGCCCTCTGTGTCTGTACTGTTACACATTTAACATTATGGCTGGTCCATACAATCAGGGCAACTGTTACCACCCACCTTTCGTGTCTCCCCTTTTTTCCCTCATAGACTGTAAGCTTGCGAGCAGGGCCCTCATTCCTCTTGGTATCTGTTATAATCTATGTGATTATTGTTATGCTGTAATGTCTATTGTCTGTACACGTCCCCTCTGAAATGTAAAGTGCTGCGGAATATGTCGGCGCTATAGAAATAAAATTTATTATTATTATTATTAGATAATTTGTATTGTGCCAACGCGGACTGCAAACAGGTCTGGTTCCTCTAGAAATGACAGACAGGGAGGGCCAATCCTTCAAATGCTCCTGTGAATATGCAAAAGTTCAGGGTGACGTGTAATTAATAATATCTCCTGAAATTCTTCACGATATACATAATATGTATAATTAATCAAAAATAGGAAGACCTCATTAAATCACGGAAAAAGGAGCACAAGTATTAAAAATGGAGATGTCTCGACATTAGAGGTGAGCACAGGAGAAGCTCATATTTATGGCAACCGACAATCACACTGAGTCATTTCTACCTTTCGCATTGCAGGATCAAACTCACAGTTCCTTCTTTGAGGTCGAAGATGAGTGGTGTGTTCCAATTTTTTGTGCTAGAAAAAAAAAGACAATTATGGCAATATAATAATGTTTACACGTCAACCCCCCAAAATGTTATAGATTTTCAAGACATTTTTGCCCAGCTCAGCCAAAATGCGCTGAGCTGGGGAGGGAAGTGTTAGGAATGGCGGAATGCACTAAATAAATAATAATACAGTGCGTTCGCCGCTCGGGGTCCACTGTGCAGTAGGTGTTACACCGCTGCTAGGTAATGACAGAGGAGCAATATGGCGATATAATGCGCACGGGTTCAACTTCACCTGAAGTGCGCAGAGCGAGCTCTGTTCACACACAGAGGCACCGCAACAAAAACATACAAAAAGGCTGAGCCTGTTAGTGACACAGGCCACAGGGAAATGCACACACGGTATAAGGTCACAGGAGTAGGAACTAAGACAGAGGAGCTGCGTCCGTCTAGACCTACCGTGTGTGCGGCGTCGCTACTGCGAACGCCAAGAAGGGCTGCAACTGCAGCGCGGCGCAGGACACTGCCGCTGGACGACACAGCTACAAAGCAGGCGCTATGTCGGACGCTAGCGCAGTGGTGCGGTGTGCACAGTGGCCTAAGGCTTGCCACAGACTGGCGCAGACTACTGAACTAATTCCCTAACCACATGCGTAATATCAGAGGGAAGGGGTTTCATAATAAGTCAGTCACCAGAATCATACATCCGTCACCATTCACACATAGCATTACAGTCTATACCAGCGCATGGCGGAAAGGCCATGCGCGTTTTTTATTGCAGCCGGGACCTTCCGGAAGCTTCCAGATCTCCGAGATTGACCAATGAGATTTGGAGCAGGACCTGAGCACATGACTCCCGATCTCCAATGGGAAACCGTCTCATGAGCATGCTCAGTAGGAGGACAGAGGGACTTAGCCCCTGGAGAGATTTGCTGCAAGGCAATCTCCTCTGCGGTAGATAAAGAGCAAGAGACCGCAGAATGTAAGGGTCTGGATTCCTGCAGAGCAGACAAAGGAACCTGACTCCTAACAGGAAGGTGGTGTGACGCTACTACTGGAGTAGGACTGTGACGAGGAGCACACAGACGGGCACGCCACTTCACGCCTTGCTTGATTGTCTAAGACACATGTGTTTTTTTAATGAATCTGGAGCTTCCCACTTCATCGTGCTCCCTCATCAAGATCGGCATAAAGAACGCCGGTCTATAGGAATCGGCCCATGGACTTGACAAAGCAGATGTGAACTCGGACTACACCAACTCTTGAGGCTGTTTGACAGTGATATAACCCAAGCCTTTTTTTTTCTTTTATATTCTTTTCTTTAATGTATTTTCGTATTTTTACAATAAGACAACACAAAACAGTTGTCAAATGACCAACCAAACAAGCACCATCGCCTAGAATTACAGGTCACCAGATGCTATTTGGGAATATTAAATAGTAGATGGAAATAGCGTTCGCTCATAAAACTGATGTTTAGAAATTACTACGGTAATTAAATTCCAAAACATTCACAAAAAAGTCAATGAATCCTCCTTCTGGACTAGTTGGTGGACATATACAAATTGTATCTTACTGCCCGTGGTGGACATATACAAATTGTATCTTACTGCCCCTTGGGAGCCAAAAAAAACATATGGTAAATGGCATGGTTTCAAGGTGGCCATTATAGTAACGTATCAGCTTGCAGACCCAAAAAAAAAAAAGGTAAACGGAATATGTAATAAAAATAAATTACATATTGTTTAAATTAGTTTTTTATTTGAAATTTAAAAAAAAAAATGTTTTTCAGTTATCTTTATCAATATCTATTGTATATTACAAAAAAAATAAAAAATCAGAAACAATTTTCACACAGGCCACTAAGCCTAATATTAAACCTCGTTCTTTTCAGGAGACTACTCTCATTATCATAACAGACAGGACTACAAGTAAGGTAACACCTCTATATACATAGGATCAACCGTTCACAATAAGTGATGTCACAACTCACCTCCGCCTCCATCCTCCCTTCACAATGACCTTTGTCCCAATTACAGCATGCACTAGGGTCCAGGTCTGTCTATTGTTGATTATGTCCAGTGATTGTTGATTATTTCCAGTGCCTTTAATATTCAAGAACCAAGTTTATTGTTCCCTTGTATGAATTAACCCCTGCTTAATCTCTTCAGGGCTGCATAGGAAACAAAAGCAATCCATACTTGCCCCTCCTCGGCGACGCTGTTCCAGCAATGTCGGCACTGCTATTCCCAGTGGCTCACATGACATTACTGTATCACATGACCACTAATCAGCTGCAGCTCATCAATATTCCGCCAGGGCGGAGTAAACCTGACAAAACAGGAATGCCTGCAGCCGATCAGCGGCCACTGACTGGCTGCAGCACTTACATAAACAGCGTGACGTGACCCGCTGGGAAAAGCATCGCCGACATTGCTGCGAGAACGCCACTGCGGGAGGCCAGTATAGACTGCTTTCATTTTATATGGGCCTTTGAAATGATTACGCAGGAGTTATTCAGTAGCGGACAACCCCGTTAAAGCATTAGTTGGTAATGTTAATAATTGAGCTGTGAAACACAGGAGTGCTAGAGTTAAAGCCACGGAAGCAAAAACGGCGTTTAACTACTGTATATACATTATTTCTGTCTCCATCTGATATATGGCCAAGTTCTATATAATTTTGTGCTATATAATTTAGGATTTTATTTTCACTCAGTGGAAGGATGTTGGCAATAGAAAGCTTTTGTGGCTTCAAGGGGGGCAGGGGAAACACTGTGTGTCTCGTGCTCAAGAAAGAGCACATTGTATTGGAGGATCTGGCTGCCATTCCTGACTATGACGGCTTCTGTAACAGGTATATAGCCCAATATGAGATCAGGACCACATACAGTGCAATCAGACTCTTTTTTTATTCCATAGCACAGAAGCAAACTGAGAAGCTCCTGAAATCGCCCGTCCTGGTGACAGCAGGAATTCGCCCCAGTACCCGTACACCAGCAGATGTCTCTCTTGGCCATCAGCGTCCATCCACTGGTGTCAGAAGCCACACTCTTCTCTCCCCTTACCCAGGCCCTGACAGATTACCCAACAGCATACATGCATTGCTTAGGGTAGTAGGGCATACCGTTTTTGGGCAGTGACTGTTGTATTATACAATTCATACCGTACAAAAATAAAGACCTGGATAATAAATGCAGCCTGTACTTAAAATCGTTGTGTTTTTCTTTTCTTTTATAACCCCCCCCCCCCCGGCAGCTGTTCACAAATGTGTTATCCCCGACCATTAAGTCGAGGCGTAGATCATGAACTAATAACAATGGGGCGGAGGCCACCCTTTCACTTTGTAAACTAGGTGACCACACTTGCAACAGAAAGCTACAAAAACAATTACTTGAAAGCTTTTCCTTGGAACGCATCCAGATGTTTTGATTCTTCAACTTCTCCGAGACGCAGAAAGAATTAGTAGCAACACTACCACCTGCTTCCTATGACAGTATTTCAACAAAGGATAGGAGCCTGGTATAGTGTCGGCTTAAAGGACCTTTGTAGAGCACATGATTGAAAAGCAATGAATCAAAGGAAACGATCCGCAGACCGACAACTTGCTTACCTAAATACATAACACTGGAGAGAGGTGGCAACCACTAAATGTCCATACTTCAAAGATGCCTTAATTACTCTGTCGCGAAATTCCAGCAAGTCCACGGCATCATTGATTACATTGCGGACCTGGAAACATAGGCAATAAGTGAGGCTGAAAACTGACTCCAGATAGTCAATACTTCACTATTCCAACACACATCTAAATGGCATTTGACCATATCAGCCCAAAAAACAATACAACACAATAAAAAAATCTCAGGTGAACTGCCCTAAACTAAGCTTTACATGGACTGAGTGTGGGCACGATAAGATCGCTGATCGCTAAACTCTCACCAATTGGAAGTCATTAATATCCTGTTTGCACAGGCAGACCAAGGTAAACAATGTGTAATGAATAGAGATGGACAGACTCCAGGATGTTCGGGTTTGGCGGGTTCGACCGAACAGTTACAAAAAGTTCAGGTTCGGGTACCAGAACAGTACCTGACCCGAACCCCATTCACTTAAAAGGGGGGACCCGAACATCCAGTGTTTGACACCACTTCTGATGGGCAGTGAAATCATCCCCGCCGGTCAGAGCTGCAGTTCCCACACTGTCAAAAGACAGCGTGAGCACTCAGCTGTGATCGGAGGTATAAAGTTTACCTCCGGTCACAGATGTAAGCTGATGGGACTACCAGCCCCATCATCCGACACCTGCAGCCGCTAATAACAGTGAGAGCAGTAGCGGCGGATCAGATTATTCATCAGCCGCTCCTGCGCTGTAAATAAATAATTTTAAAAAAAAAACAAAACGACGTGGGTCCCCCTGTATTTCTCATAACCAGCCAGGCAAAACGCACAGCAGGGGGCTGCAACCCTCAGCTGTCAGCTTTAACAAGGCTGGCTAACAAGAATAGAGGGGACCCCACGCTTTTATTAAAAAAAATTATTTAAATAAATTAAAAAAACAGCATCCCCCCATTTCTGACAATCAGCCTTACTAAAGCACACAGCTGGGGGCTGGTATTCTCAGGCTGGTAAGGGGCCATGGATATTGCCTCCCCAGCCTAAAAATATCAGCCCGCAGCTGCCCAGAAAAGGCACATCTATTAGATGCGCAAATTCTGGCGCTTTGCCCGGCTCTTCCCACTTGCCCTGTAGCGGTGGCAAGTGGGGTTCATATTTGTGGGGTTGATGTCACCTTTGTATTGTCAGGTGACATAAAGCCCACGGCTTAGTAATGGAGAGTAGTCTGCAAGACACCTATCCATTACTAATCCCATAGTTGTATTGTAAATAAAGACACAGCCAGAATAAAGTGGAAATAAAACAAAACACAGTTTTCCATTTTTATTTAAATAAAAAAACAACACTACACCATACCTGTCTGTCGTTCTGTCCCACACCGTAATCCATGTCTGGGGGGATAAACAGTTTTCAACCTGGATGGTACCCGGATGCGACCGTCCAGGCTGAGAACCACTGGTGACTGAGCTACTGCGAGTGCGGCATCAGTGACCGGTGGTGACGTCATCGAGGTTACCTCTCGTGAGAAAAACTCTCACCGAGGTCACGGCAGTTCAGCCAGGCTGGGAACAAAGCCTCAGTGACCGTAGGTAACCTCTATGACGTCACCACCGATCACTGACGCCACGTTCCCAGCAGCCCATTCACCAATGGTTCTCAGCCCGGACGGTCGCAACTTGGCACCGTCCAGGTTGAAAACTGTTTATCCCCCAGACATGGATTATGGAGTGTGACAGAATGACAGACAAGTATGGTATATTGTTGTTTTTTAGTTTTGGTTTATTACAAGAGATTGAGGGCTTCGGTGGAATTATGTGTCAGGCGAGTATAACTGTGTTTGTTTTATTTATGGCTGTGTGTTCATTTACAATACAACTATAGGATTAATAATGGACAGATGCCTCTCCATTACTAATTCATGGGTTTGATGTCACCTGACAATAAAAGGTGACATCAACCCCACAAATGCTGCTATATTCAGGCTTAGGGGGGGGCAATATCCATGGCCTCTTACCAGCCTGAGAATACCTGCCCCCAGCTGTCTGCTTTAGCGAGGCTGGTTGTCAAAAATAAGGACCCCATGACGTTTTTTTTTTAGTTATTTATTTTAATAATTTAAAAAAAGCAGCGTGGGGACCCTTCTACTCTTGATAACCAGACTTGTTGAAGCTGACAGCTGAGGGCTGCAGCCCCCAGCTGTGACTTTTCCCTGGCTGGTAATCAAAAATACAGAGGGGCTCACACTGTTTTTTTTTTAATTTTTTTATTTAAAGCGTAGGCAGTGGCTGATGAATACTGCTCCAACACTCACTGTTATTAGCGGCTGCAGGTGTCGGATGGGAGCGGTAGTCCCGTCAGCTGACATCTGTGACCAGAGGTGAACTTTATACCTCTGACCACCGCTGAGCACTCATGCTATCTTTTGACGGCGTGGGAACTGCGACTCTCTGACCAGTGGGGATGATTTCACCGCCAATCAGAAGCAGTGTTAGCCGCGCTGCCACGCACATGACAAACACCCGGTGTTCAGGCAGCCGAACCCGAACAGTAACACGGACTTCCTGGTGAAGTCTGTGTTCGGTGTCCGTACCCGAACAGTAGGTGTGGACGCCGAACTTTACTGTTCGGGTTCGCCCATCTCTATTAATGAAGAATTTATATTAGATCTCTCAGTTTGCATTGGTTCCCCGCAGTGAAAGTCCAGTTTACAGAGGATGATGCACCATAAAAGATCATTTCACCTGACGATCAAGTGTTTTGCTCATTTAATTGGGTGATCAGCCTGTTTACACTGAAAGATATTCGTTAAACACATGTTTTTAAGAACACTCATTCACGTTTATCATTCAATGCAGCTTTGGATTAGATAGTCTTAAATGCATCAAATTTATTACAGTGGTTCATGCTGGATCATAGATCCGGTGCATTTTTAGGAGGGCTAGTCTAAGCTCACACTACCTTTTACTTGGCTTACATTGAACCAATAATTTACACCAAACTTTGGTGCAAGAAATAAGAAAATTAGACCACACCTCATCACCAAGTGTGTCCAAAAAGGTGTCGAAAACATTAAAAATACTGTACGTATGGAAGGCAGACTTTTTGGATCAAATTAAGTCATAATTCTAGCACCTTAAGTCTCATAAATCAGGCCCATGATCTTCATTTGTCCCATCCGCTGTAGAAATAATTACTGACCAGCAGGATGCGTTTATTAACTCGACGAATGGGCAGAAATGGAGTTTGTACAAATCGGTTCACAGGCCCCAGTAAATTGAGATGATGAATTCAGCAAAGTGAGAGTTAAAACTTAACTTTTAATAAGTATAAAAAGTATAACATGTGCTGCCTGAAAAAGGCTTATAATTTCAAAAAAGCACCAGGAGGCATTATTACAAGCCTAAAAAATACAACCAGATACACTATATAGATGTTCTAATCGTATTGTATACATTGGAGAAGGCAGACACCTATATCAATGATGATGTTGCCGATCGAGGTGTCTACATTCCCACCAGTATTCAAATCCAATTCTGCAATGTACAATGACTGGACTGAATATATTCATCTGCTAATAACAGCCAGGAAATATAAGATTAGCAACACAGTGTCTATAAACCTTGTCCCATATATTGACAGTGGTCAAAGAGAGACGCACTGATATACAGTAACAGTAGTCCTGATCATAATGAAGCAGACAAGATATAAGAAAGATGAGCGTGGAAACTCAATGCTCCATTAGATACAAAGAGTAAAATCTGTAGATCGGTCTCCCCCCATTTCTAGAAGCAGTCAGGTCCAGGGAGTAGTTAATTCCTGAGAAGTAGTAGCCCTACAGACCTCTGAAATGGCCAATGTATACTGGATCACCAAACTCCTACCCTGCCAAGGTCAGTCGACAGCTAGCCCCGTTAAGGAGGCCCTGCACTGTTCCTTCAGTTCGGCCTGACGCGTTTCATCATATAAGAATCCTCAGGGACCTATAGCATGATATATGGAGATATGGGCAACTCCTATGCTCAAAGTGATACAGCAGGTCCCAGTAGATTGGCGGCATCAATAATCTGTGACCAATGAACACCCCTGCGAACCGCCTCTAATCTGACAGCATCGACGGCTCTTCCTTGATTATCTTGCCTGGCGTGACGACACATGTTCATCACTATGCAATTTTGTTCCAGAACTACTAATCAAAATACCTGAGGATGCCAGGAGATAAAAAGGGGGTTCTCAGGCTTCCTTCCAGTGGCCGCAGATTACGGATCTAGCTGATAGACTTGGTTCTGTTCATCAATTCGCACCGACTCTAAAGAAGGCTACTGCATACATGGCACAGCTCACTTGAACACTAGAGCCCCTATTTCCAATGATCCCTCTTGACCCCTATTTGAATGGGATTTAGATACTGCAAAGTTGATTCTAATTTATAAGCCACTCACTAGAATGGGAACAAACATTTTTAGCTATGATTAGAAGATGTGTTCTAAAATATAAGACAACCTGCATAGCTCTTCTCTTGGTTAAAGTTACTTCAAAATTCTTCCATTCCCAATGTTGCTCAATGACATGAGCAAAGATTACTTGGCCGTTTCCACAAGCTCCGGCAACCTGGGTTCCATCTATCGACCATGTAAGGCTGAAGATACTACCAGTAGTTGGTTTTTCCAAAGCATAGGACCACTGGAAAAAAAACACACAAACAGATAAGCTAACCAATAAACAAAAAGAATAACTTTTTTTTTTAAATAACGTAATGAAAATGCAAAGTCATGACAACAAAGAGATGAAACGCGGGGCATAAAATGGTTGATTCTGCTCTTGCCTAAGCACACCTGAAGCAGCTGGACATCAGACAGCAGATGAGTCGGGGGCAGAGGTCAAGGCTGCTTCAATGAATAAGAATAGGAGATGGTTCAAGTCTGCTAGAGACATTAGCAATATATGCAGGGCTATTAAGATTGATCAGAAGAAAGACGAGGCAGGCTTACCAAATAGAGCTCAGATGCAAAGCTAATTAGAACACCCATTAATCAAAAACTGAAAAGGAACTTTATTCAATATGTAAGACGGCAAAAAAAATCCATCTGCTTAAAGACAAAATATGTCCAAATGCAAAACGCTGGACACATCGTTTAGTGCTTGGGGGAAGGAATATTTAATGCGTTTGCCATACTTAGCACTGTAATTTCTTTTGCAGTACATGCGAACCCACAAAATATCAAACTCCTGGGAAGCTTGTCAACTTTGGTAATATAAATATAATGAGGGTAGACAAGTGTAACTGAAAGATTTACTTGAAATCCCGCCAGTCAATTTACTTTATTGAGATACAGTAAGAGGACAAATCGCTGAATGTTCTATACATGCTTGTATAATTATGGCGGGCTGCGGACTGCAAAGGTCACAAATGTGGGGATCAAAGAGAACTTTGCTTCTAAATTCAAAAAAGAAAATGACTACAAAGATAACCAAGCAAGACTTTAAAATTAACTGGTCTAAAGGGGCTAAGAAACAATTGATATTTTGCACTTATCCAAAAGGATAGGAAAATTGTCTGCTCAAAAGAACCTTTCCCCCCACATGCTCACAGTGAGAGGAGTAAATGGAGAGGAGGTCCTGCACGCGCTCGGATGCTCTATTGAATCTCTACGGCACTGACGGAAACAGCTGACACAACAAAGTTTGTACCTGAAATCCCCTATTTAATGCCAATATTCAGCTTCTTCCCCAAGTTTACTGAACAAGATTCATTTTGGGGATCTCATCTCCAAAGATCTTGGTCCCTAGATCTCCATCTGCGCATGTGCCGCCCTCGGCGGCCATTTTCCCGGAGTCCACTGCACAGGAAGCCATGGAACTGCGGGGGCTCTGGACTTTCACCAAATGTCGGCAGAGCCCCCGCAGCACTGGACACACCCGCAGCAGCACTGGACAACAGCGCCGGACACCCACATCAGCGCTGGGCATCCTCAGCAGCGCCGGACACCCGCAGCGGCACGCCGCACATCTGAACACCCTCTCATCCCAGCCTGTGGCCAGCAGCATCACCCCACTCCTGTCTCCTCCAGCAGCGACCCTGGGACCCCGCTTCACTGCAGCCACCACCCCCGGGAAGCATTAAGACGCATGGATTATAAGCACCACCAGTTTATTACAAATTTTTTTTCCCTATTTTTCTCCTCAAAATTTGGGGTGAGTCTTATAATCCGAAGCGCATTATAATCTGAAAAATACGGTAAATCAAATCACTAATTAGTGCGACCTTCAACTACAAAACAGTGTTAATTCTTCTATGGTACACTTGCACACAGCTTTTGAAGGAACTTGGCAGAAAGGTTGTTCCAAACATCTTGGAGAATTAGCTACAGATCTTCTGTGGATGTAGGCTGGTGGAAATCCTTCTGTCTCTTCTGGTAATCCCAGACAGACTTGATGTTGTGCAGATCTGGGCTCTGAAGATAATTCTCAGGGACATTGGCTGTATGTTTAGAGTCATTGTCCTGCTGCAGAATAAATTTGGAGCCAATCAGAATCCTCACTGATGATATTCCAGGAGGCATGGGCCTTTATTTCTCAGCACTGAGGACACCAAGAAATGGCAACGAAGAGGACCATAGATGCAGTGATGGACCATGAAAAAAGCAGCACTGTACAAAACTCACACAGTAAGGCTGGGGTCACACTGCGTTATGGCATTCCCTCCCATTATCGGGTGCATCGCTAACGCATGCCATAATCGGCATGCGCTAGCGATGTGCCGTCATTCTGTGACGGAGCCTCGGACGCGGGCTGCAGCATCCGAGGCTCCATCACCGCTGGCGCAGATGAAGAATCTGAGCTAGCGGTATAGCGTAACACGATTGCGTTATGATATAGCGTTAATGCAGTCCGTCAACGCTATGAGTTGAACAGACTGCTTTAACGCAGTGTGACCCTAGCCTAAAAGGGGTTAAAGGCACAGGTCTGCTCTATTTGGACAGGGAAAAGAAGATCATAAATGACCTTACACTCTCCAGTGAAAGCAAGCACAGTGCCACATTTCAGCTTCCTGAACCCACGTTATGAAATGAGACACCGAGTTACCTCCAGTCCGACCTTATTACACAGAGAAAGTGCATGAGATGTAGAGAAACGTGATATTTTTATATGATGTAAACACGACATTTTTCTGGAGGCAATACCCGGACGCTGAGACCACGAAGCTGCTTCACAGATGATCTCCATGTACATGTGAACTGTTGTATTGTTCTTAGAAAGCGGAATAGCTTGGTAGAGCCTCCCATGTGTCTAGTAGAGGATTTCTATCAAATGTGGGAGGAATTATAGGAGCTTAGCACTTGGTCCATAATAAATTCTGTGGGATAACAGAACAGTTATAACTACGGAACAATCCCTATTATGTATTCCCACGTGGTTTTAGATGATTAGAAATATGACTCCCGTGTACGGAATATTTGGCACAACACAAGGAGACTTCCTCCTAATCGGGAGCTGCTCTATTTTCACAACTGCACTCATCCACATTTTTTTTCAGCTTTTTAAGAATGAAAGACAGAATAGCGAGTCTCTGCAATATTACTCACACTAAAAAGGGTTAGTATGTAATAAAAAACCCTGAAAAAAAGAGAAAACATTATATAGTGGTTTAGATCATAGATCTAAAGTTATAATCTTTTTTTTTTCTGTCACTTGGTCTTGTTTAAAGACAATCTGTCAGCAGGTTTTTGATATGTAATCTGAAGACAGCAGGAGATAGAGGCTGGGACACAGAATTCAGGGATGTGTCACTTGTTAAAGTACACGCTGTTTACTAACTGTGAAGGATTTACCAGTAAGAGATTAACAGTTATGGAATACACTAGTCCGGCAACGCCCCCTCCTGTGATAGGCAGCTCACTGCCTATGTACATTGTATATACAGAGCCTGATGTGGGTGGGGCTTGCTTTCTCCGCTCTGCTCCATTCTAAACCTAAAAGCTCTGATAGTGTCAGCTTCTTTTTACCTACATTACGCTGCTCTCAGATGAGGTACAAAAAATCTACTGCCAGATTACTTTTAAATACTGATTGCTGGAAATTGTTAATTTTGTCTCCATTTCTACCTATTTTGTCCCTGGAACCATAGAACCAGCCCATACTATCTGCTAAATCTATTGTCTCAGCCAGACCATTGCCTCCCATGTTCACCAGCAATGGCTGTTCTACTAGAAAGGCTGATTTCATGCGATTGTCCTGGACGAGATGTACTGCATTTTTTTTTTTTACATGTGACATTTTGTTGACATATTTAAATATTTCAACAGATTAAAAAAAAAAAAAAAAAAATTTTTTATTTATTTATTTTACTGGTTTGAATAGTGCCATTAATTTCCACAGACATCATCAATTCACAATTGTACTTGCATTTGGTTCACACATTTTTCTGTTTCTAGTTTAACACCAGGTTACGTATAATTTATTGATTAGGGTTTATTTAAGACAATCTGTCACCAAGTTTTTGTACCCTGAGAGCAGCATGATACAGGGGCAGAGGCCCCGATTCCAGTAACGTATCACTTTCTGATTTTCTTGCTACAGTTTTGATAAAATCACAATTTTATCTGCTGCAGATCTAGCAGTTCTCTGAATGCTGTGCTCTATATAACCCTGCCCACATCACTGATTGGCAGCAATCTGTGCCCACTGTGCATAGGCAGAAAGCTACCAATCAGTGGTGGGGAGTGGGTTATAAAAAGCTCTAGAATACGGTGGACTACGTGGCAGCAGGTGTGCTAGTCCTCTAGTGATTATCTCATGTGATAGGACAGTGATTTCATTAAAACTGCAGCAAGCAGTTCAGTAAGGGACGTTGCAGTAATCAGGATCTCTGTCTCTACAATGTGCTGATGTCAGGTTATGAAGCAAAAAAAACAAACTTGGTGACAGATTCTCTTTAAGGAATGTAATGTTAAAAGGTGGAGTGGTGCTTTAAAACAGTTGTCTACTACTTTATTTTTTATTTCAACGCTGGAGTGATGCCACTAATCTAAGTTCCCTGAGCCTAGTCTTACACTTACTAGCCACCATCTTTATATGTCCTCTGCGCCGCTCCAGTCCTGCGGCGCCATCTTGTGACTGCAACTTCTGACTGACCGGAAGTCAAAGGTAATGAAGCAAGTTTATGAGACCCTCGTTGTGGCCTCGCTCTGCCTCTCACAGACTTTTGCTGAGTTATGACTTATGGACCACCCAGCAAACACTAGAGCAATCCGGCAGGTCACAAACTGCTGGAGACCGGCATGGATATAAGATGAAGATGGCGGATGGCAAGTATCAGACAAGGTGCAGGGGACTTAGATTAGTAGCACAACTGCAGTGCTGAAGTGATGCTTCCATGCCAGAGTCTCCCATGTAAAATAAGAAAATCTTACACTCCCCTCTGGCACTGTTCCAATAATTTAAGCCCGGGGTCTTCCGGCACTCGCATGACACTTTTATATCACGTGACTGCTGTAGTCAGTTTAAGATCGTTGATCGGCTGCAGCTCATCAATATTCTGTCAGAGCGGACATCCACTTTGGCAAAGTTGTAAAGGCTGTTGCCTATCAAGGGCCATTGACTGGCTGCAGCGCACACATGACACTGTCGTGCTAGCCACCATTGCTGGAATGGCGTGGGATGTGACTATAAGATTTTACTTGGGCATTTAAGAAGGGGATCCCCAACAATAAACAACCCCGGTAATTTATATTGGATTGACTGCAAAATATGTATCCACTTTTTTCTTTACATTTTCCTACTTTTGCACAGTGGAAACATTATAATAATAATATTTTAAGTCACCAAACTGGCAGATCCCAAGAAAAAAGGTGGGAATGGGTAATGTATTGCATTTTCTTTATGCAATGTAGTGTGAACACTACTAAGAATGCTTATATTTTGTGGGTCATGAAGAGAGCAGAGCCCTAAAATGTATTCTTCTTTATTGCTTACTATTGTTAGATAGTTTAAAACTATTTATTATGCTCGTTTATATACGGCCATCGTATGCCACAGCGCTTCACAGGCATTATCGGCACTGTCCCCATTGGGGCTCACAATCTAAATTATCAGTATGTCTTTGGATTTGGGAGGAATCCGGAGGAAACCCACGCAAACACTGGGAGAACATACAAACTCCTTGCAGATGTTGTCCCAGGTGGGATTTTAAACTAGGACCCAAACTAAACTGTACTGAACTGCATTTCTCTTTTACGTCCATTTAGAGGACTTGCAATCATTGGATACATTATACTTGGAAAGATTTAATATTGCAAAAC
The DNA here is from genome assembly GCF_039654945.1 of Dendrobates tinctorius. Lineage (NCBI taxonomy): Eukaryota > Metazoa > Chordata > Amphibia > Anura > Dendrobatidae > Dendrobates > Dendrobates tinctorius. The sequence continues at coordinate 56,506,594 of NW_027361728.1, read as the reverse complement.
ATTATAGACTGTCAAAGTTACACAAGCAGGAAAACTATTATTCCCTGGGGGGCCAATGGTAGCCTTGCAATTGCCATGGTAACCCTCTGACACCCCACAGGCGAACCAATAAACAGACAATGGGGGTCTGTCACAAATGACTGTGGCATCATTGGAGTTAACCGGCTAGGATTAGAGGATTCTCAAATCCTGACCATTACAGCAGCATATTCAGCACCATGGGTCTGCTCCAGACATAGTCGGCTCCATCAATTTCAAAATCCTATTTCAAAGTACTATTTCTAAGTACTGTTGAATTAGAGTAGAATTGGACTGGAATTGACTGCAAGGTAACGGACTATAACACCACAACAATGTTTCGCCTTCTTTTTACTATCACCCCCATACTCCTGCAATCCCCCCTCCTAGTAAGGAACTATTCATCTCCCCCTCCATTCTCCCAAGCCACCTAACCTTCTCCTCACAACTGTTCCTCCCCATACAATCCTTTTTCTCCAGACATGCACGGCCACATCATGTCCTATCCTGCTCCCACCTTCAAATGCTCTGTCTACTACTCCTCATTGCTGGCGATGTATCCCCAAATCCTGGCCCTCTTCAACACATCCCTACACTCACTTCTACCACCCTGTCACGATCCTCTACACGTCTTCGCAACCATGACAACCTCATACCTATTCATCCAGCCTCCACTCCCCCAACCCCTTACCTGGAGCTCTATGGAACGCACGCTCTGTCTGCAACAAGCTGTCATTTATCCATGACCTCGTTATCACCAACAAACTCTCCTTCCTCGCCATCACTGAAACCTGGCTCACTCCCTCTGACACAGCCTCTCCAGCTGCGCTCTCCTATGGCGGACTCCATCTCTCCCACACCCCTAGCCCCAGCAATAAACGTGGTGGAGGGGATTGCTTGCTCCTGTCTGATACTCTGCCACCCTCCGCTACTCTTCCCTCGTTCGAGGTGCACTCCGTCCGCATCCATTCCCCCTCCAACCTCCAACTGGCTGTCATCTACCGCCCCCCAGAACTAGCCATCTCCACCTTTCTTGACCACTTCACCACCTGGCTACTCCATTTCCTTTCTGCTGACATCCCCACCACCATCATGGGCGACTTCAACATCCCTATTGACACTTCCACCCCGACTGCCTCTAAACTTCTATCACTCACGGCTTCCCTCGGCCTCACTCAATGGTCCTCTGCGGCCACTCACAAAGATGGTCACACGCTGGACCTTATCTTCACCCGTCTCTGTTCCCTCACCAATCTCAATAACTCACCCCTCCCCCTGTCTGACCACAACCTACTGACATTCTCTTCCCTCTCCTACTGCGCAACCCCCGCTCCATAATCTCGCTCACCCTCGCAGGAATCTCAAACACCTCAATTTACAATCACTCTCTGAATCCCTTCTCCCTCTTACAGACATAGCTTCCCTTCATGACACAGATGCTGCTGCCACTTTTTATAACACCACAATAACAGCAACACTTGATTTGGCCGCCCCCCTCATGCAGAGCAAAACTCGAACATTCAACAGACCAGCCTGACCAAAGAACTGTGACGGGTTTCCAGGGCCGCTGAGCGGAGATGGAAGAGAACCCATTCTACTGAGCACTTCAATGCATACAAGCAGTCACTTGCCAGCTTTAAGCCCACGCGCTCTGCCGCAAAACAAACTTACTTCGCATCTCTCATATCCTCCCTGTCTCATAACCCTAAACAGCTCTTCAACACTTTCAATTCTCTACTCCGTCCCACAGCACCTCCTCCCCCTCCTCTCATCTCTGCTGAAGACTTTGCCTCCTTCTTTAAGCAGAAGATCGACACGATCAGACAAAACTTTGGCCCGCAGCCCCCAATGCCCCTCTTAGCCGCTCAGCCCTGTTCTGCAAAAGCCAGCTTCTCCACCATGACAGAAGATCAGCTCTCCACCCTTCTGTCAAGATCACACCTCACCACTTGTGCCCTCGACCCACTCCCGTCCCACCTCATCCCTAACTTGGCCACAGTCCTCATCTCATCTCTAACACACCTTTTCAACCTTTCACTTACAAATGGTGTCTTTCCCTCATCCTTCAAACATGCCTCAATCACACCCATCCTCAAAAAGCCCTCCATTGACCCATCCTCTGTGTCTAACTATCACCCAATATCTCTTCTCCCTTATGCCTCAAAACTACTGGAACAGCATGCATATCTTGAACTGTCCTCCCACCTCTCCTCCTCCTGTTCCCTCTTTGACCGGTTACAATCTGGCTTCCGACCGCATCACTCAACTGAAACTGCCCTAACTTAAGTCACTAACGACTTACTAATCGCCAAGAGCAAGCGACACTACTCTGTCCTCCTTCTCCTGGACCTGTCCTCTGCCTTCGACACCGTAGACCATTCCCTCCTGCTACAGATTCTCTCATCTCTTGGCATCACAGACTTGGCCCTATCCTGGATCTCATCATACCTAACGGACCGAACATTCACTGTCTCCCTCTCACACACCACCTCCTCACCTCGCCCCCTGTCTGTCGGTGTTCCCCAAGGCTCTGTCCTAGGACCCCTACTATTCTCCATCTATACCTTCGGCTTGGGACAGCTCATAGAATCCCACGGTTTGCAGTATCACCTCTACGCCGATGACACGCAGATCTACCTATCTGGACCCAACCTCGCCTCCTTACTGACTGAAATCCCACAATGTCTGTTTGCTATCTCAGCCTTCTCTGCTCGCTTTCTCAAATTGATCATGGACAAAACAGAATTTATCATCTTTCCCCCATCTCACTCTACCCCTCCACGAGACCTATCCATCAATGTCAACGGCTGCTCTCTTTCCCAGTCCCGCACGCTCGGTGCCTTGGGGTGATCCTCGACTCTGCGCTCTCTTTCAAACCACATATCCAAGCCCTCGCCTCCTCCTGCCGCCTCAAACTCAAAAATATTTCCCGGATCCGCTCATTTCTCAACCACGAAACGACAAAAACACTAGTGCACGATCTTATCATCTCCCGCCTCGACTACTGCAACCTCCTACTCTCTGGCCTCCCCTCTAGCACTCTGGCACCGCTCCAGTCCATCCTACACTCTGCTGCCTGACTAATCCACCTGTCTCCCCGCTACTCCCCAGCCTCCCCGATATGCCAGGCCCTTCACTGGCTTCCTATCGCCCAGAGGATCCAATTCAAAACCCTAACCATGACATACAAAGCCATCCACAACCTGTCTCCTCCATACATCTGTGACATGGTCTCTAGGTACCTACCCGCACGCAACCTTCGATCATCTCAAGATCTCCTTCTCTACTCCCCCCTTATCTCTTCTTCCTATAACCGCATACAAGACTTCTCCCGTGCTTCCCCCATACTCTGGAACTCCCTGCCGCAACACATCAGACTCTCACCATCAACGGAAACCTTCAAGAAGAACCTGAAGACCCACCTGTTCCGACAAGCCTACAGCCTGCAATGATCCTCGGTCTACTGAACCACCGCACGACCTGCTCTACCCCCTCCTACAGTATCCTCACCCATCCCTGTAGACTGTGAGCCCTCGCGGGCAGGGTCCCCTCTCCTTATGTGCTTGTGCGTCCCTTGTCTTTCACTTGTTTATTATTCTTGTATATATTACACTTATCTATAATTCCCCTTTTGACATGTAAAGCGCCATGGAATAAATGGCGCTATATAAATGCATAATAATAATAATAATAATAATAATTACAGCAGTGGACAATCCTTGCTGGGCTTCTACTCTTGATCACATACTTACAGCTGCTATTCACATATTCGCATACAATCATCAAGATTCCGCTTAAATCTTATAGTCCCCCATGTAAAAAAAAAAAACAAAAAAAAACCATATCACCACCAATGCCGGCGACAATCTAGGGCTGCACCACTGTGAACCAGGATCTAATAGTGGCTGTAGAGAAAAACAAAACATTTTTTCCGTTTTCTTAGTACTTTCACCTCTCCATTGCAGCGATATTAACTATCAAAGCATTTGGGCCCTAATCAGTAACTTTTTACTTTTTTTGAAGTGGCTATTATCAGAGAGATTTCACTGAAGATGAACATACCCCCACAATAGCACTGACAAACAGTCTGATGACATGTGCTGGCGCACAGCAGACCCGAGTGTGATCAATTTCAGATCTCATCTCTGGCATTTGGTTGGGGGTGGGATGTAATGCTGTAGACGTTAAGTTTCATTACAAATAAACAGTCTCACAAAAAAAATCTCTCAAATTCAAATGCGCGTTTATGGTAGGTCCAAATACACATTAGTAAGTGTAACGCTGCCAACCCTGCTGTACTGCCTCTCCACCACACTATCTGCTGGAGATGAAAGCGGTTAATGTCACTCAGGTCTGCTGTACTCCAGCACCTCATCACTCTATAGTCAATGCTATTGCGGGGGAGTGTTCTTCTTTCTCCCGTACGTTGATGCCTGCTTATGATTGGTCAGCGTCAGAAAGGGGAAGAAATACACGCCCACTGAAATCTCTCTGGTAATGGCGACTAAGGACTTATATATTTTTTAACTGTTTAGGTGCCATATATTTTGATAGCTAATATCTACGCAACGTATATGAAAAATAAAATAACATATTTACTTTTTATTCTGCTCTGCAGCCTCTATTAAATCGTGTGTTCAGTTCAACGTGAAAAATGTTCTTCTTCTAAACCACAATTACCTAAAAGTTTATTTAAAAATAGACTGTCTCCCCCAGAAGCTCCATTAAATTTACAATGATTGATATGTAAAGTGTTATAAAACACCTTGGCTTTACCTGAATAAATAAACTGTGATTCATAAGAGTCTAAAATACAGAACAAAATGGAAAATTAATCATAATTTCACATCTCAAATTTCAGACACACTTAGTTCTCAACATCCAAAGTTTGCAACAGTTTTTCAAATTGTTGCAAAGAATTGCTCAATTAAAATGCATTCAGCATGATCAATAAATCCGGAGAGTGCTCTTTTTTCTGAAGTGATTTTGACAGAAATAATTGTAAACTTTATTAACCTCTGTGCTAAACAGACAGTAAAATGCATGTGAAAGTAATTAGCATCGGCAGTGCGGATGAAGTGTGGTTTGAAGAATGGAATAAGCACAACAAGCTTTCCTAACTGATGCAAGCCTCAAATTGACAGAAAAAGCTATAGATAAAAAAAAATATTTTGCAGAAACATCTAAATTATTTCGACAGGCCACGCTCACATGGAACGTGCACAGGTATTTCATCATGCTGCAGCTCTCAAAAGCAAATGAGGCTTCACTTTTATTTTATGAAACAAATGATTTATGGGCAATTTAGTTTCTTGGGCGTACAGGCAGTAAATGTGTAACCGCCTTATGTTTTCAATGTAGAACATCAGCAATAACATAGATGGCTGTAGGGGAACCCAAATATGAAAACCTGAAATTCCAATGGGAGTTCCAATTTGTGTCTTCAGAGAGGAAGAGAACTAGAACTCTAGCGCCACCTATAGGAAGCAGCAATCCTAAAAGTCAAAATTGCCGCTTTGAGAAGTCTTGTCACATGATTAAGGATGAATCAAAATCTCAATTTGCAGATACTGTTTCGGGGTACTGCACCTCATCAGCACAAAGTGTGAGATCTGGTTTGGCTTGTTGATAGGTGTCTGACTGGAATCGGGATCCAAAGGGTAACGTTTTTCCTTGTGGACATTGACATGTCAAGCCCGACATGCATACATCAGAACATGGATCAGTCTTGGGCGCGTATGTAATACACATGTGAAGTTGTGAATATTAGGATTGGTTAGGTAACAATTCAGTGCAACGACTAAGGCCTGGTGCGCATTATTTTCTCATTTTTAAGTAAGGCCATTTAACACAGGCTGGTAATTAGTTAGATAAGACTCTGTAAGAATACTCGTTCTAGCTCATATAATCATGGCAACGATCATCTGACAAATGCACATTGTATGTGAACTATGCCATAATTGTAGCAAATAAAATACATCTCTCCATTTAAGCAGGGGTTGTGTTAGCAATAATATGCGGGGGTTGGGTTTAAGCGGTGGCAATAAGTTCCGGAACAAACTGTCCACCCGAACCATAACACTTGTGGAGATTGCTTCTGGTTTACCACTTATATACTATTGTCAATCAGAGCTAGCTCTAATCACTGAGGCTGCATGTATTGCACAGCTGAGACCCACCATGCTCCTTGGCATAATCCATACACCAGCACCTGATGTGTGATGTCTAGGAGTGTCACATTTCGGGAAAACGTTAAAGGAACTTTGTTCAACCAAGTCCAGGTGCTCAGAGAATCATGGTGGGGCCAAACATTCAAATACACCTTCCCACCTGCTTGGTTTCCATCTATCTCCTCCCTTCTCTGGCTCAATGAAGCCAGAGCTGTCAATCAGAAAAGAGGGTGGGGGTGGAGATTGAGGGGAAAAAAAAAAAGGAGGTGGGGACGTGCATTTAAATAATTGATGCGGTTTCTTTAAAACGTGTTCATTCCTGAACTGAAAGCATCAGCCTATAGATGAGAGCCAATCGACTTGTTATATTGTGTCCTTGTGGTCATTCCAGGACTTTTGACATGTCAAGTTTTGATCTAAGCAGATTAGGTGCTTTGACACCCATCGACTGCTAAAACTAAGGGAAGTGAGAAATGTATTTATTAATAGCCCATAGGGCTCAAGAACACTGACTATACAAATCACTACAAAATAGTATATAAAGTAACTAAAACACAACAGTAGATATGTGTGTGTATGTATACGCGCGCGCTATAGAGAGGTGCAGGGTGAGTGGCTTGTTACCTGCATTCTTATGCTTTTATAAGGCCCCTTAGTCTCCTCTGATATTCATGTACTTTATGGCAGTGAATATATTGTCTCATTTTGAAATTAATACAGATTGGAAAGTGAGTAACATACACTGGACAGGGACTAAAACGTGATATATTCCCATAGTTAGCGGCTCTTACATTTGAAAACCAGAGATTGAACACGGTTAGCCCTACATTACAAAGCACATCTGCTGCAGTATGATGCCTGTTCTAAATAAGCCCAAGCACATTTAATAAAGTAGTTTGTTTTATTATCCTACTCAATTCCCTAAATGCACAAGGGTGTATGCCACGTAGGCACGGTGGTTTATCTATCTTGATCTAGTTAACTCATAAAAGATGTTACTGAGCAAAGCTTGGAAAGAAGGTTAAAAAGTTGCCACCTGGAAATTTTTTCACATTCACCTGATCCATAAAGATTCCCATTTCCAACAGGGCTTGTAAAAAGCCCAGGAATTTCACATATTGCTTTTAGCAGTGTTTCAGTGGCCATGTAAATCATAATGTGGCTGGATTCTATTGTAAAGACACATGGACTGCTGCCAATAAAATCAAGCAGACAATACAAAAACCTGCTGAAGAAGCTATTTAAGGCATGAACACAAACAATATACTCCTGACCACAGCGCTAAGAGTAACGCAGAACATAATGGATCATCTTGATGCATTTTGGGTTATTAATGATTCCTTGTACATCTGTGACTTCATTTAAAGTGTATCCATTGTAGGGATAAAAAGGAGCAGCTGTAACAGCAACGTGGGAGGTGGCAAGTGGTATCGATTATTTTTTTACCACCAATAAAAAGGGAAAAAATACTAAAATCTGTTGCTGTATTAATTCAAAACTGTTGATTTTTAACCTACATCAGAGTATTATGCATTTTAAAGAAAGGCAAATGAGCCATCATCAAGGTCTTTTTGAAAATGTTATTAATTGGAATCACTAAAAGGGGAGAAACAACAAGAATCAATGATCAAAATGGAAAAATATATTTAAAAAACAAACAAACAAAAAAAAAAGCAGAGCAGGCTTTTTAACGGAATCTGCCAGTAAGATCTACCCTTTTAAGCCATCTACTTATATGCGCATGTAGGTCATAAGAATCTGAATAAAGAGATCTTGATATCTGCTATCTGAGGTCTTAAGGGCCTGTCACACTAAGCGATATCGCTAGCAATATCGCTATAACGTCACTGGTTTTTGTGACGTTATAGCGATATCGCTATGTCTGATACTTACCTCCGACCGGCTCCCCGCTGGTTATCGCTGATCGTGCGAGAACGTCCTGGACCGTTTCTCGTAGTCAGCTTCCTGTGGAGAGACGAGCGTGGACACGGGCGGGAGGACGTCAGGATCGCCTAGTGTGACAGGTAAGTAGCGACCCCCGACCGCTGCGATGTCGCTGGTGAGATCTGCCTGTGTGGCAGCTCACTAGCGACCACTTAGCGATGTACCAGCGATCCTGACCGCGTCATATCGCTGGTCGGGATCGCTGGTACATCGCTAAGTGTGACAGTACCTTTATTCCAGAGAAATCCATGTTTTTCTTAATATGTAAATGAGCTGTTAAGATCTATGGGCCGGACATAGATCTTCCTGAGAATCTGCCTCCAGAGCTTATTTTAAATGTAGAGGCATTAGCAATGTGAGACGTAATGATTGGCATTCTTATGCCTTTCTTTACTTGAGATACTGTATGGCTGCTCTTCCCTCAATATAAATCAAAACAATAGCAGATTCAGGAAAACAACAACATTTTTGTGCTTATGGCCAGTGACAGGTCCTCTTTAAATCAACAAAACTGATGAAGCAGTCAGAGGGACACTCTCAGCTACAGAAAACGGCCTCCTATGGGTTACATGAAAATTTGTATATTTAGTGGTATCACTGTGGTGTCAGAAAGACCAGAAAGGAAGAATTTGATACTGAAACTTAGAATTTGATGCTAAATAGCATAGAAAAAGATGTGGGAGGCCACATGCACAACTGTGCAGGATCATAAAAACCTTAGAGTATTTCTAATGCCTCCCTTGTATTTAGAAAACACTACTAAATAAATATTATAATTATCTTAAGAGGAGGAAGACAAATGGGGACTTCCTACACAGAGTCAGGCATGGTAGAAGCAATGTGATGGTCTGGGAATTGGAAATTTGTACAGGGTAAAAGAAATCTTAAAAGAGAACCGGTTATGTGGTTTATCCATGTTAAACTAAAGGTATGGCCATAGTGGCGCGGTCATACTGATTCTATAGATACCTTTAGGGAAGAAATCTTCATTCTCGTTTTAAGTTAAATAATTATAAACTTTGGTTTCCTAATCTCTTTGTACGTCGGGGTGGGACTGTGGGTAGTGTCTTTGGATCCTCCGCTGCCTCTGGTGTCTTTATCTTCTTCCTCAGGTAAACTTTGTGCTGGAGTCGTCCCAGCCGCGCGTGACTGTTGTGTAGATTGATATGGCGATAGATTTAGGAAAATGGTGCCAGTGGCAGCGCCTGCGCAGAATGAGATCTCAGCTCGTCATTTAAATCTGCCCATGTGCCGCCATTTCCTGAAGCCCATCACCAGATCAATTGGTGCAATAATTGTCCGCGGCCAGGACAGCGCCAGCATGAACTTTAAATAAAGGAGAAGATAAACACACCAAAAGGCAGCAGAGGGGCCGTGGCAGAGCCGAAGACCCTACCTACAGTCCCGCTCTGATGCACAAAGAAATTAGGAAACCAAAATTTATAATGATCATTTATCAAAAACCAGGCTGCAGATGTGTTCACTGACGGTTTCTATAGAATCAGTATGACAGCGCCATTATGGCCATACCTTTAGTTTTGCATGGATGATCAGGATGACAGGTTCTCTTTTAATAAAGATGGCTATTACTTCCTTGTACAATGCCATGTTGTGCCCTTTGGATAGGTCTTGATTGAAGCCAATTTCTACCTATAAAGGAGAAATCATCCAGCAGTCATCTGCTAATCTGTATGTAGTAGAGTCGGGTTCAGTATGCACTGCTTTCAGAGCCTTGATGTAAATGTCAAATGTATATAGAGAAACTGACTTCTGGTCAATATCTAAGATGCTGTATGATTCGGGCAGCCGGACTATGGGTCATGTACGGCTACAGCATGCAATAAATCAGGAAAAAAGTGCTTGGTAAGAGAAATAACCACAATACTGTTTACTGGATGTTGAGTATTACTGATCCAAAAGAAAACATTTACTCGGAGTGTTACTTTAATGACAAAGAGACATCACGGCTTTAGATAAGATTTAAAAAAAAAAAAAAAAAAAAATAGAGTGCACTGACAGGAGACACAAAGCAGAGTAAGGGCAGGACACACAAAGGCCCATGTAACGTTGTTTCCTCCAGTCTGACTGTTGTGAGAAGGTCTGGATATAGTTTTATTAAAGATCCTGCCAGCTTATTGAGAACTAACCAAATTAGCAATGTACATTACTGTATATGACACAATACTTTTTATTCAAGAACACTATTCACTAAACTTAAGAAAAAAACCACGTAAAATGATTTAAATACATATTAAAAAAAAACAAAAAAAAAAAACACTAAATAGCACTCCCAGCCATACGTATACCAAGACCCTCTTTTTGCTTTTGTTAGTCACGTCTAATAAATGTCTTATCGGCACATAATACATCAAATGAACATGAGAATGTATGTGGCCATACTGCACAGTGCGGCATTCAGTCTGTTATTGGGGCAGATTTACTTATTCTGGGGCAGCACGGTGGCTCAGTGGTTAGCATTTCAGCCCTGGAGTCCTGTGTTCAAATCCCCCCAAGGACAACATCTGCAAGGAGTCTGTATGTTCTCCCCGTGTTTGCGTGGGTTTCCTCCGGGTTCTCCCGTTTCCTCCCACACTCCAAAGACATACTGATAGGGAATCTAGATTGTGAGCCCCATCGGGGACAGTGATGATAATGTGTGAAAAAAAACTGTATATGTTAGCGCTATATAAAGATTATTATTATTATCCTGTCTAATATATAGAGAATGTGGTGAACTTAAGACCAAACAGTCTGAAAATGTTACAAATTTATCACAGTGGCTCATAGTAGATACATTTGGGGGATAAAAGGTTACATGAAGACGTTTTTTGTTTTGTTTTTTTTTTTATTTTAGAAGCAATGAGTTTTCTAGTGCAAAGCGCTACAGGAAACGCCGCTTCTTTGAGGAGTTTGTCACTTCGTGAAGCACGTTAGAAAAGTTTTTCCTGGAGCGGTTTTCATTTTTTGCAGCCTTTCGATTGGACAGGGGTTTAGTTTGGGGTGTTTTCCTATTAGGAGCTACTTCAAAAGAAATCACATTCACTTTAGATTTTACCCCCAATCTAAATTTTTGGAAAGTGACGTTCATGTGTTTGTTCTTTAAACGTACCGGCTTAAAAAAAAACAAAACAAAACACACACCTCAAAAGGCAACTCTGTGTTCACATACTCATGAGGTGCACATGAGGTCTTTTTCAGACAGATTTTGCAGTGAACCTATGTCCAGAAAACATTTAAAAAGAATGATCACATCTACGTGAAGACTGGTCAGGTTCAGTCTTGTGAGCATTTTATAAACACTTCACGTTTTCAAAGACACCAAGCGGTTAAAACAAGCTCTCCAGTTTGCTATAGTTTACAAGGCTATGATTCTATGATTCTATGATTAAGGCAATTGGATGGCTTAAAAAAAAAAAAAACTAAGGATGCTTGAGGGAAAAAAAAACAAAAAACTCAGTGGGTTTGGTTACCTGAAAAAAAATGTTGTTTGCACTTATCCTAACTTTTCAAACAAAATTTGGCTTAGTTTCCAATATTTTGTACAAATGTTGTTAAAGGGAACCTGCCACCTCGTTTTGGCCGCTATAAGCTGCGGCCACTGCCTTTCAGGGCTTATCTACAGCTTTCTAAAATGCCCCGGTCCGGCCTGAAAGAGAAGAAAAACAAGCTTTATTATACTCACCCGGGGGGGGGGGGGAATGGTCCGATGGGGTCCGGTCTGATGGGTGTCGCAGGTCCAGGTCCTCCCATCTTCATGCGGTCTTCATGCTCCTTGCTTCGTGCCACGCTCCTGCACAGGCGTACTTCTCTGCCCAGTCAAGGGCAGAGCAAATACATACAGTGCGCAAGCGCTGGCCCTCTCTGACCCTTCCCGACACCTGCGCACTGCAGTACTTTGCTCTGCCCTCAACAGGGCAGATCAGTACGCCTGCGCAGGAGCACGGCACGAAGCAAGCAGGATGACGACATTGCATGAAGATGGGAGGCGCCAGACCTGGACATGTGACACAAATTGGACTGGACCGCATCGGACCGCCCCCCCCCCCCCCCCCCGGTGAGTATAATAAAACTTGTTTTTCTTCTCTTTCAGGTCGGACCGGGGGCTTATCTACAGCATTCTAGCATGCCGCATCTTATAGCGGCAAAACGAGGTGACAGGGTCCCTTTAAGGACATTGTAGAAAAGAGTTGCGGACAAATGCCACAAAGTAGTATTCATAGAATCATAGAATGTTGAGTTGGAAGGGACCTCCATGGTCATCATGTCCATCCCCTTGCTCAATGCAGGATTCATTAAATCATCTCAGACAGATGTCTGTCCAGCCTCCGTATGAAGACTTCCACTGAAGGAGAACTCACCACCTCTCGTGATCACCCTCAAAAAGTTTATCTAATCTGTATCTTCTCCCTTTCAATTTCATCCTATTGATTTTTGTGTTTCCATGCGCAAATGAGAATAAGGAGGATCCCTCTACACTGTGACATCCCTTCAGATATTTTCAGACAGCTATTAAGTCTCCTCTTGGCCTTATGTTTGCAAGCTAAACATTCCCAGATCCTTTAACTGTTCCCCATAGGACAAACGTTGCAGTCCGCTCACCATCCTTGTAGCTCTTCTCTGAACTTGCTCCAGTTTTTAGATGTCTTTTTTAAAATGTGGTGCATAAAACTGGGCACAGTATTCCAGATGAGGCCTGACCAAGGAGGAGTAGAGGGGGATAATTACCTCATGTGATGTAGACTGTATGCTTCTCTTAATACATCTGGAATGGTGTTTGCCTTTTTGCTGCTGAATCACACTGTTGACTCATGTACTGTCTGTGATCTACTAGTGTACCCGTCTTTTTCACACTTGATGTTGCTTAATTCTATTCCTTACATTCTGTAGTTATCATTTTGGTTTTTTTTGCCCAAATGTAGCATCTTGCATCTCTCCCTATTAAATACCATTATATTAATTGCACAAACAAGAAGTATTCAGCTCACCCCTCTTCACTCCTGATCACACCTCCGACGCACGGAAACACCCTGTCCCGGGTGTATAGTGCATGCACAACATAAAGAAGGATTTTTCCAGCGTCTCCAGGAGATAAAATAATAATTGCTTTATTGAGAATATAAAATCTTCATACCATCAGGTAAAAACGACATAAAGAGGCGTATGGAGGGGAGCAATTTCCTACGCGTTTCACCCTGAAAGGGCTTAATCATGGAATCAATTCCATGATTAAGCCCTTTCAGGGTGAAACGCGTAGGAAATTGCTCCCCTCCATACGCCTCTTTATGTCGTTTTTACCTGATGGCATGAAGATTTTATATTCTCAATAAAGCAATTATTATTTTATCTCCTGGAGACGCTGGAAAAATCCTTCTTTATGTTGTGCATTATATTAATTGCTGCCCATTTTTCAAGCTTATCTAGATCGTTCTGAATCGTTTCTCTGTCTTCTCTAGTGTTAGCAATCTCTCCTAGCTTTACATCGTCTGTAAATTAGATTAGTTTACCTTCAGTTCCTTCCTTTAGATCAATTATAAAAATGTTGAATACCACTGGGGGCAGATCAAACCCTTGTGGTACCCCACGTGAAACACTCTTGCAATTGGATGTGCAACCATTTATCATCATTCTTTAAGTACAATCACTGAGCCAGTTATGAATCCACCTAACCGTAGCCTTGTCAATCTCATACTTGGTCATTTTTTCAATAAGGATAGTGTGAGATACTTTATCAAATGCTTTGCTGAAGTTGAGATATACTATATCTACCACTTTTTCCTCATCCACCCAGTCAATGATTCCATCATATAAGAAATTAGAAAAGTCTGGCATGTCTTGTTTGCTACAAACCTATGCTGGATCTGGCTAATTACTCTATCCTTATCCAAGTACTTACATACATGTTGTTTAATAATTTGTTCAAAGATCTTTCCTGGTATAGAAGTAAGGCTCACTGGCCTGTAATTTCCTGGCTCCATCTTCTATCCATTTTTGAATATATGCAAATGTTGTCCCTTTCTCAAATCTTCTGGGACTTCTCCTGTCCTCCAGGATTTTTCAAAAATTCTGGCTAGTGGTTCTGCAATTTCCTTTTTTCTCCTTCAGTACCCTAGGACCAGATTTAAATTCATTTAAACTAGCCAAGTGTTCCCTTACCATATCTCTTGTTTATAGACAGCACAGATGCTTTCATTCCTTCCATAGCACAGCGAAGACAAGTTGATGTTACATTTGCTTTCTTAGAGAGGGACAAGCAGCTTGATGCCAGACATTTAACCCAGTATTTTGTTGCCAATAATGTTGGTGAATCTCCCAAATGTGTGAATTCTCCAAGTGTTGGAGCGGCACAATTCACAGCCAGGAGCTACTGAGCCCTTTCATTGCTGGGAATCTCACATACTGGTTATAGTTTGTGTTCTTTTGTGACGTTTCCCCCAAAGCCTTTGTTTTTGTTTTCTTTTCGAGCACACTAGGAGAGGGAATATGTATGTAATTGAATTAAGTTGTTTAACGAGGGACATATGCAGGTGAGGGGTTAATGACATGAACTGTTTTGTGATGAATCCTCAGGGAGCAGTTTGCTGATTCAGTTCCATTACATCAGGTACTTTACAAATGTCTGTGTTGACCAAAAACCTTGGTCTGGTTCTCTTCACATAGTAATCGCGGCAGTGGCATGTCACTCATACCTACTCAGCCCCCAGTCCTTGGGCCACTCCTCGAAGTCCTACATGGTTGCGTTTAGCCACTGTTTACATTGGTGTCAGGAGGAGAAAGACAGGCATGAATGAGACAGATTTTGGAGGTTACCTTTGTAAACTTGCATTGCTGGCGTTTAGAAATTGAGCAGCTGGCTTTAGTTAAATATCTTTCTGCCTGTTGGCTTTGCTGGAGCATATATCACCCAGTATTAAGGTTGCCTTTTTAGTGCTGACACAAAGATTTCACACTTGGTTTTTTACAGTGCTTTCAGATATTGGTTGTCAATGCTTCCAAAATAATAGAAAGCAAATGAACTCAAGACAGGGGAACTCAAAGTATACTTCCACCTACTATTGAAAGAATAAAAAATACTGTTCAAAATTACGTCAACAGCCAATGGAAACCAACATCACCAAGCAACTAAAGGCTGGATTCTAACTCCCCCTTAAAATCAAAGTAAAATATTGAAATATTTCACCATGCCAACTCATAATACGATTCAAAAGTTGTATATGGCCCCACATGCATATATGCACTCCCGACAACATCTGGGCATTCAGCTTATGAGAAGGCAAATGGTGCCCAATGTGATCTCCAGCCAGACCTGGATCAGGGCATCAGTGAGCTCCTGGACTATCCCGTGGCATTGTTGTTGGTGTCGGATGCACCGATACATATCATCTCAATGGTTCTCAAATGGAATCTGGTCTCAGGAACCTCAGGGCAAGTCAATTACATCAATGACTTAGTCATCCTTGAGCTGCCTATAGTCGTGACCAAAAGTTTTGAGAATGACACAAATTTTGAACATGTGGTTAATTCCCAAAAAGAAGGTGGACAAAAAAAAATACAAAGAAATTGTAATAGTGTCCATGCAAGGATTAGGCAAGAATGTGTTGCCATCAGTCAGGATTTGTCAAAGAAGCTGAAGTCCAGCATGTCAGCGAGAATAACAGAAGTCGTAAAAAGTAATGAGGTCTTGGAATGTGATGCCTCCTTATTTTTTTTTGGTGTAGTGTAGAAGAGCATGAAGAGCTTTGACTCCCTTTATTATGAACAATATTTTGTGCATCGATTGGAAAAAATATAACAGTATCTGACTGTGAATCACTAATCTGAATATGTAGCAGATATGCAAAAATGTCCATTAGCAGTCCAATAATTTCACATTAAATGGCTTAGGAATCAAAGTACGGAATTTGTCTTTTTCAAATGCACAAAGACATGGTTTGCCACGTTTTTGTTTTTTTTCTTTAAAGTCTGGAAAAGATGAATTCTGCCCGGACAGAGGCCAAACTGTGTCCACAGTCACTCTGTTGGCTTCATTCAACTCAATAGGCCCATTGGGGCTGGGTCGCAGTTCCCATTACAATAAAATTTTTTCCAGGGATTCCAAGAGAAATGTCATCATAGTGCTTGGTAGAGAGTGCTGTATTAAATTTGAGCCTATACAGACGCTGAAAAAAATAATCAGTGTTTATTAGAATGAAGTGTCATCAACTTTTAGCAGATTTAACCTAAAGCCAGAAAATGGCAAAATAGGGCACATGTTATGGGACCTACTGAGAGAGAGCGGTGTAGTATGTGAATAACGGTATTGAGCAGTACAAGTAGTGTAGTTCTGTACATGTAGCAGAGGTAGACAGCAGTACAGCGCATACATTATGGCACCACACCACCTGATAATGCCATTAAGTCCACTTATTGGCATGCCCGTGATGTGATCGCGGGTCACCGATGGGGTGGCATGACAGCTGAGAGTCAGCTGATGAACCCCGTGCCAGTCATTACAGAGCCTCTTTTGAAACCCTGCCTATGGCAGGACTTCAAAAAGGAGACCATGACTTCTGCTATATGCAATAATGCTGTGGCATCACTGCATATAGCACAAGCGATTGATCAATCACAAGTCCCCGAAGGGGTCAACAAGAACTGTAAGAAAAAAAAAAAAAAGTGTTAAAAAAAATGAAAAAAAATAAATAAAAAACAAAGTTCAAATCACCCCTTTCCCTCATTAAAGGGAATCTGTCACCTATTTTTTCGACTATCAGCTGCCAGCACCGCCATCAGGGGCTTATCTAGAGAATTCTGTAATGCTGTATATAAGCCCCCGACGTAACCTGAAAGAGAAGAAAAACGAGTTATATTATACTCACCCGGGGGCGGTCTGGGTCCGGTCTTGGTCCGATGGGTGCCGCGGTCCGGTCCCTCCCATCTTGTAACGATGACGTCCTCTTCTTTGCTTCCCGTCGCGGCTGAACAGGCGCCGAACCTCTCTAACCTTTCCCGGTGCCTGCACACAGCAGTACTCTGCTCTCCCCTCAATAGGGCAGAGCAGTGCGCCGGAGCCAGAGAAGCGACGGGAAGCAAAGAAGAGGCAGTCAACGCTAGAAAATGGGAAGCGCCAGACCGGACCGCGACACCCATCGGACCAAAACAGCCCCGCCCCTGGGTGAGCATAATATAATTCGTTTTTCTTCTCTTTCAGGTTAAATCAGGGGCTTATCTACAGCATTACAGAATGCTGTAGATAAGCCCCTGATGGCGGTGCTGGCAGCTAATAGTTGAAAAAGTAGGTGACTGATTCCCTTTAATAAATACAAAATACATATATTTGATAAACTGCAGCTGAGTTCAGAAATGTTCGATAAAAAAAAAAACAAAACAAAAAAAACTTAACCCAATCACTGAACAATATAAACAGAAAAAATTCAAGAACACCAAAATTATGTTTTCTTTGGTAGCCGCAATTCCACACAAAAATGTAACAAATCGATCAAAAAGTCACATCTATCCTAACATGGTACTAATAAAAAGTTGTCTCGTCCAGCAAAAAAATAAGACATCACACATCTCCATGTGCTGTAAAATAAAAAAAAAGGTACGGGTCTCTGAAAATGGAGACAACTCACAAAAAGTTTTTTTTGTTTTTTTTTTGCAAACGTCTTATTTTTTTTTCACCACTAAAGTTTTTTTAAAAAATAGACATGTCTGGTATTGCCATAATCGTATTGATGAGGAGAATCGTATTGCATAGTCATTTGTATCACAAAATGTACACCGTGAAAACAATTCCCAACAAACAAATGTCAGAATTGTGTTCTGTCCACAATTTTACCACGCTTGGATTTTCTTTTCCCATTTTCGAGTACTCTATGTGGTAAAATAAATGGTGTCATTCAAAAGTACAACTGGTCCCGCAAAAAACAAACCCTCATACGTCTATGTGAACATAAAAATGAAAAAAAAAAAAAAATTATGGCTCTGGGAAGAAGTGGAGAAAAGACGAAAAAGCAAAAATGGAAATTGGCTGCGATAGGAAGGGGTTAAAGTGAATACTCTGTATTAATGGAAACAAGAAAATATCACAAGTTGCAGATAAACATCATTCCATGCAGCAGATGTGCATATCAGCTGTAGATACAGTCACCTCTCAAGATTAATCAAGAGGTGCACAGGCTGTGGGGGTCAGGACCCCCAGTGTGCTCCCCGGGTTATTGCATATGGAATAGTTTCGATTGCAGCAGCCACTATGGGAGTTGGTGGGGGAACATTTACACATTGAGACATGAAGTAACAGAACAATAGATCAGAGATGCGGTGCCCCATCCAAAAATGCTTGGGGCGCCCTGGTCTGTAAAGATAAGATATCCATTAAGAATACAGGTGCTGAGCTGCAGAAACTTTAATAAAAAACAGCGTGCAATGCGAAATTAAGGCTGAGAAATGGAATTCTAAACAGCAGACAAAGGATAGAGGCAACTTTACAACAACTTATATGTGCTGCGCCACAGGCTGTTGTGTACTGCCGACAGAATTGCATGTCTATAAAGAAGACCAGCCCTACTATGAACTCCAACTAAATCGAGGAAGAGGTCAGACTGCTGGGACCGGCATCGATCAGCAGAACGGGCACCTTTTATCCCCATTATAAGGGAACATCAGTGCGCTTGCTCATCCGCAGCTCGATTCATTGTCTAAAGGACTGCTGAGCGTTGCGCTCGGCCGTTTCTGGCAGGCCTATAGAGAATCAATTGAGTGGTTGTTCCATTTTGTAATGGAGGTAAAAGTTCCTCATGGAGGATAAAAAATTTATTTTCTACTGATATATGTGGGTCCCAGTGGTCAAACACAACCCAATCAGAAAGTTATCACTCGTCTTGTAGATAGGTGTTAACTTTTTTTCACTGGACAATTCCTTTAAAGGGAATCTGCCATCAGATTACATAGCAATCATAGCATAACCGCTGACAGAGTGAGGTAGGGGTTAAAACACTGAATTCAACTTTGTGTCACTTATCAAGCTGTGTGCTGTTATTTACTTACAATGAAGGTTTTTTCCCTAGGACATTATCATTGCTGTAACTGGCATGTGCCTCTTGGCCGACTCCGCCCCCTCCTGTGATAAGCAGTTCACTGTCCATAGACAATGTATATACAGAGCCTGGTGTAGGTGGGGTTAGCTTCCTCAGCTCTGCTTTTTTCTAAATCTAAAAGCTGTGATTGTGTCAGAACTTCTGCACCCAAGAATCTAAGTGATGCATCGTTGGATTCAGGGTCTCTTTGCCTACATTACGCTGCTCTCAGATGAGCTAGCAAAAACTTTCTGACAGATTCCCTTTAAAAATAGTGTTTTATACATACTGCACGTACAAAAAAAAAGGATGATTTGCAAAAGAAAGATAAAAAGGTGCTATATTAATCCTGGAAAATAACAACTAGTTAAAGAGTTATTCCCAAGAGAATTACTGAGCGCCGGGAGCCCTCAGTGATCCAAAGAACAGGACTATGAAATCCAGGAGTGCACTTGACCTTCACATCAGTCATTGTCTATAGGACTGCCAGAAATAGCTGAGAGCTGAACTCTGCTTTCTCTGACAATAACATAGACAATGAATAAAACAGAAGTCAAAAAGATATTTAATTTTTTTTTACTATGGGTATTAAAGTTGTCCTATACTCTCCTTACAAAACTCCCCTCAGTTTCATTGCGGCTGCACCGAGTCCCCCTTATGCCCTGTCTTTATTTGGCTGCAGCGGTCCTGTTAGCAGATGCCGCATTATTACTGAACCAAATAAAGAACAGCAAGGGTTAACCACACAGTACCACTGGAACGGTGGGAAAATTTACTACCTTTTATTATTTTATCACGTCCATTTTTGGAGAAAAGATTCATTATGAAAAACCCATTTCATTTTAGGTTTATTGTACTTGGTCTTCTGTTGTTTAACCTTTTCTTAAAAGCACAGTATCTAGGAAATGAAATCACCTTATAATAAAAATAGAATAATGTTTTCTTGAAACCTTACAAATGTCTCTTTTTTAACATTGGCACTTAGGCGTTAACATTTCAGGTCTGCCTTGTTTGCTGACAAAAGGAACAGTGGCAAGCAGATGTCAATTTATTTCTAGAATTCCAAGAAGAATAATGGAGGAAAGGCACAATGGAAAGTTCTAAGAAAGTTCAGTATTTACTAAGAATACATGGCCGATGTTCCCTTGCACCAATGGATCTTTAATATCCGATATGTCACTAGGATATATAATGGTCCTGTACAGCATGACATATCATAGAAATTATTTATATTTGCATCTATTCACACAGGTAAACTGCCCATTAAAATTATTTTGCAGCAAAGATGTGCAACAAAGGAGAAAAAAAGAAAATTTATGAAAAATTTCTGAAATTATTCTAAGACGTCTGTTATATTACAATTTATTTCCTTTAATGGAAGAATAAATTAAATTTAAATAGTACATGGGGCAGCAGTCACTACAAGAGAAAATGGGTCGCCCTCCCAGGGCTGTGGGGTACTCGGTACCGGGCCGGTGTCAGCGGGATGTGTCACAGCGGTGGTGACCCGATCCGTGGCCTTGGGCGCCCAAGTAATGGGGAAATTGAAATGGTGGAATGTAGTTGATTGAATGAATAGTTCGTGACGCCACCTGTGGTGTTCGGCAAGTGAGATGTTAGGCCGACGCTGCATGCAGATCCACTGGGACTGGTGGTGTGTTGCAGCCAAGATGGTGAAGCTCCCCACAGGTGGAGCTGTAGTCCCAGGGCAGTGTAGATGTAGGGGTAGAGGAGAGGCACAGGCAGTGTAGAAGCTGGCACCCAGATGTAGCGGTACAGAGTGTGTTAGCGCAGGAATGAATGGAGGACACCAGGGCTTGTAGTTCCAAAGCTTTACTCACAGTCTGTTGTACACACAGGTGCCGGCCTCCGTGCTGTGTCCTCCGGGTCCTGGGACTCAGTCAACCTCCAGGTCAGATGGAATGCTCCCTTCCAACACTCCGCCAACATGTGCCTTTCTGAACGTCTTCTCTTATAGCGCCTTTGGTGTGAAGTACTCCTAGTACTGGGTTACACTGGAGTTCCTCCTGACAGATGTTCCCAAGAACCTTCCCTGTACGGCATGTAGCCTGCTTCAGGGACTCCTTACTCCTGAGTCCCCGGGTCACTAACAATGTTGCTGTTGTGCCCCCAAGTCTTAGATGGGAGTAGTGCATTTACAGCCCACTACTCCACCGGTGTCTGCTGTAGGACCCTTAGTATCCATACAACCTCGGGGACCGGGCCCCGGCCGCGCGCTTAGAACTTCTAGGCAGGGTTCTTCCTCTAACCCACATCCTCTGTTCCCTTTTACTCCTACGTTCCGTACTAGTCTTTCCTTCTCATGGAAGATCAGGTTTCTGTTCAATGTCTTTCCCTTTCTTTCCTTTCCCGTGCCAGCAGACCCAGGTTACAGATCTGCTGCAGCACCTCCTTCCTCCATCCCTCTCTCAGGGATCCTCTCACTGACTGACTGACTGCCGAAATCCTAAACCTTCCCACTCTTATGTATTCTAACTCCACCCGCCTCCCAGCACGTTTCGTGTTCCAAGCAGGGAGCCACCAAAGGTGCTCTGCTACACTCCAAGCAGGGAGCCGCAATGTGGCTCTGCTGAACTACTGTGCTGTGTGGGATGCGAGTGTTGGAGAGTGGTCAGGAGCCTCCAACTTACCTGGATGGTGGGGCACCACACCTCAGGAGGAGGTGCAGTACCTCTGGCAACTGAACCCTCAGGGGCGCCACAAAAACACTCCCTGATGAAGCAACAGCGAAACGCGCGTTGGAGTGCTGTGAGGGCAGTGATGTTTCACAGTGGTTGGCATTCAACTATTACTATGAACTAATTCCATTGAAATTGTTTTTAGGTTTTCTATTGTTGTGACTGCTGCTCCTGCTATTGAAATGTTCTACTATTGCACGATACACTTTTTTCTTCGATTAATAACATTAAATTACCAATAGCATTTGGTTACTTCTTTTATTATATAACTTGGTGTCCTTATTCATAGATCCAGTTATTCTTCACATGTATTAGTCATTACTATTTACATTAACTAACTAGAGCATTATGCATGTTCTGTATCTATGATTACATCTGCAAGGAGTTTGTATGTTCTCCCCGTGTTTGCGTGGGTTTCCTCCCACATTCAAAAGACATACTGATATGGATTCTAGATTGTGAGCCCCATTGGGGACAGCGATGATAATGTGTGCAAACTGTAAAGCGCTGCGGAGTATGTTAGCGCTTTATATAAAAATAAAGATTATTATTTATGCCTATACAGCAACCCCCACAACTTTGATTGTTACTATGTATGCATCTTTGTTTTGATTTATTACTTGCCAATCTGGGTGACGTATCCTGCCCGCTCACCTATCATTGTTTTATATTTCGTATTTTAATCTTTTCTTATTTCATATAATTATGTCTCGTGTAATTATTTTTATGGTTGTGCGATCATGTTTTTAATATTTATCAAATAACGTTTACATTATTTATAAATCTCTGAATACTTTTTTCTTTTGGGTTTATATAGCAAAAACTCGCTCACAGATTCCCTTTAACAGAACCATGTCTAAAACCAAAACAAAACACAGAATTATTTTACTATCTGACAACCAATTTAATAATCACAGACTGCTCCTGGCAATGGATACTTCATAAGCCCGGCTCACCTGGCAGTAGCAGGTTTAAATAGGTGTACCCAGAGGTAAAAGTTTACATGAGCAGAGCACTGAGAAACCCCTACATCAAACAAGAGACCCTACGCTGGACAAGGAGAGTGCAGGAGACCCCACGTTTTCCAAATAACCAGTCTGACTGCCCAATAAACTGATTTATAATTACTTTTTCTAGGACTGCATTTTATAGATTGGAGGAGCACATAGCATTATCTGTTCCATGACAGTAATGTGGACATGTAGAAGATACAATTGTGCTCAAAAGTTTACATACCCTGGTAGAATTTTTGCTTTCTTGGCCTTTTTTCAAAGACTATGAATGATAACACCAAAACTTTTTCTCCACTCATGGTTAATGGTTGGGTGAATCCATTTATTGTCAAACTACTGTCTTTTCTCTTTTTAAATCAGAATGACAACCCAAAACTTCCAAATGACCCTGATCAAAAGTTCACATACCCTGGTGATTTTGGGCTGATAACATGCACAGTAGTTGACGCAAATGGGACTGAATGGCTACTAAAGGTAAAATCCTCACCTGTGACAAATGCCAGGAAAATTGTTCGGGATGCAAATACCCACAAATAACATCATCTGAAATACTGGACTCTCTGAAAACTACAGTGTGGCTGTTTCAAGATGCAAAATAAGGAGGCACTAGAAGAAAAATGGGCTGCATTGTCAAGTCTTCAGAAGAAAGACAAATGACAAAAGTTTACATACCCCATTTCTTATTACCGTGTACTGCCCCCTCTAACATCAATGACAGTCTTTTGTGGTAGTTGTGGATGAGGTTCTTTATTTTCTCAGATGGTAAAGCTGCCCACTCTTCTCGGCAAAAAGCCTCTAGTAATTGTAAATACCTGGGCTGTCTAGCATGAGCTGCGTGCTTGAGATCTCCACAGAGTGGCTCAATGATATTGACTGAGATGGCCACTCCAGAACCTTCACTTTGTTCTGCTGTAGCCAATGACAGGTCGACTTGGCCTTATGTTTTGGATCGTTGTCCACGTACGTCCCAAGCGCAGCTTCCATGGCTGTTGATTGCAAATTTGCCTCCATTATTTGCTGATAACATGCTGCATTCATCTTTCCTTCAACTTTGACCAAGCTCACACATCCCCAAAACATCAGCGATCCACCTCTGTGCTTTACAGTAGGAATGGCATTCCTTTCATCATAGGCCTTGTTGACTTCTCTCCAAATGTAACGTTTATGGTTGTGGCCAAAAAACTTCAATTTTGGGCTCATTTCTCCAAATTTTTTATTCCAGAAGTTTTGAGGCTAGTCTCTGTGCTGTTTTGCGCATTGTAGGGGAGATACTTTGTGGCATTTGCACAGTAATTGCTTTCTTCTGGCGACTTGATCATGCAGCCCATTTTTCGTCAAGTGCCTCCTTATTGTGCATCCTGAAACAGCCACACTGCTAGTTTTCAGAGGGTCCAGTATTTCAGATGATGTTATTTGTGGGTTTTTTCTTGCATCCCGAACAATTTTCCTGTCACAGGTGAGAATGTTACCTTTAGTAGCCATTCAAACCTTTGTGTGTCAACTTCTGTGCATGCTATCAGGCCAAAATCACCAGGGTATGTAAAGTTTTGATCAGGGTCATTTGGATGTTTTGGGTTGTCATTATGATTTATAAAGAGAAAACACAGTAGTTTGACAATAAATGGCTTCACCCAACCAATTACCATGAGTGGAGAAAAAGTTTTGGTGTTATCATTTATATTCTCTGAAAAAAAAAAAGGCAAAGAAAGCAAAAATTCTGCCGGGGTATGGAAACTTTTGAGCACGAGTGTACATGAATGAATATGGCAGCAATGCCATTCTGAATGATGGGCTCGCTGGAGTACACTAAATTCATTAAGAAGAGCATGCCCCTTAATTCTTCCCAGTGCTTTGTGACTCATCAGAAATTCTACTCCAGAGAGTTAAAAAAAAAAAAAAAAAAAAAAAAAAAAAAGGTAGCATTTCTGTCTTAATAAATTACGGCACTTATGTTAATGGGCGGGCTCAGCCGCGTCACGCCCTGGCTGCTCCCCAGCTTCGCCCATTTTGGGGAGCCGTTTTGAGCTGGCATGAAAATGCCAAAAATTGCACCATGGTTTCCCTACTCCACGTGGCGCAAAAGGTAAAGCTAGAAGACCCGAGATGTTGCCTTTCTAGCCTGACTGCTCCCAACTGCTACTATAGCGGTATGCATGTGCATTTCATCAAACTGATAAGGTTTTCATAGGCTTCCTAACACTGCAATCTTTGAACTTTTGTCCTGCAGAATGGGCAAATATGGTAGGACTAGTCCAGTTCAGTATCAGATTCCAGAACTAGTCCTGAATCAAATCTCCTAATCACACCTACTTGGGGGAGATTGACAACCTGCTTACAATACTTGCTATAGTAGCACCATTATGCAGATAGAAATATCTAGGGAGGCGCACTTAGAACATCCAAGACCTAGCCCAAGAGAGGAGCACATGTCGGGCCATTGCTCCACTCTGACAAGGCATTTCAGAGCTCCATTCCCAGTTGAAGTCCCAGCATCCTGACCACAACCGATCAGCAGGTTATCACTTATAAATAGGTGATAACTTGTGCAGATGGGAATTACTGAAATTAATTATAAAAATATTTTTATAAGAGATTAGTCTGAAGCATTTGCTGTATGATTTTTAAACATTTAATCTTGTAGAAATCCTTCAGCGAACAGGGGTTAATCTCTTGCTCACCAGCTCAATTTTAAATGGACAAATTAAAGCCACACCCTTTTAACAAAGGGGTGGGGCTTAGCAACCTTTTGTCCTAGGGCAGAGGGAGAGGCTTCTGCTGCAGCCAATTGTCTTACAGAGACAGAGAAGAAATTTCTTAATATATATCTCACAGTTTTAGCAGTGCAAAAAGATAAACACAGGACCAAAAACAAAGGGAGAAAAGCAGGAAAATAACTGTCCATTTTCTGTGTTTCAGGTTTCTTTATGATGGCCAGGCACAAGATTGTCACGGGCGAAACGTACGTTGGAGTCCCGGGGTTAACACATCTGGCAATATACTCTCTCTGCTCCTATAGAATATACCGTATATTCATGTGTTTATTTTTATGGTGATAGCTACACGATTAGGTTATTTATTTACCCACTTGGATTTACTATGTGATATTTACTCGTGTGTAGAATTCACCCACAATATTGTCTCCTTGTTATAAGAGGCAGGGCGAATAATATGGTTTTATATACCCACTTCACATACGTTTCTATGTGATTCCTCTACACTGGACTGTGTCCCCTCTACATGTTTTCTACTGTCTATTGTGGACAGTTTTTATCTTTGTTGTAATAATAAAATATGTTTTTTAATATTTCTTGGTGTCCATTCACACTTCTGGGTAGACTTAATTTTCAATTGCGTGCTTACAGGGATGACGGTCAACAGCTCTTAGTTTATATTTTTACCACCCTGCTTCTATTCTCCCAGCCCTCCCCGCCACTGCTTATCTCATTCCTTCCATGCCCTTTATTCAGGAAGATGGGAGTAAACTCATGAAAAAGTCTGATGTAACAAACCTGCAATTATTATTTAGCGCCACTATAGCCCTCGGCGCTTTACAGACATCATCACTGTCCCCGATGGGGCTCACAATCTAAATTCCCCATCAGTATGTCTTTGGAGTGTGGGAGGAAACCGGATTTACCATAAAAGCATAAGAACCATTTTTCTAAAATGTCTTCTATAGTACTATAACCCCTCGTGCCCCACAGACATGGACGCACAATCCTTGGTCGTACTAGATAAAGAATATGTAAACTGAAGTCTTCACCAAAATATACAATAAGGATTTAATGAGCTGTAGAAAATCCTTCCAAGATCTGCGATAATGAAAAGGATAAAGATGGTTTCTAACTTTTGGTGGCGATGGCACAGACCTAGAGAGAACACAGATCTGGCACAGAGGAGGCGGCGGTCCTCTCTGGAGCACGTTTGAGTTGTCTAAGAAGATAATGATTTAATGGCTGAAAACTAATGACTCTGCCAGAGGGCTTGGCGGGGGCCCCTCGTGTCAGACAATGTCATTTATCTCCTTACACTGCACGTGCACTGATCGGGGAATATGGGTGAAATGGAGAAGAATAGCATGTACACGTGTGCCTAGAAAAGAAAGAGACCTTAGGATGCGAAGTTTATTATCAAGCTAAGGAAGAGGGGGAGAAGTTTACACATCTCCATGTACCTGGAGTGCGGACATAATTACAGATTAATGCAGAAAAGCCTGGACGGAGAAGGGGGGGGGGTGGCGAAAAAAAAAAATGTTTTGATACTGCTGAGTCAGGACTCTCTTTGTTTGGATCCAACTCCGCTAACCTTCCCTCAACCTTCACCTCTGACAGCCATTTGCTACTTATCAAGTCTAATTTTCTTTCAGCTAAATCACTGAGTATAATAAGAGTAGTTTTAGCCGCACATTTAAAGTATTATATTACAATTAATTGTCACTTCGCAAAACAAATACGTCTTGTTCAAATTCCCGTGAATTCACAAAACAGAAGGAGAAGAATCTATGGCTTCATGTTGGGGACGCCTAATTTATGGGTGAACACATGTAGGGCAGCGGACAGCGAATATCGAGAGGTAGAATACACAAAGGCTGGGTAAAATAGGGGGAATCTAGAGCGGAATATTACTGACGGGGAAATATAAAGTGTAGAATCAATGTACTAACAGAAGCGCAAAAATAAACCAACACGTAATACACGCAGTAAGACTCGTCTTCATTGTATACCCCATTTCTTTTCTCTGTTTTTCACTTGTAAGTTCCAAACAAAAAGTAACAAAAAGAATAGAAACAACACAACTGAAAGGTGAATCTTAGCAATCACACCTGTATAGATAGGAGTGGAAATACACAGAATTCATAATCACACATTACAAATAGGAAGGAGGGCAATCACCGCACTTCCAATTCTTCGTAATATCTTTTGTGCCTTTATTTAGCAATCCGCTCGAAAATCCATTCTAAAATTCCATTCCACATGCGATACAGGCTGATGCGTTTCCAGAAGAGGTGGTGGTGAGGCGCCGCTCTTTTTTCTTTGTAATTTGTGTTGGTGGTCTACAATGGGACGGGTACTCGCAAGGTGTAAGCACGGCTAATCTTAGCACTTTAGTAGCGTTGGATGACAATCCCCTAGATCCCATGAAGAACTGCTCTACGGTTATAGACGTGTACAGAGAATAGGTGGCAAAGAAGGAAAGAGAGGTAGATAAGTTTGGTGCGAATGAACAGATGCATCTGAATATCCATAAGCAGGATTGCCCAGAATATTGATATGTGCATGCAGCTCTTTTAAAGACAAGTCCAGAAATATATTTACATAGCCAGTCCGTTCCTCTGTTGCTGAGAAATATGCCCTTGAATTAATTTACAAATGAGGGTAAAGAGCCATTTGTATATTTGAAGCCTCTGTCACTCCAGCTCTATTCCCCGCCTAGAGCCACGTACTCCTTTTTGGCTTCCAGCTGCTATGCTGTGTGACTTCAGGCAAAGGAGTCGTCAGTCAAGCAAGTGGAGGCGGTGATGGGTGGGGAAATAGAGCTGGAGTGACAGAGGCTTCAGACCTACAAATAGCTCTTTAGCCTAATTTGCATATCAATTCAAATGCTGATTTCTCAGTAACGGACTCGCCATATAAAGCTGTTGCCAGACTTGTCTTTGAAAGAGCTACATGCACTTATAAATAGACTGAGGGGGTGAACTCATCCAGCCTACTGCTCCCTATTATCAGCTATTTTCACCTAAGATGGAGCGTAATCATTCTTCAGTATAATTTCTGCCTCCATGACCACTTTATCTTGCATAATACCAGTTATGAAACATATGCAAACAAACATATTATGGATCTAGGTTATATAGTTCCACCATACAATTATCCAGTTATGGGCCCATTTTATACAGACACAAGTGTTTTTCGTAAATGTAACCATCAATAATAGTTTGATGCCGAGGCACTATACTGTAACATATGGAGCATGTAGTGCAGCCTGCATGTAATGTTAATGTACGCTTCGTCCCGTCGTGATAAACAAGGAGCACAAGAAAAACAACCTTAACTCCTTCCCAACAAGGCCAATTTCCAATGATGCGCTTACCAAGAGTCATAACTTTTTATTTTACCATCAAAATAGCCAAAAGAAAGGTTGTTTTGGGACTCTCTGATGAAGCGGTAGCGAAACGCGCGTTGGAACGGTGTGTGTGGGGCGCAGTGGAGTACCAGACTGGTTGGTATTTGATTCTCTTTCATTTATACTTTTGCACTTTACTTCATCAATCATCTTTGATTAATATCAGCATCATTTCATCATGTGCACATTATTTATCTTTATATGGGAATTTATTACCATTATGTGATTAGATAATTACTTATATAAATTCCTATTTATTTAGTAAAAGATTTATTACAATTTTTCACCTATCACATGGTGTTTTATTATTGATTTTTGCACACTTTCTATTTATTATGTGCATTAGTATACATTTATGTATGTTATTTATTTCATATGTTATATTTTTTATATAGAATATGAAATTGAGTCTTTGCGGATTTATCTGCCGTACCTTGCCCCTCACATCACACGTATATGAGATTTTGTTTTTATTCCAATCTTTTAATAAAAATGATTTTTTATATTATTCTTGTGTACATCATTTTTGGTATAGTTGTGTATAATCATATTTTATTATTAAAAAATCATATATTTTTTAATTTAGTAGTACTTGGAATATTTTTTTCAGGTTACTAATTGTTTTGGGACTAGTTGTATTTTTGAATGACAACACTCACTTTTACATATAATGTAACAAATGAATAAATAAGGGGAAAAAAAAACAAAACTTCCAGGTGCAAAATGGTGAAAAAAAAGTTCCACACTAGCTTTTTGGGTTTTGTTTTTACTTAGTTCATTATGCAGAAAAATTATCCGGAAACATGATTCTCCAGGTCAGTACGATTAGGGGAATACCAAACTTGATTCGATTTTTTTTTTTTATAAGTGGTGAAAATGCTCACCGACAGCCACCACAGGTGCACGGAACTCCGTCTCAATGAAGGGAGGTTGGGTTCCAGCTCCTTAAAAAGTTTCAAGCTTTACTTGTCCATTCTAAAATAACAATGGTGGATGCTCCTCTCTTGGTGCGTGAACAAGGGGAAATAAGCGACGCGTTTCGATCGTGATGACGAGCTTTGTCAAATATCGAAACGTGTTGCTTATTTCCCCTTGTTCACGCACCAAGAGGCGCATCTCTCTTTTTTTTTATTTTCCGAGAGCCACAACTTACTTTTTATATTATTTCTCTACATGTGGACCTGTGTGAGGACTTGTTTGTTACGTGCAGAGCCATAGTTTTTACTGGTATTAATTTAGAGTACATGAAAAATTTGCCTTAAAAAGAAATCAAAACATTTTGAGGGGGGGTTGGAAGGGACTCGAAAATAGTCATTTTGGATTTTTTTTAACTTCACTTTTATATATTTTTAAACCTTTAATATTTCGTTTTTCTTTCCACTATTTTACATGCACTCTTAGTTTAAGCTTTAACAAAGCACAGGAACTGCTAACGTGAATTTATGCACAAAATCACAACCGATCCGTGTTATTAATCCGATATGCTGCATCCCGTGTAAGCCTTGGCTCTCGTGTTTGTGGCTTACACCTGGATTCCCCTCCGGTTGGACGCACTGTCCAGCAGAGGGAGCAGAGCACTAAGAAAATCAGCATCTGTCTGATTTCTGCAGATCGCCACGCCACGGAATAGAATAGTGACAAAGCGTGTCCAAGTCATAATTGCTTACAAACCGGTTTATTCCGACTATTGCTCTCAACAGTATTGGCAAATGCAATCCTAGGGGGAAAAAAAAGTTAAATTTAAAAGATTTTTTTTTCACAGTAGGAGTAAAATGGGATTTCGGCACATAAATGAAGTCAGTAAAAAGTCTAGGCAGCAGTCACATTTTTTTTGCAAACTCCATTAACGCAAATGAAGAACGATTGGCGGAAAATGCAATGAAGTAGTCTCGTAGGATAAGATTTTATTATGTTGGACCATTTGTTTAGTGTTATACGATCTCTTAACTAAAAACCTGATTCAAGACATTAAACTAATAGGAAATAAATCTTCCCCCTCCCGGCTCCTTCCTAGGAGCCTCCTGCCTATGGAGAAGACTGTGCTGTCAATGCAGGCATCAGATGGCAGTGAGAACGGAGGCCTGGGGGACCGTGGAGGACGGATAGTGCAGCTCTTCTGTGTATATTACAATGAAAAAAACCCTCCTACTCCTGTCCAGAACAAGGGGAATATCCCGTAAGGGGAAGCTTTGATAGCCCGTGCTGGCCGGCTTACGTGAATATACAAATCTGGTGCCTATTTTGGATGTGACAGAGCGGTGGCAAGGTCACATCCTAAGGGAGAGTCCTAATTGTATCCACAACTTACTACGGATGAGGTCATCTGTTGCTGCACTGTTCTCCAGCCCAATCCCCAGCTGCTTCTTAACAAAGGTGGACCTGACCGTTGCTAAGCTGTTCACCCCACAGTCCCTGTCTCAAGCTGCCATGTGGCAAACAGCTTCAATAAAGGTGAAACAACAGCCGCCCCAGTGCCCAGCTTCCCCGCACGCTGGAGAGCCGCTTATGTGTCGCTCATCTATGTACTGGTCAGGTTACAAGTTACAAATATTATGTGACGGTGTATTATGCAGAAATCACGGTCATCGGCTCAGTTACTCAGGTTGGGCAGAGAGTGGACATTTTCTTATCAGGATGTAGGGCAATAAAAAGCCACCAGTTTCTGCCAACTTTTTTGACAGTAAAAACATTTAAAGAAAACTTATATAAACTATGGCCATTATTATTTAGGATGGTAAAAGGATTCACCCTCTTGAAATGTTGGACAGGAAATAATAAAGTTACAAGGTAGGGTGCTTTACCCATGAAAAGACCAGTGGGCAACGTCAATCTCCCGAGGAGTCATACATTACTGGCCTGATTACCCTCCAATAGAGAGGCACACATCATCCAACTCCAGAAGGCTCCTGCGCATGCGCAGTGCGAGGTGGAGCTGGGTCCTTGTATCACTGCACATGCGCTGCTGGAGCAAGCTAGTAATTAAGTATTCCTGACTGTGGAGGTTACTGAATCCATGAGCACCTTCTGCAAGGGACATTTCACAAAGTGACATTAGGGGAACCTGCAAACAACGAAACAGGGAAGGAAAGAAAGCGCAATTGAGTCTTAACTAGTGATGAGCGAGCGTGCTCGTTGCTCGAGATTTCTGAGCATGTTCAGGTGGTCTCCGGGTATTTTGGGCGTGCTGGTAGATTATGTTTGTATCTCCGCAGCTGCATGATTTGCGGCTGCTAGACAGCCTGAATACATGTGGCTATTCCCTAACAAACAGGCAATCCATGCATGTGTTCAGGTTGTCTAACAGCCACAAATCAGGCAGCTGCAGAGACAAACATAATCTATGAGCACGCCCAAGATACTCAGAGAACACCCAAGTATGCTCGGAAATCTCAAGTAATGAGCACACTCGCTTATCACTAGTCTTAACCAGTAAAAAAAAAAAAAAAAAAAAAAAAAGGAGGTGGCATGGAAGGGAAACCACGTGGCATGGAAGGGAAACCACTCACCTTGTATGGTTGCTGCACAGCAACATGTAACTGGCATGAAATATATATCAGCTGCTGCAAAGACATCGGTCACTGGAAGGATCAAACAGTGCAAAAACGATCGGGAAGGAGATGTCACTCATGCGCTGCTGCTGATGAATCCACAATGGTTTCCAACGGATAAAGGTTTCTGTCCTGATGAAGAGGTCTTGTACGACCTTGAGACGCGTTGACCTTGTAAACCTGTACAATAAATTTTCATCCTTTGGAAACCATTGTGGATTCATCAGCAGGAGCACATGAGTGACATCTCCTTCCCGATCGTTTTCCCATTAGGGGAACCAGTCAGTGGATCTATGTTGCCCAAAACATGGGCAGCAAGAATCAGAGGTCAGCTCCTACATTTTAAAGATCTACTTTTTTTTGCTTTGAAATGCTGGAGTGTTACAGTTGAAAGCGCAGCCAGAGAGGAGGTGACCAGTCCAAGAGGCAGGACCCTGCCAGCTTCACCCTGCCCACTAGTCCAGGCTGACACTTCTCGCTCTAGACACACATAGGGAGAGACCTGTCAGTCAAGCTGAGCAGTCATGAAATCACTTCATTTCCAGCTGTGCTTTCAAGAATGTTCTTTTTTTTTTTTTAATGCCACAGAGATTAACCTTTCCACAACCACATCACATCACACTACATCATGTGGTCTAGACGGGTGTATGGAGCAGTCTCAGAAGCAGAGCTCCCACCACACCCGGCCCATGAGGACTGTGTTGCAATTTAAATGCTGCAGGAAAACACTGACCGCAGCACTCAGATGACGGTATTGTCAGTTTGTGAATGCACGGGCTCCCATCGCATCCAGAACGGTGGGGGACACGTAGTGGAGGAACAGCAGTCATTCAGATAGGGGAGTGTGTGTGCTTTTGTATCTTAAGACGACCACGGGTCCCATTTATAAAATAAAATATAGCAGTGGACAAACTCTTTAAGGAATTACTATTGAATATCAGCAAGGACTCAGACGCCTCTTTAATTTCTCTGTTTACAAACAAGCAATTTGGGTAAAAATACTGATGAAGCCTTCCCAGCAATGTATTTTCTATTGGAATGGGCAGAGTGGCTGTTGTAACATGCCCGCCCAGCGTACCTCCAAGTTGCCGATTGTGCCCAGAAGGCACGACATAAGTCAAGTGCAAGTTCCCTTTTCTATATGACTTCATACATGATAATTATTGGTTGAACAGATATTGTGCATGTGTTTATGTATTACACGGCGGATATATATTACTGTAAAGGTTACTCTGCACATTTACTGCTTTTATATACATAACTTACCTTTCCTCTTCATTGTTCTGTAAGTCTCAGTATTTATTAGTGGAAACTGCATTTACTTGTAAGTCGTAGATTTTGACATTTCTGTCGTTCTTCCAGTAGGCAGGTTCATGCGACTAGATCCAATTCACA
Source organism: Dendrobates tinctorius (assembly GCF_039654945.1). NCBI lineage: Eukaryota > Metazoa > Chordata > Amphibia > Anura > Dendrobatidae > Dendrobates > Dendrobates tinctorius. The sequence continues at coordinate 56,472,630 of NW_027361728.1, read as the reverse complement.
GACCCAGGCCTCCCCCAAGCTGCGTCCTGAAGGCGCTATGGCAGGGGTTTACTGAATCCTAAAATACTGTAATCATGGGGAGGCTGATAATATTATTAGCATCTCTCTAATCAGAGACAATGATATCACTGGGAGCCACAATAATCAGAAACGCACAATCGAGAACCCCCCGGAGGCCAGCTGCTTGGACAAGAACAAGAAGGAAACACAATAGCTCGAGTCCCCTTTACCCTTGGGTGCTGGCTGCAGCTGCAACCCCTGCTTCTACTCCATGAGGTCTAGTTAATATACTGTGGACAGTCACCCCTCCCAGAATACATGCTAAACAGTGCTTGGAAAAGAAAAGCTCATTTCTTTAAGGATCTTTTTTTAACAACTTATTTTCTCTGCGGTTCCCAAATCCACCCTGAAGACGCCAAATTGTTCTACGAGGGTTAGTGTAACACCGATAACTCCGGAATCAGGATAAAATCAAAATAATTCTCCTGTTCAGGAGTCCTCAAGAAATTGCAACCTTTTAGCCATTCTATGTATTTAAGAATTAAGATCCATCCTTACCCCAGTTTTATCACACAGGCGCAGAGTCTGGAAAGAGCCCACAGCAAACAATTCTCCATCGGGCGCCCAGGAAACAGACGTTATGGGATATTCATGAGAGGGTGAGCTGTATAGGGCTCGTCCGTAGCTGTCCCAGACCTTCAAGAGGAAAAACAGAGACTAAGGTTTGGCATATGCAGACAATATCACAAACGCGCGCCATAGACACGGGCGTGCCTACAACATTATGCAGGAAAACACACACCTTAACCGAGAATTCATGGGTTTTCAATGGGGAGAGGAAACTGCTGCCAGATACCCCAACAGCAATTTAATGCCATTGAAAACAAAGGATTTATTGGGAGAGGGCAGAGACACCCCACTTCACGTTTTCAGATAATGTGCATAGAGGCCTTGATAGATCAACTACTATTAATGGAAAAAAAAGAAGCGCACAGTTTGCTGGATGAAATGAATCCTCTTGTATAAAACCATAAATAATCCCACATCAGTCGCATCCTTTAAAGACTTTTGGACTAAATGGATTTTAAAAGAAGTTTTCTCAGAATGGAGATCACCAAGCTACAGGGTCCGAGCCCTCTGTGACGGCAGTGAGAAGTGGTCTGAACAGGGCGGTAGTCACACGTATCAGTGCCGCTAATGGCAACATCCATTAAGCTGATAAATGGCCAAAACTCTGTACTCTGCCATTATCACAGGCACTGCACAGAACAGAAATAAAAAAAGGGTTAGGGTGTGTTTTCACGTGGCGCAATACATCAGGATTTGCTGCGGGTTGGACGCTGTGTACAGCCGCAGCGTTCAATCCGCAGCATCCAGATGTTACAGCATAGTGGAGGGGACTTTATGAAATCCCGTCTCCACTATGCGTACAAAGACGCGGGGTGACACACCCAAGAAACCAGACATGCGGTGCGTCTTTATAGACGGCAGTATGTCTATTTATCTTGTGCAAGATAAAGAGCCCAGTCTATAGATAGGATGTGGTGATTCCGCATGTGTTCAATTAACACATGGGTTATCACCGCATGTAAAAAAGGGGGCAGCACTTTGGGAGGAGCGGGCTTTCCGCTGTGTCCAAAGCGCTGTTACTACGCAGCGTGGAAACATACCCTTATTCTCATTTTCATAATTACATATGGTTGGATAGCGTTCAAAAATACAAGCAATTTTGCAATTTACTGCTTATTAAAATTTTCAACTTTTCTTAAGATAGTAAGGCTATGTTCACAGGGCGTTTTTGTAGCATTTTTTATAACCCGCTTTTTACAGTACCAGCAAAAGCTATGAGATTTCAGAAATCCCATGCACACTCCTTTATTTTTTTCTCCTGCCTGAACTTAACACCTCCGAGCCTGTTTTCACCTTCCTGACCAGGCCAAATGTTATAATTCTGACCAGTGTCACCTAATGTGGTTATAGCTCTGGAACGCTTCAACGGACCCCGCTTATTCTGTGGGGGTTTTTTCGTGACATAATTTACTTCATGATAGTAGTAACATTTCTTTGATATAACCTGCCTTTATTTATGGGAAAAAAAAAAAAAGGAAACTTGCTGAAAATTTTGCAATTGTCAAACTTTTACATTTTTATGCCCTTAACCCCTTTACCCCCAAGGGTGGTTTGCACATTAATGACCAGGCCAATTTTCTAACTGACCACTGTCCCTTTATGAGGTAATAACTCTGGAACGTTTCCATGGATCCCGGTGACTCTGATACTGTTTTCTCGTGACATATTGTAATTCATGATGGTGGTAAAACTTCTTCAGTATGACTTGTGTTTATTTTGTGGAAAAAACAAACAAAAACTAAACTAGATTTGGAAAATTTTTTGCAATTTTCCAACTTTGAATTTTCATGCCCTTAAAATCACAGAGATATGTCACACAAAATAGGTAGTAAATTACATTTCCCACATGTCTACTTTACATCAGCACAATTTTTGAAATAGTCATATTTTTTGTTAGGAAGTTAGAAGGGTAAAAGTTGACCAGCGATTTCTCATTTTTACAACACCATTTTCTTAAGGACCACATCACATTTGAAGTCACTTTGAGGGGTCTATATGATAGAAGAAACCCAAAAGTGACACCATTGTAAAAACTGCACCCCTCAAGGTGCTCAAAACCACATTCAAGAAGTTTATTAACGCTTCAGGTGCTTCACAGGAATTTTTGTAATGTGGAAGGAAAAACATGAACATTTAGCTTTTTGTCACAAAATTTTTACTTTAGACCCATTTCTTTTATTTTCACAAGGGTAACAGTAAAACATGGACCCCCAAATCTGTTGTGCAATTTCTCCTGGGCATGCAGATACCCCATATGGGAAAAACAACTGTTTGGGCGCACTGCAGGGCTTGGAAAGGAAGGAGCACCATTTGACTTTTTGAATGCAAGCATTGCTGGAATAATTAGCAGATGCCATGTCGCGTTTGGAGAGCCGCTGACTTGCCTAAACAGTGGAAACCATTTTAGAGACTAGACCCTCAGGGAACTTATCTAGATGGGTGGTAAGCAAGTTGGAGCTGCCATTTCATTTCTCTTTGTTGGACATAAAACTTTTTTATTTTCCGCTGACTGAGCTGTATGGCGGCTTGCTTTTTGTGAAACAAGATGATGTTTTCAGGGGTACCATTTTTATTTACATTCGTCTTTTGGTCGCGTTTGCTTGGTGGTATGATGATAAAGCATCTTGTTTGGAGGGGTTTTCACTGAAGGGGTTAACCGGTCGGAGTTTTATAGGTCGGGTCTTTCTGGATGCAGCGATACCAAATTTGTGTACTATTTGCTTTGTTTGTTTTTTTTCATAAAATTATTTAGTTATTGGTACAATATATATATATTTTCTCTTATTATTTTGCAATTTGTTCAAAAATATTTTCACAACTTTTTTTTTTTTTTACTTGGTCACACGATGAGACTTTCACTTTCTGAAGTCTGATCACTGTTAAAAAGCATTGCAATGCTTTATAGCTTGTCAGCCCTGCGACGCAAGTAAGCTATAGCATGCACTGCGCATGATCTAACTATCTTTCTAGTGCCTGGTGACCCGAAAGTTGTCATGATGACGTTGGGTCCCCATGGCAATGATCAGGCCTCCGCGATGACATCAAGGGGGCGCCAATCCAAGAGCAGACCACTTTTTACAATTCTGACCATTGTCACTTTATAAAGTAATAACTCTGGAACGCTTCCATGGATCCTGCTGATTCTGAGACTGTTTTCTCGTGACATATTGTACTTCATGATAGCGGTAAAATTTCTTCGGTATGACTTGTGTTTATTTGTGGAAAAAAAAAACAAACAAAATTTGGAGAAAATTTTCGCAATTTTCAAACTTTTAATTTTTACGCCCTTAAATCAGAGCATCATATCACACAAAATAGTTAATAAATAACTAGCACAATTTTGGAACCAATTTTTATTGTTACAAGGGTTTTGTTATAAGGCTGGAGTCACACTAACCTGCGCAAAATACGGTCAGTATTTTACATGCGTAATACGGATGACAGACCCCTAAACAGTGCTCCGTATGTCATCCGTAATCAAGGTGTGGTCGCGTATTTTGCGCATGTCAGCATCCGTATGTAATCCGTATGGCATCCGTATGGTGAGATTTTCTCGCAGGCTTGCAAAATGGACATATAATGGAGTCCTATGACAGTTTTAATAAAGAAATGAAAGAATAGATATAGACACATAGAATGCATATATATATATATATATATATATATATATATATATATATATATATATATATACACATACATACATACACTCACTGGCCACTTTATTAGGTACACCTGTCCAACTGTGTGTTAAGACTTAATTTCTAATCAGCCAATCACATGGCGGCAACTCAGTGCATTTAGGCATGTAGACATGGTCAAGACAATCTCCTGCAGTTCAAACCGAGCATCAGTATGGGGAAGAAAGGTGATTTGAGTGCCTTTGAACGTGGCATGATTGTTGGTGCCAGAAGGGCTGGTCTGAGTATTTCAGAAACTGCTGATCTACTGGGATTTTCACGCACAACCATCTCTAGGGTTTACAGAGAATGGTCCGAAAAAGAAAAAAAATCCAGTGAGCGGCAGTTCTGTGGCCGGAAATGCCTTGTTGATGCCAGAGGTCAGAGGAGAATGGGCATACTGGTTCGAGCTGATAGAAAGGCAATAGTGACTCAAATTGCCACCCGTTACAACCAAGGTAGGCAGAAGAGCATCTCTGAACGCACAGTGCGTCGAACTTTGAGGCAGATGGGCTACAGCAGCAGAAGACCACACTGGGTACCACTCCTCTCAGCTAAGAACAGGCATCTGATGGCTACTTTCAGCAGGATAATGCGCCATGTCATAAAGCTCGAATCATCTCAGATTGGTTTCTTGAACATGACAATGAGTTTACTGTACTCAAATGGCCTCCTCAGTCACCAGATCTCAATCCAATAGAGCATCTTTGGGATGTGGTGGAACGGGAGATTCGCATCAGGGATGTGCAGCCGACAAATCTGCGCCAACTGTGTGATGCCATCATGTCAATATGGTCCAAAATCTCTGAGGAATGCTTCCAGCACCTTGTTGAATCTCTGCCACGAAGAATTGAGGCAGTTCTGAAGGCAAAAGGGGGTCCAACCCGTTACTAGCATGGTGTACCTAATAAAGTGGCCAGTGAGTGTATATATATATATATATATTCATTCTATGTGTCTATATCTATTCTTTCATTTCTTTATTAAACCTGTCAGTGTGAGTTTACTGTATAGCGCACTGAATTGCCAGCTTTGCTAAAAGACACCTGGTGCGTATTTCTCGCAAGTCACATGTGTGGTCCGTGTGTAATCCGTATTTTTTGCGCACCCATAGACTTGCATTGGCGTATTACGGGCGTAGTACGCTGTCAATCGCAGCATGCTGCGAGTGGCACGGAGCGTAGGATACTGAGGAGAAATATACGGCTGGTGCGAGTGACCCCATAGAAAATCATTGGTACGTGTCTAATGCGTGCTTTTTGCGCCTCTCACTCTCCCGTATTCCTCGCCAGTGTGACCCCGGCCTAAGGGTTAAAAGCGGACCAGCGATTTTTCATTTTTTTCAACAAATTTTACAAAACCCTTTTTTTTTTTTTTTTTTTAGGGACCACCTCACATTTGAAGTGACTTTGAGGGGTCTATATGAAAGAAAATACCCCAAAGTGATACCACTTTATTAACCCTTCACGTGCTTCACAGGAATTTTTGGAATGTGGAAGAAAAAATAAACATTTACTTTTCTTTCACAAAAATTTTCCTTTAGACCTAATTTTTTTTTACTTTTGCAAGGGTGACAGGAGAAAATAAACAGGAGAAAATGGACTAAACATTTAATTTTTCAATTTCTCCTGAGCATACCGATACCCCATACTCGGGGGAAATCTGTTTGTGCACACGACAGGGCTCGGAAGAGAAAAAGTGCCATTTGACTTTTTGAATGTAAAATATGCTGGAAAAATTAGCGGCTGCCATGTCATATTTGGAGAGCCCCTGATGTGCTTAAACAGTAGAAACCCCCCACAAGTGACACCATTTTGGAAACTAGACCCCTTAGAGACGTTATCTAGATGTGTATTGGGCACTTTGAACCCCCAGGTGCTTCACAGAAGTTTATAACGTTAAGCTGTGAAAGAAAAAAAAAGAAAAAAAAAAATTTTTAAATTACAAATTTTGTATTTTCACAAGGGCAAAAGGAGAAAATGGACCCCAAAGTTTGGGACGCAATTTCTCCTGAGTTTACCGATACCCCATATGTGGTTGAAAACTACTTCTGAGGCACAGTGCAAAGCTCAGAAGGGAAGTAGCGCCATATTACGCGGTGCAGATTTTGCTGCACTTGTTTGAGGGTGCCATGTCACATTGGCAGAGCCCCTGAGGTGACAGAATAGCAGAACCCCCCATAAGTGACCCCATTTTACCAATTAAACCTCTCAATGAATTAATCTAGGGGTGCAGTGATTATATTGACACCACAGGTGTGCAAACTTTTCTATCATTGGGCAGTGAAGAAAAAATAATTTACATTTTTACCACTAAGATTGTGTGTTAGCCCCCAGTTTTACATTTTCACACTGGGAAATGGGTAAAAATGGCACCAAAATTTGTTCCAGAATTTCTGCTGAATGTAGAAATACCCCATATGTGGCTGTACAGTACAGTACTACTTTGCCATACGGAGAGACTCAGAAGGGACAGAGCACTATTTGCCTCCTTAAGCACAGACTTTCCTAGACTAGTTTGTGGATTACATATAAAGAGCCCCAAAGTGTAAGAAAAGCCGAATCCCCCCTCAAGTGACCCCATTTTGGAAATTATAACCCTTTGGCAATTTATCTACAGATGTAGTAACGAATTTGACTCCATCGGTGTTTTCCAGAAACAGGCAGCAGTGGATGTTGCTGAGTGAAAATTGCAAACTGCCGTTGTAGTGACCGTACATTATGCCCAGCTCATGCTTCTGGAGACCCGCACCTGTAAGGCAGAAATGCCAAACATGTGGGCGCTAAATGTGGTTTAAGTAGACTGGGGCTCAGAAGGGAGAAGGAATTTGGATTTGGGAGCGGAGAATTTGCTGAATTTGTTTTGGCGGGTGAGGAATCATAGCGCTTTTCCAGAGCCTGTGTACTACCAGTAACGTGGAAGCCTCCTATATTTCCATTAACAGTTGACAGATAAGAGTGGGGACTTGTTTTTTTGTGGATTGAGTGGAAGCTTTTATTGGGAACATTTTACATAACGTTTGGGATTACAGTTATCCAGCGCTCTACGCTGAGCACTTACGGGTTTCCATCTAAATCTCTAAGTTACGTGACTCCGATGAAACCCCCGAGGGATCCATCTATAATAATAAATGCCCTAACCAGCTTCCGGTTGTAACAACTTCCGTCCAGTTGTAACCGGTGACGTCACCACACACACGCACATGTTAACCCTCAACACACCACACCGCCTCAACACACACTCCTCTCACCTCCACTCATGTCCACTCACTCTTTCACTCCACATACGTTCCTTTCTCTCACTCTGTTTCTCATACTCACACCGTCATCGTCGCTGCCCCGATCCAGGATCCAGACGTTCTCCAGGCCGCCATGTTCTTGCGGGACGCCATCTTGGATTTCGTGAAATCCCGCGATATTCAAGATTGCGTCGCCGCAACAACATGTCGCTGGCGTGGACGACATCGGGATCCAAAAAGATGGCGTCGGCGAAATCTCGCGAGATTTCGCCGACGCCACCTTGCATTCGTGAAATTGCGTCATTTACCTCACGCCGACTTGCTGTGCGAACGCTTGGCAATGCCTGTACCACCATAACTACTGCTGCCTTGGTCCTATGCCTGTTTACTGCCGGTGTCTAATTACTGGACCAATTTGCCTGTACTGCCATAACTATTGCTACCTTGCTACTCTGCCGGTGTCTAATTACAGGGCTAATTTGCCTCTACCGCCATAACTACTGCTGCCTTGCTCCTCTGCCGGTGTCTAATTACAGGACCAATTTGCCTATACCGCCATAACTACTGCCTTTGTCCTCTGCCGGTGTCTAATTACAGGGCCAATTTGCCTATACTGCCATAACTACTGCTGCCTTTGTCCTCTGCCAGTGTCTAATTACAGGGCCAATTTGCCTCTATCGCCATAACTACTGCTGCTTTGGTCATCTGCCTGTTTACTGCCGGTGTCTAATTACAGGGCCAATTTGCTTCTACCGCCATAACTACTGCTGCCTTGCTCCTCTGCCGGTGTCTAATTACAGGGCTAATTTGCCTCTTCCGCCATAACTACTGCTGCCTTGCTCCTCTGCCGGTGTCTAATTACAGGGCTAATTTGCCTCTACCGCCATAACTACTGCTGCATTGCTCCTCTGCCGGTGTCTAATTACAGGGCCAATTTGCCTATACCGCCATAACTACTGCTGCCTTGCTCCTCTGCCGGTGTCTAATTACAGGGCTAATTTGCCTCTACCGCCATAACTACTGCTGCCTTGCTCCTCTGCCGGTGTCTAATTACAGGGCCAATTTGCCTCTACCGCCATAACTACTGCTGCCTTGCTCCTCTGCCGGTGTCTAATTACAGGGCCAATTTGCCTCTACTGCCATAAGTACTGCTGCCTTGCTCCTCTGACTGTTCACTGCCTGTGTCTAATTACAGGGCCAATTTGCCTCTACCGCCATAATAATAATAATAATAATAATAATAATAATAAATTTTATTTTTATAGCGCCGACATATTCCGCAGCACTTTACATTTCAGAGGGGATTTGTACAGACAATAGACATTACAGCATAACAATAACAATAATCACATACAGTAGATTATAACAAATAACAAGAGGAGTGAGGGCCCTGCTTGCAAGCTTACAGTCTATGAGGAAAGAGGTAGACACGAAAGGTGGGTGGTAACAGTTGCTCTGATTGTATGGACCAGCCATAATGTTAAGTGTGTAACAGTACAGACACAGAGGGCTAATGGATGCATAAAGCATGTGGGAACATGATGCTGGGAACCTGGTTATGGTAAAACTTTTGGCTCTGCCACACAGGGATAGGTTAGGTTAATGTGTTGAGGCGATAGGCCAGTCTGAATAAATGCATTTTCAGGACACGCTTAAAATTGTGGGGATTGGGGACTAATCGTATTGACCTGGGAAGTGCATTCCAAAGAATTGGCGCGGCACGTGTAAAGTCTTGGAGACGGGAGTGGGAGGTTCTGACTATTGAGGATACTAACCTCAGGTCATAAGCAGAACGGAGGGCGCGGGTAGGGTGGTATACTGAAACAAGGGAGGAGATGTAGGGTGGTGCTGAGCCATGGAGGGCTTTGTGGGTGAGGGTAATAAGTTTATACTGAATTCTGGAGTGGATGGGTAGCCAGTGTAATGACTGGCACAAGGTAGAGGCATCGGTGTAACGATTGGTGAGGAATATGATCCTGGCTGCAGCATTCAAGACAGATTGGAGAGGGGAGAGTTTGGTAAGAGGGAGACCGATTAGAAGAGAGTTACAATAGTCGAGACGAGAATGAATAAGAGAAACAGTAAGAGTTTTTGCAGAGTCAAAAGTAAGAAAAGGTCGAATTCTAGAAATGTTTTTGAGGTGCAGATGACAAGAGCGAGCCAGTGATCGAATGTGGGGGGCAAAGGAAAGCTCGGAATCAAGTATGACCCCCAAGACAGCGGGCATGTTGCTGGGGAGTAATAGTGGAACCACACACAGAAATAGCAATGTCGGGTATAGGTGCATTAGTAGCGGGAGGAAACACCAGGAGTTCAGTCTTTGACAGGTTCAGTTTCAGATATAGTGAGGACATGATATTAGACACAGCGTTTAGACAATCGCCAGTGTTTTCTAGAAAGGCTGGCATGATATCAGGAGAAGAAGCGTATAATTGGGTGTCATCAGCATAGAGATGGTACTGGAAACCAAATCTACTGATTGTTTGACCAATAGGGGCAGTGTACAAGGAGAAGAGGAGGGGGCCTAGAACCGATCCTTGAGGAACCCCAACAGTAAGGGGAAGGTGAGAGGAGGAGGAACCGGCAAAAGAAACAGTAAAGGAGCGGTCGGAGAGATAGGAGGAGAACCAGGAGAGAACGGTGTCCTTGAGGCCAATGGAATGGAGCATAGTGAGGAGAAGCTGATGATCCATAGTGTCGAATGCTGCAGAGAGATCCAAGAGAATTAGCATGGAGTAATGACCATTTGATTTAGCTGTTAGCAGATCATTAGAGACTTCAGTGAGGGCAGTTTCAGTGGAGTGTAAAGAGCGGAAACCGGATTGGAGAGGGTCGAGAAGAGAGTTTTCTGAGAGATAGCGGATAAGACGGGAGTGGACCAGGCGTTCCAGGAGTTTAGAGATGAAGGGAAGATTAGAGACAGGTCTATAGTTAGCGGCACAGTTTTGGTCGAGGGATGGTTTTTTAAGTAGTGGATGTATGATGGCATGCTTAAATGAGGAGGGAAAAATACCAGTAGAGAGAGAGGTTAAATATTTTAGTTAGGTGAGGGGTGACAGCAGGGGAAAGGGACTGGAGGAGATGTGACGGAAATGTGTCACTGGTGCAAGTAGTTGGGCGAGAAGATGCAAGGAGCCTGCTTACTTCTTCTTCTGTGACTGGTTCAAAATCAGAGAGTGAGTTAGATGCAGTGGGGGAGGGAGGACGGTGCATGGTATGAGGGGATTTGGAGATAATTTCCTGTCGGATCTGGTCAATTTTTTCTTTGAAGTAATTGGCCAGATCGTCAGCTCGGAGCTCCGTGGTTGGGGCCTGTACTCTTGGATTGAGTAGAGAATGAAAAGTGTCAAAGAGACGTTTCGGGTTATTTGACAGTGAGGTGATGAGGGTGTTGAAATAGGTTTGTTTGGAGAGGTGAAGGGCAGTGTTGTATGTTCTAAGCATAAACTTAAAATGGATGAAATCTTCGTGTAGATTGGATTTTCTCCACAGACGTTCGGCGCACCTGGAGCACCGCTGCAGGAAACGCGTTTGCACCGTGTGCCAGGGTTGTCGCCGTCTGTGTTGTGGTGTTCTATTTATAGGGGGTGCAAATTCATCCAGGGCAGTTTGAAGTGTTTCATTGTAATGCTTCAATGCAGAATCAGGACATGAGAGGGAGGAGATAGGGGCCAATGAAGACTGCAAGTTCTTCATAAGTTTCTGGGTGTTAATGGCCTGTATGTTTTCTATAAGTCTGGACAGTGGGGGTGACCTGAGCAGCCTGGCAGTTCTTTATAGAGAATGAAAGAAGATTGTGGTCAGAGAGCGGGAGAGGGGAGTTTGCAAAATCATCCACTGCACAAAGCCGAGAGAAGACCAAGTCGAGGGAGGTTCCGTCTTCATGCGTTGGAGAATTAGTGAGCTGCGAAAGGCCAAATGAGGAGGTTAGAGATAAAAGGTGAGTAGCAGATGGGGAGAGGGGAAGAGCAATGGGGATGTTGAAATCTCCCATGATGAGGGTAGGGATGTCACAGGAGAGAAAATGTGGAAGCCAAGTGGCAACACCACCGCCACTCGCATGGAGAAGGGGGTGTAGAGTCTGACGGCATGGACCTCAAAAGAAGGGAAGACAAGTGAGGGTACTTGAGGGATAACCTGAAAGGTACATTTTGGTGATAGGAGCAGACCAACGCCTCCACCAGCTCTATTGTCTGATCTTGGGGTATGAGAGAAGTGTAGCCCCCCATATGAAAGAGCAGCAGCAGCGGTAGTATCTGACTGCTGGATCCAGGTTTCAGTAAGAGCCAGGAGGTTAAGAGAATTAGAAAGGAAGAAGTCATGAATGAAGGAGAGTTTGTTACACACTGAGCGAGAATTCCAAAGTGCACAATTAAGAGAGATAGATGGCATGCAGGGAATATTAATAAGATTAGAGGGGTTTCTGAGTGTAGCAGTGGGGGGGTTTGACTTTCTATAACATGGGGTACCAGGGTTGGGAGCAATGTCTCCTGCGATTAGGAGAAAGAGGATAGAAAGAGTGAGCAGATGGTTAAGTGATTTGTGAGAGCGTCTCTGGTGTTGAATGGTGGGACTGCCTGGATCTGTGCAATTTAACAATGTGAAAAGAGCGTGAGTGCTATACATAGGAGAGGAAAGGAGTGAGGGGCCAATATGGATGGAGTGTGGAGAATTAATGCCAGGGCGGTGGATGTGTGTGAATGCAGCGGCCAGGATATAAATTACACAAATGCATATGGTATATATTTGTTGTACTCCAATTGTACCGGGAGTAGATGTATATAAATGTCTTACCTGTCTCCTGCCCTGTCTAACTGCCATGTTATAACTGCCAGAAGTACTTTGATACATGTACTTAGATTACATGTGCATAAATGCCACCCCTGCATAAATGCTCCCCCTAGCTATGTCCGAATATATAGGAGATTAAGGCTAAGTTTTTTTTGTTTTTTTTTGGCTCTCTCTTCTCGTTAATCAATCACACTAAATTGAGACACCAGGACCCAATAAAATGTTGTGGTCAAATAAACACATGTCCAGCACTACATGGATCATAAAGCACTTTGAAAAGTTTCTTGACCTCACAACATAAGGGGACAAGCAGAGTAAGTTGAAAAAAACTATATACCAGATATAAGTTTGCAGAGTTGAAAACACATAGATAGCATTCAGGATTAACTGCTTGCTGACATTGAATGGAGACACAGGAGTGGATTCAGAGCAGAGATTGGAAAAGCTGGTTACCAGATATAAGTTTGCAGAGTTGAAAACACATAGATAGCATTCAGGATTAACTGCTTGCTGACATTGAATGGAGACACAGGAGTGGATTCAGAGCGAGATTGGAAAAGCTGGTTACCAGATATAAGTTTGCAGAGTTGAAATAACTACTGCTGCCTTGCTCCTCTGCCGGTGTCTAATTACAGGGCCAATTTGCCTCTACCGCCATAACTACTGCTGCCTTGCTCCTCTGCCGGTGTCTAACTACAGGGCCAATTTGCCACTACCACTTCATAACTACTGCTGGGCAATTACAGGGTCAATTAGCATCTGTTTACTCTACAATACTCCAGGACGCCTTCTTCACTGCCAGATAACTGCCAAATAGACTCCTTTACATGTGCCAACATGAGTCATAACAAAAAGTATGCCAATGGCAGTGAAAGGAAAGCAACTTTAGCACTACGACAAAAACAACGCCGTGCTAATGAGACTCCTGAGGAAAAACACCATCGCCTTGAGAAGATTAAGGCTTATAAACGCCGTCGCCTCACACACGAATCCCCTAACTCTAAATCCATAAGATTGGCTGAAGAAGCCTCTGCACGCCGTCACCGCCGACAACAGACGGCCTCTTCCTCATCATTATTATTAGACTCACAACAGGATGCTTCCACATCAGCATGTGGAACAATTTACTGCTACACTTCATCCCATATGCCGTTCACTGACATAACTAATCAGCAATCTGTTTCTGCCCTATCAATACCACCATTCAATACCGATGCACAGTATGCCAATGCCAGTGAAAGGAAAGCAGCTTTAGCACTACGACAAAAACAACGCCGTGCTAATGAGACTCCTGAGGAAAAACAGCAGCGACTTGACAAGATTAAGGCTTATAAACGCCGTCGTCTCACACACGAATTCCCTAACTCTAAATCTATTACATTGGCTGAAGAAGCCTCTACACGCCATCACCGCCAACAACAGACGGCTTCTTCCTCATCATTATTAGTAGACTCACAACAGGATGCTTCCACATCAGCATGTGGAACAAGTTACTACCACACTTCATCCTATATGCCGTCCACTGACATAACTAATCAGCAATCTGTTTCTGCCCTATCAATACCACCATTAGTCAATACCAACGCACAGTTTCTTCACATACAAGCTGCAGTTAGCCCACAGAAAGTGCAACCAAGACAAATATACGTTGGTCTCAAAACTAGGCGCACCCCATCGGTTGGACATGCACTTCTACTACAACCTCACATTTTCACTAATGATGAAAATAGTATTACCGAACACAGCTGTGGTGACATGACCCATGTATGTGAGCATTGCGAAGCTTTGCATTTTGTAGCAGAGATACCTTCTGATAACAACTTTACGCTCTGCTGTCAGAAGGGTAAAGTCCATGTACCCATACTACAATATCCTGATGTCTTTACACGTTTGCTGAAAGGGCAAAGTGAATTTAGCAAAAATTTCATGGATAATATTCGAAGTATTAACAGTTCCTTTGCTTTTGCCTCCATGGGTGCAAATATTTCACCACCTCCTGGATATGGCCCATACTGTTTCCGCATACATGGCCAGATCTATCATAGAACTGAAATACTACATCCCTCAGATGACCAGCAACGCGCATTTGCCCAACTTTACATTCTTGATACCACTTCCGCAAACGAACAACGCTTACGATGTAAAGAAAATCAAAAATGTCATCCTACATTGATGAACATTATTGCCCTTCAAATCCAAACTATTAATCCTTTTGTGGAAGCTTATCAAATGTTACGTGATGTGGAAGAACAAGAAAAAATTAAATCTCTACAAAACGGAACTGTCATGCCAAACATCACTATGGCTATTAAACAAGATCGTACTCAAGACCCTCGACGCTACAATAATCCCACTGTCAGTGAAGTAGCAGTCGTGTTTCAAAATGACAATGGTGAGCCACTAATGTCCACTCGCAGGATTTCAGAATACTCAAGATGGCATGGCCGCAAGAACATGTCGCCGGCGTGGACAATGTCGGGATCCAGGATGGCGCCGGCGGAAGATGTCGGGGATCGTGGAGCAGCGACGATGACGGTGTGAGTATGAGAGACGGAGTGAGAGAAAGGGTCGTATGTGGAGTGAAAGAGTGAATGGACGTGAGAGGAGATGGTGAAAGGTGAGAGGAGTGTGTGTTGAGGCGGTGTGGTGTGTTGAGGAGGTGTGTGTGTATTGAGGGTTAACATGGCAAGAGGTGTGTCACTATCCTCTCGATGCGATAGCATCGGGCCTTAATCTACTATAATAAATGCGCTAAGCAGCTTCCGGGTTGTAACAACTTCCGTCCAGTTGTAACTGGTGACGTCACAGCACACCTCTTGCCATGTTAACCCTCAACACACCACTCCTCAACACACACTCCTCTCACCTTTCACTATCTCCACTAATGTCCACTCGCAGGATTTCAGAATACTCAAGATGGCATGGCCGCAAGAACATGTCGCCGGCGTGGACGTCGGGATCCAGGATGGCGCCGGCGGAAGATGTCGGGGATCATGGAGCAGCGACGATGACAGTGTGAGTATGAGAGACGGAGTGAGAGAAAGGGTCGTATGTGGAGTGGATGTGAGTGGAGATGGTGAAAGGTGAGAGGAGTGTGTGTTGAGGTGTGTGTGTATTGAGGGTTAACATGGCAAGAGGTGTGTCACTATCCTCTCGATGCGATAGCATCGGGCCTTAATCTAGTTCACTATAATGAGGCAGCAGATTTAGTCTGGACTCTACCTGGCCTCTGTTCAGCGGTGTCCTTTTCAGAAGTGCACAAAACTGTGGCCGACGGCACTTTTATGCAATCCTAAAAAGATGGACACCCTCGGATCACTGGTCCTATGGCATCCACTGTGCCTCCATCTGCCTCATAGGGAATTTTCCACTGGGAGTTCTGTCTAAATCACGTATTTCAGAGATTTACACAGAAACCCCGATGTAAGGGTTCAGCGCAGAGCGCAGGATAAATGTGCGCCGAGTCTTACTGTGATCTTTGGGAGGCAGAATGAAAAAAAAAAAAAAAAAAAAAAAAAAAAAAAAAAAAAAATCAACAGCATGTGAAGAATTGGTTTTATTTATTTTTTACGCCGTTCCTCATGCAGTATAAATAATTAGGCGACTTTATTCTTTGGGTAGGTGTGATTACAGAGACACCAGATTTATAGCGAGTTTTTATGTTTGGCTTCTGTCACACACTAAAAGACTTTTTTTATTGCGAAATCTAGTTTTTGCATCACCATATTTTGAGAGCTATAATTTTTCCAAATTTCAGCCGACAGAGTCATGTGAGGGCTTGATGTTTGTGGGACGAGCTGACGTTTTTATTGGTACAATTTTGAGGCATATGACACTTATTGATCGCTTTTTATTCTGATTTTAGAGAGACAGAATTAACTAAAACCAGCAATTCAGGAATTGCTTTTTCTTTCTTTATTTTTTTTTTATACTGTTCCGTGTGTGGCAAAATTGGCAAAGCAGTTTTATTTTTCGGGTCAGTACGATTACAGCGATACCTCATTTATATCTTTTATTATGTTTTGTCGCTTTTACACAATAAAAACTATTTTATAGAAAAAATTATTATTTGTGCATCGTTTTATTCGGAGAGCTATAACTTTATTTTTCTGCTGATGGAGATGTATGGCAGTTTGTTTTCTTGTGGGACAAGATGACATTTTCATTGGTACCATTTCTATTTACATCCCTCTTTTTTATCGCGTTTTATTGCACTTTTTGTTTGGCGGTATGATGATAAAGAATTGTTTTTTTGCCTCGTTTTTTATTTTTTTACGGTGTTCACTGAAGGGGTTAACAAGCAGGACAGTTTTATAGAGCGGGTCATTACGGACGCGGCAATACCAAATATGTGTACTTTTATTGTTTTTTTTTTTTTTATTTACATAAACCAATGTATTTATTGATAAAATATTTATTTCTAATTTTTCTTTATTTGGGGATTTTTTTAAAAACAATATTTTTACACCTTCTAATATTTTTTTTTTCAACTTTATTACACTGTCCCAGTATGGGACATCACTATATTACATCAGATTGCTGATCTGACACTGCACTGCAGGGTATCAGATCAGGATTTGACAGGCAAGGAAGGAGGCTTCTCAGGTCCTGCTCTTGGCAGGCACTGACAAGCCACCTCCCTGCAGGACCCCGTGGCCATCTTGGTGTCTCCATGGAGACCACCAGAACAAATCGCATTGCGTTGCTCTGGTGGGAGCGCGCAAGGAGGGGGCTCCCTGTGCGGTGCCTCTCTATGCCACTGTCACTACTGACAGCGGCATCAGAGGGGTTAAATGCCCGCGATCGCACCGATCGTAGGCATTGCTGCGGGGTGTCCGCTGTCACATACAGTGGACACCCACACGCGATCGCCGCTCAGCGTGAGGCTGCGGCGATCATGGCGCTGTACTAGTACTGCTCTGGGCACAATCGCACCTCCCACAGAGCAGTACTAGCACAGCGCATGTCACAAAGGGGTTAATCAACATTTTAATCAATAGATCTTTGAATAATAAAATCCATAATTGGATTTGTTAAAAAAATGTTCCTGTGTTGAGATCATCTTATAACTGTGCCCCTGCTGTGTAACGGCCGTGTCTGACTGTACAGGAACCTGGTCTGATCATACCACTGCTCCTGGGCAGGGGAGGAAGCAAAAGAGAGGAAACAGACAGGACAGCAAAGGATCACAGCTGAAATATTGCTTAAAAACAGGCAGGGAAAAGTTTTGACTCAGAAAAAGAATCGACGGCAATCCCCTGCTTCGTAGCTTTTTAAAATCTGCATCATGTCGATTATTTCAGCATTTTTTTTTTTCACCCATAGAAAGCAATAAGAAGGTGACAAAACACAGCAAAAAAAAAGTAACAGCGTTTTACAGCATATTTTTTTTAGGCATTTTTGGTGATGAAAACTACATTTTATAAAACATAAAACCTGCAAAAGACAAAGTGAGCAAAAACCCTGCTGTAACTAAATAAGTAAAAGCAAAAGTGCATCTAAATAATACAGAGTTTTAGTAATACTGTTTTTGATCAAAAGTAGCATGAAAGCCATCCCACCATGACAAGGTAACTCTGTTCGGGATAGTTCTACACTGTCTAATATTAAAAACCTTGCTTTGTGTCAAAGTTGACCTCAATGTGTGAACAAGGGCAGACAAAAGGACTGGGTCCCAAACAGTAGACACCAGTCTGGGGAAGCCTTATATACAATTTCCAGCTCAGGAGAGGGAGGCCACACCCCAGCTTGCACAGAATGCAAAAAATACAAAGAAAAAACACAAAAATTGAGCTTGGTTTGAGATGATACACATGCAGCGTATAAATGCATGTTGACATTGGCCATAAAACATAAAACCTGCAAAAGACAAAGTGAGCAAAAACCCTGCTGTAACTAAATACGTAAAAGCAAAAGTGCATCTAAATAATACAGAGTTTTTAGTAATACTGTTTTTGATCAAAAGTAGCATGAAAGCCATCCCACCACGACAAGGTAACTCTGTTCGGGATAGTCCTACACTGTCTAATATTAAAAATATTTTTGTGTTTTTTCATTCTGTGCAAGCTGGGGTGTGGCCTCCCTCTCCTGAGCTGGAAATTGTATATAAGGCTTCCCCAGACTGGTGTCTACTGTTTGGGACCCAGTCCTTTTGTCTGCCCTTGTTCACACATTGAGGTCAACTTTGACACAAAGCAAGGTTTTTAATATTAGACAGTGTAGGACTATCCCGAACAGAGTTACCTTGTCGTGGTGGGATGGCTTTCATGCTACTTTTGATCAAAAACAGTATTACTATAAACTCTGTATTATTTAGATGCACTTTTGCTTTTACTTATTTAGTTACAGCAGGGTTTTTGCTCACTTTATCTTTTGCAGGTTTTATGTTTTATGGCCAATGTCAACATGCATTTATACGCTGCATGTGTATCATCTCAAACCAAGCTCAATTTTTGTGTTTTTTTTATTTTATAAAACATGTATTGTAGACAGAACACATGTAATTTGCACCCAAAAACTTTCCAAAAACGTATGTTTTGAAAACAGAGGTTTGGAATTCAGAAAAAAAAAAGCAGCAGCCAAAGCAGCATGTCACAGCCTAACTTTTTTTTTTTTTTTTTTTTTTTTTTTATTTCTTACAGTTCATTGCCTTGGAGACCAACCACCGCTGCTAGATAGAAGAACATGTGCAGTGCTTACAAGCTCTTTCTAAGGAGTCTGTAAGCACTGACTTAAACTTGGCTGGGATTGTGCCATTACTTCCCATTTTTGGCCAGCTACAGCGCAGTGGTCGGACTCCTAGGCAACAAGCTGTAAAAATAAAAAAGTTAATAGCTCAAGAACAGCTGCAAATTTTAATCAGCAGTAGATCGCAAAACTGTTTGTTTTTACAAGCACTGACAGCACCCATTCATGAAATTAGGAATAACCCTCTAATTCAGGGATGTCAAACTCAAATACACAGAGGGACAAAATTAAAAGCTTGGACAAAGTCATGGGCCAATATTCATATTTATTAAAAAAAAAAAAAAAAAAAAAAATGTCTACAATTGAGGAAATTTTTCCATATCAGCAAATATAACAATTAACTTTTTCATATGGAACCAAACTTAAAGCTGATGTCCCAGGAACAAAGTACATTTTAATGAAGAGATCGTAGAATAAAATATTGGAATAATACGTTATGTAAGAGCAGTAAAAAGCGAATGGCCCAATTTCAAGGGAACCTGACACCAGAAATAACGCTATTGGGGATAATCTGCAAGCTAATAGCATAATGATGCTGTCTGACACCTAAACGCAGCAGGGAAGAGACTAACTTTACTCATTCGGTTTGCAGTCATGGAGGCGGTGCCAGCTCAGAGAAAACAGAGCGGTCACTGTAACTGCCCCACCGGCTCTGACTGACACTCCCTGTGCAGGGGCTGGCTGTCAGTCAGGGGGTGTGTCACGATTACAGCAGCCGCTCTGTATTCGCAGAGCGGTGACTGAAGCCAAATGTTGGCAGATGGAATAAAAGTTAATTTTCTCCCCCATCTATTTGGCTACGTGCAGTTGTCGGACAGCATAATAACGCTATTAACATGCAGATTATCCCCATCTGCAGGTCAATAGCGTTATTTCTGGTGACAGGTTCCCTTTAACTATTTAATAACAAACGATAGTAAATAGTGACAAGCGAACGTGCTCGGATACCGCGTTATCCAAGTATCTTGGGCGTAATCGGATAATATGTTTGAGCCCCTGCGGCACGCCCCAGACACTTGTACAACACGGTATCCGAGCATGTTCGCTCATCACTAAAAAAGCATGATGCAAACAAAAGTGCCCCAACACACAGTAAGAGAACCCCACAGTGCATTCCTTCACACGCACGGTATGATGACCCTACTGTACCCCCCTCCCTTAAATTGCCCCGACAAATGACACCGCAAGAAACGACCTGGAAACCATCTGCAGAGACTTTGAAGACTTAGGCAAGAAAGTGAAAGAACTGGGAGCGCAGGTGGTCTTCTCTTCCATCCTCCCAGTGGATGGCCATGGAACAAGGAGGTGGAATAAGATTCTGCAGGTGAACAACTGGCTACGTCGATGGTGCCGTCAGCAACGATTTGGATTTCTGGATCACGGAGTGAACTACTTATACGATGGACTACTTGCTAGAGATGGGGTGCACCTTACGAAGACTGGAAAGCATGTATTTGGAAGTCGCCTTGCTACACTTGTAAGGAGAGCTTTAAACTAGAACAACATGGGAAGGGAAGCAAAAGACCAGAAAAAGCCATACACCTGACAAATGCTACTGAGAACTCTGCTAATAGAAGTGGAAAGGAAGAACAAAGACGAAAGAATCTAATTAATAAAAATATTGGAGAAAGAGAAACCAATCACAAACTAAAATGTTTCTATACTAATGCACAAAGCATGTGCAACAAACAAGGAGAATTGGAACTACTAACACAGGAAAAGAAATATGATGTCATTGGAATCACTGAAACTTGGTGGGACAATACACATGATTGGAATACAAGACTAGAAGGATACAACTTATTTGCAAGAAACAGACTTGATAAACGAGGAGGAGGTGTTGCATTGTATGTTAGAAACGCGTATATCTGCACAGAGATTGAAGCTTCAGAGACTGGGAGTTCTGTGGAAACTGTTTGGGTAAGAATACAAGGACAGAACAATGGAAAGGACACCATTGTAGGCATTTACTACAGGCCGCCTGTACAAGCTGAAGATATGGATGAACTCTTTATGCATCAAATGGCCAAGTTCTCCAAAAAATATGACATAGTTGTCATGGGAGATTTCAACTATCCAGACATTTGTTGGGAATCTCTCTCAGGCAAAACTAACAGGTCAAGGAAATTCTTATCCTCTCTTGCTGACAACTTTATCTTCCAAAAGGTAAGGGAGAAAACAAGGGGAACTGCTACCTTGGATCTAATCCTTATAAACAGGCAGGAAATGGTTGAGGAGGTAAAAGTGGCTGGAACCCTAGGAGGTAGCGACCATGCTATTTTAGAATTTTGGATAACTAGAGGCGGAAGACCTGTGAAGACTCAGACGTCAAGGTTAGATTTCAGAAAGGCAGATTTTAAGGGATTCAGAAAGATAATTGGAAGGATCCAATGGCTGGATATCCTTAAAGACAAAAATGTCCAGGAAGGATGGGAAATCTTGAAAAATGAAATTCTCAAAGCACAGTTGTTAACAATTCCGAAAAGAGGGAAGAATAGGAAGCATTTAAGGAAACCAGGATGGGTGAACACAGAACTTAAGCACATGCTAAAAAGGAAGAAAAAAATGTTTATAAAATGGAAAGAGGGAGGCATATCTAAAGAAGAATATAATGCTGTCTGCAGAATCTGCAGGGCACAAATCAGATTATCTAAAGCTGAAAATGAATTGAGGCTTGCAAGAGATGTCAAAAGCAATAATAAAGGATTTTGGGGATATGTCAAAAGTAAAAGAAAAGTCAAAGATGCTATAGGATTTTTACAGGATGAAAATGATGAAATGGTAAGACAGGATGTTGAGAAGGCTGAACTTTTAAATTCCTATTTCGCA
This sequence comes from Dendrobates tinctorius, assembly GCF_039654945.1. Lineage (NCBI taxonomy): Eukaryota > Metazoa > Chordata > Amphibia > Anura > Dendrobatidae > Dendrobates > Dendrobates tinctorius. Next base: position 56,450,715 of record NW_027361728.1, on the reverse strand, counting down.
TCTGTTTTCTCTCAGAAAGGAAATGTAACACCAACTGTTATTCACTGTCCTATTAAGGGAATAGAAGAATCCAGGATATCTATAAACAGAAAGATAGTGAGGAAACACTTAGCTAACCTAAATGAATTCAAGTCTCCAGGTCCAGATGAATTACACCCCAGAGTACTGAAGGAGATAGCAGAAGAAATTTCTGAACCACTCTCCATAATCTTTGAAAATTCTTGGAGAACAGGAGAAGTGCCAGAAGACTGGAGAAGAGCAAATGTTGTTCCTATCTTCAAAAAGGGGAAGAAGGTGGACCCAGGCAACTATAGGCCGGTGAGTCTGACTTCTATACCAGGAAAGATCTTTGAACAAATTATTAAACAACATGTAAGTCAATACCTGGATAAGAATGAAGTGATCAAACAGAGTCAGCATGGGTTTGTAACTAATAAGTCATGTCAGACTAACTTAATTTCCTTCTATGACGGTATCACTGATTGGGTGGATCAAGGAAATGCTGTAGATATAGTATATCTTGACTTCAGCAAAGCATTTGACAAAGTCTCTCATACAATCCTTATTGAAAAAATGACTAAGTATGGAATGGACAAGGCAACTGTTAGGTGGATTCATAGCTGGCTTAGTGATCGGACCCAAAGAGTGGTCGTAAATGTCTGCACATCCAGTTGGAAGAATGTCTCAAGTGGGGTACCACAGGGCTCTGTCCTGGGCCCTGTATTGTTCAACATCTTTATCAATGATTTAGATGAAGGAATTGAGGGTAAACTGATTAAATTTGCTGATGACACAAAGCTAGTAGGGATAGCTAATACTAGAGAAGAGAGAGAGAGGATTCAAAAAGATTTAAATAAACTGGAGAAGTGGGCAGTAACTAACAGAATGGTTTTTAACAGGGAGAAATGCAAAGTACTACATCTGGGCAATAAAAATGAAAAAAGCATATATAGAATGGGAGGAATAGGGCTAAGTGACAGCACATGTGAAAAAGACTTGGGTATACTAATAGATCACAGACTGAATATGAGTCAACAGTGTGATGCAGCAGCAAAAAAGGCAAATGCAGTTCTAGGATGTATTAACAGAAGCATACAGTCTAGATCACGTGAAGTCATTATTTCCCTCTACTCCTCTTTGGTCAGACCTCATCTGGAATATTGTGTCCAGTTTTGGGCACCACATTTTAAAAAAGACATCAACAAACTGGAGCAAGTTCAGAAAAGAGCGACCAGAATGGTGACCGGTCTGCAAACCCTGTCTTATGAGGAAAGGTTGCAGGATTTGGGAATGTTTAGTTTGCAAAAGAGAAGACTGAGAGGAGACTTAATTGCTGTCTACAAATATCTAAAGGGCTGTCACATTGTAGAAGGATCAACTTTATTCTCATTTGCACAAGGAAAGACTAGAAGCAATGGGATGAAACTGAATGGGAGGAGACACAGATTAGATATTAGAAAAAACTTTTTGACAGTTAGAGTGATCAATGAGTGGAACAGGCTGCCACGAGAAGTGGTGAGTTCTCCTTCAATGGAAGTCTTCAAACAGAGGCTGGACAGACATCTGACTGGGATGATTTAGCGAATCCTGCTTTGAGCAGGGGGTTGGACCAGATGGCCCAGGAGGTCCCTTCCAACTCTACGATTCTATGACCATAAGATTACAGTTGGAGAATCATACTGTAACCTCCACACAGCCCTCCATACAGTATAATGGGGAAAAAAAAAAAAGAAGAAAAATCGCACCTCTCACGCATTGTAATAATGTAATCACGCCCGCTGCGCTGAGACATCACACAGAGGGGAATGATGGGTTTGGAAGAATTAGGCCTGTTTCACACATCCGTTTTTGGTCATCAGTCAAAATCCGCCAATTTTATAAAAAAAACGGATCCGCCCAAAAAGGGGCGGATCCGTTTTCTTCCCCCATTGATTTGCATTAGTGGCGGATTTTGACTGATAGTCGTCCGTTGGGTCCGTTATTTGACGGATCCGTGCAAATTTTAGCGGCTCCCGGGCGGACCAGACGGACACTGCAATGTTTTTTTTGGTTGACGGTCCGCTATTTGTAACTGCGCATGCCCGAAAGGTGAAAGCTGGGAGCAGTTTTAACCCTGAAATGCTGTCTCTCTCGCTCTCTCTTTAAAATTCAACCTTCGCCGGATCCGTAAATACAACGGTCCGGTGCCACACGTTGCTGTCAATCCGCCGACGGATCAGTTTTCCGCCATTTTCGCGGATTACAACTGATCTGAAAAATGGATGTTTAAACAGGCCTTAGCTGATGTTACTTCCTCCATCATTAATTTCAACTGTATCAGCATCTAGGATGCTGATATCGGGTGAAAGTGCGATATTCACAGGCCAAATATACTCATGCTACGGGCAAGATTTGGCCAGCGGACCAGAGTTTGACATACAGTGGGTATGGAAAGTATTCAGACCCCTTTACATTTTTCACTCTTTGTTTCATTGCAGCCATTTGGTAAATTCAAAAAAAGTTCATTTTTTCCTCATTACTGTACACGCTGCACCCCAACTTGACTGGAAAAACAGAAATGTAGAAATTTTTGCAAAAGTATTAAAAAAGAAAAACTGAAATATCACATGGTCATAAGTATTCAGTCCCTTTGCTCAGACACTCATATTTAAGTCACATGCTGTCCATTTCCTTGTGATCCTCCTTGAGATGTTTCTACTCCTTCATTGGAGTTCAGCTGTGTTTAATTAAACTGATAGGACTTGATTTGTAAAGGCACACACCTGTCTATATAAGACCACACAGCTCACAGTGCATGTCAGACCAAATGATAATCATGAGGTCAAAGGAACAGGCCAAGGCGCTCAGAGACAGAATTGTGACAAGGAACAGATATGGCCAAGGTTACAAAAGAATTTCTGCAGTACTCAAGGTTCCTAAGAGCACAGTGGTCTCCATAATCCTTAAATGGAAGAAGTTTTGGACCACCAGAAGTCTTCCTAGACCTCGCCGTCCAGCCAAACTGAGCAATCATGGGAGAAGAGCCTTGGTGAGACAGGTAAAGAAAAACCCCAAGATCACTGTGGCTGAGCTCCACAGATGCAGTAGGGAGATGGGAGAAACTTCCACAAAGTCAACCATCACTGCAGCCCTCCACTAGTCAGGCCTTTATGGCAGAGTGGCCTGACGTAAGCCTCTCCTCTGTGCAAGACATAGGAAAGCCCGCATAGAGTTTGCTAAAAAAAAAAAAAAAAAAAAAAAAAAAACACATAAAGGACTCCCAAACTGAGAAATAAGATTCTCTGGTCTGATGAGACGAAGCTAGAACTTTTTGATGATAATTCTAAGCGGTATGTGTGGAGAAAACCAAGCACTGCTCATCACCTGCCCAATACAATCCCAACAGTGAAACATGGTGGTAGCAGCATCATGCTATGGTGGGGGGGGGGTTTCAGCTGCAGGGACAGGACGACTGGTTGCAATTGAAGGTAATATGAATGCAGCCAAGTACAGAGATATCCTGGATTAAAGCCTCTTCCAGAGTGCTCTGGACCTCAGACATGGCTGAAGGTTCACCTTCCAACAAGACAATGTCCCTAAGCACACAGCTAAAATAACAAAGGAGTGGCTTCAGAACAACTCTGTGACCATTCTTGACTGGCCCAGCCAGAACCCTGACCTAAACCCAATTGAGCATCTCTGGAGAGACCTGAAAATGGCTGTCCACCAACGTTCACCATCCAATCTGACGCAATTGGAGAGGATCTGCAAGGAAAAATGGCAAAGGATCCCAAAATCCAGGTGTGAAAAACTTGTTGCATCATTACCAAGACTCATAGCTGTACTAGCTCAAAAGGGTGCTTCTACTCAATACTGAGCACAGGGTCTGAATACTTATGACCATGTGATATTTCAGTTTCTTTTTTAATAAATTTGCAAAAATGTCTAAATTTCTGGTTTTATTCAGTCAAGATGGGGTGCAGAGTGTCCATTAATGAGAAAAAAAATGAACTTTTTTTTAAATTTTGCCAAATGTCTGCAATGAAACAAAGAGTGAAAAATTTAAAAGGGGTCTGAATTCTTTCCGTACGCACTGTACATGCACTAATGTATATTTAACATTTGCTGTAGATAAAATGTTTGACTTTTATCCAGCACTGTCACATAAAAAAGCACAGATTAGACGCATTTTGAGTTCCCAGTACAGTATGTCTCCAGTTCTCCTGTAGCACCACCAAAGGTGAAATAGTGTATTACACTTTACCATGTTAACCCCTTCATGACCCAGCCTATTTTGACCTTAATGACCTGGCCATTTTTTGCAATTCTGACCAATGTCCCTTTATGAGGTAATAACTCAGGAACGCTTCAACGCATCCTAGCGATTCCGAGATTGTTTTTTCGTGACATATTGGGCTTCATGATAGTGGTATATTTAGGTCAATAATTTTTGCGTTTATTTGTGAAAAAAATGGAAATTTGGCAAAAATTTTGAAAATTTTGCAATTTTCAAATTTTGAATTTTTATTCTGTTAAACCAGAGAGTTATGTGACACAAAATAGTTAATAAATAACATTTCCCACATGTCTACTTTACATCAGCACAATTTTGGAAACAACATTTTTTTTCGTTAGGAAGTTATAAGGGTTAAAAGTTGACCAGCAATTTCTCATTTTTACAACAAAATTTACAAAACCATTTTTTTTAGGGACCACCTCACATTTGAAGTCACTTTGAGGGGTCTATATGGCAGAAAATACCCAAAAGTGTCACCATTCTAAAAACTGCACCCCTCAAGCTACTCAAAACTATATTCAAGAAGATTATTAACCCTTCAGGTGCTTCACAGGAACTAAAGCAACATGGAATGAAAAAATGGACATTTTAATTTTTCCAACCAAAATTTTATTTTAGCATCAGTTTTTTCATTTTCACATGGGTAACAGGATAAAATGTATCCTAAAATTTGTTGGGCAATTTCTCCTGAGTACACTGATACCTCATATGTGGTCATAAACCACTATTTGGGCGCACGGCAGGGCTCAGAAGGCAAGGAGCGCCATTTTACTTTTTGAATGTAAAATATGCTTGAATGTTTAGCGGTTGCCATGTCTTGTTTTAAGAGTACCTGTGTGCCTAAACATTGGAGCTCCCCCACAAGTGAGCCCATTTTGGAAACTAGACCCTCCAAAGAACTTATCTAGATGCATAGTATGCACTTTGAACCCCCAGGTGCTTCACAAATTGATCTGTAAAAAAAAAAAGTACTTTTTTTTTTCACAAAAATTTTATTTGGCCTCAGTTTTTTCATTTTCACATGGGCAACAGGATAAAATGGATCCTAAAATTTGTTGGGCAATTTCTCCTGAGTACATCAATATCTCATATGTGGTCATAAACCACTGTTTGGGCGCACCGCAAGGCCCGGAAGGGAAGGAGCGCCATGTGACTTTTTGATTGGAAAATTAGCTCCAATCGTTAGCGGACACCATGTCGCATTTGGAGAGCCCCTGTGTGCCTAAACATTGGAGCTCCCCCACAAGTGACCCCATTTTGGAAACTAGACCCCCGAAGGAACTTATCTAGATGTGTGGTGAGCACTTTGAACCCCCAAGTGCTTCACAGAAGTTTATAACGCAGAGCAGTGAAAATAAAAAAATAATTTTTTTTCCTCAAAAATGATTTTTTAGCCCGCTATTTTTTATTTTCCCAAGGGTAACAGGATAAATTTGACCCCAAAAGTTGTTGTCCAGTTTGTCCTGAGTACACTGGTACCCCATATGTGGGGGAAAACCACTGTTTGAGCGCACGGCATGACTCAGAAGGGAAGGAGCGTCATTTGACTTTTTGAATGGAAAATTAGCTCCAATCGTTAGCGGACACCATGTTGTGTTTGCAGAGCCCCTGTGTGCGTAAACTTTGGAGCTCCCCCACAAATGACCCCATATTGGAAACTAGACCCCCTAAGGAACTTATCTAGATGCATAGTGAGCACTTTGAACCCCCAGGTGCTACACAGAAGTTTATAACGCAGAGCCGTTAAAATAAAAATATTTTTTTCCCTCAAAAAATAAATTTTTAGCCTGCTATTTTTTATTTTCACAAAGGTAACAGGATAAATTGGACCCCAAAAGTTGTTGTCCAGCTTGTCCTGAGTACGCTGGTACCACATATGTGGGGGGGACCACTGTTTGGGCACACGTTGGGGCTCAGAAGGGAAGTAGTGACGTTTTGAAATGCCGACTTGATGGAATGGTCTGTGGGCGTCATGTTATGTTTGCAGAGCCCCTGATGTACCTAAACAGTGGAAACCCCCCACAAATGACCCCATTTTGGAAACTAGATCACCCAAGAAACTAATATAGATGTGTGGTGAGCACGTTGAACCCCCAAGTGCTTCAAAGAAGTTTATAACGCAGAGCCGTGAAAATAAAAAAATATTTTTTTTTCCTCAAAAAATTATTTTTAGTCCACTATTTTTTATTTTCACAAGGGTAACAGGATAAATTGGACCCCAAAAGTTGTTGTCCAGTGTGTCCTGAGTACGCTGGTACCCCATAAGTGGGGGGGACCACTGTTTGGGCACACGTTGGGGCTCGGAAGGGAAGTAGTGACGCTTTGAAATGAAGACTTGATGGAATGGTCTGTGGGCGTCATGCTACATTTGCAGAGCCCCTGATGTACCTAAACAGTGGAAACCCCCCACAAGTGACCCCATTTTGGAAACTATATCACCTAAGGAACTAATCTAGATGTGAGGTCAGCACTTTGAACCCCCAAGTGCTTCACAGAAGTTTATAACGCAGAGCTGTGAAAATAAAAAAATATTTTTTTTTCCTCAAAAAGTGATTTTTAGCCCACTATTTTTTATTTTCACAAGGGTAACAGGATAAATTGGACCCCAAAAGTTGTTGTCCAGTTTGTCCTGAGTACGCTGGTACCCCATATATGGGGGGGGACCACTGTTCGGGGACACGTTGGGGCTCGGAATGGAAGTAGTGACGTTTTGAAATGCCGACTTGATGGAATGGTCTGTGGGCGTCATGTTACGTTTGCAGAGCCCCTGATGTACCTAAACAGTGGAAACCCCCCACAAGTGACCCCATTTTGGAAACTAGACCCCCCAAGGAACTTATCTAGATGTGTGGTGAGCATGTTGAACCCCCAAGTGCTTCACAGAAGTTTATAACGCAGAACCGTGAAAATAAAAAATCTTTTTTTTCCACAAAAATAATTATTTTCGCCCCCATTTTTTTATTTTCCCAAGGGTAACAGGAGAAATTAGACCCCTAAAGTTGTTGTGCAATTTTTCCTGAGTACCCTGATACCCCATAAGTGGGGGTACACCACTGTTTGGGCACACGTCGGGGCTCGAAATGGAGGGAGCACCGTTTGACTTTTTGAACGCAAAATTGGCTGGAATAAATGGTGGCTCCATGTCGCGTTTGGAGAGCCCCTGATGTGCCTAAACAGTGGAAACCCCTCAATTCTATCTCCAACCCTAACGCCAACACACCCCTAACCCTAATCCCAACCCTAATCATAACCCTAACCACAACCCTAATCCCAACACACCCCTAACGAAATCCCAACTCTAACCCTAACCACAAGCCTAACCGTAATCCCAACCCTAATCCCAATTCCAACCCTAACCCTAAATTCAACCCTAACCCTAAATTCAACCCTAACCCTTAGTCCAACCCTAACCCTTAGTCCAACCCTAACCCTTAGTCCAACCCTAACCCCTAGGTCCAACCCTAACCCCTAGGTCCAACCCTAACCCCTAGTCCAACCCTAACCCCTAGTCCAACCCTAACCCTTAGTCCAACCCTAACCCTAACCCTAACCCTAGCCCTAACCCTGGCCCTAACCCTAGCCCTGGACCTAACCCTAATGGAAAAAAAAAATAAAAAAAATATTTTATTATTTGTCCCTACCTATGGGGGTGATAAAGGGGGCAGTGATTTACTTTTTATTTATTTTGATCACTATGAAAGTTTATCATAGTGATCAAAATAAATGAATCTGCAGCAATGCAGATTCGATTCGGCGCACTGCGCATGCGCCCGCCATCTTGCAAGATGGCGGCGCCCATGACGCTGGACGGCAGGACACCGGGACGGATAGCGGGAGATCGGAGGCACAAAGGAGGGTGAGGGGGTGATCGGAGGGTGAGAGGGGATGATCGGAGGGCTGGGGGGGAGGAGAGAAGGCGGGGGGGCAGATCATGACGGCGGCTGCCGATCGGTGCCGTCAGAAGGTGGCGGCAGCCGATCGGTGCCGTCAGTCGGTGTGGGGGGGGTCGGGTCTCGGTGTCCAGCCATGTCCGATGCTATTTCAGCATCGGCCATGGCTGGATTGTAATATTTCACCAATTTTCATTGGTGAAATATTACAATCGCTCTGATTGGCAGTTTCACTTTTAACAGCCAATCAGAGCGATCGTAGGCACGTGGGGGCTAAGCCACACCCCCAGGTGTTAACTCTGAAGGGTCCTTTGTGTGCGGGTCAGGTGACCTTTCAGTGACCCCGGTCACCCGACCCGCAGGGGGGCTATTTATAGCATGACGCCTACGTAGGCGTCATAGGTCGTTTGGGCACTGCTTTTCATGACGCCTACGTAGGCGTCATAGGTCGTGAAGGGGTTAAAGTGATGGACAATCTGTGTAATGCACAGACATGTGAGGTCATAGTTCTTCACTATGGCTACTAGTTAGCGGACACAATTTAAAGCTACGGTAAGTTTATTACAAAAGGGGGTGTCAGATGTACAGAACTCAATATTAGGCCACGTTAACACTTTCAGTATTTTACCACAATATAAGTAAGCCTAAACCAGGAGTAGGACAATCAGAGGAAAAGTATAATAAAAACCCGTCCCCACTTCTGTATTTATCACCCGCTCCTGGTTTAGCTGACGAATACTGATGTAAAATACTGACCAAATACTGATACTGAGAACATGGTCTTAATAAAAGGAATACAACTTCAACGAAATATAATTGCACATTTTGATATATTTGATAAGTTTAAATGTTGAAGTTTTTTATATTTACGTACATAATGATAGAATCATGAACAACGGTATACATTAAATTACAAAGAAATGACTACAAAAAGATCCCTGGCTTTGTGGGGATATAGAATAAAACTGAGAAATGATTAAAAGTGTAATTTAATAACTCACTTTATATTTGCAGTCCTCTCCGGCAGACAAGATAAGGTCATTCACAGGATTCCAGTCAACCTTTAATATGACTCCATCATGAGCTTTCCACTTTTAAAAATAAAAGAGAAATAATGAACATGAAATGATAAAGATACAGCCCAGGTCAAGGAGAGAAAAAGCAAAGAGCCCTTCTAGTGTTCCAGGTCATCAGGACCATCCATCCCCAGAGCTATGACCAAAAGCCTCTTCCTGCATCTGAAAGTGCGCCCACAAAGTCTCAGTAAGCAACTCCGGTCTCACACAAAGTCTCATTAAGTAACTCCGGTCTCACACAGCCCCAGTAAGTAACTCCAGTCTCACACAGTCTCAGTAAGTAACTCCGGTCTCACACAGTCTCAGTAAGTACGGTAACTCCGGTCTCACACAGTCTCAGTAAGTAACACCGGTCTCACACAAAGTCTCATTAAGTAACTCCGGTCTCACACAGCCCCAGTAAGTAACTCCAGTCTCACACAGTCTCAGTAAGTATGGTAACTCCGGTCTCACACAGTCTCAGTAAGTATGGTAACTCCGGTCTCTCACAGTCTCAGTAAGTATGGTAACTCCGGTCTCACACAGCCCCAGTAAGTAACTCCAGTCTCACACAGTCTCAGTAAGTATGGTAACTCCGGTCTCACACAGTCTCAGTAAGTATGGTAACTCCGGTCTCACACAGTCTCAGTAAGTATGGTAACTCCGGTCTCACACAAAGTCTCAGTAAGTAACTCCGGTCTCACACAAAGTCTCATTAAGTACGGTAACTCCGGTCTCACACACAGTCTCAGTAACTCCGGTCTCACACAGTCTCAGTAAGTACGGTAACTCCGGTCTCACACAGTCTCATTAAGTAACTCCGGTCTCACACAAAGTCTCAGTAACTCCGGTCTCGTCTCAGTAACTCGGGTCTCACACAAAGTCTCAGTAACTCCGGTCTCACACAAAGTCTCAGTAACTCCGGTCTCACACAAAGTCTCAGTAAGTACGGTAACTCCGGTCTCACTCACAGTCTCAGTAACTCCGGTCTCACACAGTCTCATTAAGTAACTCCGGTCTCACACAAAGTCTCAGTAACTCCGGTCTCACACAGTCTCAGTAAGTAATTCCGATCTCACACAGTCTCAGTAAGTAACTCCGGTCTCACACAAAGTCTCAGTAACTTCGGTCTCACACAAAGTCTCAGTAACTCCGGTCTCACACAGTCTCATTAAGTACGGTAACTCCGGTCTCACACACAGTCTCAGTAACTCCGGTCTCACACAGTCTCATTAAGTAACTCCGGTCTCACACAGTCTCAGTAAGTAATTCCGATCTCACACAGTCTCAGTAAGTAACTCCGGTCTCACACAGTCTCAGTAAGTAACTCCGGTCTCACACAGTCTCAGTAAGTAACTCCGGTCTCACACAAAGTCTCAGTAAGTAAACTCCGGTCTCACACCCATAAGAATTGGGAAATGGTTCCAGCTTGCTGTGTCCCACCTGTACTTCATGTCATCCAGCCACAATTCCATAAAAAGTCTCAGTAAGGCTGGTTTCACATTTGCGTTTTTTAGCGCTGGAAAAAAATGCATACCTGCGCATGCGTTTTTTCCCCTATATTTAACATGGGTGTGCATACCTGCGCGCTGGTAAGCGCATGTATGCGATTTTCATGCGCTGCGTTTTTTTGGGGTGTGCGTTTGGATTTTCCAGACGCAGCATGTTGCATTTTTTGGCCCTGCAAAAAAGCGCATGCGCACGTTTTGCGCTAAAAATGGCCATTATAGCCTATGGATGCGCATACATGCGCACTGGCATGCTCATGTATGCTTTTTTTGCACATGCGTTTTTTTTTTTAACCATGGAATTTAGGGGTTTAGGGTTAGGGTTAGGGTCAGGGTTAGGGTCGGGGTTAGGGTTAGGGTTAAGTATGGTTTGGTTAAGGGTCAGGGTTAGGGTTGGGGTTAGGGTCAGGGTTAAGTATGGTTTGGTTAAGGGTTAGGGTCAGGGTTAGGGTCAGGGTTAAGTATGGTTTGGTTAAGGGTTAGGGTCAGGGTTGGGGTTAGGGTCAGGGTTAGGGTTAAGTATGGTTTGGTTAAGGGTTAGGGTCAGGGTTAGGGTCAGGGTTAAGTATGGTTTGGTTAAGGGTTAGGGTCAGGGTTAGGGTTAAGTATGGTTTGGTTAAGGGTTATGGTCAGGGTTAGGGTTAGGGTCAGGGTTAGGGTTAGTTAGGGTTTAGGGTTTGGGTTAGGGTTAAGTATGGTTTGGTTAAGGGTTAGGGTCAGGGTTAGGGTTAGGGTCAGGGTTAGGGTTAGTAAAGTCATGGTTTGGGTTAGTGTGAGGGGCCACCTAATGTTGGAAAAAAACGCAAACGCGGTAAAAACGCACTAAAAACGCATACAAACGCATAAAAACGCTGCGTTTTTTTCATGCATGCTCATAAAAATGCTTGAAAAAAACGCAGCAGTTGTATGCTTTTGTATGCGTTTTTTCAATGCGTTTTTTTGCGGGAAAAACGCGCTGCAAAAAAAAGCAAGTGTGAAACTAGCCTAAGCAACTCCAGTCTCACACAGTTTCATTAAGTACGGTAACTCCGGTCTCACACACAGTCTCAGTAAGTAATTCCGGTCTCACACAGTCTCAGTAAGTAACTCCGGTCTCACACAGTCTCAGTAAGTAAATCCGATCTCACACAGTCTCAGTAAGTAACTCCGGTCTCACACAGTCTCAGTAAGTAACTCCGGTCTCACACAGTCTCAGTAAGTAACTCCGGTCTCACACAAAGCCTCAGTAAGTAAACTCCGGTCTCACACCCATAAGAATTGGGAAATGGTTCCAGCTTGCTGTGTCCCACCTGTACTTCATGTCATCCAGCCACAATTCCATAAAAAGTCTCAGTAAGCAACTCCAGTCTCACACAGTTTCATTAAGTACGGTAACTCCGGTCTCACACACAGTCTCAGTAACTCCGGTCTCACACAGTCTCATTAAGTAACTCCGGTCTCACACAAAGTCTCAGTAACTCCGGTCTCACACAGTCTCAGTAAGTAATTCCGGTCTCACACAGTCTCAGTAAGTAACTCCGGTCTCACACAGTCTCAGTAAGTAAATCCGATCTCACACAGTCTCAGTAAGTAACTCCGGTCTCACACAGTCTCAGTAAGTAACTCCGGTCTCACACAGTCTCAGTAAGTAACTCCGGTCTCACACAAAGTCTCAGTAAGTAAACTCCGGTCTCACACCCATAAGAATTGGGAAATGGTTCCAGCTTGCTGTGTCCCACCTGTACTTCATGTCATCCAGCCACAATTCCATAAAAAGTCTCAGTAAGCAACTCCAGTCTCACACAGTTTCATTAAGTACGGTAACTCCGGTCTCACACACAGTCTCAGTAACTCCGATCACACACAAAGTCTCAGTAAGTAAACTCTGGTCTCACACCCATAAGAATTGGGAAACGGTTCCAGCTTGCTGAGTCCCACCTGTACTTCATGTCATCCAGCCACAATTCCATAAAACTTACATCTGCTTTTAAAATATACATTGCTTACAATGACGGAAAACTTCAAATACCAGTAAAATATTTTAGCATTTTTCTACGGCAGGAGGTTTTGATATGTCTAAGTTTTCGTATTACTTCATGACCGAGTAATCTAGAGGAAGTCAGTATGCTCCAATAGTCATATATTATGATTATACACGTCCATGAAATGGTCTCTGTGGCAGGGAGCTTGGGTAGATTTTCGGTTCGCGCTCACCAACAGGTGCTACCTCCATTAGTTAAATACACAACAGTAGGAGGCAACTATAGTGCAATGCTTCATACCCTTTAGACATATAAAAATAATCTCTTTGATCAGGGTCAAACCTGGAAAAACTATTTAGGAATATAAATATTGTAGACCACGCCAATTTATTAAAAATATAACCGAGTGTCAAGAAGAAGTATTTGCAGAAAACTGAAATACCTTGTCTGTCTGTAAGCAAGTATTAGATGTTATATGATACCTGTAATACTTTGGAACTTGGCTGCAATGGTTTAATGATCAGCTGCTTTCCAAGAGGGTAGAGGACTTTCTCAGAATCAGGACCCCAGGTAACAGAGTAAACAGGCAAACCTACCGAAACACAAGGACGATTAACTAACAACTAGGCATACAATTAAATAAAACGTAGGAGGAACCTCATTCATTTACAGTAAATAATTATTAATGTTCAATATTTACAGTCATTTTCTTTTCAGATAGCTATATTACAAAGGTGCATTTTGGTCACATATTAGTACTTCAGAAGTTTCAACGAAAACAAAAAAAGTTTCTTAAATGGTTTATACAAGAATTTTTTTTTACTATGGGCCTAAAAACTGACAGGCAGGTAGTTGCTAACTATCTTTCTGTTCTATCCAGTGCTAGCACAGAGCAGTCACCGACCATTACTGCCAGCGATTCAGAATCTCCACATCAACAGAGCAGTCACTGACCGCTCCTGCCGGCGATTCAGCTTCTCCACATCAACAGAGCAGTCACTGACCGCTCCTGCCGGCGATTCAGCTTCTCCACATCAACAGAGCAGTCACTGACCGCTCCTGCCGGCGATTCAGCATCTCCACATCAACAGAGCAGTCACTGACCGCTCCTGCCGGCGATTCAGCATCTCCACATCAACAGAGCAGTCACTGACCGCTCCTGCCGGCGATTCAGCATCTCCACATCAACAGAGCAGTCACTGACCGTTCCTGCCGGCGATTCAGCTTCTCCACATCAACAGAGCAGTCACTGACCGTTCCTGCTAGCGATTTAGCTTCTCCACATCAACAGAGCAGTCACTGACCGTTCCTGCCGGCGATTCAGCATCTCCACATCAACAGAGCAGTCACTGACTGCTCCTGCATGTGATTCAGTTTCTCCACATCAACAAAGCAGCTCTTGCTCTTCCATGCTGCTCAGTCGATGGAACGTGATGGCTGAAGTTATGCTGTCTGACAGCCAGCTCCCTGAAGTTAGGCAGCAGGGAGCTTACTGCCAATCAGCATGACATTGGCAGTTACGGCCCGTCAACAGACCAGAATGGGAGAGAAGAAACTGCTCTGTCAAAGTGAAGTCAGCAGAAGTTGCTGAATTGCCAGAGAACAGCACTGGGCACAAGTAGGTAGCAACTACCAGCCTGTTCGTTTTAAACCAGTAGTAAAAAAAATAAATAAAATAATCTAGGATAACCATTTTAATTAGGATTTTTTTAGAAGCTAAATGAAAGGTGGCAACCGATAAGGCTACTCTTTCTCTTGTCACTTTTGCATAACAATTTATCAATACACAATATAATAAAGAATATACTGTATTTATTTTAACTTACATTTTACATATACAATATAATTGTCAAACTTTGTTGATTTACTAATGTCCATTGTTATAGTTTGAACAGAAATCTTTCCTTTTGCTTTAAGTTTCTTCTTAGCCACAGACTGCACTTTGTAGTCTGTTGCTAAGGAGCTTCTGACTGAATTTTAACTTTTTGTAGACCCCATCACTTCTGTCAGCATAGCTGTATAATGGACGTGTTCTTTGAAGGACAAGTTTTATTTGTTAATTCCAAAATACACTTTAGTTTACGGCAGGTGTCACTGTTACAGCGCTCACCATGTGGGGGTCTAATTGTGTAGGATATATATATATATATATATATATATATATATATATATATATATATATATATATATATATATATATATATATATATATTATATTTTTTTTTTTTTAAGTCCTGCAATAGGACTTTGTTGTGATCACTTGATTGCTAGTATAACACTGCAATGCTTCTGTAATTTTTGCCGATTAGTGTAACAATCACAGACATCTTAGGAGGTACAAAGTTGAAAAATCTGGACAGAAACTCTTCTGCACCAAGCGATTGCCAAGCAGGGACGGTGATGGGGTGACCGAGGGAGCGCCAACCTTCTGTCTAACCACCGACATACCACTGTAACTATTGATAACATCAAAAAGGTTACAGCATTTGATAGGAATGGTCTGCGATCCTGGACATTGGAGCAGAGTCCGCTGTATCATACTGGCGCCATGTACAGTGCTTGAAGACGGATAGTGTCAAGCGGTTTCCCGGTATAAGGAAAGGCTCAATGCCTTATCTCCCTGTAGCAGCCTGTAGTAAAGCATTACACGGTTCTCATTCAGATTGATTGGCTGTCCAGGTAATCTATAGAGAAACAATCTAATTTCAGCCATTCTTCATATTAAGTTTGCAGTTGAAAATGATACAAGCGATATTTAGGCCCAACTCTATTTAGACGCTGCTCAATGATGAATTTTTGGAAAATAAGTCCAGTTGTAGCCATCTGTGATAAGTTCACGTGGTGCCATATGAAGGGGCGAACACCGGCCGCTCAGTGCATGTGCTCATCTCTGCATTGGGTGTGAAGCCTGCTCTTTGTTACCTATTTCTGAACACCCCCCTCCTCCGGACTATTAGATGACAGCGGCCCTGCAATTAACGTTGCTGTCTAAACAAAGTGCTCAGCTGGCTCAGCCGAGTCTTCGAGAGACCGGCTTGGAGGGAAGGACAAACGCCACTATTCTCCCCACCGAGGACTCAGGAAGAAAAAAAACCAAGTTGTTACAGAACAGGGCTAAAGCTTCTTTCTAAATCAGCCCAGTCTGTGGGGCAATCATCATTAAGTCATTGGAAGAAAAGCATTAATCAAACACGAGGAGATCAGAATGGGAATACACAGAAGAGCGCTGTATTACTCGCCCGGATTATGCCCCCTAACGTACCAGAAACTGCCCAGAGAGCGCCACACAATACATCAGGAGGTCAGGACGCTCTTACTCGGTGTTCAGTTCTCTTAGAATGGGTCACGCTTCCTAATTCTAATTAACACTTTAATAATTGCGGCATTGAAGGCCACAAACTGTTAAGGATTAATACAATTAGAGACTCGACCATCGCAGGACACAACGGAACCCCTCTATCTGATAACGCTTTCCTCTGTAAGCGGACAGGTGGCTGAGGGCAACGTGCCCTTCAGTCATGGCTAGTCGGTCTGTTGGCTGATCAGCAGCTGTAGCCCCCTGATCACCACTTCACAGGGTACGGCACGGCTAGATCCCAGTTGATCTAGAGAAGTGTTAGCAGTCATTAGGAAGACAGAGTTCTGCAACATGTACAGACTGGCAGGGACAAAGACTCTGATTGTAATGCTCTGTCACTTACTGCCCCTTCTTGCTATAGTTTTGATAAAGGTTTTGCAGCTCTGCCAGTGCTGGGTCATCCTCTGTATTCGCGAGCTCCGGCTCGCCTCCTGCTACTGATGGACAGATTTCGGTCTACATACTGTTGTGTGCTTTGATAGATCACTTACCATTCTGTGCCAGTGTGGATCTCAGCATTCCACTTCTAGACCAGATCTTTATGTGCCCATCTTCACCGGCTATGGAGAAACAGAAGATTAGTGGTACCCAAGTGAATGTATATAGATATGGTATATATTGAGGCCCAGATCACAGCAGGAAGAGCTCGTTATTAGTATTGGTCCACCACAGCTGAGCCACGTTCCTATTCTTATATGGTCTTGTGTAGACAGTAGTGCGGGTAATGGCAAAGTGGTGAATGTCAAGAGAAGTATTCACCAGCACTGTGTGAGAAGGGAGCTGGCTGACTGTCTCATTTCTAAAGCTGAGCCAGCCCCTTCTCCATCCATACATCAGCTGTGATGAGCTAGCCAGCCTCCTTCCCACAGTCTAGCTCTGATGACAAACAGCCATGTTTCTGGATCTTGGAGAATGCAGAAATAATATCTACATATACAGTATACAGATGCAAACACTCATAGATAGAGCTGTATTATAGAACATATTATATACACACATACATGTAGCTATATATTTACATACATTAGGAATAAGAGTACCAATAAAAACAATTTTTAATAAGAGAAAAAAAAAAGTTTTCCATTACAGCGCAGTTTCCATTAGGATAATAGAATCTAATATTACACTGGAGGGTTAACTACTGTAGCCAAAAGTATGTGACCCATGGCACATACAGTAACACTCCATTAATCTGTAATGGACTGCAGTCTGCCTCTTGAAGGCACTGCTATGAAAATTTCCATTAGAGTTGATCATTTACCGCACCGAATATTTCCCTTATAGTCTCCATTAGTAGGGCTCATCAGGAAAGATAAAATATCAGTGAAGCAGCTGAACAATCAGCCAATATTACCAACAAGCCTGATGTGACCACACAAGGCAGGGATCTCCTATCCAAAGGCCTTTTGTGAGCCACAATAACCGAAGTGTTACACAAGGTAGTACTAACATAGCACTACCATCACCACAGTACTGCCTTACTATTCTGCGTGCCCGAATACTAGATGTGGCAGGAAAGTGCCCGTACATATGTACCAGCCACACAGCGCCAATAATAATACAAGTACTTGCCCCATTGTCCTGCATCCATAGTCACCAAACCTCATTGTGAAAGCAAAGCCAGCTGCTAAATCTCATACCAAATTGCTACCAGATAGAAATGTCTCAAGCAGTAGCCCACAGAGGAGGGAGGAATAAGCGCTAAAGAGGACTACAAAGGGGATAAAACATTTGTTTTTAATTTGCCTCTCAGTTGCGGAGATAATAGCAATCAAATATTTGGCACCAAAGGGCGGCACGGTGGCTCAGTGGTTAGCACTGCAGCCTTGCAGCGCTGGGGTCCTGGGTTTAAATCCCACCAAGGACAACATCTACAAGGAGTTTGTATGTTCTCCCAGTGTTTGCGTGGGTTTCCTCCGGGTTCTACGGTTTCCTCCCACATTCCAAAGACATACTGATAGGGAATTTAGATTGTGAGCCCCATCGGGGACAGCGATCCTAATGTGTGCAAACTGTGAAGCGCTGCGGAATTTGTTAGCGCTATATAAAAATAAAGATTATTATTATTATAAATGAGTTAACTTTAGTTAAGGCCAAATGGGCGTTGCTAGATGTACACTCCCCAGAGAGAACTTTCTGCCTCCTGTATGATGCTGACCAATCATAAGAAGGCAGCAACAAAGAAGGGCAGAAGGACCAGTGATGTCCACAGGTCCTGCAAGTTGAAGTGTGCAGCCTAAATAATCACTGAAAATAAAATATATTACACAGCACAGAACTGTGGAGCCATTAATTCCAGTTAATATTTCCACACCTCTGTGCTGTGTAATACTTATTCAATGCTTATTTAGGCTGCACACTGCAGCTGGCAGGACCTGTGGACTCTGGTCATATGACACTGATATCACAGACCCCTCTGCACTTCAATTTTGCTGCCTGCTTATGATTGGTCAGGATCATACAGGAGGCACAAGTACACTCCCCCAATTAAAACCATCCAATAACACCCACTTGGACTTAACCAAGTTAACTCCAGGGCTGTGGAGTTGGGAAAATTATGAAATATACTATAAATGTCTGTTCTGTTCCTAATGTAAGGATCTCAGCTTTTAGTTGAG
The DNA here is from genome assembly GCF_039654945.1 of Dendrobates tinctorius. Lineage (NCBI taxonomy): Eukaryota > Metazoa > Chordata > Amphibia > Anura > Dendrobatidae > Dendrobates > Dendrobates tinctorius. The sequence goes on along the minus strand of NW_027361728.1, from coordinate 56,432,049 downwards.
ATGAATCTGCGCTGCACTATACAGTGGGGAAAAAAAGTATTTAGTCAGTCAGCAATAGTGCAAGTTCCACCACTTAAAAAGATGAGAGGCGTCTGTAATTTACATCATAGGTAGACCTCAACTATGGGAGACAAACTGAGAAAAAAAAATCCAGAAAATCACATTGTCTGTTTTTTTTTCATTTTATTTGCATATTATGGTGGAAAATAAGTATTTGGTCAGAAACAAGCAATCAAGATTTCTGGCTCTCACAGACCTGTAACTTCTTCTTTAAGAGTCTCCTCTTTCCTCCACTCATTACCTGTAGTAATGGCACCTGTTTAAACTTGTTATCAGTATAAAAAGACACCTGTGCACACCCTCAAACAGTCTGACTCCAAACTCCACTATGGTGAAGACCAAAGAGCTGTCAAAGGACACCAGAAACAAAATTGTAGCCCTGCACCAGGCTGGGAAGACTGAATCTGCAATAGCCAACCAGCTTGGAGTGAAGAAATCAACTGTGGGAGCAATAATTAGAAAATGGAAGACATACAAGACCACTGATAATCTCCCTCGATCTGGTGCTCCACGCAAAATCCCATCCCGTGGGGTCAGAATGATCACAAGAACGGTGAGCAAAAATCCCAGAACCACTCGGGGGCACCTAGTGAATGAACTGCAGAGAGCTGGGACCAATGTAACAAGGCCTACCATAAGTAACACACTACGCCACCATGGACTCAGATCCTGCAGTGCCAGACGTGTCCCACTGCTTAAGCCTGTACATGTCCGGGCCCATCTGAAGTTTGCTAGAGAGCATTTGGATGATCCAGAGGAGTTTTGGGAGAATGTCCTATGGTCTGATGAAACCAAACTGGAACTGTTTGGTAGAAACACAACTTGTCGTGTTTGGAGGAAAAAGAATACTGAGTTGCATCCATCAAACACCATACCTACTGTAAAGCATGGTGGTGGAAACATCATGCTTTGGGGCTGTTTCTCTGCAAAGGGGCCAGGACGACTGATCCGGGTACATGAAAGAATGAATGGGGCCATGTATCGTGAGATTTTGAGTGCAAACCTCCTTCCATCAGCAAGGGCATTGAAGATGAAACGTGGCTGGGTCTTTCAACATGACAATGATCCAAAGCACACCGCCAGGGCAACGAAGGAGTGGCTTCGTAAGAAGCATTTCAAGGTCCTGGAGTGGCCTAGCCAGTCTCCAGATCTCAACCCTATAGAAAACCTTTGGAGGGAGTTGAAAGTCCGTGTTGCCAAGCGAAAAGCCAAAAACATCACTGCTCTAGAGATCTGCATGGAGGAATGGGCCAACATACCAACAACAGTGTGTGGCAACCTTGTGAAGACTTACAGAAAACGTTTGACCTCTGTCATTGCCAACAAAGGATATATCACAAAGTATTGAGATGAAATTTTGTTTCTGACCAAATACTTATTTTCCACCATAATATGCAAATAAAATGAAAAAAAAAAAACAGACAATGTGATTTTCTGGATTTTTTTTCTCAGTTTGTCTCCCATAGTTGAGGTCTACCTATGATGTAAATTACAGACGCCTCTCATCTTTTTAAGTGGTGGAACTTGCACTATTGCTGACTGACTAAATACTTTTTTTCCCCCACTGTATGTACATGCTCAGTAGTGACCAGAGCTGTGGAGATGAATCTATGCTGCACTTTATGTACATGCTCAGTAGCGACCAGTGCTGTGGAGATGAATCTGTGCTGCACTTTATGTACATGCTCAGTAGTGACCAGGGCTGTGGAGATGAATCTGTGCTGCACTTTATGTACATGCTCAGCAGGGACCAGTGCTGTGGAGATTAATCTGTGCTGCACTATATGTACATGCTTAGTAGGGACCAGTGCTGTGGAGATGAATCTGTGCTGCACTTTATGTACATGCCCAGTAGGGACCAGTGCTGTGGAGATGAATCTGTGCTGCACTTTATGTACATGCTCAGTAGTGACCAGAGCTGTGGAGATGAATCTATGCTGCACTATATGTACATGCTCAGTAGTGACCAGTACTGTGGAGATGAATCTGTGCTGCACTTTATGTACATGCCCAGTAGGGACCAGTGCTGTGGAGATGAATCTGTGCTGCACTTTATGTACATGCTCAGTAGTGACCAGTGCTGTGGAGATGAATCTGTGCTGCACTTTATGTACATGCTCAGTAGTGACCAGTGCTGTGGAGATGAATCTGTGCTGCACTTTATGTACATGCTCAGTAGTGACCAGAGTCAAGGGAATTGAGGAGTTGGAGTCGGAGGTTTGGCTTGCTGACTCCACAGCCTTGGTTAACTCATTAGGTACCAATTGTTTGATCGCCAATATCTCTGCAACTGAGAGACAACTTTATCATTAAAAAAATAAAATTTTATTATTATTTTTTATTAAAGCTTTATTCGGCTCTGCAGCCACTATTTCGTGGTTTGTCTAATTAAACATGAAAAATTTGGTGAAACATCCTTTAAATAGTTATATAATTCTAATACAATATGTGCCCTTATCCTCTGGCAGTCAATCCAGTCCTTCGTTTCCGACAGCTTCCATTATGGTCCTGTGCTGAAGACAGTACAGCATTTCTGGTCTATACTTCAGGTACAGAGAAAGGGTCTGGCTAGGCTATTAAAATGAGTAAGCCCAGTTTCATACACTGATCTGGTCATGTCCTGACACATGAAAACCTACATTGTGTTGAGCCTAGGACCAGAAATGAAGATGTCTGGACTAGGACTGCTACTAGAGGATTGGGGCATCCAAAGTAATTGAGCTATATTAGTAAGATACATACCAGTAATTTTTTTTTTTTTTTTTTAAGGTTCATTATGTATTTTTTGGAGCTCAAACTCCTTTAAAGCGAATCTGTCACCAGATTTTAGCTCTGAATCTGAGACCAGCATAATGTAGGGTCCGAGAACCTGATTACAGCGATGTGTCACTTACTGATCTGTTTGCTGTAATTTTGCTAAAATTTCTTTTTAATCTGGTAAAAATCTAGCAGTGCTCAGAATGCCGAGCTGTGTATAACCCCGGCCACAGCACTGATTGGCAGCTTTCTGGATATACTGTGCATTGACCGAAAGCTGCTAATCAGTGATGGGGACAGGGTTATGAAAAAGTAGTTAACTAGAAGGTATGAGACACCTAGTCCAGTAGTAATGATCTCCTGCTGATAAAACACTGTTTGTATTGAAACAGCAACACACAGGGTAATAGTAAGTGACACATCACTAGAATCAGAACATCAGCCCCAGTAATCATGTTACTCGCAGATTACATAGGAAAAACCTGCTGACAGATTCCCTTTGAAAATCAGAAATTAGCTCCGCAGAAGCAGCTGAAAGCATCTCAGATGTGCATTACATCAAGACACGTACCGACAATAGAAAATCAACTATGCAAATGTATTACAGGTATACATGGAGCAATAATTCTGACAGGTGAACAGAACCTTAGAGATGATGTGGAAGATGTGGGGGGACAAGAGAAAAGGGAATATGTCCAGCAGGTCATCCTCTAGCTGAGAAAGCGAATGTAATCTTCTGAATGAATGTGGGGCGGACACTCCCGTCTGCATTACCGTGCTCCACTATTCATTCACGATCAAGTGGTTCACCGGTGTGTCAATTTTCACGTGAATCTTCATTTCAACAGAATCAGTAAAAACAATGAGATCTGCTCTTAATTAGATAGTGAAAATAATGTTTACGGACGCTTTGTAGACAAGGTTTGCAGATTGTGCCATAAAATTCATATTTAGTCTGAGGTTTGTGTCTATTAGGATGTGAGTCATGAGGCTTCAAGTCTGAGAAAAGCAGTGGGCGTAAGGGAAAAATTACGTACAGTCTTCGATACGGTGAGAAAGACTAGCATTGTCTTTAATTAAAGGGACTGTCCAGCCTTGAAAAATATATTGAAAATTGCTTCGAGTGTTTCAAAATGCGTTCAAGCACCTGTTCAGCGATTATGTCGGGGCGCGTGTGCCAGCGGGACCATTGACTGTAATGGTGGCGACAGAACCAACGTGTGCTCTGACGGGCATCATTTTCAGGCATATACACCTACTGGAGACACCCTGACACAGTCTACTATGTCCGAATGTGAGCCCCAGTGCACGCCCGAAAATGATGCACATCAGATATCTGTCGGTAATGTTGTAATATATGTATTGTATTGGCCCAAGGGTTCGCACCGACAGACCCACTGAACACAATGTGACAGCACCCTTAGAATGCTCTAAAATAAACTGAGACATACTCGCCTTCCTGATCCCCATAGGTTCAGTTTCCAAAACTTTCTAATAAGTGCCAGCTAACCACATCACCATTTATCATGGTCACAGTTCAAATCAGCAGCCGGGCAAGTAGGGGATCAGAAAGTATCAAAACTGGAGAAGTGGGGGATCAGTAAGAGACGTATAACTTTTTATACAGTGAAGGAAATAAGTATTTGATCCCTTGCTGCTTTTGTAAGTTTGCCCACTGACAAAGACATGAAGTCTCTAATTTTAAGGGTAGGTTAATTTTAATATTGAGAGATGGAATATCAAAAATAAAATCCAGAAAATCACATTGTATAAATCATAAAAATGTATTTTCATTTTGCAGTGAGAAATAAGTATTTGATCCCCTACCAACCATTAAGAGTTCTGGCTCCTACAGACTAGTTAGACACTCCCAATCAACTTGATACCTGCATTAAAGACAGCTGTCTTACATAATCACTTTTATAAAAGACTCCTATCCACAGACTCAATTAATCAGACTAACCTCTACAACATGGACAAGACCAGAGAGCTTTATAAGGATGTCAGGGACAAGATCATAGACCTGCACAAAGCTGGAATGGGCTAAAAAACCATAAGTAAGACGCTGGGTGAGAAGGCAACAACTATTGGTGCAATAGTAAGAAAATGGAAGAAATACAAAATGACTGTCAATCGATATCGATCTGGAGCACCATGCAAAATCTCACTTCGTGGAGTATCCTTGATCACGAGGAAGGTGAACTTGTTAATGATCTCAAGGCAGCTGGGACCACAGTCACTAAGAAACCCATTTTTAACACATTACACCTTAAAGGTTTAATATCCTGCAGTGCCCGCAAGGTCCCCCTACTCAAGAAGACACATGTACTGGCCTGTCTGAAGTTTGCCAATGAATACCTGGATGATTCTGTGAGTGATTAGGACAAGGTGCTGTGGTCAGATGAAACAAAAATTAAGCTCTTTGGCATTAACTCAACTCACCATGTTTGGAGGAAGAGAAATGCTGCCTATGACCCAAAGAACACTGACCCCACTGTCAAGCATGGAGGTGGAAACATTATGTTTTGGGGGTGTTTCGCTGCTAAGGGCACAGGACTACTTCACTGCATCAATGGGAGAATGGATGGAGCCATGTACCTTAAAATCCTGAGTGACAACCTCCGTCCCTCCACCAGGACATTAAAAATGGGTCATGGCTGGGCCTTTCCCTAGACAATGACCCATAACATACAGCCAAGGCAACAAAGGAGTGGCTCAAAAAGAAGCACATTAAGGTCATGGAGTGGCCTAGCCAGTCTCCAGACCTTAATCCCATAGAAAACTTATGGAGGGAGTTGAAGCTCCGAGTTGCCAAGCGACAGCCTCAAAACCTTAATGATTTAGAGATGATCTGCAAATAGGAGTGGACCAAAATTCCTCCTCACATGTGCGCAAACCTCATCAACTACAAAAAACGTCTGGCTGCTGTGCTTGCCAACAAGGGTTTTGCCACCAAGTATTAAGTCTTGTTTGCCAGAGGGATCAAATACTTATATCTCACTGCAAAATGCAAATAAATTTATATAAATTTATACAATGTGATTTTCGGGATTTTATTTTTGATATTCTCTCAATGCTAAAATTAACCCTTAAAATTATAGACTGTTCATGTCTTTATCAGTGGCCAAACTTACAAAATCAGCAAGTGATCCAGCATTTCCTTCCCTGTATATACAACATATATTAGAAGTCTGAAATGTTCAAGGGACAAGATCTGAAAGCCTAAAACGCGGGAGACATTTATCAATAATTTCATAATTGTCTAGAAATGTGCAAATCGAGAGATACAACATAACATTTTTGCAGCAACTTGCAGGTCATGTTAGACAAGTTTCTAGTCCTTACATATGTCCGTTACATAAGATTGGCTGTCTATGACACCAATATGACATTGACTTTCTATGACATCAATAATTGTTCCGTAAAGTGCCTTGAATTTGTTACATTTCACCACTGATTTTAGCCAGGCTTTTCTACACAAGTGTCGACATCTTTGTAAAAAAATTTCAAAGCACATATTAAACTTAGCACAGGCTAATACAGTACTTATTTGGGGCAATTTTGTAAGAGGTCTAGGGAGCCTTGACTCCGGTCCAAAAAAAAGGAGATTTTTGTGTACTCACCGTAAAATCTCTTTCTCTTAGCCTCTAATTGGGGGACACAGAACCATGGGTGTTATGCTGCTGTCCACTAGGAGGCGACACTATGCATAATCTGAAAGATTAACTATGGCTCCTCCTCTGCAGTATACACCCCTGGACGGCGTCCTCCTTCTCCAGTTTTGTACAAAAGCATTAGGAGGAACATAACAGAAGAAACATAACCATGCCTGTAAGAAGGCTACTATGTACAAGCTCAAAGAAACAATATGAGAACCCAACCGTAACAACGGCCCGTTAAGGGCAACAGGGTGGGAGCTGTGTCCCCCAATTAGAGGCTAAGAGAAAGATTTTACGGTGAGTACACAAAAATCTCCTTTACTCTGTCGCCTTATTGGGGGACACAGAACCATGGGACATCTCAAAGCAGTCCCTGGGTGGGAAGCAATGGATGAATATTGTGCTAGCAGGACCCTAAACTTGGGGCACTGCCGCCTGCAGAACCCGTCTACCCAGGCTCGCGTCCTGCTGAGGACTGGGTATGAACACTGTAGTGTTTTGTAAACGTGAGGCTAGTCCAAGTGGCCGCCTTGCACATTTGTTGTGCCGAAGCCTGGTGCCGAATGGCCCAGGAGGCCCCTACTGCCCGAGTAGAGTGTGCTTGAGCCACCAATGTAGGGACCTCCTGGTTGACGATGTCAACCGGAACTCCCTGTCGAGGGAGAAGGGGTTCCTGTCCCAAGACCTGAGGATGGCTAGTTGAAGAGGCCTGAGGTGAAACTGGGCAAATGGCACTGCCTCCATTGCTGCTGCCATCCTGCCGAGGACTCTCATGGCAAACCGGAGAGATCGGGGAGGATTTCGGAGGAGTGTGCGCACTCCTAGACGGGGGGCCAGTGTCTTGACCTTGGGAAGGAGCACAAGACCCCTGGAGGTGTCGAACAGCATTCCCAGGAAGGTTAGAGTCTGACTCGGGGTAGTCGATGATTTTTGTAAATTGACTAACCATCCCAGAGGACTCAGTGTGTCGATTGTGATTGAGACACTGACCTCGCAGTCCTTGAAGGTGCAAGACTTGATGAGGTCGTCTAGATACGGAACGACTTGAATGCCTCTGGAGTGTAGAATGTCCATGGTGGCTGCCATGACCTTGGTAAACGTTCTTGGAGCCGTGGCGAGTCCAAATGGGAGAACGACAAACTGGTAGTGGTCTTGGTTGACCGCGAACCTGAGAAACCTTTCATGGGCGGGAGCAATTGGTAAGTGGAGATATGCGTCTTGTTTGTCTATGGAGGCAAGGTATTCTCCCTGCTCCATGGATGCTATGATGGACCGGAGGGACTCCATGCAAAAATGACGGACCCGTACATATTTGTTGAGCTGTTTTAGGTCTAGTATGGGCCTGACGCTTCCTCCTTTGTTGGGAACTACAAATAGATTGGAGTAGAACCCTCGGAATCTTTCGTTCGAGGGTACCGGTACTATGACTCCTGCTTGAAGGAGAGAGGAGACCGCTTGGTGGAAGGCACGGGCCTTGTCTGGTGGTGTTGGTGGAGTAGAGAGGAAGAACCGGTTCGGCGGAGTGGAAGTGAACTCTATCTTGTATCCGGAAGACACTATTTCCCTTACCCACCTGTCTTCTGTAATAGGCAGCCAGACTTGCTGAAAGAGTAGAAGTCGCCCGCCTACTGGTGGGATGTCTTCCGGAGTTCGTGAGTCATGATGAAGCAAAGTTCTGAGGTTTTCCTCCCTTGGGTTTCGCTTGGCCTGCTTTTGACTGCCAAGTCCTGTCCGGTCTCTGCGCCGTCCGTGAGTTTTCCCTGCGTGGAGAGCGGTTACGATTTTGCGCTGGGCGCGCGACGGACCAGCCCGAAGAATTCCGAAAGGATCGGAATCTTGTTTGGTTTCGCCGTTTAAACGTGCGATTAGGTTTCAGTTGAGGGAGAGAGGTACTCTTACCCCCAGTGGCATTGGATATCATTGTGTCCAACTTTTCGCCGAAAAACCTTCCACTGAGGTACGGAAGATGGGTGAGGGACCTCTTTGAGGCCGCATCAGTTTTCCATTCCCGCTGCCAGAGGATACGCCGAATCGTAATGGCGTTTGCCGCTATCCCCGCTAGACCTCTTGTTGAGTCTAGGGCTGCATGAAGCATGTAGTCTGCTACTACTGCTATTTGAACCGCTTGGTCCGAGAGCCCAGGATTTGAAGCTTGAAGCCCCTCCTGCAGTTTTTTGGCCCACGCCAGGATGGCCTTGGCCGCCCAAACTGAAGTGAACGCAGGGGCTAGGGAGGCCCCTGCCGCTTCGAAAATGGAACGAGCCATGCGTTCTACTTGGCGGTCTGCTGCGTCCCTGAGGGTTGAGCTATCTGGCAGTGAGAGTAGGGTCTGTGCTGCTAGTCTAGATACCGGGGAGTCCACTTCAGGTGGATCTGTCGACACTTTGGTGTCCTTCTGAGAGAAGGGGTACTTCGCTTCCAGATATTTGCGATTGGCAAATTTTTTCTCGGGCTGCGAAAACTGCTTAGTAAGTATCGTTTGAAACTCATGGTGATTAAGGAAGACCTTAGGCGGTTTCAGAACACTTTCAAAGCAAATCTTATGTTCTGGGGCTTCCGGGGCTGGATCTGAAATTTCCAGCACCCGATGGATGGCAGAAATTATGTCCTCAACCAGCGCTTTATTGCTAGGGGGACAAGGTACCACGGACCTCTCCGTTTCGTTGTCTGAGTCGGAGTCACAGATGCCTTCCGAATCCTGTGTATCGCCAAGACGTTCCCTGGTGAGCGATGTGAGGCGGAGGTCCTCTGTGGTAGGGGATCTCTGTGGAGAACTGCATTGTCCGTCACTGATAGGGGACTGCCTAGGTGACCTGGAATGACGGTGCCTCTCCCTGGGGGGGGGGGGGGATGACCGTGTGCTATAGGACGACGCAGGTGATCGCGACCTGTGGGTCCGTTTACGTCTGTGAGAGTCGGAAATAGCATGTTCCTGAGACGAGCTGTCCATTTGCTGGGTAACGTTCACAGCGGTGCCACGACCCTGCAGAGCTTGCAGCAATGTAGAGGTTAAGTTATCTATGGACTGTGTCATAGACTGAGTAGCCCATTCCAGCGTGGCATCTGATACTGAAGCATTGGTAGGGACTCCCTGGGGTTCTGACCCAGAGTTCTGAAGGAAATCCCGGCAGTGCGGATACGTGCTGCCACTGGGGAGAGTGGTTTTGCAGGCTGTGCAGAATGTATAGAAACAGTCCTGCCTGGTTCTTTCTTGAGCCTGGCATAGTGCACAGACGCTGGCTCTCAGGGATGCTACAAGGGTGGCTACGCAGAGAAACTCACAGAGAGCCGTATAGGTAATCTGGATTCACAGCTGAGTAAAGAGAACCCAGCTGTGATCTTACCCCACCAGTGTGCTCATAGGTCCAGCGCCGACAATTCACAGTTCTGTGCCCCCCGGAGACTGCTGTGGTTCTCCTGCTTGCTGTATGCTTCCGTTGTGGGATATGGCCTGCAGCCAAAAAATGGCCACCAGGACGCTGAGGAGTGTCATTTTAGTCATCCAGGGGGTGGGCCGGGGGGGGAGCGGAGAAAAGGCGGCGGCTTCAGCTAGGCCGAAGCCGTGGTCTCAAGTAGAGATCTGATGCCCAGAAGGGCTCCAGGGCGGCGCGGTAGTCCAGGAAGGGGTCGGATCTGCACCACACCCCTGGAATGGGTGACTGGGTCGCGGTGAGAGCAGCAGGGGTAGTGGTTCCTGATTGGGGGTCCCTGTGAGGCCTATGGGGTCGCTGCTGCTGCTGCAGAGACAGGGGCGCAGGGAGCCCTGTCTCTGCTGTGCCATGTCTGCTTGCACCCTCCCCCGGCCGCAGCAGGATCCCACATCTGGTCTGGGGTCCCTGGTGCAGACTGCTACCTATTCACCGACCCTACCTGAGGTGTCTCAACCTAATACCCCCTGAGGAGGATTAGGGAGGGTGCGTCTGTCACCGTCAGGGGGTCTTCATCCTCGCCTCGACCTCAACCCAGACCCCAAAGGGGTGGGGGAAGGAGGGGGGTCTCAACTTCGGACCAGTACCCGAGGGACTGGGAAGGAGTGACATGGGGAATAGCCATCTCCACTTCAACTGGGCACCCCTAAAAAGGGGGCCAAGGAAGGAGCCATGCCGGGAGTCTCGCTGGAGACCCACTTTTCTTCATCTGTATCCGGCGGAAAAAGAAAAACCGGAAAAAAGGTGTGCCTCCTTGCGACACTAAGCAAAAACTGGAGAAGGCGGACGCCATCCAGGGGTGTATACTGCAGAGGAGCCATAGTTAATCTTTTTCAGATTATGCATAGTGTCGCCTCCTAGCGGACAGCAGCATAACACCCATGGTTCTGTGTCCCCCAATGAGGCGACAGAGTAAAAAGTCTGTTTCTCAGCTATATACTGTAAAGAAGTTAAAGCTCAGGCTTAAGAAGCTATAATTGTTTAGCATTCATGATCACCAGCAATCCGCATACATTAATGAGATGGACAGGTTAGTTAAACCTGCGATATAGTTTAGTGGATTTGCTTGCTCAGAAGGTCAGAGATGATCAGGCCTTTCCCCTGTGGGCTGTCAGCAAATACATAGATTTTAGATTAAAGGTTAAAATTAATCTGTTAGGGGAGACTGGATGAAATTCTATTTCCTAAAATCTAAATAATTACTTAAATCCTTGATTTTAATTTTCTTATTGATAATAGATATTGTTTGGTAGCATTATTACATCAGTGTGGTTTCCTCCATCTATTAACCTACCTAAACAGGATATTTCCATTTCCGTGTCTTGTACTACCGTAAGTCCCAGGCACTACACCCGCTGTCATGTGGTCATATTTGACTGGGACTTTTCCTTCACTTCCTGTATCCTCACTCACTTCCTTATGTCACCTTTAACTGAAAAACATTTCCAAAATCTGATCTTTTCTTAACTTTGAAACTGGAAAAACTATCAGGGTCGCTCTGTTCCATTCTCATTTTGACTACTGCAACTCTCTAGCAATGAGTCAGTTTCTCTCACTAAACTCTCCCTTTCTCCAATATATCCTGAATGCAGCAGAATGGGTCATATTTTTGTCCAGCCATTAAACAGATGACTCTACGCCGTTCCAGACATTGCACTGGTTGCTCATCTGCTACAGAATACAACATAAACGTATCATACTCACCCACGAAGCTCTCAACAATGCTGCACTACCCAACAGCTCATTATTTATCTCTTTCTACTACCCCATATGTTCTGCTAATTATCGAAAACTAACATCTTCCATGATCCGACCCTCCAACTCCTTTCACAAGATATTGCTTGTGCTGCACCAGTTCTCTGGAATGCACTATCCCACAAAATCAGTTTCTTTCTCAGCATCCACAGCTTTGATCTAACAAATACATCTGTTAAAATACCACTCAGCTGTTTTTTTATTTTTTCAGCAATGGAGTGGCAATTTAAATGTAAGCCCCCTGCCATACACTCACCCTCCAGCGGTTTCACTGTTTTTCGGTGCTGGCTCGGTCCCTCGGCAACATCTTGTGACAGCAGCTCCTAACTGTCCAGAACTCAGATGCTACTTCACAAGCTCTCAATACAAGTCTATAGAAGCCAGAAGAAAGCTCTCAGACTTGAATTGATAAGGGACCTCCACACAGATCCATGAAACACTGGAGCTGCAGGCAGGTTCACTTTTCGCTGGAGACTAAAGGGAGCTGCGGCAAAATCAGATGAAAACGCTGGAAGATGTGTATGAGACAGAGGACTTGCATTTAAAGCACCACTCCAGCAGCGCAAAAAAACACAATAGTATGTAAATACATACTGCTGCCATATGTGCCTGTGAGTGGCGCCATCGCTGCATGCTCTGTCCACATCACGTGACCCTGGCTGCAGTCGCTGCTGAAATCTGCTGAGGTCACGTAAACTTTCAGACTTCCTTGATTCGCTTAGGCCAGTCGCACCCCCCCCCCCCCGATTGACTGGGCTGTGGGTGGCGTTACACTGCACGCTTTCCCTCTCTCCTCTGCTCTCATTGGCAGCAAGCGCTTGCTGGATACTGGGCTGTGAAACGCACAAAAATTACAAAAATACTTATTTAAAAAGGTGCAAATCGATGGGCGCATTATACAATGTAGGAGACCATCTCTTTAAAGCAAACCTGTCAGTATGATTTTGCTAAGTAAACTACAGGCATTGTCAGGTTGGCAATGTTACACTGATTAAAATGATACCTGGAGTGAAGAAATCCGTTTTATGGTTTTTGTGTAATCAGTGTTAGGCCGGGATCACACATGCGAGGAATACGGCCGAGTCTCGCATGTTAATGCCCGGCACTGCGATCAGAGTGTGAGGCTGCATAGCAATACATGGAGCCGCACACTCCGCTCCTGAGTGCCGGCGGCAGTGCCGGATATTACCATGTGAGACTCGGCCGTATTCCTCGCATGTGTGATCCCGGCCTTAGAAGTTTTCAGTTAATGCTATACCCTTGATTTGGGGCTGGACTATAGGCAGAGTCTGATCTTGGTGCTCTAGGCCAGAGAAAACAAGCGAAAACCTGCCCACAGGCCACCCAAAGCACAAACATGTCCCTCATCGTAGACACAGAGTGTTTGTGTTTCAGGGTGGCCTGTGGGCAGTTTTTTCCTTGGTTTATCTGACTTAAGGCCCTGTCTCACATAACGAGATCGTTAGCGAGATCGCTGAAACATCACAGATTTTGTGATGCAACAGCGACCTCGCCAGCGATCTCGCTATGTGTGACACATAGCGGCGACTGGCACCCCCGCTGGATATTGCTGATCGTGCTCGAATGTCCTAGGCAATTTTTTGATCGTTGGCGTCCCGCTGGCCAGCATGCATCACCGTTTGACGCCGACAAGCGACCTTGTTGGCGACGCAGAACTCAGGGACACAGGCGGGAGTTGTCAGAATAGCTGCTGTGTGACAAGGTCACAACTACCGCCGAGGTCGTTATACGGATCGCCGTATCGCTGCTGCGTCGTTGAATAGATCTCCCTGTTTGACAGCTTACTAGCGAACATGTAGCGACGTACCAGCGATCCTTACCAGGTCGTATCGTTGTCAGGATCACTGGAGCGTCGCTATGTGAAACGGGACCCTGAGAGTAGGAAGATAAGACGCTGCCTACAGTCCCGCCTCAGAATACGAGAATCTCATTAACTGAAAACTTCTAACATTGATTACACATGAACCACAAGACAGATTTCTTCATCCCAGGTATCATTTTAATCAGTTTAACACTGCCAACCTGACAATGCCTGTAGTTTACTTAGCAAAATCTTGCTGACAGGTTCGCTTTAAGTGCTGTGGAATATGCGACAGATATAAAAATAAAAGATTATTTATTCGTTATGGTGAGAGATTTTTGCACTTATATACACATACTGTTAACAGTATTGCAGTAGGTGATCTAGAGTAGCCACATTTTACCTGTCACCAGTGCTGTTCCATCATAATTCCAGTGACCAGCAAGCACCGCTCCAGAATGAGCCTCCACACTTTTCTCAACTCTTCCCAACTTAGAAATCAGATGGAATTTTCCTAAAAAAATAAATAAATAAATAAATAAAAACAGTGGGAGGATAAGGCAAATCAGACAAATGTGAGGCTGTTGAGTTCAGGTCAGGAGATCTATGGCCAGTTGGTGCACTGAGACTTGTACTCGGCCTGCAAAACATGGACGCATGAATCTGGCCTAAGACTATGAAGACAATACCACACAAGGACATCAATATAGAGGGAGTGATATATTCTGGACTTACCGGGTACTCTTGAGGTGATCAAAGATATTAGTCAAATGTAACCAAACCAGACAATTTTGGAAGGATTAGCCAACTGTCCAATGTCTGCGAGGGTGCACCAACTTTCCCCTGATGTCAGATGTTGAGATATTGAAGGAGGAGTCACTTCACCAGGTCTGACCCTTTGTTCTCACGGGGAATAAACCATTGCCAGAGGTGTCTCAAAAATGCTAATCACCTCTCCCCAATGAGAAAACATGCAAAAACCTAGTTGGCACTGCGGTTTAGGAACACTGTTCAGGGGATATTAAGGTAGCCAACAAGTACACAGCCATTAAGTAGGGTCCAGATACTCATGCCTCTAGTACAGTGTCATAGAATCATAGTAGAGTTGGAAGGGACCTCCTGGGCCATCTGGTCCAAACCCCGGCTCAAAGCAGGATTCGCTAAATCATCCCAGACAGATGTCTGTCCAGCCTCTGTTTGAAGACTTCTATTGAAGGAGAACTCACCACCTTTCGTGGCAGCCTGTTTCACATTGATCACTCTGTCAAAAAGTTTTTTCTAATATCTAATCTGTGTCTCCTCCCATTCAGTTTCATCCCATTGCTTCTAGTCTTTCCTTGTGCAAATGAGAATAAAGATGATCCTTCTACAATGTGACAGCCCATGAGATTTTTGTAGACAGCTATTCAGTCTCCTCTCAGTCTTCTCTTTTGCAAGCTAAACATTCCCAAATCCTGCAACCTTTCCTCATAAGACAGGGTTTGCAGACCGGTCACCATTCTGGTCGCTCTTTTCTGAACTTGCTCCAGTTTGTTGATGTCTTTTTAAAATGTGGCGCCCAAAACTGGACACAGTATTCCAGATGAGGTCTAACCAAAGAGGAGTAGAGGGAAATAATGACTTCACATGATCTAGACTGTATGCTTCTGTTAATACATCCTAGAATTGCATTTGCCTTTTTTGCTGCTGCATCACACTGTTGACTCATATTCAGTCTGTGATCTATTAGTATACCCAAGTCTTTTTCACATGTGCTGTTGCTTAGCCCTATTCCTCCCATTCTGTATATGCTTTTTTCATTTTTATTGCCCAGATGTAGTACTTTGCATTTTTCCCTGTAAAAAACCCATTCTGTTAGTTGCTGCCCACTGCTCCAATTTATTTACATCTTTTGGAATCCTTTCTCTCTTCTCTAGTATTAGCTATCCATCCTAGCTTTGTGTCATCAGCAAATTTAATCAGTTTACCCTCAATTCCGTCATCTAAATCGTTGATAAAGATGTTGAACAATACCAGGCCCAGGACAGAGCCCTGTGGTACCCCACTTGAGACACTCTTCCAACTGGACGTGCAGCCATTTACGACCACTCTTTGGGTCCGATCACTAAGCAAGTTATGAATCCACCTAACAGTTTCCATTTCATACTTAGTCATTTTTTTCAATTATTATTATGCATTTATATAGCGCCATTTATTCCATGGTGCTTTACATGTGAAAAAGGGGAAATATAGACAAGTATAATAAACATGTGTAAGACAAGGGACACACAAGTACATAAGGAGAGGGGACCCTGCCTGCGAGGGCTCACAGCCGACAGGGATGGGTGAGGATACAGTAGGAGAGGGTAGAGCAGGTCGGGCGGTGGTTCAGTAGACCGAGGATCATTGCAGGCTGTAGGCTTGTCGGAACAGGTGGGTCTTCGGGTTCTTCTTGAAGGTTTCCGTTGATGGTGAGAGTCTGATGTGTTGCATCAGAGAGTTCCAGAGTATGGGGGAAGCACGGGAGAAGTCTAGTATGCGGTTGTGGGAAGAAGAGATAAGGGGAGAGTAGAGAAGGAGATCTTGAGAGGATCGAAGGTTGCGTGCAGGTAGGTACCTGGACACCATGTCACAGATGTATGGAGGAGACAAGTTGTGGATGGCTTTGTAAGTCATGGTTAGGGTTTTGAATTGGAGCCTCTGGGCAATAGGAAGACAGTGAAGGGCCTGGCATAGGGGGGAGGCTGGGGAATAGCGGGGAGACAGGTGGATTAGTCGAGCAGCAGAGTGCAGAATGGAATGGAGTGGTGCCAGAGGGGAAGCCAGAGAGTAGGAGGTTGCAGTAGTCGAGGCGGGAGATAAGAGCATGCACTAGTGTTTTTGTGGTTTCGTGGTTGAGGAATGAGCGGATCTGGGATAATATTTTTGATATTTTCAATAAGGATTGTGTGAGATATTTTGTCAAATGCTTTGCTGAAGTCAAGATATACTATATCTACAGCATTTCCCTGATCCACCCAATCAGTGATTCTGTCATAGAAGGAAATTAAGTTAGTCTGACATGACTTATTAGTTACAAACCCATGCTGACTGAGTTTAATCACTTAATTCTTATCCAGGTACTTACATACATGTTGTTTAATAATTTGTTCAAAGATCTCTCCTGGTATAGAAGTCAGACTCACTGGCCTATAGTTGCCTGGGTCCACCTTCTTCCCCTTTTTGAAGATAGGAACAGCATTTGCTCTTCTCCAGTCTTCTGGGACTTCTCCTGTTCTCCAAGAATTTTCAAAGATTATGGAGAGGGGTTAAAAAATTTCTTCTGCTATCTCCTTCAGTACTCTGGTGATGTAATTCATCTGGCCCTGGAGACTTGAATTCATTTATGTTAGCTAAGTGCTTCCTCACTAGCTTTCTGTTTATAGATATCCTGGATTCTTCTATTCCCTTAATAGGACAGTGAAGAACAGCTGATGTTACATTTCCTTTCTGAGAGAAAACAGATGCAAAATAGGAATTTAAAAGTTTGGCCTTCTCTACATCCTGTCTTACCATTTTATCATTTTCATCCTGTAAAAATCCGATAGCATCTTTGACTTTTCTTTTACTTTTGACATATCCCCAATATCCTTTATTATTGAATTTGACGTCTCTTGCAAGCCTCAATTCATTGTCAGCTTTAGATAATCTGATTTGTGCACTGCAGGTTCTGCAGACAGCATTATATTTTTCTTTAGATATGCCTCCCTCTTTCCATTTTATGAACATTTCTTTCTTCATTTTTAGCATGTGCTTAAGTTCTGTGTTCATCCATCCTGGTTTCCTTAAATGCTTCCTATTCTTCCCTCTTTTCGGAATTGTTAACAACTGTGCTTTGAGAATTTCATTTTTCAAGATTTCCCATCCTTCCTGGACATTTTTGTCCTTAAGGATATCCAGCCATTGGATCCCTCCAATTCTCTTTCTGAGTCCCTTAAAATCTGCCTTTCTGAAATCTAACCTTGATGTCTGAGTCTTCACAGGTCTTCCTCCTCTAGTTATCCAAAATTCTAAAATAGCATGGTCGCTACCTCCTAAGATCCCAGCCACTTTTACCTCCTCAACCATTTTCTCCCTGTTTATGAGGATTAGATCCAAGGTAGCAGATCCCCTTGTTTTTTCCCTCTACCTTTTGGAAGATAAAGTTGTCAGCAAGAGAGGATAAGAATTTCCTTGACTTGATAGTTTTGCCTGAGAGAGATTCCCAACAATTGTCTGGATAGTTGAAATCTCCCATGACAACTATGTCATATTTTTTGGAGAACTTGGCCATTTGATGCATAAAGAGTTCATCCATATCTTCAGCTTGCACAGGCGGCCTGTAGTAAATGCCTACAATGGTGTCCTTTCCATTGTTCTGTCCTTGTATTCTTACCCAAACAGTTTTCACAGAACTCCCATTCTCTGAAGCTTCAATCTCTGTGCAGATATACGCGTTTCTAACATACAATGCGACACCTCCTCCTCGTTTATCAAGTCTGTTTCTTGCAAATAAGTTGTATCCTTCTAGCCTTGTATTCCAATCATGTGTATCGTCCCACCAAGTTTCAGTGATTCCAATGACATCATACTTCTTTTCCTGTGTTAGTAGTTCCAATTCTCCTTGTTTGTTGCCCATGCTTTGTGCATTAGTGTAGAAACATTTTAGTTTGTGATTGGTTTCTCTTTCTCCAATATTTTTATTATTTAGATTCTTTTGTCTTTGTTCTTTCCTCCCACTTCTAATACCAGAGTTCTCAATAGCATTTGTCAGGTGTATGGCTTTTTATGGCCTTTTGCTTCCCTTCCCACATTGTTCTAGTTTAAAGCTCTCCTGATGAGTGTAGCAAGGCGACTTCCAAATACATGTTTTCCAGTCTTCGTAAGGTGCACCCCATCTCTAGCAAGTAGTCCATCGTATAGGTAATTCACTCCGTGATCCAGAAATCCAAATCCTGACGGCACCATCGACGTAGTCAGTTGTTCAGCTGCAGAATCTTATTCCACCTCCTTGTTCCATAGCCATCCACTGGGAGCATGGAAGAGAAGACCACCTGCGCTCCCAGTTCTTTCACTTTCTTGCCTAAATTTTCAAAGTCTCTGCAGATGGTTTCCAGGCCGTTTCTTGCTGTGTCATTTGTCCCCACATGTATTAGCAGGAATGGGTGATCATCTGTAGGTCTGAAGAGTCCCGATATCCTGTCAGACACATCTTTACTTTTTACACCTGGAAGACAGCACATTTCTCTTGTAGTTATATCCGGTCTGCAGATAGCGGCATCTGTTCCTCTCAACAGGGAATCCCCCATGACCACCACTCTCTGTTTCTTCACAACATTTTTCTTTCTCCATCCAGGAGGATTCTGAAGACGTACAAGGTTGCTGCTTGTGTGCAAAGTCTTATCCTGATGTATTTATTCATCGTTCTCCTGCGTGAGAGCCTGGTACTGGTTCCTGAGCAGTATGGGCGCTGACTGCCTCCCGATCCTCCTGCTTCTCTGGGTCACATGTCTCCAATCCTCTGTTTCTTCAGGTGCACTTCGAATTTCTTCTCTTTCTGTAACATGAAGAGATAATTCTGCTCTGTCTAAGAACTCTTCACCTTCCTTAATGATCTTCAATGTAGCTAACCTCTCTTCGAGATTTTGCAACTTTTCCTCCAACAGGGACACAAGTTTGCATTTGTGGCATGTGAAGTTTGGCTTTTCCACTGGTAAGTCTGTGAACATGTAGCAAGAAGTGCAGCTCACCAAATGGCTCCTGGCCTCTTCCATATTGTTACTGTTAAAGAGATTTCAATGATTTCCTCAGGACTCTTCCCCTGGTTTACCGATTTCCACTTTTCAGCTGCAACGACCAAAATCCAGTGATCGTTGAGCTCGCGGAGACTCTTCACTTATCCCAGAAGGCACTGGGGATATGCAAATGATCTCCTCAGGACTCTTCCCCTGTCTGACAATTACATCCCGATGACATCCCCGAATTACTAATTGTGAGATCAGGAGATATTGTTCTTGAACAAGGGGACTGGTTCACACATCCACATGACCCTGCCAGCCAATCACACCCCTCCTTGGCAATGGTAAGGTTATATGGCAAGCGATTGGCTGCAGCAGTCACGTCACTAAAGAATAGATAAAAGAACAATGAGCACCAAAGTAGCAGATGTATTTGAGAAGCGGAGGGACACAACAGGTGAAAAAAGGTTTATATTATTACTTTAAAAGGAATCTGTCAGCAGGTTTAAGATATTTAATCTGAGTGCATCATAATGTAGGATTAGATAGTACAATTTCATGGATGAGTCACTTGCTCAGCAGGTTGCTGTAGGTACAATGCAGTCAGTGTTTTATCAGCAGGAGATTATCACTACAGGACTAGATGTCACATGCAAGCCAGTCCAGCTAATCAGTGAAACTCCCACCCCTACCACTGGCAATACACAACACACAAGAAGCTGACAATCAAAGGTGTCAGCGGGGTTATACACACTGCAGGATTCTCTAGAGCAAAGGAAGCAGTGATTCCTTCAAAACTACACCAAGCAGCCCACTAAGTGACACACTGCTAGATTCAGGCTCTCTGTCCCAACAACATGCTGCTCTCAGATTCCATAAAAAAACGGCAGATTTCCTTTAAAGCCTTTATTAACCCAAAGGGCATGTCAGTGGTGAATAGGACTTATGCACGATAAAATGTGGTGTAAAGAGTTTCCTTCGGTAAAGATTTCTATATGTACTGCCATTTCTCCTGATTGCCCCCTACACTTGTATGATAGGATTGGCCAAGTGTGCATGTGTCCTCAACGACCAAAGAGCAATATGCCGAGGTCAGACCCCATAGAGGTGGCTCATGTGAGAACAAAGGTTCAGATGTGCCGAAATCCTACATGCTGGATCCTTTTTTCCCTGGGAGATCTACAATTAGGAGAGAGTTGGGACATCAACAGATAATGTATATGGCCACCTACCTGCTCATAGTGCAGTACACAGGCGCCAGCTGTAGGAACCTGCATAGCCACAAGAACATGACACTGGAAATGCCACATGTAAAATTACCACTATAGCTGTGTGACCAGATTATCTGAGTGAGAGAAACACTTTAGAATGGTCACAGCAAACAAAAAAACATTTGCTTGTTCACACATCAGAGAAGTAAAAACTATATGTGCAGAAATGCGGATTACCAGTATCTTTAAAACTGGAGGAAAGATTTACATGTGTGCAGAGAATAAATAAAAAAAATCTATAATAATAGCAATACTAATAACAGGAAACCGCTGATCAGAATGGGTGTGGGTGACAAGAGGGATTTTCTGTACCATTTTTACATTTCACTAATTGATCGGGGGTATGCGCAAGCTTCGAAATTTTTTTATGCAAGTACATATAAGGATCTGTTTCGTTTGTGTGGATGAACATCACTCAGACTGGTCATATATACTGTCAAAGTTTGACCTTGGAAAGCGCTGCAGGCCACATAATGCCCGGGCGCAGCATATGGCGGAGATACTCACCGTCAGAACTTGTAAGCACAAACATATCAGACTGCCCTTGCTTTTTGCTTCCCACATTTCTGGGGAACCAGTGAAGGTCAATCGGAAACGTATCATCTGGAAGTTTTACAACCAAAGAGGTCTCGCCGTTTAGTAAGTTCCACTTCAAAATCTGGTGGTCATCACTGCAGGAGTAGAGCTCGTCAGCCGAGGTCCATCCCACACAGCTAACCAGCTCCTTATGTACAGAGGAATTAAGGAGTTTAACATATGGTCTTCAAAAAAAAAAAAAAACCCTGGACACGTAACTCGCAGAAGATCTGGCTTGAAAGGATCACTTTTTCTCCATCATTTCTCTCATTTTAAAGTGTAAAACAACCTCTATACAGTATCTGCACGGCTTGTCAATATATACATTCAGTGCCAGGAAAATAAAGACGATTGCAATCTTGGGGTGCAGAAATATTCCCGATTACTGTACTTTACTTCCATCCTTTTTTTAGGGTTAGGTGAGCAATTCTGATAATGCAGCATGCCAGCGCCCACCAGTTGGACAGAAATACCATATGATGCCAGTACAGCAGACAAGACGAGGCACATCATTATAAGAGACCTGACTCAGCGGTACTATGAAACCACCGGCCCCCGAGCCGTCTCCGATCCTTCCCTCCTCTTGCTCCCATAAGACTGCACAGGGAAATTACCGTAGTACAGGAAACATTACTGACAGAGGGAAGATGAGGATTTCCAAAGCCAGACTATCAGGTAAATTCCCCGTAAGCCATGTTCACACTAGAATTCAGAAAAACAGAACTTGTGCAAAAATAAACCATAGTCTTAGAGACTAAATACCTGAACCAAACATACACATGATGTATATTGAGCTACTGTTTCCAGCCAATACTTTTCCATATTGAGCACATTGAGACCAATGCTGCCAGATCCAATGCTTGAGATCCAAGTGCCAGGGCTGTGGAGTTGGAGCCAATTTTGGTGGACTCGGAGTCGGTGTAATTGAAATTGAGGAGTCGGAGGTTTGGCTTACCGACTCCACAGCCCTGCCAAGTGAGCGACAGTATCCATGCTGCTGGCAAAAGCCACACAGCTACTGTATGGGTCATACATGCAGGGCTATGGAGTTGGAGTCGGAACCTATTTTGGTGGAGTCGGTATCATGGAAATTGAGGAGGTGGAGTCGGAGGTTTGGCTTACCGACTCCACAGCCCAGGTATGAGGGAGTCGGAGTCATGGAAATTGAGGAGTCGGAGTTGGAGGTTTGGCTTGCCGACTCCACAGCCCTGCATAAACCCCTCATACACAATGGCCACTACAAGGCACTAACATCAATTATACCGATCTATAAAAAAAACTCACTTTCCTTTCCATGTGGTTCAAGGGGAAAAGCAGAGAACAAAATAAGTAGGACCCTGTCACGACACAGCTATCAAGTGACCTGGAACCAGGGGCTCCTTACCTGGCCCTAACCCTAGGGGTGCTCTAGCTCGCCCTGTTCCCCATGATACTTCACATGGCAAAGACGCTGGGGCCTCCGCCCTTGCCGTATCTCCTAAGTTAGCCCTTTGTCTGTCTGCTTCCCCCACCCAGGGAAGCGGGGGTGCTACTGTGCACCCAAGTACACCCAACAAACAAGGAAACAGAGACAAGGGTAAACTGAAAACTTCACACACACAAAATATTCACTCACATATAACGGAGGAATCCACTGCGGTGTATAGGAAGGGGAAGAAAGCAAAACAGGGAAGGATAAGATATTATCAAGGGTACAAACCAAACAGTCACTTATAACTCCTCCAGCAGCTATCCTTCTCATACCAGCTTCTCTCCCTCCTACTGTCATGAAGTAAGTGATAACTCTGACAAGGACTATGTAACAGAGCCCAGATTTTATAGGGGAAAGGAGTGGCTAACCGAGCACAGGAATTTCCAACATGGCCGATTAACCCTTGTTCTGCTGGAAGAAATAAGTGCATTCAATAAACCGGAGACGTGCTTCTTCTCAGCAGCGGAGTAAGAGCAACCAAACGCTGCAGTCTGGCTCCGCTCCGGCAACCCCGTGACAAACCCTTTTTGCAGTCTAGTACTACTTTAAAAACATTGGGGACAAATTAGGGCTTGCTGATACCAAAGAATAAAAAAGAATTAGGTGACATACTATGGAATATAGCAAATTGTAGGAAAAAAAAAAAAGATCCAGAGCACACACCAATTATTATACACAGATTTCCTGTGG
The DNA here is from genome assembly GCF_039654945.1 of Dendrobates tinctorius. NCBI lineage: Eukaryota > Metazoa > Chordata > Amphibia > Anura > Dendrobatidae > Dendrobates > Dendrobates tinctorius. Next base: position 56,408,825 of record NW_027361728.1, on the reverse strand, counting down.
CTAAGAAACAAAATTTCAAAACTGAACATGTTCTGAGCCCACTGCCATGTCACGGCAGACATCTATAGTGGTTCCTTCTCCATTCGATGTAGCAGCCCAGAGCTGGAGGGGTTTTGCCCGGCAGAATGGGCTATTTGGGCACCTGGGTTGTTACTCCATAGGTGCAGAGGCGATGGTTGCTGTATGGTGAAAACCCAACCATCCTATCTCTAATACAAATGGTCCAGACCGGCCCCATCGACCATATCTAGGTATTTGATTTATTTTAGAGATGCTGTTACTTTTTTTTTTCTGTAAAAATTAAGCGCAGCAGCATTCCGATGGAAGATCCAATGTAAGCGTGACCCTGGACTAACTGCACCTTTGGGCCACCTTTGCCCCAGGTAGAATTAGCATGATTTCCCACAATTGAGTGCTGGAAAAAAAATTTTTCTATGTGCCCAACCAGCTAATACTGAAACTCAGCATTGCTTCCAAGCCAAGATGGCCAGCACTTGTCAATCCCTAAGTGACAGTAAGCTTCCTAACTTTTTATGCTAATTTAGATTTGGAAAAAGCACAGAGTGTATAAAGGTGTCACATAATAGGTCTTTGTCGGGTATTGCATACAGTGCGACAGGTAGAAGGTAGCTATGAAGGTCAGGCTCCATTACCACAGCTGGGACCTCGGAGAGGTCATAACGCAGTCACTGCAGCGGAGCATAATAGGACAGTCATTACAACACTCCACCTTTATTTGCTCTGCAGTCTAAACCACGTCCGCTCATTCCTTTACAGTTCAGGAACAATCATCTTAAACATAAGATGAGCAAGTCACTTTATTTCTTACATTATGCAAGAGCACGTATAGGCTAAAAGAGCGGGGTATTCGTCACCAACATGGCAAGGAATTATGTCTATGCTAGTGAACAATGCCAAGATGGACGCTGTTCTCTACCACTTTTCTAAGATGAGATTTGGCGGAAACCAGGACAAAGACCACAGGCCTCTTTCTGACAAAATAATACTTGTGTTGGGAACTTTTAGACATACGGCTTCATGATGAATTTCACTTTTCTCTATTACAATTATGCCACAATTCGGTCTGTCCATTTTAAGATCATAAAGATCTTCTAAGACAAGTGTACAACCTGCAGCCTACAATGCCATTCTGTGTGGCCCCGATTCACCAGGGAACATTACACCCGACACCCCAAGCGCTCTGCTGCTATCTACTCCAGTAGCAGCAGCCACATGATATAGTGTACAGAGCCACCACAGCACGAGATCAACCCCATGCCCGTGGAGGCGGTGTCGGAATAAAATGGACACACTCCTATAAGGCCTGTTTCACACTTCCGTTTTTGATCATCAGTCAAAATCCGCCGGTTTTTGAAAAAAACGGATCCGTCATTTTTTTGGGCGGATCCGTTTTTTTCCCCATTGAGTTGCATTACAGGCGGATCTTGACGGATGGCCATCCGTTGGATCCGTTTTTTTGCAGATACGCCAAATTTTTTGGATCCGCCGACATGCCTGGTCGGACCCTGCAACGTTTTTTTTGCTGCAGGATCCGCATTTTACAGTGCGCATGCCCAGAGAAAGGAAGTCAGCCAGGAATTTAACCCTGAAATCCTTTCTGGCGGACAAAAAAAATTCTCATTCTCTCTCTCTCTCGGGCAGCGGTTCCTTTAAAATTCTTCATTCGGCGGATCCGTCAAAAAAAACGGATCCGGTGGCATCCGTTCACATCAGTTAGGAACGGATCCGCTTTCTGCCTTTTTGACGGATTTTGACTGACACAAAAAACTGAAGTGTGAAAGAGGCCTAATATAGAATACAGTACTACAATGCAGGATGAGCTGTAAATGTTTTCCTAAGAATTTGGGAAAGCTATGAAATATTCTATAAAGGTCTGGTCTGTTACTTTTAGTTGTGCTGCACTTTATGTACATGCTCAGTAGTGACCAGCACTGTGGAGATGAATCTGTGCTGCACTTTATGCACATGCTCAGTAGTGACCAGCGCTGTGGAGATGAATCTGTGCTGCACTTTATGCACATGCTCAGTAGTGACCAGTGCTGTGGAGATGAATCTGTGCTGCACTTTATGCACATGCTCAGTAGTGACCAGGGCTGTGGAGATGAATCTGTGCTGCACTTTATGTACATGCTCAGTAGTGACCAGCGCTGTGGAGATGAATCTGTGCTGCACTTTATGCACATGCTCAGTAGTGACCAGGGCTGTGGAGATGAATCTGTGCTGCACTTTATGTACATGCTCAGTAGTGACCAGGGCTGTGGAGATGAATCTGTGCTGCACTTTATGTACATGCTCAGTAGTGACCAGGGCTGTGGAGATGAATCTGTGCTGCACTTTATGTACATGCTCAGTAGTGACCAGTGCTGTGGAGATGAATCTGTGCTGCACTTTATGTACATGCTCAGTAGTGACCAGGGCTGTGGAGATGAATCTATGCTGCACTTTATGTACATGCTCAGTAGTGACCAGGGCTGTGGAGATGAATCTGTGCTGCACTTTATGCACATGCTCAGTAGTGACCAGGGCTGTGGAGATGAATCTGTGCTGCACTTTATGTACATGCTCAGTAGTTACCAGGGCTGTGGAGATGAATCTGTGCTGCACTTTATGTACATGCTCAGTAGTGACCAGGGCTGTGGAGATGAATCTGTGCTGCACTTTATGTACATGCTCAGTAGTGACCAGCGCTGTGGAGATGAATCTGTGCTGCACTTTATGCACATGCTCAGTAGTGACCAGTACTGTGGAGATGAATTTGTGCTGCACTTTATCTTCATGCTCAGTAGTGACCAGTGCTGTGGAGATGAATCTGTGCTGCACTTTATGTGCATGCTCAGTAGTGACCAGTACTGTGGAGATGAATCTGTGCTGCACTTTATGTACATGCTCAGTAGTGACCAGTGCTGTGGAGTTGAATCTGTGCTGCACTTTATGTACATGCTCAGTAGTGACCAGTACTGTGGAGATGAATCTGTGCTGCACTTTATGTACATGCTCAGTAGTGACCAGCGCTGTGGAGATGAATCTGTGCTGCACTGTATGTACATGCTCAGTAGTGACCAGCGCTGTGGAGATGAATCTGTGCTGCACTTTATGCACATGCTCAGTAGTGACCAGTACTGTGGAGATGAATTTGTGCTGCACTTTATCTTCATGCTCAGTAGTGACCAGTGCTGTGGAGATGAATCTGTGCTGCACTTTATGTGCATGCTCAGTAGTGACCAGCGCTGTGGAGATGAATTTGTGCTGCACTTTATGTACATGCTCAGTAGTGACCAGTGCTGTGGAGATGAATCTATGCTGCACTTTATGTACATGCTCAGTAGTGACCAGTGCTGTGGAGATGAATCTGTGCTGCACTTTATGTACATGCTCAGTAGTGATCAGTGCTGTGGAGTTGAATCTGTGCTGCACTTTATGTACATGCTCAGTAGTGACCAGTACTGTGGAGATGAATCTGTGCTGCACTGTATGTACATGCTCAGTAGTGACCAGCGCTGTGGAGATGAATCTGTGCTGCACTTTATGAGGGAAATTGAGGGGTCGGAGGTTTGGCTTACTGACTTCACATCCCTGATCTACACACAGTTTTGGGTACTGCAGATTATCTCCTACTCTGAAATTCAAGTATTATTGGCACCATCAGAAAATTACCTACTGTTTATAGAGAGCCTGTCATTAAATCAATGCTGCCAGAATCACGGGCCGCAAACATCAGAGCCTGGCTGTGCGATTGCAGCCAAGTGCGTTTTATATGGACTGAAAAGCCACTCTCCACCATGTTCCAGTTGATTGACAGGTCTCTCCCTGTGTACACACACAGCTCTGCAGCACGAATATAATGACAGGCTCCATTAATAGATGTTTCCTTTCCACCCCAGTCACTTATGTGTCTACATGATACATTGATTAATAAGTTTCCTGCTTCCAGAGCAAATCACACTGTCATTGTCACGCGTGGCTGGACACAGCGCCTCCAGCAGGGCGGATTTAGATGACAAGCGTGACCCTGGATACACCGCCTCCAGTTGGGCGAATTTAAATAATAAAACGTGCAGCTGGATACGCCGCCTCCAACAGGCGAATTTCAGAAATACACGTATGTCTCGAAACCCCACCTCCAGTAAGGCGAATTTCAACAATAAAAGGGAAAACCTGGGTAACAATAACAATGGTGGCCCTGCGATAGGGAACGGAGAAATAGAGACCTCCTGCACTCCCCTGAGTCAGTGTCTCTACACTCCTAACGTTCCCTAGGCCGGTTCCGCACCGGGCGCCGATCAGGAACCTAAAATCCTGACTCGCCCTGCACCTAAACCCTCACTAGTGAAGTGGACGGTGCGGAAACTAATCCCACCACTGCACTAAAACACACATAAGGAAAAAAGACAAAACAGGGAAACACCACTTAGCTTTTCTCTGTTGCTTACGCTCCCAGCAACAGAGCCCACCACCTGCGTGCATCTTTTCCTCCGACCGGATCCAACACCATAGTGCAGCCTTGGAGCAAACAGAGTCCACCACCTGCGTGCAGCTGTCCTGAAACAGAGTCAAGCATATGAGTCCAGCTTTCCAGCAAAAAAGTCCAGCATCATGAGTGCAGCTCTACACCATAGCTGCCACTCCACCAAGCCATGCCAGCCCTCCTCGCAGACACCAAAGCTGCCACTCCTGGACTCGCACTGAGCTGCCCGGGACTCTCCTTCAGCTCCATCTTTCACCCAGGCTTGTTTGTAACTGAGGACTAATCACCAACAGTGATTGACACACCTGACACTCTCTTATAGAGCAATCACACCTGTTACATAATCACGTGCACTAAACCAAAGGAACCAGAGTGCAATGACCCTGACCACCACCGCGGCAAACTAGAACTGAAAACACCAGTGCAATGACCATAACGGCCACCGGGGGCAAAAAACAACTCCGAGCACACAGCTCAAGGGAAAAAAAGGTTACTTTGTGCATTTATCTGTCAGATCCAACCTGGATCATGACACACACTATATCTGAATACCTCGGCCCGGCCACAGTAGTTTTTTGGTGCCCTCATGCCAACCCTTCACCCAGTGGTACAAATGATCCGAGTGCATACAACCCTAGCTACAGGTTTATTAGCCGCCATGGCATCTCCAGTCACAGGCAGCACCATCTGCACGTCCTCATGTAGTATGCGGATTTGAGTCGCTTTCAATTTTCTTTCTAAAGCTATATTCATACGTTACATTTTTGCAGCAGTTTTTTGGTGTGGGGTTTTTTCCAGCCTGAATAGAAGCTGCGCTTTACAAATCCAACAAAAGCAAAGAGATTTCAGCCAAGTGATTTCTTGTTGCAGACTCATTTTGAGCACGGCAGGTCAATTCTTTCAGCGATTGGCAAAGTGCAAAAACGTTGAATAAATGCAGCATAACATTTATGCGGCGTCTCTGCAGCCTTTCAGGTGACTAAAACTGACTTTATTACCATGGACTATAGAGAAATCACAAATGTAATCTGCCTGAAAAACACGGCAACATAGCCTAAATCTCTATGCAGTGTTTTATACTGCCAAGAGGGAACGTTTTAGCAGCAGAAAAAAACTGCGGCAAAAATGTCAGGTGTAAACACACCCTAAAAGAGCTGCGTTACCTGCTAAATAGGCAGCAATTCCTAGAAAACTGCTGCGGCCAGTGACTGCTTCAGTGTTACAGTAGGAAACACTCCCTACTGTAAAAAGGTCCCTGTCTGGGGTTTAATACATACTGTATGTAATGAGAGATCCATAATGCTGGACAGACTCAAACGGATTCGCAGCGACAACTATCAGCACTAGAGAAAATGTCTGACTGGAACAATACAAGTGGGCACAGAAAGGCTGGCCTGCAAAAAGGAATCTCTGTATGAAAGAGCGCAACCCTGCAAAATGGGACAAAAAGTAGGGAAAAGCCCAGACTCGGGCACGGCCCTTGTAGCATAAACTCTGCGCAACAACATAAAATCAGAACAGCAGATCACACGCTACGGTAATAATCTATGGCGGCACAGTTCTCAGACACTAAGGACTAACCCATACCTCACCATTTTCCATGCACGAAAAAAACCCCAGACCGATTGATCTTTTAATCAGAGCTTGATCAGTTTTTCTCATAGACGGAGGTAAAACATGAAGAAAAAAAAAAAAAGTTTCTCACCGTCTCCTTTCTATCAGTCTGTGAAAAACTGGACTGCACTCAGATGTCATCCAAGTGTGCTCCAATTTTTCACAGACCCACAAACTTGCATTGACGATTTTTATCCGACCCCTGTATCAAAAATCGGACAAGTCTCTGCTTTGTCACAAGGAACACTCGATCCGGAAACAAAAAAACAAATACATGTGAACAGCCCAATATGTTATCATAGGTACGAGTGCTCTCCCTATATCCAAGTATAGGAGAAAACTGACATCTGAACGGGCCCTAAGGCTGGGGCCACTCAGCGACATTGGCCACAGGTTAAGGACTGCTCTATACTACTGAGATCTTTGGACACGCGAGTTGGCACCATGTCGCCCCAATCAAAGACACACACGTCAGATATAGAGATGACCTGACAATTGTCAATCAGTAAAGAAGGCTACTTTCTCGCATTTCGACATTGTGCCAAAATAAAAAAAAAAATAAAAAAAGATTTTCCCCCAAAATATTTTCAATGAAAATACAGTTTAGAAAAACTCCAATACATGTGTGAATAAACCCCTAAGATGTGATCAGCAACCCCACAGCTCTTACTATCCACAGTACATGGGCGTTTCTAAATTCTGCTGTTATTTTTATAAATCAGTCATGGTTACACATCTGCACATGCAGAAATATTCATCTGCACGTAAGAGGCAACAAAGCGCATAAAACCACATTTCCCAGAATCGGGCATAGGCTGCTTTAATAATGTGGCCGTCGGCTTTCCCACGTCTTCTCTGCTCAAAGACGACACATTTTAGGACAAGAATACATTGAGATCTAAGGGTCAGCTCCGGGTTCTCATTGTAAAGGATATGCTTTGGTTCTTTCAGTAATGAAGTCTTGAGTCTCATCGTGTTGAAATTCTAATGTGTCCGGAAATAAAACGTAGACCACCTACAAGGAGACAAGAAAAGGGAGAGGTAACTGCGGAAGCCTCCAGATAATGGCACAAGGACCATACACAAAAAAGTGGCAGTGCAGTCTCCATACAAGAAAGGTCATATTGCCTATGTGTCTACATTGACCTTGAAAGGTTGTCCGGTCGTCTGATAAGAGTCTGCAGTCACTCCATGACTGCAGACTTCTGAATCCTGACAGCGTGCACTGTGCACATGGTCAGGATTCCCCAGGACAGCAACTATCGCTTTATTCACAAATCAGAATTTCATGCCAAAACCAGGATCGTCTCCAAAACACAGCACAAGTGTCAGTCTTTCACTTATAGTTTTTCCTTGGACGTTCCACTTCTGGCTTTGACATACAAACATTGATGCAAAATAATGAGGTGTGAATGAGGCCAGAGTGCGGGCGATCATATGACTTAGGCCGGGGTCACACTAACCGACGCAAAATAAGGTCAGTATTTTACATGTGTACTACGGATGACAGACCCCTAAACAGTGCTCCGTATGTCATCCGTAATCAAGGTGTGGTCGCGTATTTTGCGCATGTCAGCATCCGTATGTAATCCGTATGGCATCCGTATGGTGAGATTTTCTCGCCGCCTTGCAAAATGGACATATAATGGAGCCCTATGCCTGGGTTTATAACACAAACCAAAGAATAGATATAGACACATAGAATGCATATATATGTGTGTATTCTATGTGTCTATATCTATTCTTTCGTTTCTTTATTAAACCTGTCAGTGTGAGTTTACTGTATAGCGCACTGAATTGCCGGCTTTGCTAAAAGACACCTGGTGCGTATTTCTCGCAAGTCACACGTCTGGTCCGTGTGTAATGCGTATTTTTTGCGCACCCATAGACTTGAATTGGCGTACTACAGCCGTAGTACACTGATAATCGCAGCATGCTGCGATTGGCACGGACCGTAGGATACAGATGAGAAATATACGCCTGGTGCGAGAGACCCCATAGAGAATCATTGGTCCGTGTGTAATGCGTGCTTTTAGCGCCTCTCACTCGGCCGTATTCCTCGCCAGTGTGACCCCGGCCTACGTATGCAGATCAGTAAGCCGCCATGTGGTGACAACTCTACTAGATGTGCTCAGATTTTCCCATTTCACTAGTGTTCAGAGAAAGCGTCTAGTAGAAACATGGCCGGAAGTCTGGAAATCGCCTGCTCTCATTAGAAGTCGCGGTGAATCCTGACAATGTGGACACCGCACTGCAGCCTTATCAGAAGACCAGACAAACCCTTAAATAAGAGATACTGGACCCTGATGGATTTGGCGCTGATAGATATACGGTTAGAAAAAGAGGAATATTCAGCTCATCCACATCTGGTTGGACACACGGCTGCTTGCAAGCAGTGGAGAAGCAAAAGGAAACAACCAAACCCAGCAACCAAAATTAATTAAAACAAGGAATTTATTTCTTCAAGCTGAGGCTTCTTCAGTAGAGATGGGTGGACACCTGGATGTTCGGGTCCGGCTGAACAGTAACAGAAGGTTCGGGTAACAAAACAGTACCCGGACCCCATTCACTTGAATGGGGGGCCAGAACATCCAGGGTTTGCTACGCTGTCATGTGCACCACTTCCTGGTGAAGTCCATGTTTGGTGTCGGCACCAAAACAGTAGGTGTTCAGCACGGACGCCGATCTTTACAGTTCAGGTTTGCCCATCTCTAGTCTTTAGAAATCCATGATCATCAGTCTGATATCGGATCACAATGTACGGGCAGTGCGTCTCCAAAGCCCGAGCGACACAGCTGTACACTACAATGTGCATAAACATACAATGCATGTACGCAAGCCCATAGGTGGCTACATAACATATAATGAATGCGCACTAGCCCATAGGTGGCCACAAGACACAATACATGGGACACTAGCCCATAGGTGGCCACAGGACATATAATACATGGGACACTAGCCCATAGGTGGCTACATTACATATAATGCATGGGCACAAGACACATAATACATGGGATACTAGCCCATAGGTGACCACAGGACATATAATACATGGGACACTAGCCCATAGATGGCCACAGGACATATAATACATGGGACACTAGCCCATAGGTGGCCACAGGACATATAATACATGGGACACTAGCCCATAGGTGGCCACAGAATGCATAATACATGGACATTAGCCCATAGGTGGCCACAGGACATATAATACATGGACACTAGCCCATAGGTGGCCACAGGACACATAATACATGGACACTAGCCCATAGGTGGCCACAGGACATATAATACATGGGACACTAGCCCATAGGTGGCCACAGAATGCATAATACATGGACATTAGCCCATAGGTGGCCACAGGACATATAATACATGGACACTAGCCCATAGGTGGCCACAGGACACATAATACATGGACACTAGCCCATAGGTGGCCACAGGACATATAATACATGGGACACTAGCCCATAGATGGCCACAAGACATATAATACATGGGACACTAGCCCATATGTGGCCACAGGACACATAATACATGGACACTAGCCCATAGGTGGCCACAGGACACATAATACATGGGCACTAGCCCATAGGTGGCCACAGGACACATAATACATGGGACACTAGCCCATAGGTGGCCACAGCACACATAATACATGGGACACTAGCCCATAGGTGGCCAAAGGACACATAATACATGGACACTAGCCCATAGATGGCCACGGGACATATAATACATGGACACTAGCCCATAGATGGCCACCGGACATATAATACATGGGACACTAGCCCATAGGTGGCCACATGACACATAATACATGGGACACTAGCCCATAGGTGGCCACAGGACGCATAATACATGGGACACTAGCCCATAGGAGGCCACAGGACACATAATACATGGGCACTAGCCCATAGGTGGCCAAAGGACACATAATACATGGACACTAGCCCATAGATGGCCACCGGACATATAATACATGGGACACTAGCCCATAGGTGGCCACAGGACACATAATACATGGACACTAGCCCATAGGTGGCCACAGGACATATAATACATGGGACACTAGCCCATAGGTGGTCACAGGACGCATAATACATGGACACTAGCCCATAGGTGGCCACAGGACACACAATACATGGACACTAGCCCATAGGTGGCCACAGGACACAATACATGGGCACTAGCCCATAGGAGGCCACAGGACATATAATACATGGGACACTAGCCCATAGGTGGCCACAGGACATATAATACATGGGACACCACTAGCCCATAGGTGGCCACAGGACATATAATACATGGGACACCACTAGCCCATAGGTGGCCACAGGACATATAATACATGGGACACTAGCCCATAGGTGGCCACAGGACGCATAATACATGGACACTAGCCCATAGGTGGCCACAGGACACTCAATACATGGACACTAGCCCATAGGTGGCCACAGGACGCATAATAAACGGACACTAGCTCATAGGTGGCCACAGGACATATACTATGTAGTAACACATGATGCATGTACGGTTTGTAGCCGTCACCTCTCCGTGGTTCGTACACGATGAGACCTTTCTCCCCGGTGCAGTCTCCGTTAGGCTCTCCCTCAAGCTTTGTGGCCGCGTTCCGTCTCCATGGTAACCTATCGCGAGATTTAGCTTTTACCACAAGGGATGTTGAGGATAGTCTGGAGAGATGAGATCCCGTCACTCCATGACGATGGAAAAAGCGAGAAGCGGTGCGTGGTCTGAATCCTGGGAAGAGAGCGCTTTATCCGTATATCCCAAGTGGAAAACGAGAACGGCCTAGGTTTCCGCCATATTTGGTGTTGGCAGAATGTGCGTGGAGTTTTCTAAAGCAAGTGATAAATGGAGTTAGGCTCCATGACAGAGTCTTCCCTCAAGTTAACCCCACCCTTATGTCCGGCTGCCGACCTCAGCGGGCACTACAGCCGTTGTGTACTTTATAATATGTGACACACTTGACAGATACAAAAATGGCCGCCAGTGGTGCCCTCAGATTAGTCAGGTGATCTAACACTGACCAATCAACGCTTCTAAACGGTAAAGCAGTGAGACCCCGCCTCCTAGGCGGTCTTGGTATAACCCTGCCTCTAATAGGCGTCACTTTTCGTTGCTTCGCAACCTAAAATCCCGCCTCCTCAAGCCGCCTTGTAGTTCAGTTCTCGTCCGTTACTTACTAATTACCGCCCGTTGTGGCGTGTTGCGCTCATTACACCCCCCAGGACCGTGCGGAGCAGACGGCCCGCTGTGGCGTCACTAGCTTTCTGCTGCTGCTTCTCTTTGGAAAATGGCAGACGGCCCCATTTTTTTTTCAAATCTGAGTAGGCTCCCAGCATGCACTGCGCGTTTGTAACGAACTTCGGCTGGAGTTTAGATTTTGGGCGCCATTTTCGAGTGGAGTAGCTGAGAGGCGAGAGCTGAGCATCCCGCGGAATTACTGCTCCTGCGCCGGAAAAAGCGCTCGGCAGCCGCAGAAACAGCGCGAAAAATCGCCAAAAAATTCCTGCAAGCTGCTAGGGAGCCGGGGGCGCGGCTGAGGCGGACTCTGAGGTGATTCTCCGCACACTTTGGGGATTTTTAATTTTAGCGGGATGAAGGTGAGAAGCCGGTGACAGGCGGCGGAGAGGGAGTGTGCAGAGCTGTCACCACCGCGGAGCCCGAGGGTGTGCCCGGACTGACAACTACTGGACAGCGGCCCCCTGTACCGGCGTGTCCCCTCCGCTGTGTGCCGGGCCATGGAGTGTCACTGCACATGGGGGAGTGGGGTCCCTGGGTATGGAGTGTCACTGCATATGGGGGAGTGGGGTCACTGGGTATGGAGGTGTCACTGCATACGGGGAGTGGGGTCACTGGCTATGGAGTGTCACTGCATACGGGGGAGTGGGGTCACTGGCTATGGAGTGTCACTGCATACGGGGGAGTGGGGTCACTGGCTATGGAGTGTCACTGCATACGGGGGAGTTCGGTCACTGGCTATGTAGTGTCTGCATACGGGGGAGTGGGGTCACTGGCTATGGAGTGTCACTGCATACGGGGGAGTGGGGTCACTGGCTATGGAGTGTCACTGCATATTTGTTAGAGTGGGGGTCACTGGGTATGGAGTGCCACTGCATACGGGGGAGTGGGGTCACTGGGTATGGAGTGTCACTGCATACGGGGGAGTGGGGTCACTGGGTATGGAGTGGCACTGCATGCGAGGGAGTGGGGTCACTGGGTATGGAGTGTCACTGCATATGGGGGAGTGGGGGTCACTGGGTATGGAGTGTCACTGCATATGGGGAGTGGGGGTCACTGGGTATGGAGTGTCACTGCATACGGGGGAGTGGGGGTCACTGGGTATGGAGTGTCACTGCATACTGGGGAGTGGGGGTCACTGGGTATGGAGTGTCACTGCATACTGGGGAGTGGGGGTCACTGGGTATGGAGTGGCACTGCATGCGAGGGAGTGGGGTCACTGGGTATGGAGTGGCACTGCATATGGGGGAGTGGGGTCACTGGGTATGGAGGTGTCACTGCATACGGGGAGTGGGGTCACTGGCTATGGAGTGTCACTGCATACGGGGAGTGGGGTCACTGGCTATGGAGTGTCACTGCATACGGGGGAGTGGGGTCACTGGCTATGGAGTGTCACTGCATACGGGGGAGTGGGGTCACTGGCTATGGAGTGTCACTGCATACGGGGGAGTTCGGTCACTGGCTATGTAGTGTCTGCATACGGGGGAGTGGGGTCACTGGCTATGGAGTGTCACTGCATACGGGGGAGTGGGGTCACTGGCTATGGAGTGTCACTGCATATTTGTTAGAGTGGGGGTCACTGGGTATGGAGTGTCACTGCATACGGGGGAGTGGGGTCACTGGGTATGGAGTGTCACTGCATACGGGGGAGTGGGGTCACTGGGTATGGAGTGGCACTGCATGCGAGGGAGTGGGGTCACTGGGTATGGAGTGTCACTGCATATGGGGGAGTGGGGGTCACTGGGTATGGAGTGTCACTGCATATGGGGAGTGGGGGTCACTGGGTATGGAGTGTCACTGCATACGGGGGAGTGGGGGTCACTGGGTATGGAGTGTCACTGCGTATGGTGATGTGGTGGGGGGGTCACTGCGTATGGTGATGTGGTGGGGGGGTCACTGCGTATGGTGATGTGGTGGGGGGGTCACTGCGTATGGTGATGTGGTGGGGGGGTCACTGCGTATGGTGATGTGGTGGGGGGGTCACTGCGTATGGTGATGTGGTGGGGGGGTCACTGCGTATGGTGATGTGGTGGGGGGGTCACTGCGTATGGTGATGTGGTGGGGGGGTCACTGCGTATGGTGATGTGGTGGGGGGGTCACTGCGTATGGTGATGTGGTGGGGGGGTCACTGCGTATGGTGATGTGGTGGGGGGGTCACTGCGTATGGTGATGTGGTGGGGGGGTCACTGCGTATGGTGATGTGGTGGGGGGGTCACTGCGTATGGTGATGTGGTGGGGGGGTCACTGCGTATGGTGATGTGGTGGGGGGGTCACTGCGTGTGGTGATGTGGTGGGGGGGTCACTGCGTGTGGTGATGTGGTGGGGGGGTCACTGCGTGTGGTGATGTGGTGGGGGGGTCACTGCGTGTGGTGGGGGGGTCACTGCGTGTGGTGGGGGGGTCACTGCGTGTGGTGATGTGGTGGGGGGGTCACTGCGTGTGGTGGGGGGGTCACTGCGTATGGTGATGTGGTGGGGGGGTCACTGCGTGTGGTGGGGGGTCACTGCGTATGGCGATGTGGTGGGGGGGTCACTGCGTGTGGTGGGGGGGTCACTGCGTGTGGTGGGGGGGTCACTGCGTATGGCGATGTGGTGGGGGGGTCACTGCGTATGGCGATGTGGTGGTGGTGGTGGGGGGGGTCACTGCGTATGGTGCTGGGGGTCACTGCGTATGATGATATGAGGTAGGTTTGCTGAGCTGCGAAAGCTTAATAAAAACACAACGACCTCTTATCCTGTGTAAATTTGTACATATTACTATGGCACCAACATATTCAGCAGCCGCTTGTAGTAGAGGAAGGAAAGTTACTACAGATCTGGTGTCAGGCAGGACTACAGCTCCTGTCCTCTATAACAGATCTGGTGTCAGGCAGGACTACAGCTCCTATCAGGGCTGTGGAGTCGGTAAGCCAAACCTGCGACTCCGACTCCTCAATTTCCCTTACACCGACTCCACGACTCCGACTCCCACACATATTGCTTATATTTATGTGAAAAATTTATTGTAGTACAATGTGAACCTCAGACATTTAATCATTTTTATGATCCCATAATCAAGATATTTAGATAGAACAGAATATATATTGGTGTACTACCCGGTTTTCATTCTTTTTGGTACAGATACGATATGGATAAATGGATAGATAGAGCAGATTTCTAATCTGCTTTTGCTATTGAAAACATTATCTATGAGCTCAAAAACCTTTCAGGTGATGCGGTTTTTTAAATAGATGATCAGCTTTTGCAGCTGAAAAACGTATCCTCAAAAAACACAGGAAAAACGCTGTGTGTGAATGTAGCCTTAGATCAGGAATAGAACAGCCATTTATAGGACATTTCATAACTTTCCCAAATTCCTATGAAAAAATATTCAGCACATCCTGCATTGAATTACTGTACCCAATTTATTATATATTTTAGGAGTCGGAGTCGGTCCATTTTATACCGACTCCAACTCCGACTCCACCAAAATGAGCTCCGACTCAGACTCCACAGCCCTGGCTCCTATCATCTGTAACAGATCTGGTGTCAGGCAGGACTACAGCTCCTATCATCTGTAACAGATCTGGTGTCAGGCAGGACTACAGCTCCTATCATCTGTAACAGATCTGGTGTCAGGCAGGACTACAGCTCCTATCATCTGTAACAGATCTGGTGTCAGGCAGGACTACAGCTCCTATCATCTGTAACAGATCTGGTGTCAGGCAGGACTACAGCTCCTATCATCTGTAACAGATCTGGTGTCAGGCAGGACTACAGCTCCTATCATCTGTAACAGATCTGGTGTCAGGCAGGACTACAGCTCCTATCATCTGTAACAGATCTGGTGTCAGGCAGGACTACAGCTCCTATCATCTGTAACAGATCTAGTGTCAGGCAGGACTACAGCTCCTATCCTCTGTAAGGGTATGTGCACACTTTGCGGTTTCTGCTGCGTTTCTGCAGCAACGCAGCAGATTTTGCTGCGTTGTACAGTACCTTTATTTCCTATGGAAATTAAAAAAAAGCTGCACATGCTGCGTTTTTTTCCGCGCGGTTTTGCTGCGGTTTTCAAAACGCAGCATGTCAATTGTTTGGTGCAGAAACGCAGTTTTACACCTCATCCATTATAAGGCTGTGTGCACACGGTTTCTGCTGCGTTTCCGCAGCGGTTTTGCCGCTGCGGAAACGCAGCAGTTCCGCTGACCAAGTACAGTACAATGAAACCCTATGGGGTTTCAAAAATGCTGTGCTGACGGTGCGGTTTTTTCCGCGCGGTTTTCCTGCGGTTTACAAACCGCAGCATGTCAATTGTTTGTGCGGTTTCCGCAGCGGTTTCATACCTCTACCATAGTAGAGGTGTGAAACCGCAGACCAAAACGCAGGAAAACCGCAGGTCACTTTACCTGCGTTTCCGCGCGGAAAAAACCGCAGCGGAATCCACAAAGTGTGCGCATAGCCTGAGGTGTAAACCGCAGGGCAAAACCACAGAAAAAATGGTTTGTCCTGCGGTTTTCCCTACAAAATCCGCAGAGACAAAAAACTGTGTGCACATGATCTGGTGTCAAGCAGGACTACAGCTCCTATCATCTGTAACAGATCTGGTATCAAGCAGGACTACAGCTCCTATCATCTGTAACAGATCTGGTGTCAGGCAGGACTACAGCTCCTATCATACATGTATAACAGGTCTAATGCCGGGGTGGGCTCCAGCTCTTCTGGTGTATAACAGATCTGATATTTCTGTAGTGATTCGCCTTGTCTTTTGGCCTCAGATCACCCTCATCATGCCACCGAAAAAGACCAAATCGTCCACAGCTGCGGCCAAGCAGCCCACAGAGAGTGCCCTGGATGAGAGTGGCACAGCCCTGCCTGCTCCTGAGGCAGAAGCCCCAGCGGAGGATGGGAGACCGGCAGCGCAAGGTATGGGATGCCAGCGAGCAGCACCGCGATCAGCAATGGTTGGGCATCGTATTCCATCGCCACTTGTCGGGGATGCCTCCTGTGGCCGCGGTGTTTGGAGAGACGCGCTGGCCGCGGAGGGGGCGCCTTTGTGTGAGCGGCGCTGGGACGGTGACAGGCACTTAACCGCTTGTTTGCCGGGCTGCACGCGGCTGTCAGAGAAGTTGCTGCGGCTGCTCTGTATTGTTCGCGTTTCTAATGACTTGGTAGCTACGATCTTATGGATCGGGGACAGGACTCATCCATAGAAGTTTTCTCGTTGTGCAGAATCCCCCTGGGAGGGGTGGGGGAAGAGGAAGGGCGGTCATCGAGGAGTACAACCTGTATGCCATTCACTGCCGCTATCTTTTGGCTGCAGTCTATTAAGTTACTGGCTGAATCCCCCTTTTTTCTGTGTTTTAGAGACTGCTAGCGAGGTGGTGGATAATAGAAGTTTAGAGGAGATTGTGAGTAGCATCCCTCCTCCCCCACCTCCAGCAATGGCCAATGAAGCTGGAGCGCCTCGTCTCATGATAACCCATATTGTAAACCAGAACTTCAAATCGTATGCTGGAGAACGCGTTCTGGGGCCTTTCCATAAGGTAAGAGCTCTTATTAGTGTGTGGAAACATCTGCATGTAATTCTGTACTCCACAGTAGTTTCCTTGGCAGAAGGAGTGATGACTTGGTTATAAAAAGGTATAATGAGCATAAGAATATCATGTAATAAAGATGCGTATCTCTGCTCACATGCTGATTTTGTTTGTGCAGCGCTTTTCCTGTATTATTGGGCCCAATGGCAGTGGAAAATCCAACGTGATTGACTCCATGCTCTTTGTTTTTGGCTATCGAGCACAAAAAATAAGATCCAAAAAGCTGTCGGTGTTGATCCATAATTCAGACGAACATACAGATATTCAGAGCTGTACAGTGGAAGTGCACTTCCAGACAATCGTAGACAAGGTAAGGCTCCGTTGGCTGCATGATTTTTCATAGTTGTGATAATCTCGCACTTTTCAATTAATATCCATATTTGCTTGTAGTTTGCCTTTTTTTCTGTGTGATGTAATCAGTCTTTGTCCGTGACTTAGTTTCTATTGCGGCCTTGCTTTGTAATTTTCTAATTACTTTAATAGTAAATGGACGGACTTTGTATTTTATGTTCTATTTTTATTCTCCTCCCAGCTCTTGTTTTGTTTGCTTCCGGTTTGCATGCCGATATTGTATTCTATTGTCCAATGCCTTTTGTTATATCGAGTACTTTATGCATTGGCCGCTCCTGGCCATGAATCTGTGGCATCCTCACTAATGTTGTCTGCTATAGTTGGTAAATATATGTATCTTTTTATAAAAAGCGGTATCCCAATAAATAGGTGATAGTTGGTAAAGATCACCTTTCTTTGTGATGTTCAGTCATCCCTGCATTAATATCTGCTGTCCCAGACTGTTTTATTAGGATACAAGAACTTACTAATATCTTATTATTCTCTGACAGGAAGGGGATGATTTTGAAGTTATTCCGAACAGCAACTTCTATGTAGCCAGAACTGCTTATAAGGATAATTCCTCAGTCTACCAAATTAGTGGTAAAAAGAAATCTTTTAAGGATGTTGGAGTTTTACTCCGAAGTCACGGCATTGATTTGGATCACAACAGGTTTCTAATCCTTCAGGTAATATAATATTATTGTTTTGCGTAGTTATTGCATATTGTGTCATGCTGTGATACAAAGTGTGTAATAGATTTAGGTGTCGTATCGTTTCCTTTCTGAGAGAAGAGCCTGAAAGCCACGAGAAGCTCTAGCAGCACATCATGATTTGCATTTATACTAGAGATACTAATCATTATTTGCTGCTCCAGTATTTCATGGAAAGTAACCAGTGTTTCCAGAGTGACATGCTGCCTGTGGGAGACAATGCTGCAATCTGTTCCGCTTTAGCAGCACGTAAATATTGGGTGCTAAGATAGTGGACCCCAATATTATTGTGCTGCTTTAGTGTGGCAAGAATCTGACCTCAGTTATGAACGTGTACTTGCATTATTCAGTAATGGGATCAAATCTGTTTATTCACCTGGGAGACCATCCGCAAAAAGTTTATTATAGCACACATTTAACTTTTTTTATTCTTTAATTATGTTTGCGTGTTCCACAGTTCATCTGGGATCGGCTGGATTTCTAGTTTGACCTAACTGTGTATCTTTATCTTTTTAATAATTGTTTAGCTGCTCTTTAAATCAGTCGGTCATCCCTGCATTTCCGAATTAGTTTGTTACTTTGGCAGTTGAAATGACTTGTACCAAGAAGAATTGATGTCTCTACTGAAGTTTTGGTGTTTATTCATTAACTCTTGTATTACCATGCTGCTTAAGTTGGGGGTTGTGCTTGTGATATGTATGAGTGCATTCAGTGGAATATCTGTTCCAGATATTTCTGTTGGTTTGCCTGTTATCAGTGATATATTACGGTAGTAGTTACTGGTTGCCAGTGTTGTGGTGTAGTTTTTAAAGACTAACAATTTTTTTATTTTTAACATTGTGACAAAATAGTGTTTTTACTTTTTCATCTGTTAAGACTGTTTGGTTTTTTTTTGTTTGTTTTTTATTTTTCCTTCCTACCTTTTGTGGTTATGAATATATATATATATATATATATATATATATATATATATATATATATATATATATATATATATGAGAAAATACTGGAAACTTTTAATTAACCCTTTACACTTTAGAACATATAATATTGGTGGAGGGGGGACAAAGTTATTAATTTTATTATTACTCTCATGCAACGGCCTGCTGAGACAGGCAAATATCCAGTCTATAAAATATCTAATTGTGCTAAAAGTGCCCCCTGATAACTAGGAACTACTGTGCCCTCTTTGTTTTTTGTGTTGGACATTAATATGAATCTTTGATAGAGAAATGCGTATGAATAATTTTTTTTTTTATTACTGGTCGTTATACCAATGACATGCATTATATCTGACACTTGGTAATGCTGCATATAATTTTGTATAACGTAGCACTGGCTAAATCCTTTTGTGCACAATAAACCCAATCTCCAACTTGTAATAACAATATTCATACGTGGGAATTTAACAGCACTTAGTTTAGATACTAGACTTTATGGTTAGACATGCACTTCCCAACTTTATCCACTCCCAACATTCACTAATGTAACTGAAATGCAACTAAAAAATGTTGGGGGAGTATTAAACAAAAATATATGCACATTATGTAAGCATTTTGCTTTGTTTCAAACGCATACGGTTTAAGTTGTAATCTTCATATACCAACAAGTGGTGCCGGTAGATGCAGCCACATTATGCTTTTCCTTGCTTAGCATTTTTTGCCATGATTACATTCTATCGATCATTTTCACATGTTGTAAAAGTTGGTGGTGCTGATAGAGTAGAAAATGCTCCTTATAACCCCTGGTTCGAAAATCTAAAGCACAGTGTGCTGCATATATCAAAGATAACCCTAGTCCAACCACTTAGTATATGCTGCTGATTCCTTATGGATCGTCTGAAAACAGGGAGGGTTTTTCTATATTTTAGTAGTTCCATCTTACACTTTGCCAAATTTGATCAGCTGGATGGTTGCAATGAGAGGTGCAGTACAGGTTAGCATTACACCCAATCTGGCTGTTTCCTTTCATTTTGTAAAGTGTGCTGGCTGATTAGATTATCATCCCTATTCACTAATAACTACAGGAAAGACTTTCATTTATTAGCCATACACCTCATTGTTAGGAGTGCTTTCTGATGCCTCACTGTGGTGTATTTTTGTTTTTTTTTCATGGATTTTATTTTTTTTTTTAATTTGACTTATTAAAAGGAAATTGGATCATTGTTTAATATGTTACATAGTTGTTCTGCTACCACTATACAATTATAATGTAGTTATTTAGGTCTACCGAAAAGAAAACTAGCTGTACGCTCCACCTTTTTTGCACTCTCTGAAGCCTAGCTATATAAGTTTAATTCTTGGTGTTTTTATTTTTCCCAATCCCTTCCTCATGACAAAAAAAATTACTGTTTTTATTTCTGTATATACTGTTTGCTTTTCTCAGCGTTAGAATACATTTCCTAATTATAAGTAGTTGTTTTCATTAAACAAATCTTTACCTCAGATGGAGTTATGAAAATAAGTAAATGAAATATTTTGTGGTGTTTACAACTTAATTTGTGGTGAAAAGCTAATGAAAGTTGCACCTCTCTAAGATGAATGAGGTTAACCTTAAGGGATTCAGGAAGTGGGTTAAGTGTTTTCGGTATGTTGGCCTTGCCTCTGCCACCTTCTCTTTTCCATTGCTCTTAGAGAAATCTAACAAGCCTTTCCCGCCACCTCCTGCATGTCCACACTCTGGATTATTTGTTATCGATTGTTTTGAAAAGAAAATTTGTGCCTGAAAGTTTATTTGGGGGGATGGCTGCGTTCAAACCCTTGCTGCTCTACTGATCCCAGTCAGGTTTTGGTTTTTGTTTTCTTAATAATAATCTTTATATTTTATATAGCGCTAAGATATTCCGCAGCGCTTTACAGTTTGCACACATTTTCATCACTGTCCCCGATGGGGCTCACAATCTAAATTCCCTATCAGTATGTCTTTGGAGTGTGGGAGGAAACCGGAGAACCCGGAGGAAACCCACGCAAACACGGGGAGAACATACAAACGCCTTGCAGATGTTGTCCTTGGTGGGATTCAAACCCAGAACCCCAGCGCTGCTGATGCTGCTGCCTGGCTATAAAATAATTCAATTTTTTTTTCTTTTATGCCATTAGAATAATACAATCTGGAAAATCATGTTGTCAGGTCATTTTAATTGTACAATAAACGCTGTTTGCTGTTAAAATCCAAGCCCAAAAAATAATGGAGTGGGTTTTTTGTTTTTTGTTTTTTAATTTCTTTTAACCATCTTTCTCCACTTGGAATTTGTTTTCACCATTTTTCAGTATATTACACAGTAAAGTACTATCGTTCAAAACTTCAACTTTTTGGGGAAAAGTCAAGCCCTCACATGGTTAAGTCAATGGGAAAAAATGAATGTAAAATACTGAGCGTGGCCTTAAAGAAACACTCACACAAAATGTTTAATTCTAGCTTTAATTTTTTTTTTTTTTTTTTTTCAAGGAAATTTACAAAACTCCTTTTTATAGGGACCTTTTCAGTTTTAACCCCTTAGTGACACAGCCAATTTGGTACTTAATGACCAAGCCAATTTTTACAATTCTGACCACTGTCAGTTTATGAAGTTATAACTCGAACGCTTCAACGTATCCCACTGATACTGAGGTTGATTTTTCGTGACATATTGTACTTCATGTTAGTGGTAAAAATTTCTTCAATAATAAGACTTACATTTATTTATGAAAAAAATGGAAATTTGGCAAAAATTTAGCAATTTTCAAACTTTTAATTTTTGTACACTTAAATCAGCCGTATCGCACAATAGTTATTAATATTTCCCACATGTCAACTTTACATCAGCACAATTTTGTAAACATAATTTTTTTTTTTTTTTTTTTTGTTAGAAGGGTTACAAGTTGACCAGCAATTTTATTTTTCCAACAAAATTTACAAAAACAATGTTTTTAGGGACCACCCCACAGTTGAAGTGAGTTTTGGGGGTCAATATAACAGAAAATACCCAAAAGTGACACCATTCTAAAAACTGCACCCCTCAAGGTGCTCAAAACCACATTCAAGAAGTTTATTAACCCTTCAGGTGCTTCATGAGAACTAAAGCAATGTGGAAGGAAAAAATGAACATTTTACTTTTTTCACAAAAAAAAAACTTTGGAACCTATATTTTTTTTTTTTTATTTTCACAAGGGTATCAGGAGAAAATGGACCACAAAATTTGTTGTGCAATTTCTTCTGAGTACGCCAATACCCCGTATGTGGGGGAAAGCCACTGTTTGGGTGCATGGCAGGGCTCAGAAGGGAGGGAGCACCGTTTGACTTTCTGAACGCGAAATTGGCTGGAATCAATGGTGGCGCCATGTCTCATTTGGAGATCTCCTGATTTACCTAAACAGTGGAAACCCCCCAATTCTAAGTCCAACACACCCCTAACCTTAATCCCAACCATAACCGTAACCCTAACTTTAGCCCCAACCCTAATGGAAAAATGGAAATAAATATATATTTTTATTGTATTGCCTATCTAAGGGGGTGATAAAGGGGGGTTTGCTTTACAATTTTTTTTATTTTGATCACTTTTGATGGGGTTTATCACAGTGATCAAAAGGAATCAATAGGAAAAATTTCCTATTGTTGCCAGGTGCTGACCGGCAGATCTCGGCGGGCGCACTGCACATGTACCCGCCATTTTATTCCAGAAGACGACGCCGGGGGACTTCACAGGGGGGTGCAGGGACAGTGGAGGTACCAGGGGGGATCCGGGGAGACCCTATTTCTCTCTCTCTCTCCTCTGATGTGCGATCACATCAGAGGAGAGAGAAATTAAATGGGAAATGGGCCTGTCTTTTTTTTTCTTTTCCCCCGGTCGCCGTTATACCATTAACGGTGATCGCAATACTAGGGTCGGTAAAAACCGACCCAGTCATGTTCTATGGGGTCTCACTACCCCTGGTAGCCGAGACCCCGGAGAAATTCCAACTCTGGGGGGTGCTATACCCTTATTCGTCAGCGCAGTTAAAAAGCGGCGCTGTGGTTTAACCCCTTTAATGACCGGAGCTTTTTTTGATTTTTTTTTTTTGTTTTGTTTTGTTTTTCGCTACCCTCCTTCCCAGAGCCATAACTTTTTTTTTTTTTTTTTTTTTTTCCATCAATATGGCCATGTGAGGGCTTATTTTTTGCCGTACGAGTTGTACTTTTGAACGACTTCATTGGTTTTAGCATGTCGTGTACTCGAAAACGGGAAAAAAAATTCCAAGTGCGGTGAAATTGCAAAAAAGTGCAATCCCACACTTGTTTTTTGTTTGGCCTTTTTTTTTTTTTTTTTTTTTGCTAGGTTCACTAAATGCCAGAAGTGACCTGCATTATGATTCTCCAGTTCTCCAGGTCATTACGAGTTCATAGACACCAAACATGTCTATGTTCTCTTTTATCTAACTGGTGAAAAAAAAAATTCCAAAGTTTGCTAAAAAAAAATGCGCAATTTTCAGAGACCTGTAGTGTCGCCATTTTTTGTGATCTGGGGTCGGCTGAGGACTTATTTTTTGCGGACCGTGGTGACGTTTTTAATGATACCACTTTTGTGCACATATGTTCTTTTGATCGCCCGTTATTGCATTTTAATTCAATGTCGCGGCGACCAAAAAAATGTAATTCTGGCGTTTTGAATTTTTTTATTTTAATTAAGGGGTGACTTGAACTTTTATTTTATTTTTTTACTTTTGGCATGCTTTAGTAGCCTCCATAGGAGGCTAGAAGCATGCACAACCCGATCGGCTCTGCTACATATGGGCGATGAGCAGATCGCCCATATGTAGCAGATTTACTGCTGTGCTTTGAGCGCCGGCTACCGGGCGGCACTCAAAGCGATCTGCCTGCAACAACCATAGAGGTCTCTGAGACCTCTGGTTGTCTAGGCAACGCATCGCCGACCCCCGATCTCGTGACGGGGTCGGTGATGAGCTCACTTCCAGGCCAGCGGCTGGAAGCTCTAGTTAAATGCCCGCTGTCAGCGCTTGACAGCGGGATTTAACTAGTTAATAGGTGCGGGTGGACGGCGATTCCACTCGCGCCTATTGCGGGCACATGTCAGCTGTTAATAACAGCTGACATGTCACGGCTTTGAGGTGGGCTCACCGCCGGAGCCCACCTCAAAGCAGGGGAGTCTGAGCGCTGACGTACTATCCTGTCAGCGGTCAGAAAGGGGTTAAGTACCCTTAACTGCTGCCGTTAAAAGGCGCATCGGCGGTCGTTAAGGGGTTAAGTAACCTTCTGGGTCCCTACATATTGAAAACCCTCAAGTGTTGATACCATTTTAAAAACAGCACCCCTCATATATTCAAAATTTCTTTCAGGTAGTTCATTGACCCTTCAGGTATTAATGAAAAGTGGCATGACAGGAATGAAATAGTTTATATTTGGCCGTGTACTGCTATGGCAAACACCAGGACCACCTGATCAAGATCTGATATGGGGTTAAAGAGGGAACCCCCGCACTCTGTTAACCATCTAGATGCCCTAGTCTCTATTGATAGCAGCATTTAAGGAGTTTAACCATTATAGTTTGTGCCAACACTGATCGTGGCTGATGCAGAAAGTTGTCAGCTATAGTGTACAGCCAATAGCTGCTGGATTGTCACCTGTATGGGGGATGCTATTCTCTTATATCTCAGGACAGTAAAAGATGTATTGTCGGTCAGTAAGTGTTTAAAGAGGACTTGTCTGTTTTAGTAAATAATTCCCAAAAATGTATAACAATCCTGGATCATTTGTCCTTAGAGCTGTTAATTTGACTAGTAATTCATGAATAAACTTACAGCTAGGTGTTTTCCTTATATTCATTGTCCAATTAATACCAGTCTGTGTAAGGGAACATCTTTTGACAAGGGGAATGGTAACACACAGTTGTCAATTTCTTCTATATTTCTTTTTTTTTTTTTTTTTTTTTTTTTCTGTTGAGACATAAATCACAACTGAGTGTTGGTAAAATATATCAGGAGTAAGAAAAGTAATGCATGTGCTAATCCGCATTGTAAGGTCTGTTTCGCGCTATGTCCTTGTATTCTAAGCAAAAAAAAAAATCACCGTGTGTACAAACTGATGAATTTTAATATGAATAGTATATCCTTTTAAGATATACATTGTATTCTGTTTAAAAAAAATAAAAAAAACTGCATCTGTCATCTATAGACTTCAATGTAATAGAGAACGGGTCAGTATAAAATAGTGTAGCATCCTTTTAAATAAATAAAAATGATCAAACTGGAATACCTATTTGAAATACAACCCCCCCCCCCCCCCCATTATAGTGTGTCCGGCTTAACTGCATTTTTTTAGAACACAACAAATAGATATGTTTTTTAAAAAAAATTTGTGCTGAAACTCCCCCCCCCCCCCTCGGCTTATACACGAGTCAGTTGTCCTAGAAAGACGGGGAGCAGCAGGGCACAGAGATAGGAGCCGGCGGCTTCAGCACACAAACTACTCATCTTCCTGCGCGCTCTCGCTGGCACTACATCTCGTTTATTCCGGCACCAGCAGCTCTTCTGGCCGAGCGATCACGTGGCTCCACTCATTAAGGTAATGAACATACATGCTCTCCATTCCCATAGGTGTGGAGTCAATATTCATTACCTTAATGAGCAGGGCCACGTGATCGCTCGGCAGGTAGAGATGCTGGCGCCAGTGAGGGCACGCAGGAAGGCAATTTGGATATTTTTTTTATTATAGATATATATATTTATATAATCTCAAGAACCATGCATACAAGGATAGGGGATTAGGGGCTGGGGGGAGCCTTGCATACAATAACGGGGATGAGGGGACAATGCATACCCGGCTTATACTCGAGTCAATAAGTTTACCCAGTTTTTTGTGGCAAAATTGGGTGCCTCAGCTTATACTCGAGCATATACAGTATTCTCCTTTTAAGTGAGTGGAGTTAAGTTGCCAAACTACACCCAACCTGTCGACACGTGTAATGGTATTTCTTGGACATCAATCATGTTTCTATAAACGTACTCCTTTTTAAGGCCTCATTCAAACCCCAGTGATTTCTCTTGTGTGAAAAATAAAAAAAATATAGATTTTCATCAGTATCTGATCTGTCATTCATCATCATCAGATTTTTGTCAGTGACTTTCCTCTTAAAAATAAATTGGGGTCTGCCGTAACTCCTAATTACAATATTAAAAACTGACATCCCACAGATATTTGGCATAATTTTGATGTGACTTGGATCCGTGATTTCTATTATTTTGAGAACACAATCTGGTTAAAAAAAAAAATCTGGATATGTGAATGGCACTATAGAATACTAATGGACACATGTTATATCCATGAAAATTCCGGCTAGTACATGATTCTTGAACATCTGGATGACTATATAGATCCATAAAGTGATTTTAGAAAGTCTGAATAATAGCCTATGCAGGGGATTTAAATCTGACCAAAATAGACTTCCATGGGTTTTGTTCCCCCCAACACCATCAAAAATAATTTTTCCTACTTCTACACTATTAAAGGGAATCAGTCAAAAAAAAAAAAGGGTGACAATCAGCTGCCGGCATTGACATCAGGGGCTTATCTACAGCATTCTGAAAGATAAGAAAAACAGGTTAGATTATACTCACCGGAGGGGGCGGTCCAGTCCGATGGGTGTCGCAGTCTGGTCTGACACCTCCCATCTTCATGCGATGATGTCCTCCTCTTCCCTTCCTGTAGTGGCTCCGGCGCACTGCTCTGCCCTGTTGAGGGCAGAGCAGAGTCCTGCAGTGCACAGGCGTCAGGAGAGGTCTGGCGCCTGCGCACTGCAGTATTCTGCTCTGCCCTCAACAGGGTAGAGCAGTGCGCCGGAGCCACTACAGGAAGGGAAGAAAAGGACGGCATCATATGAAGATGGGAGGCGTCGGACCGGACCGCGACACCCCCTCCGGTGAGTATAATCTAACGTGTTTTTATTATCTTTCAGGTTACATCGGTGGCTTATCTACAGCATTACAGAATGCTGTAGATAAGCCCCTGATGTCAATGCCGGTAGCTGATAGTCCAAAAAAAGGGTGACAGATTCCCTTTAAGTCTAAACATGATTTTATTTTAATAAGCATTACACGGTTTCCTGGTTCATAGAAGTTGATTTTGTCACTTCCTGAAATACCTCTCATGTTTGGTGCTTGTGTGTGGAGTGGGCTGTGGAGCGATGGATGGATGGATGGATTGATTGTTGTTAACCCCTTAGATGCAGCTGTCAATCTCTGCAGGAGGGGTGGGGCTGCACTACCATTGGCCTGCTGAAGGCTCCACAGCTGCCATGTCAGGTTACAGGCTGTGCTTCATAAAAGATTGTGATTTTAGAAATACTATACAGTACAAAATATTGCAGTATTTAGATCAAACAGACATTTGGAGGTTCGTCTCCCATGGGTACTAAAAAATTATATATTTTTTTTAATCCCACTGCTTTAATTTTCAAAAAAAAATCATGAACATCTCTAAAAGTTTGATCCAAAAGAATTCAGCTGCACTGTAAAAGCCGTAAACAAAGTAATCAAAATGCCAGAATTGCATTTTTTCTCTTTTGTCACTGCAACTCCACCCAAAAAATGCAATAAGTGATCAAAAAGTTGTATTTGCCCCAAAATGGTACTTATAGTCAGTCAACATCTTCCCCACCTCTGCCCCTCCTCCCCTCACCCCCCTAAAAGAGCCCTCATTTATCTTAATCAACATAAAAAAAGAGTAAAATGCTCTTTTATTCTATAAGCTACTGACATGTCTTCGAATTTCCAAGCACTAAATTTTGTATTTCTTTTCAGAAAATGAGAAATGGTCAAAATAACAAAAAAAATGCAGTGCTTGCTGACCTCAAATAATGCTAAGAAAACAAGTTCACATAATCATTTAGAAAAAACAATACTAATGTTTTAATTCAGGAAGAGTGTAGAAATTGATATTTTGTGGAATAACCATGATTTTTAATCACAGCTTTCTTGCGACTTGTCATGCTTTCCACTGCTTTTAGGTGACCTTATGCCACTCCAGGTATAAAAATTTAAGCAGTTCTTCTTTGGTTTGATGGCTTGTGGCTATCCATGTTCCTCTTGATTACATTCCAGAGGTTTTCATTGGGGTTCAGGTCTGGAGATTGGGCTGGCCATGACAAGGATTTGATAGTGGTGGTCCTTCATCCACACATTGTTCGACCTAGCTGTGTGGCATTGCGCATTATCCTGCTGGAAAAAACAGTTGTCATGATCCATGCTGGATCAGGACTGATATAAAGCACAGGTAACTTTTTTTTTTTTTTCCTATGCTGTGCTTAACCCCTTAGGCCTGTTTCACACTTCCGTTTTTGTGTCCGCCAAACGGATCCGTTTCCGTTTTTTTGACGGAAACTGATGCAAACGGATCCGTTTTTAAAAAAACGGATCCGTTTTTTTGACGGATCCGCGGTAACCACTAATGGAAGTCTATGGGACAAAAAAAAGGATCCTGCAAAAAATGGCGGATCCGTTTTTTTACGGAAACCAACGGATTTTGACGGATTTGAAAAAACGGAAGTGTGAAACAGGCCTTACCAACAATGGACGTAATATTCTGTCCATGTGACCCTGGACCTAATTCCCATGGACGGAATATTACGTCATAGCGATCAGCGGCGCCCACATGGTGAGTGCCGCTGATCGCGGCCGGGTGTCAGCTGATTATCACAGCTGACACCCAGCACAATGTGTCAGGGGCGGTCATGGACCGCCCCCGACACTTTAGTCCCTTGCACACCGCTATCAAACACGATCGCGGTGTATTGGGGGGTTAAAGGGAAGCATCGGCAGGGAGGGGGCTCCCTCCGAGCTTCACTGAGCCCCCCCACAGCAGCGCTATGTGCAGCGCTGCTGCGGGGGGCTCCATCCCTGCAGGTCCCCGGATCCAAGATGGCGACGGGGGCCTGCAGGGAGCTGGCTTCCTCAGTGCCTGCAAAGCGCAGGCACGAGGAAGCCTTGTGCAGTGCCTGTGACAGATCGCTGTCACAGTGATCTGTGATATGACAGATCAGCGATCTGTCACATGACAGTTATGTCCCCCCTGGGACAATGTAATAAAGTTAAAAATAATTTTTAAACGCTAAATAAATAAAAAAAAAATATATTCCCAAATTCATTTTTTGGAAATAAAAAAAACCAAACAATAAAAGTACACACATTTGGTATTGCCGCGTCCGTAACGACCCACCCTATAAAACTGTCCCATTAGTTAACCCCTTTAGCGAACCCCTTAAAAAAAAAATAAAAATAAACGAAGCAAAAAATGATTTATCATACCGCCGAATAAAAAGTGCAATAACGCGCAATCAAAAAGACGCATATAAATATCCATGGTACCGCTGAAAACGTCATCTTGTCCCGCAAAAAACGAGCCGCCATACAGCATCATAAGGAAAAAAAATAAAAAAAAGTTATAGCTCGCAGAATAAAGCGATGCAAAAATAATTATTTTTTATATAAAATTGTTTTCATTGCATAAAAGCGCCAAAACATAAAAAAAAGACCTAAATGAGGTATCGCTGTAACCGTACTGACCCGAAGAATAAAAGGGCTTTATCAATTTTACCGCACGCGGAACGGTATAAACGCACCCACCCCAAAAGAAATTCATGAAACGCTGGTTTTTGTTCATTCTGCTTCCCAAAAATCAGAATAAAAAGCGATCAAAAGATGTCACATGCCCGAAAATGATACCAATAAAAACGTCAGCTCGTCCCGCAAAAAATAAGACCTCACATGACTCGGTGGGTCAAAATATGAAAAAATTATAGCTCTCAATATGTGGTGATGCAAAAACTATTTTTACAATAAAAAGCGCCTTTTAGCGTGCGACAGCTGCCAAAAATAAAAACCCACCATAAATAGTAAATCAAACCCCCCATTATCACCCCCTTAGTTAGGGAAAAATAATAAAATTAAAAAAATGTATTTATTTCCATTTTCCCGTTAGGGCTGAGATTAGGGTTAGGCGTGGAGGTATAATTGGGGGGTTTCCACTGTTTGGGCACATCAGGTGCTCTCCAAATGCAACATAGCGTCTGATCTCAATTCCAGCCAATTCTGCGTTGAAAAAGTCAAATGGCGCTCCTTCCCTTCCAAGTTCTGTCATGCGCCCAAACAGTGGTTTACCCCCACATATGGGGTATCAGCCTACTCAGGACAAATTGCAAAACAACTTTTGAGGTCCAATTTCTCCTGTTACCCTTAGGAAAATAAAAAATTGGGGGAAAAAAATATCATTTTTGTGGAAAAAAAAATGATTTTTTTTTATTTTCACGCCCGGGCATTATAAACTTCTGTGAAGCACTTGGGAGTTCAAAGTGCTCACCACACATCTAGATAAGTTCCGTGGGGGGTCTAGTTTCCAAAATGGGGTCACTTATGGGGAGTGTCAAAAGTTTAGGTACATCAGGGGCTCTCCAAACGCACATGACACCCGCAGACCATTCCATCAAAGTCTGCATTCCAAAAGTCACTCCTTCCCTTCCGAGCCCCGACGTGTGCCCATACAGTAGTTTTCTCCCACATATGAGGTATCAGCGTACTCAGGACAAATTGGGCAACAACTTTTGGGGTCCAATTTCTCCTGTTACCCTTGGGAAAATAAAAAAAATTGGGGACTAAATGATCATGTTTGCAGAAAAAATACGATTTTTTTATTTTCATGCCCGGGCATTATAAACTTCTGTGAAGCACTGGGGGGTTCAAAGTGCTCACCACACATCTAGATAAGTTCCTTGGGGGGTCTAGTTTCCAAAATGGTGTCATTTGTGGGGGGTTTTCACTGTTTTGGTACATCAGGGGCTTTCCAAACGCGACATGGTGTCCGATCTCAATTCCAGCCAAAAAACGTCAAATGGCGCTGCTTCTCTTCCGAGCTCTGCCATGCGCCCAAATAGTGGTTTACCCCCACATGTGGGGTATCAGCATACTCAGGACAAATTGCACAATAACTTTTAGGGTCCTGTTACCCTTGGAAAAATAAGAATTGAGGGTGAAAAGATCATTTTTGTGGAAAAAAGATGGATTTTTGGTTCTTACCGTAAAATCTTTCTTGGAGCCTTCATTGGGGGACACAGAATACCATGGGTGTATGCTGCTGCTGCTAGGAGGCTGACACTATGCAAAAACAAGAAAATTAGCTCCTCCCCGGCAGTATATACCCACCGACAGGCACCAAGCACCTCAGTTGGTGAAAAAGCAGTAGGAGAAGCAACGAGAAAAACTCGAACCATATGTACCAACCCAACAAGGGACTCAAAGACCCAACACGGTACAACTTAAACAGGGAGGGTGCTGTGTCCCCCAATGAAGGCTCCAAGAAAGAGATTTTACGGTAAGAACCAAAAATCCATCTTTCTTTATCGCCTTATTGGGGGACACAGAATACCATGGGACGTCCCAAAGCAGTCCCAAGGGTGGGAACAGCAAAAAGGGACGAAAGTAACCGAAAGGCTCAGGTCGGCCGGTGAGCCACCGCCGCCTGCAGGACCTTCCTACCAACCACAGCATCAGACGAGGCCTGGGTATGAACCCTGTAGAACCTTGTGAAGGTGTGCAAAGATGACCAGGTTGCAGCCTTGCAAATTTGCATGGCCGAGGCCTGGTGACGAGCAGCCCACGAAGCCGCCACAGCCCGGGTGGAATGAGCTCTTACTCCCGGAGGGGGCCGCTTTTCCTGAAGACGATACGCTTCCAGAATGGTAGAACGAATCCAGCGAGCGATCGTGGATTTGGAAGCCGGAAGGCCCTTCTGGCGACCTTCAGAGATGACCAGCAAGGAATCGGACAGACGAAAGGAAGAGGTCCTGGCAAGATAGACACGCAAGGCTCTAACAACGTCCAGTTTGTGGAGAGACTTCTCAAGAGGATGAGATGGAGCCGGACAAAAGGAAGGAAGGACGATATCCTCATTGATATGGAAAGCGGAAACCACCTTTGGAAGAAAAGAAGGAACGGGCCTGAGAATGGCTTTGTCCTGATGGAGAATGAGGTAAGGGGAACGACATGACAAGGCCGCCAATTCAGAAACTCTTCTGATGGATGAAATGGCGATCAAAAAGGTGACCTTCCAAGAGAGAAGGGACAAAGGAATGTCCTGGAGAGGCTCGAACGGCGCCTTCTGGAGCGCGCTAAGGACGAGGTTGAGATCCCACGGGTCTATTGGCGAATGATGAGGAGGAGCCACGTGGGAAACCCCTTGTAGAAAGGTCTTGACCTGTGGTAGAGAAGCTAGCTCTCTTTGGAAGAGGATAGAGAGAGCGGAAACCTGGCCCTTGAGCGTACTGAGGGACAGACCCGCGTCTAACCCAGCCTGAAGAAACCCCAGGATAGACGGGATAGAAAAAGACATTGGGAAGACTCTGTTATCATCGCACCAACGGAAAAAGGCCTTCCAGTACCTATAGTAAATGCGAGAAGAGGCTGGCTTCCTGGCTCTGATCATAGTTTGAATAACCTGACTGAACAGACCTGATTCCTTTAGAATTGCGGTCTCAATGGCCATGCCGTCAAACTCAGAGACTGAGAATTCTCGTGGTAAAGGGGGCCTTGCGAGAGAAGATCTGGACGGTCCGGAAGCCTCCAGGGAACGTCCGCGAGCATGTTGACCAGTTCCGCGTACCAAGGCCGTCTTGGCCAAATCTGGAGCGACTAGAATCACTGGTTCGCCTTCCGATTTTATCTTTTTGACCACCCGAGGGATCAATGCCAGAGGCGGGAACAGATAGGGAAGTTGAAACTGGGACCACGGAGTCACCAGTGCGTCGCATGCGACGGCTAGAGGGTCCCTGGACCTGGCTACGAACTGCGGCACCTTGTGGTTCATCCGAGATGCCATGAGATCGACATCCGGGGTGCCCCAACGGTCGCATATCTGAGAGAAAACCGCGGGGTGCAGGGACCATTCGCCGGACGCTAGGCCCTGGCGACTCAGAAAGTCGGCTGCCCAATTTTCCACCCCTGGAATATGGACGGCGGAGATTGTCGGAACGTAACGTTCTGCCCAGCGTAATATCTTGGCCACTTCTGACATTACTTGTTTGCTGCGCGTGCCCCCCTGATGGTTGATGTACGCCACGGCCGTGGCGTTGTCCGACCTGAATACGGACCGGCTTGCCGGAGAGGAGGGGCTGCCAATGAAGAAGGGCCAGGAAAATAGCCCTGATCTCCAAAATATTGATTGGGAGGAGAGACTCCTGTGGCTTCCAGCGGCCTTGGGCCGCTTTCTGATGGAACACGGCTCCCCATCCTAGAAGGCTCGCATCTGTGGTGATGATTTGCCACTGAGGCGGAAGGAAGGACCTCCATTGGAGAACTGACGCTGGCCGTAGCCACCAAGTGAGAGACTGCCTCACTCTGAGAGGAAGCCGAAAAGGCCGGTCCAAGGACATCGTGGTCTTGTCCCAGGCTGAAAGCAGAGACAGCTGGAGGGGGCGAAGATGAAACTGCGCAAAGGGCACTGCTTCCATGGAGGCCACCATCTTCCCCAGGACCGTCATGCAGAACCTTGAGAGTTCTGATGCCCTTGGACAGAGTTGTAAATTTTTCCTTTGGAAGAAAAACACGGGCTAGCTCCGTGTCGAATTCCATACCCAGAAAGGTCCGACGCTGGGTGGGGATCAGAATGGACTTCTCCTTGTTGACCAGCCAACCTAGGCGGCTGAGAGTGTCCAGGGTTATCTGAAGGCTCCGGAGACAGTCCTGGCGAGACGAACCCTTGATCAAAAGATCGTCCAGATAAGGGATGATGAGGATCCCTCTGGAGCGAAGGATGGCCATGACGGTCGCCATCACCTTCGTGAAAACCCGGGGCGCTGAAGCCAGGCCGAAAGGAAGAGCTGTGAACTGAAAGTGGTCTCCCTGAAACGCAAATCGAAGATACTTCTGATGTTGCACACAAATTGGAATGTGCAGATAGGCATCCCGAATGTCCACCGAGCAGAGAAATTCCCCGGGCTCCATGGAAGCAATCACCGACCGAAGAGACTCCATCCTGAAATGAAGAATCTTCACGTGGCGATTGAGCAATTTGAGGTCCAGAATAGGACGAAGAGAGCCGTCTTTCTTCGGGACTACAAAGAGATTGGAGTAGAACCTGGAAAACCGTTCATCTGAGGGAACGGGAACAATGACTCCGGCGGAAAGAAGGGAGGAAATGGCCTGCAGAAAACCTGGAATCTGGGCCCGCTGTCGCGGAGGCCGAGACCGGAAAAACCGTCTGTTCGGGAGTGAAGCAAATTCGATTTTGTAACCGGATGCGACGAGTTCTCTGAGCCAAGCGTCGTCGACAACGGACAGCCAAGCATCCGCGAAAAAGGAAAGCCTGCCTCCCACCCTGGAAGAAATTCCAGGTGGGGGTGACCCGTCACTTAGACGAAAATCTGCCGGAATTGGCTCCTGCAGATCTAGAATATTGACCTCTAGATCTCCAGCGAGGAGCGGGTTTGTAGGAAGGTTTCCTCTGATCCCGCTCCCTGGTGGCAGGCGGCCGATCCTGTTGAGTGGCTCTCTCCGTGGCAGAGAAGGGACGAAAGGGCCTGAACGGTCGAAACCCCCTTCTGTTGAAAGGACGTTTTGGTCGAGACTGGGGAAGCGAAGTACTTTTACCTCCAGTGGCATCGGAAATTATCTGATCCAGCTTTGCTCCAAAGAGCCTAGAGCCATGGAATGGCAGATTGGTAAGCGACTTTTTCGAAGTGGTGTCCGCATTCCATGACTTTAGCCAAAGGACTCGGCGTACAGCTACTATGTTGCTGTTAGCCCTTGCTACGCAGCCGGCCGCGTCCAAGGAGGCGGCCAAAAGGTACTTTCCCGCCTGGTTAATCTGATCTGCAAGATCTGCCAACTCGTCTTGAGGAGCTGACGCTAAGATGCCTCTGCGAGGAACTTTTGCCCAAGCGGAAATGACCTTCGCCACCCAGGCGGATGCGAAAATAGGGCAGAGAGAGGCGCCAGATGCCTCATAGATAGACTTAGCCAGAAATTCAATCTGCCTGTCAGTAGGATCTTTGAGTGATGCCCCGTCTGGCAGAGAGAGCACCGTTTTTGAGGCTATCCGGGAAACTGGAGGATCTACCTCGGGAGCCTTGGACCACTTTGAGAGCAGTTCTGCATCAAAGGGGTACAGAACGTCCAAGTACTTGCGGCCTGAGAAACGTTGCTCAGGGCGCTCCCAGTGTTTGGATAAGGTAGTGTCAAAATCGTTGTGATTGGGAAAGGTTCGAGACGGAGGTCTGGCTCGTCTAAGGAGAACAGAGCTTTCCTGAGTTGGAGCCTCATCCTGTTTAAGTTTTAGTGTTTGGAAGATAGCTGCAATAAGACTATCGACCATGTCCCGCGTTTTAGAAACGCTGTTACCCTCTGAGCTAGCTTCCGAATGAGAATCCTCGCCTGACTGAAGGTTGTCATCCGAGGAAGGAGGAGGAGGCGGCCTGGGAGCGGAAGGGCCCTGCGAGCTCGAAGACTAAGTGGACAGGGCCCGCTTCCTAGAAGTCCTTCCCTGTCTGTCTCTCTGAAGGTCGCGGTCAGGTGCGGACGACTCACCCCGAGAGGTGGTCGGGGCAGAGGTGGCTGAGGATAGCTGAGGTAATCGTTCTAAAACCTGGACCAGCGACTGTGATACTTTTGTCAAGTCAGAAACAGACTGTGACATTGTAACGGCCCACTCCGGGGGGAGAGAGGAGGGAAGAGCGCCCTCCGCCCGGGACTCTGTGCGTTCCTGAGATGCTGACATATTTGAAGGACTGCAGGGGGGGCAGAACGGGGACGTCTGACCCGATGCCCACTTTTTACAGCGCGCACAGGCGTAATAGGTAGCGGTGGGCCTGAAGCAGAGATCCCCTGAAGGGTTGGGCATAAGTAAACTGCACTGATTGGCTGCAGATATTAGGGAATAACTGCCGAGGAGAGCTAATCCCTGCCCCAGAGCCGAGATTCTGTGCGAGCAGCAGAATAAAACGCCGAAGTGTCCCCCAAGCAGCGCAGGAAGGAGTGGTTCAGGCATCAGGAAACGCTGTGCTGGGAGTTGGGGGCGGAGCTTAGCGGCCGTGCCGTGATTGGTTAATAGCGACTGGGGAGGGCATGGCAGAAGAGGGGGCTGGCATCCAAGAGAAAGAAGCCCTGTGATGGGCTAGAAAGGGCGCGCTGAAAAGAGCGCGCTCAGGAAGGGAGGAGGGAGAGCAGAGGAATTCCCCGCGCTGAGGGGAAAGTGAAAGTGCCTCCCACCCTGACGGCGCCGCAGCCCCATGCCCGACATACCGCGCTAAGGATGATCTGACCAGGTCCTGATGCTGCGGTGAGTGAGGGGATCCCCGTAGACTCCCTGGCTAGAGCAGGGAAAGTGAAGGAAGGCAAGCGGCTGAACGCGCGACAGGCAGAAAAGGGCGGGAGTTTCAAACTTGTGGAACTGCAAAACAAGGTCCCTTCTTCTCCCATGTCACTGGAGCTTATGCGGGGCCGGAGGGAACGTACAGGCACTTACCTGACGTCCCAGAAGAGGATGACCACAGGGGCCCACGGGGAAACGGCAGGCCGCTGGGGGGGGGAGGAGTCCTCTGTACCCGCATCCTGCAAAAGATGGCTTGAAACGCCTGCGATCGCCGTCTTCCTCTCAGCCCTGTCCCGAGAAAGGGGTGAGGAGGGGGATTCGGCAAGGACCAGCCACCTGTCCGTAACCCTTGTCACCAGAAGGTGATAGGGAAAAGTCCTGCCTGCGGTACTGAGAGTTGCGTTGTGGGTGACACCACACTGCTCGCTCAGCCGCATGATATGGGAAATCAGAGTGATAACTATACCCTGTTTCCCGATGGAAAAGAACCTGAAAGAGAAAAGAAGGAAAAATTAAAAAGTGCAAACTAAACCTGAAAAGGAAAATTGGATTAAAACTGCGGATATCCCGGTCCGCCTCCTACAGACACTAAGCACAAACTGAGGTGCTTGGTGCCTGTCGGTGGGTGTATACTGCCGGGGAGGAGCTAATTTTCTTGTTTTTGCATAGTATCAGCTTCCTAGCAGCAGCAGCATACACCCATGGTATTCTGTGTCCCCCAATAAGGCGATAAAGAAATATGATTTTTTAATTGTACCGCTGTACGTTATAAACTTCTGTGAAGCCCTTGTGGGTTCAAAGTGCTCACCACACATCTAGATAAGTTCCTTGGGGGGTCTAGTTTCCAAAATAGGGTCACTTTTGGGGGGTTGCCACTGTTTAGGTACATCAGGGGCTCTCCAAACGTGACATGGCGTCCGATGTGAATTCCAGCCAATTTTGCATTGAAAAAGTCAAACGGCGCTCCTTCCCTTCTGAGCTCTGCCATGCGCCGAAACAGTGGTTCCCACCGACATATCAGGTAACAGCGTACTCAGGACAAACTGCACAATAACTTTTGCAGTCCAATTTCTCCTGTTACCCTTGGTAAAATAAAAAAAATTGAACCTGAAGTATTTTTTTTTTTGTGACAAAAAAAAGTTATGTTCATTTTTTTTTTTTTTTTTTTTTTAAATATTCAAAAAAATTCCTGTGACGCACCTGAATGGTTAATAAACTTCTTGAATGTGGTTTTGAGCACCTTGAGGGGTGCAGTTTTTAGAATGGTGTCACTTTTGGGTATTTTCTATCATTTAGACCCCTCAAAGTGGCTTCAAATGTGATGTGGTCCGTAAAAATAAAATGGTGTTGCAAAAATGAGAAATCGCTGGTCAATTTCTAACCCTTATAACTTCCTAACAAAAGCAAAATTTTGGCTCCAAAATTGTGCTGATGTAAAGTAAACATGTGGGAAATGTTAGTTATTAAGTTTTTGTCTGCTGTATCTCTGTGATTTAAGGGCATAAACATTCAAAGTTGGAAAATCGCAAAATTTTCGCCAAATTTCCGTTTTTTTCACAAACGCAAGTTATTTGAATGAAATTTTACCACTAACATGAAGTACAGTATGTCACGAGAAAACAATGTCAGAATCACCGGGATCGGAAGCGTTTCAGAGTTATTACCTCATAAAGGGACAGTGGTCAGGATTGTAAAAATTGGCCCGGAAGTTAACGTGCAAACCACCCTTGGTAGTGAAGGGGTTAAGGTTTTTGCCCCCCGGTGG
Source organism: Dendrobates tinctorius (assembly GCF_039654945.1). Lineage (NCBI taxonomy): Eukaryota > Metazoa > Chordata > Amphibia > Anura > Dendrobatidae > Dendrobates > Dendrobates tinctorius. Next base: position 56,370,758 of record NW_027361728.1, on the reverse strand, counting down.
CCATTAGAACAAACGACACACAGTGCAATAATCCTAATGGCCCCCGGGGGGAAAACTTAGAACAAACGACACACAGTGCAATAATCCTAATGACCACCGGGGGGAAAACTTAGAACAAACGACACACAGTGCAATAATCCTAAGTTTTCCCCCCGGTGGTCGTGAGCGTCATTGCACTCTAGTTTCTTTTGTTTAGTGCACATGGTTATAATACAGGTGTGATTGCTGGCCCTGCTATAAAAGAGTCACAGGTGTTGCAATCAGTGTTGGTGCTAGTGTTCATTTCAACCATCCTTGGTGGAGGAAGGAGCTGGAGACCAGCTCTGACAGACCCTGGTGTGAAAGGAGTCATAGGGGATTTCCTTAGCTCTGACAGAGCTTGGTGGCAGCGATTCAGGAGGAGAGCTACATGCTGGTGGTGGACTCTGTTGCCAGGAGCAATTGCAACAGAGTAAAGCTAAGTTGTGTTTCCCTGTTTGTGTTTTCTCCTTAGTGTGTATTAGTACAGCGGTGGGACCAGTGCCTGCGCCACCCAGCTCCCTAGCAAGGGATAGGTGTAGGTTGTGCTAGGGCGACAGGTTCGTGATCGGCGCCCGGTGCCGAACCGGCATAGGGAACGTTAGGGACACTGACTCAGGGGAGTGCAGGAGGTCTCCACGTCCCCTTTCCCTATCGCAGGGACCACCTTTGTAACTGTTTCCCTACCCCTTGTCTTGTTGTTTTAGTTACCGGCCTGCGAGCCGTGTCACACAGGACGGGTCCACGTGACAACAGTCCTCAGAGTTGGGGAACATTGCCTAAACAGAAGGAATCAACTGTTTTTCCAGGATAACCTTGTATGCGGCTTGATTCATACGTGCTTCCCAAAGATTAACCTGCCCAATTCCAGCCTTGCTGAAGCATCCCCAGATCATCGCTGATCCTCCACTAAATTTCACAGTGGGTGCAAGACACTGCCTTGTACGCCTCTCCAGGTCTCTCCGTCTAACCATTAGAAGACCAGGTGTTGGGCAAAGCTGAAAATTTAGACTCATCAGAGAAGATTACCTTTCTCCAGTCCTCTATGGTCCAATCCTTATGGTCTTTGGCAAACATTAGCCTGGCTCTCCTTTTGCGTCTCATTGATAGTCTTTTTTTCTAGCATTACATGACTTGATCCCTGCCTCTAGGAGCCTGTTACGAACTGTTCTTGCCGTGCACTTCACCCCAGCTGCCATTTGCCATTCCTTTTGTAGGTCACTTGATGTCATCCTGCGGTTGCTGAGTGACATTCAAATAAGATAATGGTCATCCCGGTCAGTGGAGTCTTTTTCGCCCTCTGCCGGTCTGTAGCTTTGTTGTCCCAATGTCTGCTGCTTGATTTTGTTGTAATGGACTGCTGCCTTTAGAAATTTTAAGGATAGAGGCAACATGACGCTCACTGTATCCCACTGCTAGTTAAGCCATAATTGAGCCCTTCTTTTCCTCATTCAAGACTTTTCTTTTCAACCCCTTTGGCATGGTTAAGAGCTATTTCTCCTACGCCTCATTGGGGGACACAGAGGCAGTGGGCGTTATGCTGCTTGCCACTAGGAGGACACTAAGTAAACCAGAAAAAGTTAACTCCTCCCCTGCAGTATACACCCTCTCGTTGGATGAGATATCTCCAGTTCTTGCTTAGCGTCTGTAGGAGGCACTTGGGTCTGGTTTCAGACCCCACTGTTTTTATTTTATTTTTGAATTTTTCTGTAAATTTTTATTTTTTAAATTAACGGAGTGAAGGGGGCGACGGTTCCTACGGCCTGCTCTCCCCCGAACAAACAACAAGCAAGCACGCGGAGTATACCTCCCCGTACACTTTTCCTGCGACGTTTGGGGCTGATTCCTCTAGCAGTTTTGGCGATGATCCTCATGACCCGAGATCGGGATTCCATGGACAGCGCTTATGGATGAGAAGGCAGGCGCAATGGAGAAGACTGGACAGCGCTTACGTGGGCCCTGAATCAGCCCCATAGCTCTCCATCCCCCTATCATAGGGAGGATCAATTGAGCGAACTCCTCCAGCTCTGCTACAGCAGCCCAGGAGATGAGAGCCTGCATGGATGGCCGGACAGCGCCGAGCACTGGAGTTGAGGTATGGGGTTGAGTCCTGGCCCCCGGGAGAAGCGTTGACATAGCGTCAGCGGCGGTGCACCGGCCCCCCATCGCGCCGGTAGCCTGGAGTTCTCAGCGAGCACGACTCTGAATTCGAATCTGACACGTCAGCCCCTCAGAATCCCCCAACTGATAAGGGGTCGCTTGATTCTCTTATAGAATCAGTCAACAGGATTCTGAAGTTGGATGAGGATAATGTTCCCGCTCCAGCACATCCTATCTCACTGAAGAAAACCAAGCGTGTGCGCAGGTTATTTACCAGCCATCCAGACTTTAAGGAAATTGTCCAGAAACATAGAGATCGTCCGCATAAGCGGTTCACAGTGCAAAAGTCTACTCAGGCTTAATACCCTTTTGCTTCAAAAACGCTTCTATCCGTTTCTGAGGGTATGTGCACACTTTGCGGTTTCTGCTGCGTTTCCGCAGCAGTTTTGGCTCTGCAGAAACGCAGCAGATTCTGCTGCGTTGTACAGTACCTTTATTTCCTATGGAAATAAAAAAAAAAAAAAAAAAAAAGCTGTGCACATGCTGCGTTTTTTTCCGCGCGGTTTTGCTGCGGTTTTCAAAATGCAGCATGTCAATTGTTTGGTGCAGAAACGCTGCAGTTTTACACCTCATCCATTATGAGGTGTAAAACCGCAGGACTTTGTCCTGCGGATTTACCTGCGGTTTTCTCTACAAAATCCACAGAGCCAAAAAGTATGTGTGCACATACCCTGAGGGTTCATCAATCAGAAACCCCTCCGATCGTCAGATTGACTACCTTGCTCGTTCAGTTTTTGAAGCTTCAGTAGCAGCGCTTTTTCCATCTTTCGCGGCAATTTGGGTCACTAAGGCAATGGCCGCTTGGGCAGGAGTCCTGATTACTTCCTTCCAGAGCACCAGTCTTCCTCCGGAGGCAACCACGGTCGCCAGGCAGATAATTCACGCAGCAGACTTTGTAGTGGACTCCTCTTTTGATGTCTCCAATTGCGCTGCCCAAACTGCCGCTAATGTGATCTCCATTAGAAGAGCCCTATGGCTCCGCTACTGGCGGGCGGATGCCACATCTAAAAGATCATTGACTTCTCTCCCCTTTCAAACGGGTCGTTCTTTTTGGAGAGAAACTGGATCAGCTCAGTTCTGATGCTACCGGAGGAAAGAATTAATTCCTTCCTCAACAAAAGGCTGTTCGGCCGTTTCGCAACCAACAGCCTCCGCTACCTTCTCTTCCGGATCTGGTCCGTCTTCGCGAGGAGACAGAGGCTCCCAGGTCTCATACAGACCTAACCGTTCTTGGAAACCCAGGCCTAGGGCTTCTGGATCCAGGGGAGCCAGATCTCATAGATCTACCCAATGACTTGTTGCGGTATCCGGCGGATGCCGACAGAGTTGGCGGTCGCCTACTTTCCTTCAGCCACACCTGGCTCGCAGTCGTCCACGACAAGTGGATCAGGGAGCTGATGTCCTCCGGATACAAGATAGTTTTCCTCTCCCCCTCCAACTCGCTTTTTCCTTTCCTCTCCCCCCCCCCCCCCCAAAAGGAAAGACAAGAGCCTTCCTTCGGGCTGTTCAGGCTCTCTTAAAGGATGGAGTCATCATTCCGGTCCCTCATCACGAAAGGTTCAGAGGATTTTATTCAAACCTTTTTGTGGTTCCAAAGAAGGACGGGACAATGCGATCTGGATCTCAAACTGTTAAATCCGTGCGTCACGGTTCGGCGATTCCGATCAGTTGTCGCTTCCATGGAAAAAGGAGAGTTCCTAGAATCGATCGACATAAAGGACGCTTACCTTAACATTCCGATCGACGTAAAGGACGCTTACCTTAACATTCCGATGCCCGTCTCATCAGCAGTTCCTGTGTTTTGCAATTCACGAGGAACACTTCCAGTTCGTTGCCTTGCCCTTCGGACTCGCCACTGCCCCCAGGGCCTTTACCAAGGTCATGGCCATTCTCCACTCTCGGGGAGTATTGGTGTTACCGTATCTGGACGACCTGCTCATCAAGGGTCCGTCCCTTCCAGCCTGCAAGGAATCTGTGGAGATAACAGTAAATACACTTTCGTGCCTGGGGTGGAAGATAAACTTCGCAAAGTCTTCCCCGAAACCGGCTCAGCAGATTTCCTTTTTAAGAATGATCTTGGATACTTCCCACGGGTTGGTCATTCTCCTTCCAGAAAAGACGCAAGCCTTACAACAGGCAGTGCGGACTCTTTCCCGTCCAGCTTAACACTCCATTCATTTCAGCATGAGAGTTCTCGGAAAGATGATAGCTGCGATGGAAGCAGTTCCATTTGCGCAGTTCCCTTACAGCATACGTTGCTGTTAGCTTGGGACAAGAACACGTTCTCCGTGGACTGTCGGATCCTTCTGTCCCTGCGGGTCAGGCAAGCCCTCAGGTGGTGGACTCTGAGGTCCTCCCTGAATCAAGGGAGGACTTTTCTCCCAGTAAGATGGTTCGTTGTACGCAAGTCTTCTCGGCTGGGGTGCAGTTTTTCGTCCCCACACGGCACAGGGTCGTTGGTCGACCCGAGAGTCACGTCTCCCCTTCAACATTTTGTAGATATGAGCGATCAGACTTGCTCTACGGAGTTTCCACCATCTCCTCGCAGGTCACCCCATCAGGATCCAATCCGACAACGCCACGGCTGTAGCGTATATCAACCGCCAGGGAGGTACCCAGAGCAGGATGGCCATGCACGAAGTAAGTCACATCCTCCATTGGGCCGAGACCAACCATTCATCCATCTCAGCAATCCACATCCCGGGCGTAGAAAATTAGGCGGCGGATTTCCTCAGTCGCCAAGGCATTGCCTCGGGAGAGTGGTCTCTTCATCCGGAAGTCTTTCAGCAGATTTGTCGTCGTTGGGGGACTCCGATTGTGGACCCCATGGCTTCAAGACTAAACAACAAGGTGTCTCGGTTCATTGCCCGATCTCGCGATCCATGCGCCATCGGAGAGGACTCCCTAGTTCTGCCATGGCACAGGTTCCGGCTCTCGTACATCTTTTCCCCTCTTCCTTGCTTCCGAGGGTCATCAAGAAGATCAGAGTGAAGGGTGTACCAGTGATCCTAGTCGCGCCAGATTGGACGCGCTGAGCTTGGTATGCAGAACTAATATAACTAGTCGCCGACGTCCCCTGGCGACTTCCAGATCGCACGGATCTGCTTTCTCAGGGTCCGATTTACCACCAGAACTCCGGGGCTCTGGCTTTGATGGCGTGGCCGTTGAATCTTGGCTTTTAGCACAGGCTTGGTTCTCTCACAACGTGATTTCCACCATGATTAGTGCTAGGAAGCCTGTGTCCAGGCATATCTATCACCGCACCTGGAAAATCTTCTTTTCATGGTGCAAGGATCATGGTCGATCCCCTCTGGTGTTCTCCATTCTGGCCATATTGGAGTTCCTTCAATCCGGATTAAAGTCAGGCCTCACGCTTATCTCGCTCAAGGGCCAAATTTCTGCCTTGTCAGTGCTTTTTCCAACGCAAGATTGCCACCAAACCTCACGTCAAGACGTTCATTCAAGGAGTTGCCCATGTGGCACCTCCTTATAGAAGGCCATTGGAATCATGGGACCTTAACCTGGTTCTCGGGGCCTTACAGGAGGTCTCTTTCGAACCGCTGCAGGACATGTCATTGACCGTCCTCTCTTGGAAGGTGGTCTTTCTAGTGGCAATTACGTCAATCAGACGAGTTTCGGAATTGGCAGCCCTGTCCTGCCGCTCTCCGATCCTGAATTTTCATCAGGACAAGGTAGTTCTCAGGACGTCTCCGTCTTTCCTGCCCAAGGTCGTCTCCTCTTTCCATCTCAGCGATGAAATTGTTTTGCCTTCCTTTTGTCCGGCGCCAGTCCATCGCATTGAGGAGGCCCTCCACACCCTGGATATGGTAAGGGCGCTGAGACGGTACATCTCACGGACAACTCCCTTCCGCAGGTCCGATGCCCTGTTCATACTTCCAGAGGGGCATAGGAAGGGTCTAGCTGCTTCAAAGGCAACGTCAGCCAGGTGGATTCGCTCAGCGGTTCAGGAATCCTACTGTGTCAGGAACGCGCCTGTCCCAGCGGGGATTAAGGCGCATTCTTACCCGGTCAGTGGGTGCCTCTTGGGCCTTTCGGCACCAGGCCTCGGCAGAACAGGTCTGCAAGGCTGCGACTTGGTCCAGTCTGCATACTTTTCCAAAACATTACCAAATTCATTCTCAGGCCTCTGCGGATGCAGCTCTCGGCAGACGTATCCTGCAATCGGTAGTACCTCAGTGTTGACTCAGTGGTACATGGGGTATTAGCAGATGTATGCTCCCCACCCAGGGACTGCTTTAGGACGTCCCACTGTCTGTGTCCCCCAATGAGGCGTAGGAGAAATGGGGATTTTTGTGTACTCACCGTAAAATCCATTTCTCCGAGCCATTCATTGGGGGACACAGCACCCGCCCTGTTTAGCCTACTTGCTCATTTGTAGCATTCTTAGGTTTTGACAAAGTTATTGTTGACTGTTTAAGCTCCTACTGCTTTTTTCACTGAACTGGAGATATCTCATCCAGCGAGAGGGTGTATACTGCAGGGGAGGAGCTAACTTTTTTTTCTGCTTTACTTAGTGTCCTCCTAGTGGCAAGCAGCATAACACCCACTGTCTGTGTTCCCCAATGAATGGATCGGAGAAAAGGATTTTTCGGTGAGTACACAAAAATCCCTATTTTTTCACTCATTACTTTTGGGATATTACTAGCACTTGTTTTTCCGCCACATTGCTTCGGTTCCTGTGAAGCACCTGAAGGGTTAATAAACTTCTTAAATGTGGTTTTGAGCACCTTGAGGGGTGCAGTTTTTAGAATGGTGTCACTTTTGGGTATTTTCTGTCATATAGGCCCCTCAAAGTCACTTCAAAGGTGATGCCTCCTAAAAAACAGGTTTTGTAAAATTTGATGGAAACATGAGAAGTCGCTGAACAACTTTTAACCCTGCTAACTTCATAACTCCCCCCCCCCCCCCAAAAAAAAAATTATGTTTCTAAAATTGTGCAGATGTAAAGTAGACACGTAGGAAATGTTATTTATTAACTATTTTGTGAGACAGCTCTCTGATTTAAGGGTATAAGAATGAAAACATTGAAAATTGTGACATTTTCAATTTTTTTTTTTTTTTAAGTACATGAATGCAAGTCACATTGAAGAAATTTTACCACCATGGTGGTCATGAAAAAAAACAAATCTCAGAATCAGTGGGGTATGTTGAAGCATTCCAGAGTTATAACCTCATAAAACTACACTAGTCAGAATTCTAAAACTTGGCTTAGTCAATAAGGTCAAAATTGGCTCGGTCATTAAGGGGTTAAAGCAGTTCTCCAGTGTTTGTTACTGCTGAAGCGGTTCCACAAACACACGTTTCCTACCTCTAGTATACTTACCAGCCGAGCGTCTACATCCGTTTTTGGTGCTTTGCAGCTTGTGACCTGCCAGATCGCTTCTGGTAAGACGAAAGTCAAAACTCAATGTAAGTCTATAAGAGCTAGAATCTATAGTTGCAGCTGAACACTGTGTCTGCTAAGTGTAACACCAGGGGGAGGGAACTTACATTAGTGGCGTCACTCCAGCGTTAAGGCTGTGTGTACACGTTGCGGATTTGCTGTTGGAAAATTCTGCACGGATTCTTCCTCTCTTGGCAGAAATCCGAGTTGAAAATCCGTGCGTTATTGCTGCGGATTTGCAAGCTAAATAAAGATATATTATTTAACAAAAAAAAATAAATAATTGTGATGTCATTTCCTTGTCCAACCTCTTCTTTTACATTCTCAGTTTTATATAAATCAGCTTCCCTACATGTCTGACAGCCATTCCAGTGTCAGTTGAATTGCAACCAGAGTACACCTCATTCTACTTAATGTGCTTCTGACTAGGGGATCACCTGAACCGAATCTTATTTAACAAAGAAAAATATAAAAAGCCCTGTGGTGTTCACAATCATCTTGCAATAGGACAAGCTGGATGGCAAAACATACACCTTTAATTTTTTCAGAGAATTTACTTTAGACCCAAACTATTTTATATTTTTGCAAGGGTAACAGTAAAAAATGGACCCCAAAATTTGTTCTGCAAGTTCTTCTGAATACACTGATACCTTACTTGTGGGGAAAATCTAAGGTTGGGGTGCACAGCAGGGCTCAGAAGGGAAGGAGTACCATTTGTGTTTTTGAATATAAAATTTGCTGGAATAATTAGCGGATTCCATGTGGCGTTTGGAGAGTCCCTGATGTGCCTAAACAGTGACCCCGTTTTGGAAACCACACCCCTCAGGGCTTTTATCCAGAGGTATAGGAAGCATTTTGAACCCACAGGTACAAGAGTTTGATAACATTAGGTCGTCATTAGTGTTGAGCCCAGGTGCTCGGGTATACACCGAATATTGCGGGTGTTAGAGTCCTTGTCATGGATGTTTCTTAGCTGTTGGACTAGCCATCATTTCTTTTCTTTTTTTTTTTTTTTTTTTTTTTTTTTTTTTTTTTTTATATCATTAACTGAATAGCAAAATTTAAACACTTTATCACTGTGTGTAATAATCCATTAACTATAAAAAAAAAATCACATAAGTTATCCTCTAACTTATTTTTAAAAAATGCAAAAACTTCATTATGTGATAAAACTTAACAATTTTTGAAGAAGTAATATATAAAAGAAAGTCCTATACATTTGGTATTCATTTAATCAAACCATCCATCAGAATAAATCTGAATAAAGTTATATATTTTTAACCGGACAGTGAATCACATAAAAAGGTTTTTATTCTTTTTGTTATCCTCAGAATTTCTTTTTTTTTAGTCCTCCTTGTTGTTTTTTTTTTTTTTTTTGCTGTTTTTAGTATTTACATTGCAAGCTAAATGATACAAAAAAATTCTCTTCCTAAAAAAAATTAAAATCCACATCTGTTGGGGAATGTGAAAGTACTTTGAGGTATTGACACTCTGGCTCTGGCAGAATGTCTCCTAGTCTGATTTTTGCATATGGCCTCTGTTCTGGCTGAGTCACATCAGGTCTCTACAGACAAGGTATTGCTTTTAATGGAGGACAGGCAGCTATATAGCCATGACATTTTCACATGTGAAAATCCTTTAACTCATTCCCAACATGTAAGGCCTCTTTCACACTTCAGTTTTTTAGCATCAGTTCAAATCCGCCAAAAAGTCAGACAAGCGGATCCGTTCTCAACTCATGCGAACGGATGGCACAAACGAGGAAATATAATGGAACTGCTGGCCGGGAAGGGGGGGGGGGGGAGAGAGAGAGAGAGAACGGATGCAACGGACAGCAATCCGTCACAATCCGCCATTAATGCAAGTCAATGGGGAAAAAAACGGATCCTCAAAAGAAAATTGAGGATCCGTTTTTTTCAAAACCTGGCGGATTGTGACTGATTGTAAAAAACTGAAGTGTGAAAGAGGCCTAACATGCATTTACACCATGTCTGTTTCCTCTCCTTTGACGCAACGCAAGCTCAGCCTATATTTGTATGTGTGTGTATATGTATGTGTGTATGTATATGTGTGTGTGTATATATATATATATATATATATATATATATATATCTCCAGAAGCTGAGCCAGTTTCTTTGTTTTTATTCAGCTATCATCTGCATCTAACAGCCATGCTCCGCCCACAGTTAAGCTGTTAAATGCTGCTGCCGATCTCTGATGTGGGCGCGCCAATGAATTGCCATGACAACTGTGCTCCTATGAAATCCAGCCCGTGGTACTATGAGATTGCACTATATCGTAGTGTTTGGTTGATCGCCGTTTCACGTCCCTTAATAAGGGGACTACAAAATACAGGGAAAATAGCTTTGATTTTTTACAATAGCCCCGTGGCCCTTTCTTGTCTACCATTTAAAAATAAACACGTTATCATGTCCATGAATGTTCAGACAATCAAAATATAAAATTAATGAACCAAATTCGCAAATGAAGTAACAAGGAAAAAAAAAAATGCTAGATTTTTTTTGTCACCGGTATGTCACAATAGAAAGCAATATAAAGCAGATAAAAACGAAAAAAAAAAATCCTCACACACAGTTCCATCAACGGAAAAATAAAAAAACATTTTGGAACATGGTGAAATACATGAGAAAAATGTATTTTTCTCACTTAAATATGGTAAAAGACAGGTATCTTAATCATATCGATATGGAGAATTACGGTATATATTACGGAGTAACTTTTCACCATGAATGAACAGGGCAAAACTAAAAAAACAACTGCAGAATTGCAATTTTTGCACAATTTCACTGCACTTGCAATTTTTTCCCTCTCTTTCCAGTACATTCAATGAAGTAATTCAAAATTGCAACTAGTCTCACAAAATTAAGTTCCCATACTTCTATGTGGATGTAAAATAAAATAGTTACGGCTCTTGAAAAAAGAGGAAGCCATACTGGAAAATTGCCTCATTAGGAAAAGGTTTAAAAAAATAAAAAGTATAGATCTTGGAATTCAGCAATGGGGGAAAAAAGACTGAGAGAAGGGATTAACTTTAATTACTACCAAATATAATTTTTTCAAGCTCTATTTTCTGTACATTATATCTTGTCTGGGCTGTTATCTGCAATTTTAGCTATGCATTACAGCAGCTATATGGACCATATTCAGCAATAATGTGGAGATGTTGCTCATGTTCCCAGCTATTGTAAATTCTGCACTTTACCAGCTGTGGTTGTTTTGTTTTATTCACTTAGGTGATGTGGAGGAACAAAATCCATTTTTTTTTTTTTTTTTCAAAGTTAAAGCAAAGTAGATATGATTTCAATAAAGGGAACCTGTCTCCTGTTTTGGCCTTTCAGGGCTTATCTACAGCATTCTATAATGCTGTAGATCCGACTTGTGAGATAAGAAAAATAACTTTTATTATACTCACCGGGGGGGGGGGGGCTCTCCGGTCCAGTCCGATGGGTGTTGCAGGTGTGGGTCCGGCGCCTCCCATCTTCTTGAGATGCCGCCCTCCTGCTTACTTCCTCGCTCCCGGCATCGCACTTCTGTGCAGGCGTACTTCTCTGCCCTATTGAGAGAAAAGTACTGCAGTGCGCAGATGCCGGGAAAGGTCGGAGAGGCCCAGCGCCTGCAGTACTTTTCTCTGCTCTCAACAGGGCAGAGAAGTACGCCTGCGCAGAAGTACGATGCTGTGAGCGTTGAAGCAAGCAGGAGGACGGCATCACAAAAAGATGGGAGGCGCTGGACCCAGACCTGCCACATAGAATGCTGTAGATAAGCCCTGAAAGGCAGCAGCCGCATCTTATAGCGGGCAAAACAGGTGCACTTTAACTAAAGTCTCAGCTATGCTGCACTGATTTTTTTTAATATATATATACACAATGTAAATTTAAAGTAAAAGTCTAAGCTCCTACAGTGTGGAGAACAGCTTAATGCTGCTACTTGGCTGGTGTGCGTGTTTTGGAGTTGGTATGAGCACATGACAACTGTTTAGGCATGTGTGAACCCGGTAGGATTTTCAGGAGGAAGTTGCTTTAGGGCACACTGGTGTCTTGAAGCGTAGTTTTTGTAATTTTTTCGTGAAATCTTTGGCCAGACTTTTTTTTTTTTTTTTTTTTAAATATAACTTTAATTGAATAATCTAGTGAGCTTCAAGGAAGCTGCCTGAAGAATGGTGACTTCTTTTATCTACTTTAAGTCTTTGGAAACTTAAAGCTCAAAAGACTGAATGTGTGCACAGCAAGTTATTTTTGCATACCAGTGCATATGTTCCTCCTTTTGAACGTTTAGTTAGAGCTAACTACTGGCGGGTATTGGAGTGTACCAGCTGGGAAGAAGTCGTGAGCAGTGCCGAGAAAAAGATAACACATTTCCTTTGCGTTTTAGGCAAAAAAAAAAAAAAAATGCAAATGTTTGGGCACCCTGCATGGTTAGTAAAATGTAGCACCCTCTTTTGAAAGTATCACAGCTTGTAAACAATTTTTGTAGCCAGTATGTAAAATGCTGTGAATAGTGCTGCCAACAGGTGCTTACCCATGTGAATGACTAGTGCTTACTGCCGTCGCCTCAGTTGGCGAGCTGTTCTTTTTCTTAAATTGTGTTTTTAATATGTCCATGCATACCTTTTGATCAATGTGACAAAAGCCTTCTTTTTTAAACTCATCGGTCCACTTCACAGGACTTGTTTCGAAAATGCATGCTTGTTTAGATGTTCGTTTCCATTCTTCTGATGCTAAATTTTATAGCGGTTGCAGGAGAGGTTTTCTTTTCGTGACTCTTCCATATAGGCCATATTTGAGCAGATGTCTCTGAACTGTAGAACAAGGTACTACGATTCCAGAGTCTCCTAAAGCGTTTTGAATGTCTTTTGCAGTCGGGTTGTGATCTGCCTCTATAGCAATCCTATGAGCAGGTCGCACTGAAATTTTGCTTGGCCTTCAGACCTTATCTTGACCTCCACTGTTTATCTGCAATTTCTTAATTCTCTTCAAAATGAGGAAAGGGCAACTTGAAAATAATAATCTTTTATTTTTATATAGTGCTAACATATTCCGCAGCGTTTTACAGTTTGCACACATTATCATCACTGTCCCCAATGGGGCTCACAATCTAAATTCCCTATCAGTATGTCTTTGGAATGTGGGAGGAGACTGGAGTGCCCGGAGGAAACCCACGCAAACACAGGGAGAACATACAAACTCCTTGCAGATGTTGTCCTTGGTGGGATTTGAACCCAGGACCCCAGCTAACCACTAAGCCACCGTGCCGCCCAGTGAAAAGGCTTTGCTATCTTCTTATAGCCTTCTCCTGTACATAGTGTTAGGTAGCTGCTGAGAAGAACCCATGACTGCTGGTTTTGACACAAGGTTAGAGGAGGCTGGCTTTTTATAATGGTGTTAAATTTGTATCACCAGGCCTTTTGGCCTTTTCTAACGATGATAGTGAACAAGCCATAACCCTAAACCTATGTTCACACTTGCGTTTTTTTCTATGCCAATTTTAAGCTGCATTTTACAATACTATCAAATGCACTGAGATTTATGAAATCTCATGCCTACACGTCTTTATTTTATTTATTTTTTTCCTGACTAATTTGTAAAACTGCTGGGTTTTTACAGTGCTTTTTTCAACCATAGAAGGTAATGAGCAAGTGCAAAAACAGCAAAAATGCAGATATCAGGTTTTAGTGCAAAAACCTAAGGAGGTTGCATCATGTTTTTTTTTGGGGGGGAGGGGGGGGCGCTAAACATTATTAGCATGCACAAGTGACAATAAAAACGCAGCAAAACCTGCTTTTTTGTAAGCTGTCAAGAGAGCAGGTTTCGTCCTCAGAAAAAAATGCACCGTGGGAACATAGTGTGGCGCTCCTGAGGCTTCAGTCACCACAGAGGTACTGCACCTCCTCCTGAGTTGTGGTGCCCCACCATCCAGGTAAGGTGGGAGCTCCTAACCACGCTCCAACACTCGCATCCCACACAACATGGTAGATCAGCAAAGCCACATTGCGGCTCCTTGCTTAGAGAGTAGCAGAGCACCTTTGGTGGTTCCCTGCTTGGAACACGAAACGTGCTGGGAGGCGGGTAGAGTTTAGAATACATAAAGGGCGGGAAGGGTTAGGTAGTCAGTCAGTCAGTGAGTGGGAGAGAGTCACTCGGAGAAGTGTGAGGATCCCTGGAAGAGGGATGGAGGAAGGAGTGCTGCAGCTGCCTCAGTGATCTAAGCCAGCTGGCACAGGAAAGGAAAGAAGGAGAAAGACATTTGACTGAAACCTAACCTTCTATGAGAGAGAGGGATTAGTACGGAACAAAGGAGTAAGGCTAAGTGCACACGTACCGGAACTCTCGTGGAAATTACCGGGAGAATTCCGGAATTCCATTCCGCGGGAAAATCGCATTTTAAATTCCCGCGATTTTCCCGCGGAAAAACTAGCATTTTGCAAGAGTATTTAGCATGCAGAATGCTAGCGTTTTCCAAGCGATCTGTAGCATCGCTTGGAGAACTAATTGACAGGTTGGTCACACTCGTCAAACACAGTGTTTGACAAGTGTGACCAACTTTTTACTACTGAGGCCGCCTATGCAACATCAGTAGTAAAAGATAAAATGCAAAAAAAAATAAAAAATGGTGTTATTCTTACCTTCCGACGTCCCGCGCATCCGTTCCCAGTAATCCTTTGCAAAAATGCCCGCGATGGCGTCCATTCTCGCGGGAGCGCGATGTCTCGCGGTAATTCGCGATGGCCGCGAGACTTCGTGATCCCGTGAGAACGGACGCCATCGCGGGCATTTTCGCAAAGGATTACTGGGAACGGGAGCGTGGAGAGAGGCGGGAAGGCTGCGCGGGTAACCGGAAGGTGAGAATAACAATATTTTTTATTTTAAATTCTATTTTTTACAGGGATATGGTACCCACAGCCTGGAGGACAGTCTCCTCTCCTCCGGACCGTGGGTACCATCCGCAATTGTTCTGCTTACTTTCCGCATGGTGTGCACGGCCACATGCGGGAAGTAAGCGGAACAATGCATTCCTATAGATGCGGGATCGCCGCGATTCCGCAAATTAATGAGCATGCTGTGTTTTTTACCGCGAAGCGATTCCGCCGCAGTAAAAACCGCAGCATTAGCACAGCATTGTGGAATCCCATAGGAATGCATGGGATGCTTATTTTTCGCGGCAAAATCGTGCGGTTAAAACCGCCGCGGAAACGCGAAAAAAACGCCACGTGTGAACTCAGCCTAAAAGGGAACACAGAGGACGTGGGTTAGAGGAAGAACCCTGCCTAGAAGTTCCAAGCGCAAGGCCGGGGCCCGGTCCCCGAGGTTGTATGGATACTGAAGGTCCTGCAGCAGACACTGGTGGAGTAGTGGGCTGTAAATGCACTACTCCCATCTAAGACTTGGGGGCACAACAGCAACTTGGATAGTGAGCCGGGACTCAGGAGTAAGGAGTCCCCGAAGCAGGCTACAGCTGTCTGCCGTACAAGTAGAGTTCTTGGGAACATCTGTAAGGAGGCACTCCAGTGTAACTCAGTGCTTGGAGTACTTCACTTAAAGGCGCTATAGAGGAGACGTTCAGAAAGGTACATGTTGGCGGAGTGTTGGAAGGGGAGCATCCTGTCGTGCCTGGAGGTTGACTGAGCCCAGGACCCGGAGGACACAGCACAGAGGCAGGCATCTGTGTGAACTGCAGACTGTGAGTAAAGCTTTGGAACTACATGCCCTGGTGTCCTCCACTTATTCCCGCACTACTACATCTGGGCACCGGCCTCTACACCGCCTGTGCCTCTCCTCCATTGCTACATCTACACTGCCCTGGGACTACAGCTCCACCTGTGGGGAGCTTCACCATCTTGGCTGCAACCCACCACCAGTCCCAGAGGATCTGCATGCAGCGTCAGCCTAACACCTTACTTGCCGAACACCACAGGTGGCGTCACGGACTATTCATAAACTTTATTTCATTGTTCATTCATCCCCTTTTTGCCATGGAGCCCCAGGGCCACTGACCGGGTCACAGCTTCCGTGACAACTCCCATTGAGATCAACGGGCCCGGTACCGAGTACCCCGCTAGGCCCAGGCTAATTAACCCCTTTAACCCCAAGGGTGGTTTGCACGTTAATGATCGGGCCAATTTTTACAATTTTGACCACTGTCCCTTTATGAGGTAATAACTCTGAAAAGCTTCCATGGATCCCGATGATTCTGTTTTCTTGTGACATATTGTACTTCATGTTAGTGGTAAAATTTATTTGATATAACTTGCGTTTATTTGTGAAAATGGAAATTTTGCGAAAATTTTAAAAATTTCGCTGTTTTTCAACTTTGAATTTTCATGCCCTTAAATCACAGAGATGTGGCACACAAAAAACTTAACATTTCCCACATGTCTACTTTACATCAGCGCAATTTTGGAACCACAATTTTTTTGTTGTTGTTAGGAAGTTATAAGGGTTAAAAGTTGACCAGCGATTTCTCATTTTTACAACACCATTTTTTTAGGGACCACATCACATTTGAAGTCTCTTTGAGGGGTCTATATGATAGAAAATACCCAAAAGTGATACCATTCTAAAAACTGTACCCCTCAAGGTGCTAAAAACCACATTCAAGAAGTTTATTAACCCTTCCGGTGCTTCACAGGAATTTTTTGAAAGTTAAGGCCTGTTTCACACATACGTTTTTGATGTTAGTTGCAATTAGGATGAAATTTAAAGGAACCGCTGAGAGAAGAGATATCTATCTCTCCCGGAACGGCATTCAGGGTTAAAAATGTTCCCGGAGAAAAGCTGCCGGGCCTGCGCAGTTGAAAATAGCAGACCATCAACAAAAAAAAAGTTGCAGAGTCCGTCTCATCCACCCGGGAGACGCTAAAATATTGGCGAATCCGTCAAACGGGTGTGACGGACGACCGTCAGTCAAGATCCGCCACTAATGTAAGTCTGTGGGGGGAAAAAAACGGATCCGCCCCTTCGGCGGATCCTTTTTTTTTTTTTTTTAAGAAATTGGCAGATTTTGACTGACGAATGCACTGGGATGGGCCCATTTGGTCTTGTAAACTGCGGTGTCTGTTCACATGGCATGCATTTTGATAGCGCTGGGCAGCCCGCCTGAGCTAATAGAAGGGTGTCACTACTAGGCTGGCCTGGATGCTGTGCATAGCCATAGTGCGAACAGCGCCGCATACAAGTTTTTTATTGTGCATTAACGTACCAGGCAACCGCCCCCTCCATGTATTGGTAGGCTGTGAGCGGCTGTTTTATCGGTATTCTTGCACCTGTGTTGCCGTCTTAATTATATGGGTCCACTGCATCCTGCATTTGTCTGGAGGCCTGGACGGGTAAACCTTTTTGCTCTTTTGCTGTTTTCTAATATTGGAGGATTTTTAAGTCCTCTTTCTCTGCAATTTCAGTGGGCGGATTTTGACTGACGCCAAAAAACTGATGTGTAAAACAGGCCTTAATTGGATCTGAAATAATTTTTTTGTGAAAAAAAATTTGTTCATTTGTTTTATTTTACCAAGGGTAACAGGAGAAATTGGACCCCAAACGTTATTGTACAATTTGTCCTGAGTACGCCTATACCCCATATATGGAGGTACACCACTGTTTGGGCGCATGGCAGAGCATGGAAGGGAAGGAGCGCCGTTTGACTTTTTCAACGCAAAATTGGCTGGAATTGAGATCGGACACCATGTCGCGTTTGGAAAGCCCCTGATGTGCCTAAACAGTAGAAACCCCCCAATTCTAACTCCAACCCTAACCCCAACACACCCCTAACACTAATGAAATAAATACATTTTTTTAAATTATTTTTCCCTGATTAAGGGGGGTTTGAGTTACTATTTGTAGCGCGTTTTTATGTTTGGCAGCTGTCACACAGTAAAAGATGCATTTTATTGCAAAAAAAAAAAAAAGTTTTTGCATCACCACATTTTGAAAGCTATAATTTTTCCATATTTTGGCCCACAGAGTCATTTGAGGTCTTATTTTCTGCTCGACAAGTTGATGTTTTTTGGTACCATTTTCGGGCACATGACATTTCTTGATCGTTTTTTATTGCGATTGTTGGGACGCAGAATGAACAAAAAGCAGCAATTTCTTTGGGGGGGGGGCGTTTACACCGTTCTGCGTGTGGTAAAATTGATAAAGCGGTTTTATTCTTCAGGTCAGTATGATTACAGCGATACCTCATGTTTATCATTTTTTTTACTTTTTGGCGCTTTTATACAGCAAAAACAATGTTATATAAAAAAAATATATTTTTGCATCTCTTTATTCTACGAGCTATAACTTTTTAATTTTTTTGATGACGCTGTATGGCGGCTCGTTTTTTGCGGGACAAGATGACGTTTTTAGCGGTACCATGTTTACTTATATCCGTCTTTTTGATTGCGTGTTATTCCACTTTTTGTTCGGCGGTATGATAAAGCATTGTTTTTTTTTTACTTTTTTTTTTTTTTTTTTTTTTTATAGAGGTTCTCTAAAGGGGTTAACTAGCGGGACAGTTTTATAGGGCAGACCGTTACGGATGCGACGATACTAAATGTGTCTACTTGGTTTTTTTTTATTTACATAAAGAAATGAGTTTATTGGGGAATATGTTTTTTTTCCTTAGGAGTTTTTTAAAATTATTTTTACACATGTTAATATTTTTTTTTACTTTGTCCCATGGTGGGACATCACTATATAGTGTCATTGCTGATCTGACACTTTGCACAGCACTGTGTCAGATCAGCGATCTGACAGGCAGTGTAGGAGGCTTGCCGGTGCCTGTTCTCAGCAGGCACTGACAAGCCCTCCCTGCAGGAGCCAGAAGGACCCTGCTGCCATCTTGGATCTGGGGCCTGCAGGGAGGAGACTCTCGGAACAATGCGATCACATCGCGTTGTTCTGAGGGTCTCTGTGAAGCACGCAGGGAGCCCCCTCCCTGCCCGGTGCTTCTCTATGCCACCGGAACACTGCGGTCATTTTTTATCGCGGTGTGGCGGGGGTTAAAGTGCCGAGAGCGGTCCCTGACCGCGTTTGGCACTTAGTGCCGGGTGTCAGCTGTGATCAGCTACGCTCCCCCTGTCTACGGTCATAGGGGCCCGGGTCACCTGGACGTACTATTCCGTCCAATGTCAGAAAGCGGTTGGGGTCTGAAACCTTGGTCAAAGTTATCTTAGCGCAAATCTCCGAAGGTGCCCAAACGTTTGCATTGGGCCATTTTCCTTTTTGTAATTTTTAAATTATGGGCAGGTCTTTCCTTGGTTTCTCTGGATTAGAGCAGCAGAAAGATAAGACTCTCCTACAGTCTCACCCCCAGAGCAACTGCATCTCATTTACTGAAAACTTTTAACACTGATTACACAAGAGCCACAAGACTGATTTCTTCACCCTAGTTATCATTTTTAATCCGTGCCAGCATGACAGTGTGTAGGCTACATAGCAAAATCCTGCTGACAGGTTAGCTTTAAGGCTATGTGCACACGTGTGGAATTGCCGTGGAAATTTAAAAAAAAAAAAGCATTTTGCAAGTGTAATTAGCTTGCAAAATGCTAGCGTTTTCCAAGCGATCTGTAGCATCGCTTGGAAAACTGATTAACAGGTTGGTCACACTTGTCAAGCATAGTGCTTGACAAGTGTGGCCAACTTTTTACTATTGATGCTGCCTATGCAGCATCAGTAGTAAAAGGATGTAAAAAATAATATAAAAAGTTATTCTCGCCTTCCAACGGCCCCCGATCTGCTCTGCGGCGCTCTCTGCATCTTCCAGTCCCAGTAATGCTTTGCGTGAAGGAACTGCGATGACATCACGCTCGCGAGAGCGCGACGTCATCGTGGTCATTCGTGCAAAGCATTACTGGGGCCGGGAGCGTGGTGAGAGGCGGGAAGGACTCCGGTGGCTGTCAGAAGGTGAGAATAACAATATTTTTTATTCTATTTTTTACAGGATTATGGTACCCAGAGCCTGGAGGACAGTCTCTCATCCAGTCCCTGGGTACCATCCGCACATGAAGCGCTCACTTCACGCATGGTGTGCATAGCCACATGCGAAAAATGAGCTTTTCAATGCAATCCTATGGGTGTGGAATCCCATCGATTCCGCAGCGGAAAAATCCGCAGCATTGGCACAGCATTGCGGAATCCCATAGGGTTGCATGGGATGCGGTTTTGCATTTTCGCGCGTAAAAAGACGCCACGAAAACGCAAAAAAAGCTACGTGTGAACACAGCCTAACTGTCCCAGCAAAGTGAAATTTCTTAGGTCTAATGCACATGTTGCTTATTTCAGCATTTTTTGCCTATTGTAATGACTGGGGAAAAAACATGTAAAATTAAAAACTTGTTTTTTTTTTTCGTACAGTGTTTTTTTTTTTTTCCTGCAAAGAGAAACATTTTTGTTGGAGAAGATGTCTGAAACAAATATTTAGTGTGCACACACTCTAATAGGATAAGTGTGAAGATAAAAAAAAAAAAAAAAAAACTTAGTGCAAAATCTTTTAATTTTTAAACATGCCTTTCTCCCCCTGGTCTTCTCATTCATCGGTGGTCTGTCTTTAGTGATGACATTTCAGCTTACCTAGGGAGGGGAACTATTCCTGCTTGTTAATCTGGATGAATAAAAAACATGTATGAAGTATATGACCATTTTAAAGAGAATCTGTCATCAGGATTTGAATTTATTTTAGTGTGTCACAAATCTAAGTTCCCAGCCCCTAGCATTATACTTAACCAGCGGCCATCTTATTCTTTTATTGTCGCGTCTCTGGTTGGCCTCGAGCAATTTGTGACCTGCTGGGTCTCTCCAATTGTTGGGCGATCCTGGAAGTCAGTAATCGGTGTAAAGCTGGAGTCACACATAGCGACTTACCAGCGATCCCGACAACGATATCAACGTGTCAGGATCGCTGGTAAGTCGGTATGTGATCGCTGGTGAGCTGTCACACAGACAGCTTCACAGCGATCAGCATGCCGACACCGAGGTGAGGAGCGAGCCCGGGAGCAGCGGACAAGTGTGCCTTCTGTTCCAGTCCTCCACCAGCAGAGGGTGCGCCTGCATCCCCGGCCTCTCCTGGCGGCGTCCTGCTGCCTCCTGGTCCCCGCGTCCCTTGGATACCCAATGTGTACGTTAGTTACCAGCTGATCGCTGGTCTCCCGCCTGTCACACGCAGCGATGTGGGAGATCAGCGACGAAAAAATTGTCCAGAGGTTTCTTTCAGCGATACTGGCAGGGGGGCCGGTCGCTGATCGCTGTCACACAGCGATCTCGCTGGTGAGATCGCTGTTGTGTCACAAAACTTGTGACACAACTCTCTGTGTGACGGGGCCCTAAGTCTTTGAGAGCCAGAAGGGGACCTCATAGACTTAAAGCTTGTGACCCTTACCTGACTTCTGGTTAGTCAGAAGTTGCGATCACAAGATGGCAGCGCAGGAGTGGATCTGGGAACAGCTGAAGACATCGGCTGGTAAATATAATAGGGGGAACTTGCTTTGGTGGCACCTCTCCAGCGCTGGGAGAGAAAAAAACAAAACTGAAGTGGTGTTGTAACATTTCTCTGAACATTACTTACTTGTTTCAGCTGGCAGAAAGCATACACGCTGCTTCAATGTCCATATGAAATATAGGAATTTTTTGGAGTACATCCAGTGTTAACAGACCCCGGGGAGGTAAAAAATTTTTTGAAAAAATCATGAATGAAGAGGAGATTCTTTACTCATTCATTTAATTAGTGAAACTATAATGTCCGATTCTTTTTTTTTTTTTTTTTTTTTTTTTATAATAGTTGTTTGTCATCAGAGTTGTACTTCAATTCACCTTTTTGGTTTTTTTTTTTCTAGTATTTCACTGTTTTGATATCTGGCAATTGCATGCCAAAGTGTGTAAAAAGTTTCTTGCAAATCCAGTAATTATATAACATAGATGTGTGCCCGATGCTATCGCATCGGGAGGGCAGTAACATCACGAGGGGGGCAGCTATGTGGCGCTGGGAGTGGCGGCCCACCCACTTCCGTGCAGTCACAACCGGCAGGAAAGACAATGTTTTGCGGTCTGTGCTGGAGATTGTGTGCGGCACCCAATCTCCAGCACAGGCCTCAAGCCGCTGTCTTTCCTGCCGGCTGTGACTGCACGGAGGTGGGTGGGCAGGCAGCAGCTGGATCTGGCGCGTGTAGTCAGGCAGTGGGTTCTGGCGGTGGTCTGGCAGCAGCATCCCTCTCATTTCTCCCCCCTCATTACACCCTCTCGTCACATCCCTCTCACAGCGGGTAGGAAAGACGGTGTTTTGCGGCCTGTGCTGGAGATGGTGTGCGGCGCCACCGGAGGGTGGCCGCACCCAATCTCCAGCACAGACCTCATGCGGTCTTTCCTGCCGACTGTGACTGCACGGAGGTGGGTGGGCAGGTAGCGGCGGGGTCCGGCGCGTGTTGTCAGGCGGTGGGTCCTGGCGGGGGTCTGGCGGCATCACCCTCATTACACCCCGTTCTTTACACCCCCTCGTTACACCCCTTTCACAGCCTCGTGATCGCAGCGGCGACCTGGGTCCGAGCGGCAACTGGGATCCGAGCAGCGGCCGGGATCGCAGCGGCGGCTGGGATCCCAGTGGGGTTCAGGATCGCAGCGGCGGCCTGGATCCGAGCGGCATCACTTGGGTGTTCCAAAATGGCGGTCGGTTTACTTCCGGTGCGGCGCGTTGTATTGTGGGATTCGGGGACATCCAGACGGCAGTGGATGATGGACAATTTAAGGCAATCTAATATATAAAGCTCTATGTATGTATGTATGTCCGGGATTGTGAAAAATGAGGATGAATGAACTCATGGAGATCAACATCCAACACTGCAGAGACACCATCACGTGTTTCTCAACGCAGTGATTCTAGAGCACTGCCCCCATCCCTTATGGGAAATATGCAAAACAGAAGCCTGTGGATGGATACCATGTTTTGGCATAGGTGGTTTCCTTCATTGGAGACTGCCCTTCCGGTGGTTGTTCCTTCCCGGGGAAAGACCTGGCTGGTCATTGCTTGCGTTGAGAAACATGTGATGGTGTCTCCGCGGCTTCTGTTTTGCATGTATGTCCGGGATTGGCATCCGCACCGTTGCAGCTACAGCCACAAAATTTGGCACAGTCACACGTCTGGACCCCGAGAGCGTCATAGGCTATGTTGTGAGGCGAAATTTTAACCCCGCGCGTTCCAGTTGACCAAACAATTTTGCCCAGATCTTCATAATGGGGGGAAAAAGTGAAAGGAAAAGTGTTGGAGGCAAATTGACAGCTGCCAGATGTGAACAAGGGGGACCTAAAGAATGAGAGCGATGGTGCCAAAGAGTATATACCGTACAGTTGCTAAGGTGGGGCCCTGACATGAGATACTCGCCACACACGGGGATATGAACACACACTACCACGTGCTTCAACACATACACCACCCTCAGCACACATTTCACCACACATACACCAACCTCACCACACAAAAGTCGCCACTCAAAACTGGCCACGCTGTCCCAGAGCTGTTTAAAAGATGAAAAATGATCTGTGATTGGTTGCTATCAGCAACAGTTTTCTTTGTAGACAGTTGTGGTAACTGAGGCCTATTATTCTTATCATTTCTATGGTGTTATCGTCCTTCAGTAAAGCTGGAAATAACACAATTTATTACCGTGCCAACACAGACCACCCTCTGACACAGACTGCAGGGGGAGCCCATTATCACACAGGATAGGATTAGATACATGGTTCCGCAGTCAGTATCACACAGGATAGGATTAGATACACGGCTCAGCACACAGTATCACACAGAATAGTATTAAGGCCCTTTTACATTTAGCGATGCACCAGCGATCCGACCCGGTCAGGATCGCTGGTGCATCGCTAAATGATCGCTAGTGAGCTTTCATACAGAAAGATCTCACAGCGATGCAGCAGCGACGCAGCGCACGATACTCACCTTTCACACACAGCGATCCTGACGTCCTCCCGCCCGCCTCCACGCGTCACTCGTCGTCACAGCAGGAAGCCCAGCAGGAAGCGCCCGACGAGAAATGGAGCCGGACATTCTCGCGCGATCAGCGATGGACAG
This sequence comes from Dendrobates tinctorius, assembly GCF_039654945.1. Lineage (NCBI taxonomy): Eukaryota > Metazoa > Chordata > Amphibia > Anura > Dendrobatidae > Dendrobates > Dendrobates tinctorius. The sequence continues at coordinate 56,347,111 of NW_027361728.1, read as the reverse complement.
CGGGGGAGCCGGTCGCTGGTAAGTATCACACATAGCGATATCGCTAGCAATATCGCTATAACGTCACAAAACCAGTGATGTTTTAGCGATATTGCTAGCGATATCGCTTAGTGTAAAACCCCCTTTAGATACACGGCTCAGCATACAGTATCACACAGAATAGTATTAGATACACGGCTCAGCAGTCAGTATCACACAGGATAGGATTAGGTACACGGCTCAGCAGTCAGTATCACACAGGATAGAATTAGATACACGGCTCAGCAGTCAGTATCACACGATAGGATTAGATACACATCTCAGCAGGCAGTATCACACAGGAGAGGATTAGATACATGGCTCAGCAGTCAGTATCACACAGGATAGGATTAGATACATGGCTCAGCAGACAGTATCACAAAGAATAGGATTAGATACACAGCTCAGCACACAGTATCACACAGGATAGGATTAGATACATGGCTCAGCAGTCAGTATCACACAGGATAGGATTAGATGCACGGTTTTTATGTGCAATATAATCATTATAATTTGTTATAACTAACCACAGTTGGTTACTATGCCCAGGCAACGCCGGGCTCTTCAGCTAGTTATATATATAGATAATTTGGTGTAAATCTATTTTATGTCTTGCAGCATCTGTGTACGTAATGTAGTGTTAAAGCAAGTTCTATTACAAAGCAACGACACAAAGCATCCGAATTTCCTTCTTCTAAAGCTGTCCCAACGTGTATGTTCTAAATTAAGCTAGGGCTGGTGTGCTTGATAATCTGTGTACAACAATGTAGAATATGCTAGTGTTCTATGAGCAAAAAAAAACAACTAAAATCTTTATTTTGGCTTTCTTAATTTGTAATTCAGTTCATAATTTCTTTTTGTTTGTATTAATCTTTCATAGGGTGAAGTTGAACAAATTGCAATGATGAAACCAAAAGGACAAACTGAGCATGATGAAGGAATGCTGGAATATTTAGAAGACATTATTGGCTCTGGTAGACTAAAGGAGCCAATTGAGCTGCTTTGCCGCAGAGTTGAAGCCTTAAATCAGCAGAGAGGGGAAAAGGTAAGCAACTATGTTTACACACAAACCAATAATATATTACTGTGCTGAATACTGTTTTTTACTGTAACTATGCAAATAACTGCAGTACAGAAATGCATTCTTTTGCTCTTTGGTGAAGGCACAAGACAGAGAGAGTTTTTGTAAAATGCCGCTTTAACAGGGAACAAATAGAAAAGTTACAACTGCATTGTTTTCTTTTGGAAAAGCTCAATAGAGTGAAGCTAGTGGAAAAAGAAAAGGATGCTTTAGAAGGCGAGAAAAATAAAGCCATTGAATTTCTTACTTTGGAGAATGAAGCGTTTAAAAAGAAGAATCAGGTCTGCCAATATTACATGTAAGTGACAGAACGGGCAATAAGACTAAAACTTGGTTGTCAAACTGTCTGCACATCATCTAGTCATTACTAGTGATGAGCGAGTATTCTCGTTGCTCAGGTTTTTCTGAGCATGCTCGGGTGTCCTCCGCGTATTTTGGCGTGCTTGGATATTTAGTTTTGGTCGACGCAGCTGCATAATTTGCAGCTGCTAGACAGCTTTAAAACGTGGGGATTGCCTGTTTGTTAGGGAATCCCCACATATATTCAGGCTGTCTAGCAGCCGCAAATCATGCATCTGCGTCGACAAAAACGAAATCTCCAAGCACGCCAAAATACTCGGAGGAAAACCTGAGCAGCGAGTATACTCGCTCATCACTAGTCATTGCAGCTTTTTTTTTTTTATGAAGGTGCAAGTTGGCATATAAGAAAATTTGATTGCTTACTACTGATAACATTGACTTTGCACTGGTTCTGTTTGTTTGTCACATTACATTTTTTTGTATTGGTATTCACAAAGTACCGTATTTTTCGCTTTGAGACGCACCTAGATTTCAGAGATGAAAATAAGAAAAAAAAAATATTTTGAGCCAAATAGTGTGATAAGGGGGATCTGTGGATGTTCTGTGAATTACAGTACAGTGCCTGCAGTACCGTATATTGCGACTACCACCCCCCCTCATCCTCAGGAATACAGCCACTTACTGTATACATAGATGTATTCTGAAAGATGAGGGAGTTGGTAGTCACATTTGCAATAAGCACTTTGGCCTCTATATTACAGTGTATTTCTTTATCGCTTCATTGGGGACACAGATAACCATGGGTGTATGCTGCTGTCGCTAGGAAGCTGACACTAGGCAAAAAAGGAAAATAACTCCTCCCCAGCAGTATACACCCACTGACGAGCACCAAGTACCTCAGTTTAAGCTTAGTGTCTGTAGGAGGTGGACCTGCATCTGATCCCAGATCTGCATTTTCCTTTTCAGGTTTCTTGTTGTATGTTTATTAATCTTTTCTCTTTGTCTTTCAGGTTCTTCATTAAGGTAACGGTGTAATTTCTCACCCTGTTTTCCTGTACTTATGCGATCAAGAGAGCAGTGTCATGTCACCCACATTGGACCTACAGGCAAGTCCTAATCCCCTGTCACCTTCACTGGTGTTTCAGGGTGATTCCCGGTGGCTGATCCTAGACTTTTCCCCTCCCCATCCATCTCTTTGGAGAGGGCTGGGAGGAAGACGGTGGTCACCAACAGTGGCCTTCCCACTTCTTGTAAGGGGTTGATACCGTCTTCTGCACCGTCCGGAGACAGTGTGGGAAGGAGGATTTACTATTCCAGTGGCCCCCATCCACCCGGGGGCTCCTGAAGATCCTCATCGGTGAAGAGGATCGGGGCTCATCTTGCAGGTATGTATGATTTACAGACACACCCTCTTCAGCCCAATAGAAGGGCGATTCGGCCAATCAGGGGTACTTTCACTTCCCTCACCGGCCAGCATTTCAGGCATGCCCAACACAGCATCGCGCTTACTGGGACTCAGCACTGCCGATTCTCCGTTACAGTTTGTGTCTCAGCAGACAGGATCGTCTCTGCAGTTCTCTGCTCATCGTAGCCTCTCCACGCTGGGTACAGGGGGACTCAGTCAGCCCAACAGTCCTGCTGATTATCGCTGTTAAGGGGTAGGCTGTACCCTCTCTCTTCCTATCCAAAATAGCCCTTCCCAGCAGTCTTAACAAGGCTGGACTTATGCCTAACCCCAGGGAGGTTTCTCTTTGCCTCTCTAAGCCCACTGTGATTCACTACGCCTGTGCCCTCTGCAAAAGAAAGTGTTCTTCAGGCCAGCCTTCCTCTTTCTGCCTGTCCTGCAGCCATGTCTGCCCCACAGGAGCCACCTAACGCCCGGGATAAGAGCACACCCCCTACCTCCAGAGTGGGCTGTTGCCATGTCACTTTTGTCAGGTCAGAGACTGACTATCACAGTCCCTGGTCCAGGTCGTGGATCGTCTTCCACATTTGTCTGCCACCACCAGTGCTCCGAACGCCTCCCACGGTGATTTGCACGCACCTGACCACAATCTTCTCAGGGACAGATTGGGTGCAAAGCAAACAAAGCGGAATCTTTGAAGTTCCTCCTCCAGTTCCCCGGGTCCTTCTGCATCCTCTAGGATGCCCTCCTCTCCCCATGCCCCCTCCTCGGAGGCGGCCTTTGGGTCGGATGCGGATTCCCAGTCGGAGTCCGATTCTGACCAGGTCTCAAAAATGTGGGATATGGTCAATAGCCTTATCTTGGCAATTGCCCAAACCCTGAATCTACAGAAGGAAGAGGCAATTTCTCAGGAGCACTCCGTTTCCTTCAAGCGGGTTAAACGTCCTTCCTGGACTTTTCCCAATCACAGGGAATTTGAAGCGATTATGGCTAAACACTGGGAACATCCTGAAAAGTGCTTCCCGGGAAAGAAGCAGCTAGACATTTTTTATCCCTTTAGCCCAGTCCTCGTTGGTAGATGTGGAGAGTCCCCTAATGTGTACCCGCCAGTTTCTCGCATGTCTTCCAAGACAGTCATGTCTCTGCTGGACGGGGTGCGTCTCTAAAGGACGCTATGGATAGGCAGATTGGGTCTTTGGATAAATCAACCTTTAAAGCGGCTGACACCTCCCTCTGTCCCATCTTTTCCTCCACCTGGGTGGCAAAGTCCTTTTGTGCCTGATCAAGAATGCTTCGCCAAGGCATCTTAGCGGTAGCTCCTCCGGATGAGATGGCAGACCAGATTGCCCAAGCCAGCAAATATTTTCTGACCGCCTCTTTGGATGCGGCGAGTTGTTCCACCAAGGCAAACAGCAACATCATTGCTATATGCCGCATCCTGTGGCTGAAAGTGTGGAATGCAGATCCACCCTCAAAAAAAAGTTTCTCACTAACCGTGCCTTTTCAAGGCACTAGGCTTTTCGGGTGCAAACTGGATCAGATAATTTCGAATGCTACTGGCGGGAAGAGCAACTCTTTCCCCAGTCAAGACCTAAGCGTCCTTTCAATAGGAAGAGGTTTCTTCATTTTCGTTCCTTTCGGCTTTTCTCTTCTTCAGGGACTTCCTTACAACAGGACCGATCTTCCACCCAAGGGGAAAGGAAAAAGCCTTCCTTCAAACCTGCAGCTCACTGGAAGCCAAAAGGTCACCCCTCCAAGCCCTCTGGGTCCCGCTCCAACAGGTTCTCCTCAACGTGACTGGTCAACCCCACCTGGGAATCTTTCCAGGGTGGGAAGCCAGCTTCTCTTCCAGGATGCATGGTTGTCAGTGGTCGACTATGCCTGGGTCAGAGAGATGGTTACGTCCGGGCACAAAATCGACTTTTCTTCCTTCCCAGGAAGACGTTTGTCTCGCCCGCCAAGACTCTCAGGCCCCAGGGATTCTTCAGGCTGTCTCTTCTCTATTACGCACAGGAGTAATTATAACCGTTCCCCGGAACAAACAGTTTTCAAGTTTATATTCCAATGTTTTCGTAGACCCAAAGAAAGACTGATCGCTCCGTCTGATTTTGGACCTCAAGCACCTGAACCGTTACATTCAGATCCGTCATTTCAGGATTGAGGCTGTACGTTCGGTAATCACCGCCATGGAACCGGGGGAATTTCTTTGCTCCGTAGATGTTCAGGATGCTTATCTTCACATTCCTGTTTGTGTTCCGCATCAGAGATTCCTACAGTTTGCGATCCAGGAGGACCATTATCAGTTAACGGCTCTTCCCATTGGCCTGGCCTCTGTATCCAGAGTATTCACGTAGGTTATAGCAGCGGTCATCGCCATCCTTCGTTCCAAGGGGATTCTCATAATCCCTTACTTGGATGATCTTTTGATCAAGGTTCCGTCCCATCGAGACTGCGACCAGACTCTTCAGATCACCTTGGACACTCCTCACCCTTCTTAGCTAGGTTGTCAACAGAGAGAAGGCCTCCCTGTCCCCAGCACAGCACCTGGTGTTTCTGGGTATGATGGCCCAAGCCCGTGTCTTCGTTCCAAAGGGGAAGTTTTTGTCCCTCTACTGGGGGATCCGCACTCTAAAACAACCAGCTCCTCTCCTCATACGGTCCTGCATGAGCGTTCTGGGGAAGTTTGCTGCTATGGAGGCAGTACCCTTTGCCCAATTCCATACCCGCCCCTTTCAGCTCTTCCGCTTGTCTGCTTGGAACAAGAGGACCACTTCCCTTGACCGGCCTATTCTACTGCCTCTCAAGGTGAGACAGTCCTTGACCTGGTGGACGCTATCGGCATCAGTCCTACGAGGGGAGTCCTTCCTACCTCTCCAGTGGCATATCACCACCACCGAAGCCAGTCTCCTTGGTTGGGGAGTGGTTGTCTTCATCGCACAGGGTTGCTGGAACTCCCAAGAAGCCTCTCTTCCCATCAGTCTCCTGGAGATCAGGGCAATTTTTCTTGCCCTTCGCCACTGGCAGTCCCTCTTCGCAGGCCAGCTTGTCCGTATACAATCGGACAACGCCACTGACCATCAAGGAGGGTCTCGCAGCAAACTGGAGATGGCAGAGGTAACGAGGATTCTGTGATGGGCGTACACATTCCGAGAGTGGAAAATTGGGCAGCCAATTTTGTAGTCAGGGTCTTGCATTGGGCGAGTGGTCTCTCAATCCAGCCATTTTTGAAAAAATATGCCAGAGATGGGGCACGCCGGATGTTGAGGTGATGGAGTCTCGGATGAACCACAAGGTTCCTCAGTTCGTAGCCAGGTCCTGGGATCCGCTAGCCATCGGTTGTGATCCCGTGGTCCCAATTCCTGCTGCCTTAACTTTTTCCATCTCTCCCCCTAATTCTGAGAGTCGTGAAAAAAAGATTAAGTCGCAATGAATTCCTGTAATCCTGGTAGCTCCAGACTGGCCAAGACGGTTCTGATATGTGGAGATGGTGAACACGCTCATGGACTTTCCCTGGAGGCTTCCAAACTGTCCAGATCTTCTCTCACAAGGACCCCTCTTCCACCCAAGTTCACAGTCTGAGTTTGATGGCATGGCTGTTGAGGCCGCAGTTCTGAGGGATTCTGGTTTTTCCCATCAGGTCATTAAGACCATGATTAGGGTGAGAAAATCAGCATCCTCGGGTGTCTACTACAGATAATGGAAGGCCTTCTTCCGGTGGTGTGAGGTCAACAACTTGATCCCTATATCATTTTCCCTTCATTCCATCCTTTTTTTTTTTTTTTTTTTTTTGATCAAATAGATTTTTATTAGCCAGAATTCAAAATAGTGTATGCAGTAAATCTTCCATAAACAATAGATTTACAAAATTGAACATCTCTATTCCCCCCCCCTCCCTACCTCCCTCCCTCCCATGTAGACAGCATATATAACATCATTTCTCCATATGATTCCTCTTACACCATAATTTACCATTAGTCATTCTCTTTACCTATGTTGTCGATCAAACCATACAAAACAGAAATCTACCTATGTTCGGGTATTAAGGGTTTATCCACAACACCAACATTGTAAAATGTAGCACATTCCTGTCAGTTAACTGTATCGTATTGTAGCCAGGGATTCCACAACTTCTCATAGGTTTTACAATTGCCTCTTTTAACATATATCCTCTCCTCCAGCTGAATGATATAAGTCACCTGTTTCACAAATTCTCTCCCAGATCCAGTACCTCGCAATCAGCTTCCTTGCTACATATAGCAGTCTGGCTATAGCAAGTTTTGCACTATTAACTATTCCAATTTCCTCCACATATCCCAGTAAGCAGACCAGTGGGTTTTTGGGTATAACACATCCGTAAGCCCCTTCAATTGTTAATGACACTAACCCAGAATGCGGATAGCCTGGGACAAGTCCACATCATATGAAGGATTCCGGCATCAGACCCCCCCACATCTTGGACAGTCAGAGTTGTCTCTCAGCCCCATTTTAACCATCAGAAGGGGTGAGCGGTACACACGATGGATCACATAAAGATGGGACAACCTAGCTGGTTCACTCATAGTGAGTTTGGGGACATATTCTAGGACCTTGTCCCATATCTCGTCAGTCATCGCCCCTATCTCTCCCTCCCATTTGGATCTAGCTTTAATTGGGAACCCCATTAAATGAGTATGCAATATATCTTTGTAGGTGTTAGAAAGTACCCCTTTCGTAAGTTCAGCACCACCACCACATATATAGTCCAACACTATGTCAGATTGTATCTGCAGGTTCCTGGAAAGTTTTTGAGCCGTAATGGCATGCCGTACCTGACAGTAGTGGTACCATTCAGAATCCAGCAACTGAACTCACTCTGCAATTGCACAAACGGTCTCAGCTTCCTGTTATCCATAATTTGAGACATTAATGTCAGCCCCCTACGTTTCCAGCCTTCCAGGCTCCCAAGTTTCTGAATCTCTGGGAGGTTACTATTATCCCATATAGCTGTGAATCTAGTCAACCCGGTCACCCCTCTCACCTTCTTTAGTCTGTTCCACAGGTCTTGTAAAAGTCGTAGAGTGGGACACCCATCTCCCATTACACCCATCTTCCCATCTTCTAGGCCAAGTATCAACGGGCTTCTATTTAGTACGTATTCCAGTACTCCTCTGATGACGCCTGCCTTCTCTTGATTAGACCATCCTCTAAGATGTTGACTTTGGGCAGCTAAAAAATACAGTACCGGATTTGGCAGTGCCAGTCCCCCCTCATCCTTTGGTCTCTGCAAGGTTTCAAGCCTTATTCTAGGTTGTTTCTTACCCCATACCAAGGCTCTATACAGTGAATTCACGACTCCGAGCCCCTTCTGTGGCACCCAGATTGGGGAGTTGTGCAATATATATAAAAGCTTGGGCATTAAAACAATTTTTAGTAAATTAATCCTTCCCACCACCGATAAGTGTAATTTGTTCCAAGCATCCACCTTAGTTCTTAGAATTGCCAGTAGAGGTACCAGATTAGTATTAAGGTACTAATCTGGTACCGGCAAGGAAACCTGTACCCCCAAATATTTAAACTTTTCCACACATTGTAGTTTGTTGGCCCTATGTCTTCCTGAGTCCACATCACTTCCTTGTCCACTTTAACCCCTTAACGACCGCCGATACGCCTTTTAACGGAGGTAATTAAGGGTACTTAAACCACAGCGCCGTTAATTCACGGCGCTGTGATTTAAGTGAATAGCGCCCCCCAGTGTCAGATTTTCTCCGGGGTCTCGGCTGCCAGGGGTAGCCGAGACCCCAGAGAACATGAATCGGTCGGTTTTTACCGACCCCCGCTTTTGCGATCGCCGTTATTAACCCTATAACGGCGACCGCAAAAAAAAAAAAAAAAGCCACGATTTTACATTTAATTTCTCTTTCCTCTGATGTGATCGCACATCAGAGGATAGAGAAATAGGGTCCCCGGTCCCCTCCCGGTACCTCTCCCTTGTCCTCCGTCCCCTCCCGGTGGTCCCGCGCCCGCTGGCGTCATCCGATGGGCGCCGTCATCTTGAAAATAGCGGGCGCATGCGCAGTGCGCCCGCCGGGAATCTGCTGGCTCCGGCTTGCAGATTCCATTCATTATTTTGATCACTATGATAAACGATCATAGTGATCAAAATAATAAAAATAGTACATAACCCCCCCGTTTATCACCCCCTTATATAGGCACACATAATGAAATAAAAAAAAATATATTTTTTTTTTCAGTTTTCCATAAGGGCTAGGGTTAGGCTAGGGTTAGGCTAGGGTTAGGCTAGGGTTAGGCTAGGGTTAGGTTAGGGTTAGGGTTTAGGGTTAAGGGTTAGGGTTGGGCTAGGGTTAAGGGTTAGGGTTGGGCTAGGGTTAAGGGTTAGGGTTGGGCTAGGGTTAAGGGTTAGGGTTGGGCTAGGGTTAAGGGTTAGGGTTGGGCTAGGGTTAAGGGTTAGGGTTGGGCTAGGGTTAAGGGTTAGGGTTGGGCTAGGGTTAAGGGTTAGGGTTGGGCTAGGGTTAAGGGTTAGGGTTGGGCTAGGGTTAAGGGTTAGGGTTGGGCTAGGGTTAAGGGTTAGGGTGGGGTTAGGATTAGGGTTAGGGGTGTGTTGGGGTTAGGATTAGGGATTAGGGTTAGGGGTGTGTTGGGGTTAGGATTAGGGATTAGGGTTAGGGGTGTGTTGGGGTTAGGATTAGGGATTAGGGTTAGTGGTGTGTTGGGGTTAGGATTAGGGATTAGGGTTAGGGGTGTGTTGGGGTTAGGATTAGGGATTAGGGTTAGGGGTGTGTTGGGGTTAGGATTAGGGATTAGGGTTAGGGGTGTGTTGGGGTTAGGATTAGGGTTAGGGGTGTGTTGGGGTTAGGATTAGGGATTAGGGTTAGGGGTGTGTTGGGGTTAGGGTTGGAGCAAGAATTGATGGGTTTCCACTATTTACCAACTTTGGGGGTCTAAAAATTGGGGTCTAAAAAAAATCACTTTTGTGGAAATAAAAAAGACTTTATTTTCACGGCTCTGCGTTTATAAACTTCTGTGACGCGCTTGGGGGTTCAAAGTGCTCACCACACATCTAGATAAGTTCCTTAGGGGGGTCTAGTTTCCAAAATGGAGTCACTTGTTGGGAGTTTCCACTGTTTAGGCCCATCAGGGGCTCTGCAAACGCAACATGATGCCCGCAGACCATTCCATCAAAGTCTGCATTCCAAAATGGCACTCCTTCCCTTCCGAGCTCTCCCATGCGCCCAAACAGTGGTTCCTCCCCACATATGGGGTATCAGCGTACTCAGGACAAATCGCATAATAACTGTGGGGGTATGATTTCTCCTGTTACCCTTGTAAAAATTTGGGGGCGAAAAGATCATTTTTGTGGAAAAAAAAATGGATTTCTTATTTTCACGGCTCTACGTTATAAACTTCTGTGAAGCACTTGAAGGTTCAAAGTGCTCACCACACATCTACATAAGTTCCTTAATGGGTCTAGTTTCCAAAATGGGGTCACTTGTTGGAGTTTTCCACTGTTTTGGCACATTAAGGGCTCTCCGAACGCAACATGGCATCCGATCTTAATTCCAGCCAATTCTGCGTTGAAAAAGTCAAACGGTGCTCCATCCCTTGCGAGCTCTGCCGTGTGCTGAAAAAGGGGTTTACCCCCACATATGGGGTATCGGCGTATTCAGGAGAAATTGTACAACAAATTTTGTGGTTGATTTTCTCTTTTAACACTTGTGAAAATAAAAAAAATTGGTTCTGAAGTAATTTTTTTTCCAAAAAAAAGTTAAATGTTAATTTTTTCCATCCACATTGCTTTCGTTCCTGTGAAGCACTTAAAGGGTTAATAAACTTCTTGAATGTGGTTTTGAGCACCTTGAGGGGTCTAGTTTTTAGAATGGTGCCACTTTTGGGTATTTTCTGTCATGTACACCCCTCAAAATGACTTTAAATATGATGTGGTCCCTAAAAAAAAAAATGGCTTTGTAAATTTTGTTGTAAAAATGAGAAATCGCTGGTCAACTTTTAACCCTTATAACTTCCTAACAAAAAAAAATTTTGCATCCAAAATTGTGCTGATGTAAAGTAGACATGTGGGAAATGTTATTTATTAAGAAATTTATGTGACACATCTCTCTGATTTAAGGGCATAAAAATTTAAAGTTTTAAAATTGCAAAATTTTAAAATTTTGCCATATTTCTGTTTTTTTCATAAATAAACACAAGACTTATCGAAGAAATTTTACCACTAACATGAAGTACAATATGTCACGAAAAAACAATCTCAGAATCAGCAGGATCCATTAAAGCGTTCTAGAGTTATAACCTCATAAAGGGACAGTGGTCAGAATTTTAAAAATTGGCCTGGTCATTAAGCAGCAAACTGGCTCTGTCGCTAAGGGGTTAAATAGGCTTGATTTAGACCAATTAATGGTCAGTCCTGAGATCTCACCGAACCCCTCAATGGTCTGCACTGCGTGATCCAATGAAGCTGAAGGATCCCCTAGAAATAGCAGAAGGTCATCCGCATACAGGGCCACCTTTTCTTCCAAATTGCCATATTGAAACCCCTTTATTGCCTCGTTACGTCTAATAGCAGCCGCCAATGGCTCTATCGCAATAGCGAATAGTAGCGGCGACAGTGGACAGCCCTGCCTCGTTCCCCTATGCAGCTGTATTACCCCATTAATCTTAACTCTAGCTGTGGGTTGAGTATACAATAGTTGAATCCATGCTGTAAATTGAGGACCAAAGCCCATACTATGTAGCACTCTCCACAGGTATGACCATTCTAGAGAGTCAAAGGCTTTATGGGCATCAAGTGAAGCTATCACCCTCCCACCTGGGTTATCGACTGGCAACTGCAGATTGAGGTATAGTCTCCGTATATTGGCTGCTGTTGATCTGTTGGGCATAAACCCAGATTGATCCATATGGATCAATGTATCTATAACACCAGTTAGTCGGTTCGCCAACACTTTAGCCAGTATTTTCACATCAGCTGTCAGCAAGGATATTGGCCTGTATGAGTCTGGAATTCCTGGATTCTTACCCTCCTTAGGAATCAACCACTATCACCGCCTCCCACATAGATGCAGGCAAAATCCCTTCTTTCATAGCCTCCTCAAACACTATTAATAGCTTAGGTAACAGAATTTCTTCTAGGTGTTTGTATATTTCCACAGGAAGACCGTCTGCACCCGGGGCCCTCTCATTAGTCATACCATGCAGAGCCATCTCCAACTCCACTACTGTGATAAAAGATTCCAACTTATCCCTATCTTCCTTAGATGGTGCCGGAAGCAGTCCTGCTTCTAGAAATGCCCCCTCCCCTCCCATTCTTCTCGATGAATAGAGTTTCTGGTAAAATTCTGTGAAGACCTCCAGAATTTCGGGTGTCTCAGTAACCCTTGTCCCCCTTGCAGTATCCATACTATGTATAAATGAGCTGCCTCTCTGGGCTGCAGCTATGATCGACAATAAATGACCAACTTTTTCTCCTTCCTAAAATCTAATCTTCTGAAAAGCCTGCTTCTTAGTTGCTTTATCTAGTAGTAACCTATTGACCCTTTCATGTGCCTGCCTAAGTGTCAGTTGAGTGTCGGGTGTAGCGTGCTGTGCTACTTCTATTTCCGCCCTAGTTAGGACTTCCAGACTATCCACCTCATCTCGCTTAGTTTGTGACTTTCTCCTACATATATCCCTGTATAGAAGTCCCCTGAGATATGCCTTCATGGCGTCCCATACCACCAGAGGATGAGCACTATCATCATTATGGACAAAGAATTCCCCAATCTCCCTCATAATGTCCTGCAAATTTATATGTTGTATCCAGGCCGGATGTAGCTTCCACTCCCTCCTTATCCCCCCTCTCAAACGCTCCCGTTTAATGGACACAAGGATGGGACTGTGGTCCGAGATCACTCTCGGTAAGTATTGCACATCCCCAACCACTGCATTCATCAACTCATTAGCCAATGCCATGTCAATTCGAGATAGGGTATTATAAGAAGCAGAATAGCAAGAGAAGCACCGTTTCCCATCATTTCTTAACCTCCGTATGTCCATCAAACCCATTCCCCAACTAAATTGCCAAATGGAGTTATAGTGTCACTCAGTACTCCCAGCGGCCTCCTACTCCTGTCCCAATAAGAGTCTATTACATTATTATAGTCACCCACTATCAAAAGACGTAGTACTCCCCCACCCCTTTCTGAGAATCCCCAAGTCTCCCTAAGCTTAGTACTCAAGTAGGGAGGTGGAATATAAATAGCAATAATGCACATAACGTGGCCAAATATTTTACATTTGAAGACTACACACTGCCCATCCGGGTCAATATGCACCTCTATTTCCTCATATTGTACTGAAGTATGAATTAGCACAGAGACCCCCCTTGCGTAGCTAGAGAACGTAGAGTGGTAGGCCCTCTGTATCCATCGCCTAGTCAAGTGTCTCGTTGTGTCCGGTAAAAGATGAGTCTCCAGGAGGCATACCACCGATGGACCCTGGTCTTGTATGTATTTGAATATAGCTGCCCTCCTAGTTTTATCAGACAAACCCCTGACGTTCCAACTTAGTACTTTAATCCCCCCCCCTCCATGATGTTGATAAATGGATTTATTAATCTGTGTAGTTTTTCCCCTTGCTGTCTGACCCATCTCTCCCCCTCCCCTTCACCCATCCCCCCCCCTCCTGTCCCCTCCTCTTCTCCCCCTTCCTAGTGCATATGCTCTTATGGCTGATCTGGTCCCTGGCCACCCTCCCCTCCCGCCTCCCCCACCACTCTGCTTCTACATTCATGTAATTGCATACGTAGAACAGCAATCTTCCCAGCTCCCCCCCCCCCCCCCAGTCCTGTTGTGCAGGATAGAAAATCCCATTGTATAACATCATCAATTATTATTTATTTATATAGCACCATTGATTCCATGGTGCTGTACATGAGAAGGGGTTACATACAAATTACAGATATCACTGTAAACAAACTAACAATGACAGACTGATACAGAGGGGAGAGGACCCTGCCCTTTCGGGCTTACATGCTACAGGATGGTGGGGAAGGAGACAGTAGGTTGTTGGGTTGCAGCAGTTCTGGTGTTGGTTGAGGTGATATCACCGGTAGTGGTGAGAGAGAAGGAGGTAGCGGGGTCATTGCAGGCTGTAGGCTTTCTTGAAGAGGTGGGTTTTCAGGTTCCGTCTGAAGGATCCGAATGTGGTTGATAGTCGGACTTGTTGGGGCAAAGAATTCCAGAGAATAGGGGCTATTTGGGAGAAGTCTTGGAGGCGGTTTGGTGAGGAGCGAATAAGAGTGGAGGAGAAAAAGAGGACCGGAGATTACGATATATGATAATTCAGACGAATACCTTTCAATATTTGCAAGTAACTCAAACTTGACATCCAATCCCCTAACCCCAATCCACAGGATGCCAACAAAACCTACCAGAATTTCTTTTTTAGGGTTTATTTCCTAAACACCCCCCCCCCCCTTTTCTCAGTTCTGTTGAATAACGACATGTTGGAAAGGATGCAAACGATTACTAAAGCATAAGTGCACGGAATGAGTGTTCCTGGCCAGCTTTCCTGAGCAATGTGCTGGGCATAGAGACATATATGCTGACATATATCATATATCAATAATATAATAAAACATATAAACATTTCCAAATTTGGAAACATAACAATAGTCGCCCCCGCCGTGCCTAACATTAGGCAACCACCAAATCTCAATCATCTTGCCCTGCCAGAGCCTCAATCTCAACCATATGTCAGTGAATCAAAAAGAAAAAAAAACAGTTCTTCAACAGGAAAGAACCAGAGTAAGGATTCCTTGCGAGGTGCTGAAAGATGCAATATGTCCTCAGCCGACCGTCTCAGGCATAGTCCTCTTGACTAATCAATCAATTCCAGCTCATGTCTTCCCCCCGGAGTTTATGCGCATTAATGTCAATCCATTGGTTGGCTTCTATTGGATCAATGAAAAATTGCACTTTATCAAGCGCCACCACTCTTAATTTGGCCAGGAAAATCATGGAGTATTGCACTCCCAGCTCTCTAAGACGCTTCTTCACTCCTCCAAATTGCATGCGTTGTTTTTGGACTGTAATAGAAAAGTCTGAGTAGATAGCTACTTTTTCACCATTCATGGCAAGATCCCCAATCTCTCTTGCCCTCCTTAGAATGATATTTCTATCCCTTTAATGGAGAAGCTTGGCAAGCATAGTGCGTGGTCCCCTACCCGGTGGCGGTGGCTGTGGCTGCATGGGAACTCTGTGTGCGCGCTCCACGGCAAAAAACTTGGTCAGAGTATCTGTGCCAAATTTCTCCCTGAGCCACTCTTCCATAAATTCTGTGGGGTTTCTCCCTTCGGATTTTTCCGGGAGGCCAACAATCCTGATATTATTACGTCTAGAGCAATTCTCTAGATCATCATTTTTGCCCACTATTTCAGAGATTTGCTGAGCGAATCTTTTTTTCTGCTTTCTGGAGTTTAGTGATGTGGTCCTCTGCTTGCCCCACTCTTTTCTACCTCTTCTGTTCTGGTATCAGCTTTTTTTCATATCCTTTTTTAAGCCAGCCACTTCGGATTGAGTTCCCAGAACCTGCTGTGTCAGCGTGGTTAAGGCATTCTTACAGAAGGAGATCGCGGCAAATATGTCCTTCAATGTGGGATTCTCCTGATCTTCCCCTGCCTCCTGGGTCTCCTACCTCCACCACAGCTCCTCCATTTTGCGGGTGCTCCTCTTCCTCCCCCATCTCTCCCGGGGAATCCTCGGATTCCTTTTCCTCTTCCTCCCCTTGTGTACCTCCAGATCGCAGGGGATCCTCCTCAGTTCTAGCAAACTTCTTCAGCTTAGCTGCAACCTCCAGACGTCTCTGACATTCCGTGTTGGCTCTCTGCCTCCTTCCTCGCCTCAGCGCCATCTTGTGAGCCGAGAACATCTCCCCTTCCCGCATCTTTCTGTCTCCGGCGGGTCATGGCTCCTCACCAGGGCTTCAGAATGCAGCTACGGATGGTCTCCTCCTTTGTCTACTTGATCGTCCGGCCGAGGATATCAGTGGTGTCAGCTGGGTTGCGGATTACTCCAGGCACCAGAGGAAGAAACAGATCCTGCGTCCTTTCACATTGCCTGCCAGGCCACACCACCCCCATCCTTCCATCCTTGGTTTTCTACAAGCGGGTCTTGACTCGGGTATATCACTCAGTGCTCTTAAGGGGCAAGTTTCCGCTATGTCAATTATATTCCTGCGAAATCTGGCTTCTCATTCCCAGGTAAAGACATTTCTTCAAGGAGTCGCCCACCTGGCACCTCCTTAGCGCCCTCCGCAATAGATCCATGGGATTTTAATCTTGGCGCATTCCAGCACGCTCCCTTTGAGCCTATTCAAGACAGTCCGCCTTCTCTCCGGTCATGGAAAGTGGCCTTCTTAATCGCCGTTACGTCCATCAAGAGAGTTTCTGAGTTGGCGTCATTTTCCTGCCATTCTCCGTTCCTGATTCGCAATCAGGACAAGGTAGTTCAGACCCCTTCCTTCCTTCTTGCGTAAGACGGTTTCTTCATTTCACATTAATGAAGAAACTGTCCTTCTCTATGTCCCTCTCCGGTTCATCCCCTGGAGAAGTCCCTTCACAAGTTGGATCTAGTCAGAGCTATCAGAGTTTATCTTTCAAGGACTGATTCCTTTCGTCTCTCTGATGCCCTATTTGTCACTTCTGACGGTCGTCGTAAGGGGCTTCCAGCTTCCAAATCTACTATTCCTCGTTGGATTCGTTCGGCAATATTGAAGGCATAACACGTTCAGGACAAACAGCCTCCTCCGGGGGATAAAGGTCCACTCCACCCAGGTGGTGGGAGTTTCCTGGGCAGTTCGTCACCAGGCCTCGGATTTACAGATTTGTAAAGCCGCGACCTGGTCATCTTTGCACACCTTACCAAGGTTTTACTGGTTTTCTTTGCATTCTTTTTGTTTCCCACCCTTGGGACTGCTTTGGGATGTCCCATAGTTACCTGTGTCCCCTAATGAAGCGATAAAGAAAGGGGGATTTTTGGTACTGTACGTAAAATCTTTCTTGGAGCCTTCCTTGGGGGGACACAGCACCCTACCTAACTGTTTGTACTGCTTTTGGGCCTACGTGCCTTTGTTTTTGGGTTGGTGCATATGTTGAGTTTTTGGTTGCTTCTCCTATTGCTTTAATACTGAGATACTGGGTGCTTGTCAGTGAATGTATACTGCAGGGGAGGAGTTATTTTCCTTTTTTGCCTAGTGTCAGCCTCCTAGCGGCAGCAGCATACACCCATGGTTACCTGTGTCCCCCACTGAAAGCTCCAAGAAAGAGATTTTATGGTGAGTACCAAAAATCTATCTGTTTACACTAAATATGGCTAGAACCCTCATCATTCAGAATATATCCATTGATACAGTATATTCTGATGGATAATGAGGGTTGTTTGCTCACCTTTCTTAAAAGAATCTCTGACTTGAGTACTGTAGTTGCAACATTAGTGTACAGGGACAGATGTGATTGGTGGAGGCAGCTCAACAACAGTTCCCTCCTCCAATCACTATCCATTCCTGCAGAGGAGGAGGAGAATCTCTCTTCTCTCCCTCCTCTGCTTTAGGGCTCCGTCTGCAGCGGAGCCTTGCCTGGACCCTGCCACCGGTTGCAGCTCCTGCACAGATTGAGAGCTCAGTAAGCTGAGCGCTCCATCTTTGCTGCCTCCGTGGCCATTTTCCTATAGACATCGCGTAGAGGCTGGTGCGGATGGAGATCTCGACTGTTCTCCAGCTGCGCCAAGTGAGAAGCTGTAGAATGGCGGCCACCACTCGCTGCTGTACCACCACCGCAGGACCACCATAACAACCCCCAGCTCCGGGCCCGCAGCATTGACCCCTCAGTAAGAACACCCTCATTTTCCCCCTAATTTTGGGGATTATAAAAGGGCGTCTTATAACCCGAAAAATACGTTAACTTTTTTCACAAATCATGTCAAAATCCATGATTTGACCACAGTGCCTGAACTGCCTTAAAAGGATGTCATTGTAAAATAAAAATGTAAGCAACTGATAAAATGTAAATTTACAAATATTTTGTTGTTTTTTTTAACTATATAGTGCTTTTTAACTAACTAGTTTTGAAAGTATTTTTTTTTTTTTTTTTTTGCCGATATCCATCTGGGCTGTCTTATAAACCCCAGTGCCCCAACCTAGTGTACGTCAGTTAAACTTAATGGCTTAAAGAATCAGACTAATATTCCATACACCAACCTTAATAATAGGCACACAGGAATAAGATTTGCCAAATTCACTGAATGAATTAAAATCTAATCATTGGTGTGAGCTTTGCCAGAAATGTTTCCCAAGTTGAGGACCGTAGTAGAATTTGTAGCTCAACCCATTTTGGCAGAAAACTCCCCAAACTTAGCGAAACTCTTGAAATTTGCAAACTTTTTGCTCAACTTAGTGTTTTAAGCCAATAAGCAGCTTAAACGCTTTTATGAATCTATGCCAATGAGTTACCGTATGTGGATTTCCTGTGTAATTGGTTGTGCCGTTACTCACAGGTGCGTGACTGATTTGAAGATTTTTAACCCCCTAGATGATGCAATTTGTACTAAAATTTAAAGAAAGCAAGGAATGCCTTTTTTTTGTGTGTTGCCACATATTAGTCTCAAGGGCTGAAGACTTTAAATTCAGTTTGGAGGCCTGAGTTTTGACTAGTGAGATGTCTGTTTTGTGATATTTTATTACTTTAAAACGAACCTGTCACCAGGATTGGCCGGTATGAGTTACAGCCACCACCTTTCAGGGCTGATATACAGCACTTTATAATGCTGGATATGTGCCCCCAAGCTGTAAGAAGAAAAATATCTTTTATTATACTCGCCTGCTGGGCCGTCTGGTCTGAGGGGTGTCGCTCTTCTTGGTCTGGCGCCTCCCATCTTCTTGCAATGCCATCCTCCTTAGTTCCTGTGGATGATGCTTTCCTGTATCATCCACAGAAGTCTCTCGCAGGTGTCGGTAAAGGTCAGAGAGTCCCGGCACTATATAATGTTGTATTAGCCCTAAAAGGTGGTGGCTGTAACTCATATTGGCCAAACCTTGTGACAGATTCCCTTTAAGAACCTGGTTGATGGGTTGTTTTTTTGTCTGTTTTCTTGGGGGGGGGGTTACGTCTTTTATACGTGTGTACAAGATAAGTAACAAGTTTTTCTCAGGTTTTTCTAGTGATATGAGGGTCAAGTTGTGTGTTTCAGTGGCACAATTTAATTTTCTTTATGTATTCAAAAATGAGTGGATGGGGGGCTTTGTACAATGGAAGAAAAAATGCCATTTATTACTGGGTTCCATTTTTTAAAAAAATCTGACCAGTGTCATTTTATGTGGTAACTCTGGAACGCGTCAACAGATCCCTCCGATTCTGAGATTTTTTTTCGTGACATAGTGTACTTCATTAAAGTAGTAAAATTTTGTTTTATGACTTTCTTCTTTATTTGTGAAAATATCATAAATTTTTAATTTTTATGCCCTTTAAACCAGAGTCATGTCACACAATAGTTAATAAATAACATTTCCCACATGTCTACTTTATATCAGCACAATTTTTGAAACTTAATTTTTTGTGTTAGGAAGTTAGAAGGGTTAAAAGTTGATCAGTAATTTCTCATTTTTCCAACAATTTGTAAAACCATTTTTTATAGAGACCACATCACATTTGAAGTGACTTTGAGGGGCCTGACAGAAAATACCCAGAAGTGGCATCATTCATAAATCTGCACCCCCTCCGAGTGCTCAAGAACACATTCAAGAAGTTTATTAATCCTTCAGATGCTTCACAGGAACTGAAGCAATGTGGAAGGAAAAAAATGAACATTTAACTGTTTTTCACAAATTTTAATTTAGCCCCAATATTTACGCCAATATCCAATGTGTGGGTGAAAAAGCATTATACCTGTACAAAAAGCTTCTTAGACCATGGTGACAACCCCAGGTCACCATGGCAACGACCAGGTACCCGCTATGACTGCTGGCACCGTCCTTGGCTGTTAGTGCATGAGTTTGTCCACCAGCTGCGCGGCGCTCCCTCTGTGATTGGGTAAGAGGTGCTGATATTTCATGCTATGAAAATACACTCAGTGACCATTTAATCATGATGGGCAGAGCATGTCATGGTGCGGTAACGGACTCCAACTCATGACGTGCAATGTTCGTCATTGGTCGTAAAGAGGTTAAAAACCCTGGAACCTGTCAATCATATTTTAGTTACATATACCTGTTCATGGGGTATGGTATACCCCAAAGACTGTTTCTTCTACATAGCCATGTAATGCAAGTATTTAACCTCAGTATTTCTTGGCATAATTAGGCTTAACATATTAACATGTTGCCTAGCATTCATACTTCTTAAAAAATTACACATTTTAAGACGTCTTCACAAAGAATACAAAACTAGCAGAATATAATGCTCTTATTAGAAAATTGAAGAAATAATAATGGCAGCACCTTATAAATATCACACAAAGCAGAAAACATTAACAGTAAATAAATTATCTACACTACTTTTAGTAATATTACATTACACAAATATTCTCCTTCAAAACAATAGCCCTGTAAAATCCTCATCTGTAAAATAATTTGCATGACCGCCAAAAATATTTCAAAATATCTTACCTATAACCAGTTATTGGGGTCTCATAAACCCAATTTTATTAGATTTCGGTAAAATTATATAGCACAAAATTATAACACCGCAACATCAAGGATGAAGCTTCAAATAAATTCTCACAAAGAACGAGCCTTGTGCTTCGCAGCATGTGCAGTGGGTATGAAGACAGTGGGGTTTCCAAGACCCCATTAACAGGTTAAAAACTTGGTTTGCATCAACACATTCTGAGACCCAGAATGGTTTTCAAATATGATCAAGCTGAGCGAAAGCATGTTTACAAATGAGCTGCAGTTTCATTGGCACAATATTTGGAAACTGACAACTTTTTGATAGCTTATCACATTTTGGGGGCTCAAAAATAGCTATTGTTCCTCACCCCCTATTTTGATTTTATTTTTTTAAATTGAGGTTAAAATCAACCACATCATCTAGGGTATTAATTAAACAGTCACAACCTGAACTAGCTCCCACCGTAGCAGTTAAAGGTGCAATACAGCTGATCGATACACCTTTTTTGTGGGAAATAGTGTATCTGTCACAAGTTATTTGGACTTTACTGCTGATTTTTTTAGAAGGTAATTTCTCAGCTTTTATTGATGATGAAAATCCGAGTTAGTTTGATTTATGCTTTGATATTTGTAGCGCATTTGAAAAGGCTAAGGCCATGTGCACACGATGCATTTTTCCTGCGGATCCGCAGCGGATTTTACCGTGCAGAAACGCTGTGGATCCGCAAAGTGATTTACAGTACAATGTAAATCAATAAATTAAAAAAAAAAAAACCTGCTGTGCAGACGCTGCGGTTTTTTCCGCGCGTTTTTTGTGCGGTACAAAAAATGCAGCATGTCACTTCTTTCGTGCGGTTTTCCACCTGCTCCATTCTCCAAATCCGCAGGGGGAAAACCGCACAAAAACAGGAAGAAATCCGCAGGAAAAATGCGGGTCATTTGACCTGCGGATTTCTTCAAATCTGCGCGGAAAAATCCGCAGGAGGAAAATCTACGTGTGCACTTAGCCTAAATCTTTAGTGAATATTTGAGGAAGTTTTGGAAAATGTAAAATATTCAGGATATCAGCATTGTATGTTACATTGAGTGTAAGGTTGTGTGTGCCCACGTTGCATTTTCTAAGCGTTTCCGCCGCATTTTTGCCGCTGTGGAAACGCTAACAAAATGCATCACATTGATTTTCAATGCAATACGCAATTGCTGTGCCCATGCTGTGAATCGCATTGTGGAAAAGTCCGCAGCATGTCCATTAATTTTGCGGAATCGCGGCAATTCTACCGCCATAGGATTGCATTGAAACGCTCACTTTACGCATGTGGCCATGCGGAAAGTGAGCGTTTCATGTGCGGCTGGTACCCAGGGTCTGGAGGAGAGGAGACTCTTCTCCATGCCCTGGGTACCATATTCCTGTAAACAATAGAATTAAAATAAAAAATAGGGATATACTTACCCCCTGTCGGCCCTCGGAGCCCTCCCGGCCCTCCGCACGCTGCCAGCAAGTTTCATTCCCAGGGATGCATTGCGCGAATGACCTCTGATGACGTCATCAGAGGTCATTCGTGCAATGCATCCCTGGGAACAGAACTTGCTGGCAGCGTCGCTGACGGCCGGTAGGACTCTGGAGGCCGACAGAGGGTAAGTATATCCCTATTTTTTATTTTTTTTTATTTTTAACATTCTTACTTTTGCTATTGATGCTGCATAGGCAGCATCAATAGTAAAAAGTTGGTCACACTTGTCAAGCACTGTGCTTAACAAGTGTGACCAACCTGTCAATCACTTTTCCAAGAGATGCTTGGAAAAGCGCAAGCATTCTGCAAGCTAAAAACGCTTGTGTTTTACGGGAAAACACATGCGAATTCCGCATGCGTTTTACCCGCGGCGGGGAGTTGCGGAAATGCGGACAATTCTGCAGCAGTTCTGCAACGTGGACACATAGCCTTAAAGAGCGCTGTGTAAGAATATAATTCATACTGCTAAATATATTCTGAAGTTATAAGGGTTTGTACAAAGGCCTAGGACAAACATTTAACTTAAAGTATCCATCTGTTATCCCTATAACCAATATGTACAGTAAATCATAGAAAAAGGGAACAACAATGGTTTTTGTGTTACGGGGTTAAAGGAGTTTTCCTGTTGGATTTCCTTTTAAATAAAAGTTGTGGTACCTGGCAGCCTCCACTACCAGTGGATCAGTGTTGTGTAGCACTTTTCTGTGTGTTTACATTCAGCCACCTGACCTTGTAACATCCAAAGGGAAAGGTTGCCAGATGTCAGACCCCCACAGATCTGCTATTGATGACTTGTCCTATTGCCATCCACATAGCCTGACCGGATTACCCCGTTGAACATGTTAATTAATTTTATTGAGTTGTGTTTTATGGTATTGCTGCCTTATAACCAATAATTGCTTTTTGATTTGTTTATAAGACATGATTTACAGAAACGTGTGCAGGAACTGGAATCTCAAAAAGAGGGAATTCAAGAAGACACTAAGGCGATTACTGTGAAAAGTGCATCACTATCCGAGGAAATGAAGGAGAAGAATAAAGCTTTGAACGATGTTGAAAAGTAAACTTATTTTAGTTTTTCAAATTATTGCAATATATTACACAGGGAGAAAATGTGTTTACGTCTTGCATAGTGATGGCTATTATGTGCCATTACATTATGATCTGTGGGATCAGAGCTCTAGTAACACAGTCAACCCCAAGAATAAGTAATACGAGAACAGCATGATGTAGAGACGGAGACCCTGATTCCAGCAATGTCACTTACTGGACTGTTAGACTATGTTCACACATTAAGAAGCAGCAAAAGGAAATCAGTGCATAGATGTCCAAGGTATGGTAAAATCCCAAATCTTTATTAAATAACACAGGTAGAAAAGCACAAACAATGACAGACAAAGGGTGACACAAGCAGAAGCAGAGCAAAGGGGTATACAGTGTCAAAAACCTCACTCTGACCCTTATCGTGAGTAAACACCTGGTGGTAAAGATAAATAAGTGTCCAAGTATAGACACCCAATATATAGCAGGTAGACCAGTAAGAAGCAGTAAGGGGTAAAATCCCCAGCTGGACGGCCATATAATCAGGGGTGAAATTGCAAAGATACAAAAGCAAGGTAAACATACCAGGAGGGGAGAGACACTGGATCCCAAGCTCAGCTGGCCCGACGTACGTTTCGGAAATGATCTTCCTTCCTCTCGGGACAGGGCTGAGAGGAAGACGGCGGTCGCAAGAGGTTTACGCCGTCTTCTGCAGAATGCGGGTACGGAGAACCCTACCCAGCAGCTTGCCTTCTCCCCGTGGACCCCTGTGGTCATCCTCTTCAGGGACGTCAGGTAAGTGCCTGTACGATCCCTTCAGCCCCACATTATCCTCACAGATTCATCGGCACAGCACTACAGGTCTCCCGGTGTTTATATCTCCCGCCCTTTTTTCCCCTTGCTGGTGGCGCGCACACACAGCCGCTCGCCTTTCTCTCTATTCTCTGCACTATCAGGGCCACTCAGGACAATGCTCCCACTGTTCAACACAGCAGCGAATCTACCAGCGGTACCTTGATATCTGCGTTTCATCTTCTCTCCATAGGTCAGGCACGGGCTGTGGCGTCCGTCGTCACTTTCGCTTCGGCTTCTCAGCGCGCTCCCTCCTCCCTCTCTGAGCGCGCTTTTTTCTTCTCGCCTTTACTAGACCATCACAGGGCTTCTTTCTCTTTGATAAGCGCCCCGCTTCCATCATCAGGCATTTCCTGGGTTTTCACTTCTCTTCCTGCGCTGCATGGGGGACACTTCGGCGTTTCTGCTGCTCGCCTGAATCTCGGTAATCTCTGCTCTAAGGCAAAGTAATTAGCTCCCCTCTGCAGTTCTTCCCTCATTCCTGCGGCCATTCAGTGCAGTTTACTTATGCCCAACCCTTCGGGGGATCTCTGCTTCAGGTCCACCGCTACTCATTACGCCTGTGCGCGCTGTAAAAAGAAGTGGGCATCGGGTCATTCGTCCCCCTTCTGTCCATCCTGCAGTCCTTCAACTATGTCTGCATCTCAGGAGCACACCGAGACCCGGGCTGAGGACACTCCACCCCCCCGGAGTGGGCCGTTGTAATGTCTGTCAGTCTCTGACTTGACAAAAGTTTCTCAGTCGCTGGTTCAGGTGTTTAGAACTTTTACCTCAGCTATCTACAGCCACCTGTGCACCGACCGCCTCTCAGGGTGAGTCGTCCACACCTGACCGCGACCTTCCAAGGGACAGACAGGGCAGGAGTTCTAGGAAGCGAGCTTTGTCTACTTCGTCGTCTAGCTCGCAAGGTCCTTCTGCTTCTCCCAGGCTTCCTTCCCCTTCCTCAGATGACGACCTTAAGTCCGGCGATGACTCTCAATCGGGATCTAGTTCAGGAGCAGACACCGTTTCTAAAACACGGACATGGTCGATAGTCTCATTTCGGCTATCTTCCAAACCCTCAAAATTAAGTAAGGCAAGGCTCCCCCTCAGGAATGCTCCGTGCTCTTTAAACGATCAAGGCCTCCATCTCGAACCTTTCCCAATCACAAAGGGTTCGATACTACCTTGTCCAAACACTGGGCGCGCCCTGAGCAACGTTTTTCAGGCCGCAGGTATTTAGACGTGCTGTTATCCCTTTGATGCGGACCTGCTCACAAAGTGGACCAAGGCTCCCGAGGTGGATCCCCCAGTTTCACGGATAGCCTCAAAAACGGTTCTATCCCTTCCAGATGGGGCATCGCTTAAAGATCCTACTGACAGGCAGATTGAATCTCTGGCTAAGTTAATCTTTGAGGCATCCGGCGCCTCCCTCTGTCCTATTTTCGCATCCGCCTGGGTGGCGAAAGTCATTTCCGCTTGGGCTAAAATTCTTCGCAGGGGCATCTTAGCAACAGCTCCTCAAGACGAGTTAGCAGATCTAGCAGATCAGATTAACCATGCGGGTAAATACCTTTTGGCCGCCTCCTTGGACGCGGCCGGGTGCGTAGCAAGGGCTAAAAGCAACGTAGTAACTATACGCCGAGTCCTTTGGCTAAAGTCGTGGAATTCGTATACTACTTCAAAAAAGTCGCTTACTAATCTGCCATTCCATGGATCTAAGCTCTTTGGAGCCAAGCTGGATCAGATAATCTCCGATGCCACTGGTGGTAAAAGCACTTCTCTCCCCCAGTCTCGATCAAAATGCTTTTTTAACAGAAAGGGTTTTCGGCCGTTCAGGCCTTTTCGTCCCTTCTCTTCCACGGAAAGATCTGCTCAGCAAGATCGTTCTTCCTCCACTAGGGAGTGGGAGCAGAAAAAACCTTCTTACAAACACACTCCCCGCTGGAGATCTAGAGGTCAATACTCCAGGTCTTCAGGTGCCAGTTCCGGCAGGTTTTCCTCCAAGTGACAGGTCACCCCCCAGCTGGAAATTCTTCCAGGGTGGGAGGCAGACATTTTCCTTTTTCGTCAATGCTTGGGTCAGAGAAATCGTCGCATCCGGTTACAAGATCGAATTTGCTTCCCTCCCAAACAGACGGTTTTTCCTGTCTCGACCTCCGAGACAGTGGTCCCAGATTCCAGGGTTCCGTCAGGCCATTTCCTCCCATCTTTCCGCCGGAGTGATTGTTCCCGTCCCCCCAAACGATTGGTTTTCAGGGTTCTACTCAAATCTCTTTGTAGTCCTGAAGAAAGATGGCTCCCTTCGTCCAATCCTGGACCTCAAATTGCTCAATCGCCACGTGAAGATTCTTCATTTCAAAATGGAGTCCCTTCGGTCGGTGATGACCTCAATGGAACCCGGAGAATTCCTCTGCTCTGTGGACATACGGGATGCCTATCTTCACATCCCTGTTTGTTTGCAACATTAGAAATATCTTCGTTTTGCGATTCAGGGAAATCACTACCAGTTCACGGCTCTCCCCTTCGGCCTAGCTTCCGCTCCCCGTGTTTTCACGAAGGTGATGGCGACCGTCATGGCCATTCTTCGCTCCAGGGGGATCCTCATCATCCCTTATCTGGACGATCTCTTGATCAAGGGCTCGTCCCGTCAGGACTGCCTTCAGATAACCCTGGACACTCTCTGCCGCCTCGGATGGATAGTCAACAAGGAGAAGTCCATTCTGATCCCCACTCAGCGTCTGACCTTTCTGGGAATGGAATTCGACACGAACCTGGCCCGGGTGTTTCTTCCGAGGGAAAAATTTATGGCCCTTTCCAAGGGAATCAAAATCCTCAAATGGCCAGCACTCATTCCTCTTCGGTCCTGCATGAAGATTCTGGGGAAGATGGTAGCTTCTATGGAAGCAGTGTCCTTTGCACAATTTCATCTTCGTCCCCTCCAGCTATCCCTTCGTTCAGCCTGGGACAAGTCCACGCTGTCCTTGGACCGTCCCATTCTCCTCCCTCTGAGTGAGGCAATCCTTGACTTGGTGGGCAATGCCAGCGTCAGTTCTACAAGGGAGGTCCTTTCTTCCGCTTCAGTGGCAAGTCAGCTCCACCGATTCCAGCCTTCTAGGCTGGGGAGCGGTGTTCCATCAGAAAACGGCCCAAGGACGCTGGAATCCACAGGAGGCTCTTCTACCTATCAATCTTCTGGAGATCAGAGCAATCTTCCTGGCCCTTCTTCGCTGGCAGCCTCTCCTCGACGGCAAGCCAGTCCGCATTCAGTCGGACAACGCCACGGCTGTGGCGTACATAAACCACCAGGGGGGCACTCGCAGCAAGTAATGTCAGAAGTGGCCAAGATACTGCGCTGGGCGGAACGATTACGTTTCGGCAATCTCAGCCGTTCACATTCCAGGGGTGGAAAATTGGGCAGCCGACTTTGAGTCGTCAAGGTCTAGCATCAGGCGAATGGGCTCTTCATCCCACAGTCTTCGATCAGATATGCCAGCGCTGGGGCTCACCAGATGTCGATCTCATGGCATCTCGGATGAACCACAAAGTTCCGCGCTTCGTAGCCAGGTCCAGGGACCCTCTTGCCGTCGCTTGCGACGCCCTAGTAATTCCGTGGTCCCAGTTTCGACTTCCTTATCTGTTTCCTCCTCTTGCCTTGATCCCACGAGTGGTCAAAAAGATAAAATCGGAAGGCGTACCAGTGATTCTAGTGGCGCCAGACTGGTCGAGACGGCCTTGGTACGCGGAACTGGTCAACATGCTCGTGGACGTTCCCTGGAGGCTTCCAGACCGTCCGGATCTTCTCTCGCAAGGCCCCCTTTACCACGAGAATTCTCAATCTCTTGAGTTTAACGGCATGGCCATTGAGTCCGCAATCCTGAGACAATCAGGTTTGTCCAACCAGGTGATTCAGACTATGATCAGAGCCAGAAAACCGGCCTCTTCCCACATTTACCATAGGTACTGGAAGGCTTTTTTCCGTTGGTGCGGCGATAAAAAAAAAAAGTCTTTCCGATGTCTTTCTCTTTCATCCATACTTGGCTTTCTCCAGTCTGGTTTAGAGGCGGGTCTGTCCCTCAGTACCCTCAAGGGCCAGGTCTCCGCTCTATCTATCCTCTTCCAAAGAGAGCTCGCTTCCTTGTCGCAGGTTAAGACCTTTCTCCAAGGGGTCGCCCACGTGGCTCCTCCTCATCATTCGCCGATAGACCCGTGGGATCTAAATCTCGTCCTTAGCGCTCTTCAAAAGGCGCCGTTCAAGCCTATTCAGGACATTCCTTTATCCCTTCTCTCATGGAAGGTAACCTTCTTGATTTGCCACTACATCCATCAGAAGAGTTTCTGCGTTGGCGGCCTTGTCATGTCGTTCCCCTTTCCTCGTTCTCCATCAGAATAAGGTCGTCCTCAGGCCCGTTCCTTCCTTTCTTCCAAAGGTGGTGTCGTCTTTCCACATCAATGAGGATATCATTCTCCCGTCTTTTTGTCCTGTTCCTTCTCACCCTGTTGAGAAGTCTCTCCACAAACTGGACGTAGTTAGAGCCTTGTGTGTCTATCTCGCCAGGACCTCTTCTTTTCGTCAGTCCGATTCTTTGCTGGTCATCTCTGAAGATCGCCGGAAAGGGCTTCCGGCATCCAAATCCACGATCGCTCGCTGGATTCGTTCTACCATTCTGGAAGCGTACCGACTTCAGGAAAAACGGCCCCCTCCGGGAGTGAGCGCTCACTCCACCCGGGCTGTGGCGGGTTCGTGAGCCGTTTGTCACCAGGCTTCAGCTTTACAAATTTGCAGGGCCGCGACCTGGTCGTCCTTGCACACCTTTGCGAGGTTTTACAGGGTTCATACCCAGGCCTCGTCTGATGCAGTTGTTGGTAGGAAGGTTCTGCAGGTGGCGGTGGCGCAACAGCCGACCAAAGTCCTTCCTGTTCTTTCGTTCCTTATTGCTGTTCCCGCCCTTAGGACTGCTTTGGAACGTCCCATGGTAATCTGTGTCCCCCAATAAGGCCATAAAGAAAGATGGATTTTTGGTTCTTACCGTAAAATCTCTTTCTTGGAGCCTTCATTGGGTGACACAGCACCCTCCCTGTTTAAGTTGTACCGTGTTGGGTCTTTGAGTCCCTTGTTGGGTTGGTACATATGTTTAGAGTTTCTCATTGCTTCTCCTACTGCTTTCTCACCAACTGAGGTGCTTGGTGCCTGTCGGTGGGTGTATACTGCCGGGGAGGAGCTAATTTTCTTGTTTTGTATAGTGTCAGCCTCCTAGCAGCAGCAGCATACACCCATGGTAATCTGTGTCCCCCAATGCAGGCTCCAAGAAAGAGATTTTACGGTAAGAACCAAAAATCCATCTTTTGTTTTTTTGCTGTGTTTTTGTTGGCTCTTGTTCATGCTGAAAGTTTTTAATGTCACCCAAAAAATCATGATGCAACTTCCTTAAGGTTTTTGCACCAAAAACACAGATAAACTTTACCTGTGTTTTTGCACTTACCCATTACTTTCTATGGGCAAAAAATGGCTGAAAGTGACATGCTGCAGTTTGCAAAAACGCAGCAGTTTTCCAGATCGGTAAGTAAGTAAAAACCATGTGTGTGCATGATATTTCTGAAATCTTATAGCTTTTGCTGGTACTGTAAAACACAGCTTAAAATTTGCATTAAAAAACATGTGTGAACATAGCCTTATCAGCAGTAGGTTATCACTAGGACTAGTTGTCTTATGCCACCTAGTCAAATTGCTCTATGTAACCCTGTCCCTTTCACTGATTAGCAACTTTATTAATATCCAGTGTACACCAAAAGCTGCCAATCAACGGTGTGGACAGGGTTATATGGAGCTGCTGCTAGATCTGCAGGTGAGAAAGTGGGGATTTCATTACAATTTTTGAACCCAGTAAAGTAAGAGATACATCACTGGAATTGGGGTCTTTATGCCTACATCATGCTGCAGTGACACAGGCTTCAGGTCTCCCAAAGACCTCTACATATCCATTCAAACACTGATTTATCAGTAACAGAGGAACGGTCTAGCCATGTAAAGGTGTATTGCTTCACTGGTCTTTGAGAGGGCTACATGCACATATAAATAGTTTGGGGGTGAAATCCTGCTGGCAGACTTACTTTTAAATAAAACATTGTTTTCCCTTATTAAGGCAGATTAATAAAATCACCAAATTCATTGAAGAAAATAGAGCACAATTTACTCGGTTGGACTTGCAGGATGTTGATGTACGCGAGAAGCTGAAGCATGCGAAGAGCAAAGTAAAAAAGCTACAAAAGCAACTTCAAAAAGACAAGGAAAAGGTAATTTTAGATTACTAAACACTTTTTTTTCCTTTCAAATTTTAACCCCTTTTGGCATTAGCATGTGATTTAATCTCTGACTGCTGCATTTAAATTGATGAACACTGGTGCTCGAGAGCACCGTCTCCCTTTAGCCCTCTACAACACAATCGCAAGGGAGTAATGGGTTACTATGACAGCAGGGGGTGGACTAAAGAGCCTTGTTGCTGCCATCTCAATCCTCCCATGAAGCTCTGCTGTAGGCTGAGCTCCTTAGATGAGATCTTTCCTATATACTATGATACAAGCTGGCAGCATTCACAGACAGTGCTTGCTCTGTGATGCAAGCACTGTCACTCAGAAGTAGAGTCAGGATCTCGCTATGCAAACAAGGAGCCAGAACATTGACCCAAACTCTTGGACACGCCAAGGGTGCACTGGAACCTCTCAGGCACTGTACCAGTGTAACGGGTACATTTCCAGTAAAGTTGTTAGTGTTGTCTAAGAACTAGGTCCATTTAAAATCCATTTTGCAGTGGACACTCTTTTAAAAAATAAAATTAACATATTTAGTATTGTCAGCTTCATTAAAGTACAATATTTTACAATTTATGAATTAACCCTATCTGGTGGATGCCGAAAGAGGAAAAAAAATAAATAACGCTAGAATCAGTTTCTTTGGGTCGCCTTGCTGCCCTGAAAAAAAAATTAATAGGCAATCCAAGAATCATATGTGCACAAGATTGGTATCAATAAAAAAGTTGACTTGCTGTGCATAAAGAAGCTCTGGGTTAGCCACTTCAACAACAACAACAACAACAACAACAAAATGTTCGGTTCTCAGGAAAATAGCAACACTAGACAAAAATGTTTTAGATTAGTCTGAATTTTTTTTTCCTATTCTTCTAGCATTGATGGATAAAAATCGATGCATGTTTGGTACCTCCGTAATTAGAATTTCGGGTCATTTTTAGTGCGCCATTTGCGTGCTGAAAACAGGTGGAAATGCATATTTTTTTTTCCCCACCATTTCATGTCACTTGTTTTGGTTTTTTTTCTTCTAATATTCCAGTACATTTCAGTAAAATGAATGGTGTCATTCAAAACTACAACTTGTCATCCAAAAAGCAGGCCCTCATTTGTCTGTCAAGGGAGAAATAAGAAAAAACTATGGCTCTTGAGAGAAGGTGAGGAAAAAGCAAAAAGTTCTTAAAGGGAACCTGTCACTATTTTTGTCCTGTGTCAACTAAAACTATATAACCTGTGCTGCAGTCCATCAATTGTTATATAACCCCCTGACTCCCCTTGTATACCTCCCAAAAAACCTTTTGAAGTTCTCCTGCGCTGTATGTTAATCCTGTTGGTCCAGTGGGCATGGTTTCTGCGGTCTCCATCCCTCCTCCTGGCTTCTCTAACCCCTCCCTCCTGCTGTAATTGGCATGAATGACACCTCCTGTGTCATCCACATAACAGGGCGAAATCGCCGGCACGCGTCTGCGCACTATGCTCTGACCTATTGTATGCGTAGCCGAAAATACGCAGTTATGATTTAAACTCTCTGCCTCAAAACGGTATTGTTCCTTCCCAACAGCTGATACCTTAAAGGGAATCTGTCACCCCTTTTTTGAGATATCATATAATGATATCATTCAATTGTGTGTCATATAAGGATTCTCTTAGTACTTTTGCTTCCACTGACCCCGCAGCTTTCATGCATAAATACCTTTTTTATATCGGTTCAGATGTATGTAAACTGCTGCTGTCCGGTCCGCTGGGCGGGGCTTATTGACCTGCTCCCCCTCCCTGTCTTGTTCTACGCATTTCTTCTTGTGTAGAGCAAGACAGGGAGCGGAGGAGCAGTTGAATGAGCCCCGCCCATCGGACCGGACCATGGCAGTTGACATACATCTGAACCGATATAAAAAAGGTATTTATGCATGAAAGGTGCGGGGTCAGGGGGAAGCAAAAGTACTAAGAGAATCCTTATGTGACACACAATTGAATGATATCATTATATGATATCTCAAAAAAGGGGTGACAGATTCCCTTTAAGGACTCCACTGACAGGCAGGTTAAGGCTTTAGCCAAATCTGTCTTCAAGGCTGCGGGTGCATCTCTCTGCTTTGTATTTGCTTCCACGAGGGTGGCCAAATCGATTTCCACCTGGGAGAAACTCCTTCAGCAGGACATACTATCATCTGCTTCCCCCTGACGAGCTGGCCGACCTAGCGAACCAGGTCGCTCAGGAGGGATTGTTTCTGCTCATTGCGTCCTTAGACACTGCTAGCTGCTCTGCCCGCTTTACTAGTAGTAATGTTGCGGTTCTGAGAGTTCTCTGGCTTAAGGCCTGGAACGTGGACTCCGCCTCTAAAAAGTTACTTACTAATCTTCCTTTTCAGGGGGCAAGACTTTTCGACGCCAAACTAGATCAGATAATTTCTGATGCTACAGGGATAAGAGCATCTCCCTTCCACAACCCAAGCCCAAACTCCTGTTTCCAAGGAGACCTTTTCTTCAATTTTGTCCCTTTCGACACTTCTCCATGGGGAATTCTTCCCAGCAGGACTGTCCGCCTGCCCAGCAGGAGAAACATAAACCATCATTTAAGACAACCCCTAGCTGGTGTCCCAGGGGTCGTTCTCTAAGTCCTCCGTGTCCCGATCCAACAGATTTTCTTCAGCAAGACGTGTCATCACCACCTGGGACTTTTCCCATGGTGGGCGGCCGTCATCTTCTCCTTCAGGACGCGTGGCTGTAGGTAGTCGACGACGCCTGGGTCAGAGAAATGGTGACTTCCGGCTACATAAGAGTTTTTATTTCCCCCTGGGAACCGGTTCTTCATGTCTCTTGCGCCAATACTTCCAGCTCAGGTCCCTGGTTTCTTTCAAGCCATTTCCTCTCCTCCATGCAGGAGTCATTATTCCTGTTCCTTCCCAAAAAAGTTTAGTCTGTTTCTATTCCAATCTTTGTTGTTCCAATGAAGGGCGGCTCCCTCCATGCAATCCTGGACATCAAGCGTCTGAATGTGTGCGTCTTTGCCATTTCCAAATAGAGTCCCTTAACTCGGTAATCGCTTTGATGGAACCAGACAAGTTTCTCTGCTCGGTGGACAGTCAGGACGTATACCTCCATGTTTGTGCGCCGCATCAGAGATTTCTCATACTCGCAGTTCAGGGAAGTCATTATCAGTTTACAGCTCTCCCCTTCGGTCTAGCCTCTGCCCCCAGGGTGTTCACAAAGGTGATGGCGTCCATCATGGCCATTCTGCGCTTCAGGGGGATTGTATTTATTAATTGGATGACCTCTTAATCAAGGGGCCGTCCTTCCAAGACTGTTGCCAGAGATTTCAGATTACACTGGACACCCTAGCATCGGCTCTGATGGCTAGTCAAAAAGATGAATTCTTCGTTGATTTCAACTCGGCACATAACTTTTCTGGTGCTGTCCTTAAACCTTGGCACGGGCGGTGTCATTCTCCCAGAAGAGAAAATCTCTGCCCTCCACCTGGGAATCTGCTCTCTGAAACACCCATCCTCTCATCACCTCTGCCTCTGCATGAGTGTGCTGGGAAACATGGTTGTGGCCATGTAGGCCACGCCCTTTGCCCCATTCCACACCCGTCCACTTCAGCTGGCTCTCTTGTCAGCATGGGACAAGGTGTCTTCGCCCTCACGTACGTCAGTCATTAATATGGTAGACCCTCCACTCGTCTCTTCGTCTCGGGAGTTCTATTCTCCCCATCCATTGGAAGGTTGTCACAACCAACGCAAGTCTTCTCAGTTGGGGAGCAGTCTTTCTGCATCACACAGCCTAGGGCAGAAGGAACCCTTGGGAAGTTACCCTTCCAATCAATCTCCTAGCGATCAGGGCAATTTACCTCTTCCTTCTACACTGGCAGGACCTCCTTGCGGGCCATCCAGTTCGCACTCAGTCGGACAATGCCACAGCCGTGGCGTACATAAACCACTGAGGCGGAACACTCAGCAGGTCTGTCTGTCAGAGATATCCAGTCTGGGCAGAAAATCATGTAACTGTAATCTTAGTGGTTCACATTTTTGGAGTAGTAAACTAGGCCGTCGACTTTGTAAGTTGCTAGGATCTCGCCACAGGCGGGTGATAACTCAACCCAGAAGTGAGGCACCCCGACGTAGATCTGATGGCATCCTGGATGAATGCCAAGGTGTCCCACTTCATAGCCAAGTCTGCGATCGGTCAGGATAACCTGGTCCTATCTTGGTCTCTTTTGCCTTCCGTATATCTTTCTACTTTTCCCCTTAAGTCCAAGGGTCTTCAAGAACATCAAGTCAGAAGGAGTACCCATAATTCTGGTGGCTCCAGACAGGCCGGGTATACAGAGCTCTTAAACATGCTCAGACTCCCTCTGGAAACTTCCCGACCATCCGGACCTGCTTTCACAGGATCCCCTATCCATCCGTATCCTCATTCGCTGAGTTTAATGTCATGGCTGAGGCCGCAGTTCTAAAGGAAGCGGGGTTTTTACCTGAGGTCATACAGACCATGATCAGTGCGAGAAAGTCGGCGTCTTCTTGCATTTATCATAGTATCTGGAGGGCCTATTTCCTCTGTTGTGAAGATACAGTCCCCCATGTCCTTTTTGTGAACAGCCATACTAGTTTTTCTCCAGTCTGGCTTCGACTCCAAGCTTTCCCTTAGCACGATCAAGTTTCCATCCTCTCGATTCTGTTTCAGAAGGATCTGGCCTCAGGTCAAGACCTTCCTCAAGGGCATTGCTCATCTGGCTCCACCTTATCAGCCTCCGGTAGATCCATAGGATCTTAATTTGGTCCTATCTGTCCTTCATCACTCTCCATTTGAGCCCATCCAGGACATTACATCTTCCCTTCTTTCCTGGAAGGTTGCTTTCTTGGTGGCTATCATGTCTATCTTACGTGTTTGGAGCTAGTGGCTCTTTCCTGCCGTTATCCTTTTCTCATTATTCATCAGGACAAGGTCGTTCTCGGACCGGTTCCTTCCGAAGGTGGTTTCCTCTTTCCATATCAATTGAGGATATTGTCCTCCCATAATAATAATAATAATAATAAAAAAAAAAATAATAATAAAAATAATAATAAAAAATAAAAATAATAATAAAAAATAAAAATAATAATAATAATCTTTATTTATATAGCGCCAACATATTCCGCAGCGCTTTACAGTTGAACAGTTTCAAACACAACAGTTATAAGTAACAACGTTAACAATACAATAATTAAAGCGAAATAAGACGACCCTGCTTGTGGGAGCTTACAATC
Organism: Dendrobates tinctorius; assembly: GCF_039654945.1. Taxonomy (NCBI): domain Eukaryota; kingdom Metazoa; phylum Chordata; class Amphibia; order Anura; family Dendrobatidae; genus Dendrobates; species Dendrobates tinctorius. The sequence continues at coordinate 56,311,729 of NW_027361728.1, read as the reverse complement.
AACAATGAGGTGGGGGAGATACAAAGCACAGGTTTGTATTTACAATGATGGTCCAGCCATCTTCAGGGGGTGGGGGTTAGATGGAGATAGTGAATGGGCTACACACACACACACACACCATGACTTTGATTACTGAATGTGATAGGCCGCTCTGAACAAATGTGTTTTGAGCGAGCGCCTAAAACTATGCAAATTGTGGATGGTCCTAATATCTTGGGGTAGAGCATTCCAGAGAATTGGCGCAGCACGGGAGAAGTCTTGGAGTCGGGAGTGGGAGGTGCGGATTAGGGCAGAGGTTAGTCGAAAGTCATTTGCAGAGCGCTCCCTTCCCTTTGCCCTTCCCCAGTTCACTCCCTGAAAAGGTCTCCACAAGCTGGATCTGGTCAGAGCTCTTCACTTCTACCTCTCTTGGACAGCTACCTTTCGTGGCTCTGACTCTGATTCCTGAGGGTCATCATAAGGGTCTTTCAGCCTCTAAATCTACCATCACTAGCTGGATTCGTTCGGCTATCTTTGGAGGCATATCAGGTCAAGTATAAACCAACCCCTCCAGGTGTAAGGGCTCACTCTACCTGGGCGGTGGGTGCCTCCTGGGCCGTTTGTCACCATGACTCTGCATCTCAAGTTTGCAAGACAGCTACCTGGTCTTCCTTCACACTTTTGCAAGATTTTACCAAATGAATACCTATGCGTCATCGGATGCCAGCCTGGGAAGAAAGGTTTTTCAGAAGTTGGTTGTCTGTCATCTGACCTGAGTTTTCAAAAGTTATTTTTATTCCCTCCCTTGGGACTGCTTTAGGACATCCCATGGTTACCTGTGTCTCCCAATGAAGCGATAAAGAAAGATGGATTTTTGGTACTAACTGTAAAATCTTTATTGGAGCCTTCCTTTGGGGATACAGCACCCTCCCAGTTCTGTGCCTATGTCCATTCAGTTGGGCCTGGTGGTTTGATGATTTGGTCTCAATGGCTGCTTCTCCTACTGCTTTTTCACTAACTGATGAGCTTTGTGTCTGTTGTTGGATGTATACTGCTGAGGAGGAGCGAACTGTTTTTTTGATTTTTTTTTTTAAGTGACAGCAGCATACATCCATGGTTACCTGTGTCCTCCAATGAAGGCTCCAAGAAAGAGATTTTACAGTGAGTACCATGAATCCATCTTTTTTTTTATTCGTTTCTGCAGCAGAAAAGCACTATAAACACGATACTATAAAATCCCATCCACTTCGCTGAAACTGTAAGACATTTTTTTTTTTATTAACGCAGCGTCAAAAACTCGCCAAATGCACATTGTGGAAGTGTAGCCTAAAATTGGTAAAATACAGACTTCTGCATAATCCTGCTTTCTGCTTCAAAGGCTTTTCCAGCTCTTCCCAATGCAGAAGTGAGCGGAGAAGAAACTATCCCTTTAACGTTGCACTCTTATTTTAGGCATGGGGTTTGTTTTGTTTTTTTCTTCTGCACATGAAAGTTGTAGCTGATAAAACCTTTTTGTCCTTAAATGGCAGAATTAAAGGTTAAAAAAAAATCCCCTGCTCTATAGCACACTTAAGAAAATGAAATGGTTATATTGCCTTTTCCTCCTCAATAGGTGGAAGAACTAAGAAGTGTCCCTGCTAACAGCCAGAAGATTATTGAGGAGGCAAGTAGAAAAAAGGAAGTTCTGGAAAAGGAAAAAGAAAAGGAGGAGGAAAAGTTGAAAGAGGTTATGGATAGTCTAAAAAAAGAAACCCAAGGTTTACAAGAGGAAAAGGAGGTTTGATATTTTTTATTTTTTTTTTTTTTACCTATGCAATGTTTTTGTTTCTAAAAATAAGTATTTTAATATAATGGTGTACCAATGCACTTACATATGATTGTCAACATGTACTAAAAATTGTAAAATTGATGGAACTGTATAGGGCAGCTTGTTTTTAGCGGTACCATCTTTACTTACCGTATTTTACGCTTTATAAGACGCTCCGGATTATAAGACGCACCCCAAATTTTGAGTAATTAAGAAAAAAATATTTTTTTAATAAAATGGTGGTGCTTCTTATAATCTATGCGTCTTATTGCTTACCGGGGGTGATGGCTGCGGTGAAGCGGGGTCCCAGGGTCGCTGCTGGAGGAGGCAGGAGTGGGGTGATACTGCATGCCGCAGGAAGAGATGAGAGGGTGCTCCGATTCAGATGTGCAGCGCGCTGCCAGGGGGTCTTGTGCTGCTGGAGGTCTGTGCTGCTGCCAGGGGGGCCTGTGCTACTGCCAGGGGGACCTGTGCTACTGCCAGGGGGACCTGTGCTACTGCCAGGGGGACTTGTGCTACTGCCAGGGGGACTTGTGCTGCTGGGGGTCTGTGCTGCTGCCAGGGGGGCTTGTGCTGCTGCTGGGGTTCTGTGCCAGGGCTGTAGAGTCGGTAAGCCAAACCTGCGACTCAGACTCCTCAATTTCCCTTACACCCACTCCGACTCCCACATATATTGCTTATATTTAAGTGAAAAATTTATTGTAGTACAATGTGAACATCAGACATTTAATCATTTCTATGATACAATAATCAGGATATTTAGATAGAACATAATATATATTTATTGGAATACAACTTTAGAACACACAACTGTAATAAATTGTAAATATGTAATACACTGTATAATATCGATTACATACATACGGTACAGACCAAAGTTTGGACACACCTTCTCATTCAAAGAGTTTTCTTTATTTTCATGACTATGAAAATTGTAGATTCACTCTGAAGGCATCAAAACAATGAATTAACACGTGGAGTTATAATTAACAAAAAGTATGAAACAACTGAAAATGTCTTATATTCTAGGTTCTTCAAAGTAGCCACCTTTTGCTTTGATTACTGCTTTGCACACTCTTGGCATTCTCTTGATGAGCTTCAAGAGGTAGTCACTGGAAATGGTCTTCCAACAGTCTTGAAGGAGTTCCCAGAGATGCTTAGCACTTGTTGGCCCTTTTGTCTTCACTCTGCGGTCCAGCTCACCCCAAACCATCTCGATTGGGTTTAGGTCTGGTGACTTTGGAGGCCAGGTCATCTGGCGTAGCACCCCATCACTCTCCTTCTTGTTCAAATAGCCCTTACACAGCCTGGAGGTGTGTTTGAGGTCATTGTCCTGTTGAAAAATAAATGATGGTCCAACTAAACACAAACCGGATGTAATAGCATGCCGCTGCAAGATGCTGTGGTAGCCATGCTGGTTCAGTATGCCTTCAATTTTGAATAAATCCCCAACAATGTCACCAGCAAAGCACCCCCACACCATCACACCTCCTCCTCCATGCTTCACGGTGGGAACCAGGCATGTAGAGTCCATCCGTTCACCTTTTCTGCTTCGCACAAAGACATGGTGGTTGGAACCAAAGATCTCAAATTTAGACTCCTCAGACCAAAGCACAGATTTCCACTAGTCTAATGTCCATTCCTTGTTTTCTTTAGCCCAAACAAGTCTCTTCTGCTTGTTGCCTGTCCCTACCAGTGGTTTCCTAGCAGCTATTTTACCATGAAGGCCTGCTGCACAAAGTCTCCTCTTCACAGTTGTTGTAGTGATGTGTCTGCTGCTAGAACTCTATGTGGCATTGACCTGGTCTCTAATCTGAGCTGCTGTTAACCTGCGATTTCTGAGGCTGGTGACTTGGATGAACTTATCCTCTGCAGCAGAGGTGACTCTTGGTCTTCCTTTCCTGGGGCGGTCCTCATGTGAGCCAGTTTCTTTGTTGCGCTTGATGGTTTTTGCCAATGCACTTGGGGACACTTTCAAAGTTTTCCCAATTTTTCGGACTGACTGACGGTCATTTCTTAAAGTAATGATGGCCGCTTGTTTTTCTTTACTCAGCTGCTTTTTTCTTGCCATAATACAAATTCTAACAGTCTATTCAGTAGGACTATCACCTGTGTATCCACCAGACTTCTGCACAACACAACTGATGGTCCCAACCTCATTTATAAGGCAAGAAATCCCACTTATTAAACCTGAAGAAATCCCACTTATTAAACCTGACAGGGCACACCTGTGAAGTGGAAACCATTTCCGGTGACTACCTCTTGAAGCTTATCAAGAAAATGCCAAGAGTGTGCAAAGCAGTAATCAAAGCAAAAGGTGGCTACTTTGAAGAACCTAGAATATAAGACATATTTTCAGTTGTTTCACACTTTTTTGTTAATTATATAATTCCGCATGTGTTAATTCATAGTTTTGATGCCTTCAGAGTGACCCCTACACTTGAAAATAAAGCCTGCACCTTAAGAAGATGTGGTGATGAATGCAGTCTATTTATTCCAACTATCAAATGATGATGTGTTACTGAAGGCGAACAATGCCTGTCCTGGGCGTCCTTTTGGGCAGCTATGAGGTGTACCTGACTGGTGCTAAAAAAAAGGAGTGTTAGTCTGTGTGCTATCCGGCTTTCATTCTTTTTGGTACAGATATGATATGGATAGACAGATATGGATAAATGGATAGAGCAGATTTCTAATCTGCTTTTGCTATTGTAAACATTATCTATGAGCTCAAAAACCTTTCAGGTGATGCGGTTTTTTAAAAAGCTGATCTGCTTTTGCAACTGAAAAACATATCCTCAAAAAACGCAGGAAAAACGCTGTGTGAATGTAGCCTTAGATCAGGAATAGAACAGCCATTTTTAGGATATTTCATAACTTTCCCAAATTCCTATGAAAAAATATTCTGCACATTCTGCATTGAACTACTGTAACCAATTTATTATATATTTTAGGAGTCGGTCCATTTTATACCGACTCCACCAAAATGAGCACCGACTCCACAGCCCTGATCTGTGCTACTGCCAGGGGGGGGTCTGTGCTACTGCCAGGGGGGGTCTGTGCTACTGCCAGGGGGGGTCTGTGCTACTGCCAAGGGGGGTCTGTGCTACTGCCAAGGGGGGTCTGTGCTACTGCCAAGGGGGGTCTGTGCTACTGCCAAGGGGGGTCTGTGCTACTGCCAAGGGGGGTCTGTGCTACTGCCAAGGGGGGTCTGTGCTACTGTCGGGGTCGTAAACGACAATAAATCCTCATTCACCAGTCATTCCAAATCATTGTGCGAGCGCAAAACATCTGGTACCAATTAAGAATGACTCAGACACGCAGCTGATTCAGTCTTAGCTAATGTCCCGCATCCACACCTGTCAGGAGCAGTACAACAACTGGCTTTATTTACAAATACACAATACTATATTGAGTGTTAGGGGAAGGCGTGCATTAGGCGGGGTTTATGCAGTATACATCTAGTGTCCAGTCTCTGATTCGTCAAAAAGTCTCCCGATGGTTACTTCTTCTTCACATTCCTGAGTTATCTTTTTTTAGGAGAAATGACACTTAACTCTTTAGACACTGAATTTAAGTGAAAGTGAACACTGGCAGCCATCTTTAATACAGTTACATTTGCATTAGCAAGCAATTAGGAAAAACTTATTGTTTCACAGTATAAAAGTATAAAAGTTATATAAGAAAATATATTTTCACCATGACAATCCCCCCTAAACACTAAGTTTTTCCCTTAATGAAAGATCCTTCGAGACTGTCCATGCGATGGGAAAAGGGGAGGTGGATTTCTTCATCCAGACACCTCAGAAGCTCTCCCCTAGCGAGAGGCCTCCAGGCAGCTGAACCCTTCACTAACCTCACATGGAGTTCTCCTGCTGTCCCTAAACTAAGTCTCTTAACATCATCTGAGAATGGGGGGTTTTGTCTACTCTCTTGAGGGGAATATACTTAGGGATCTCCCCTAGATCAGTACCATCGTACTCTGGTGGGTCTACTTCTTGATTGAGGAAGGTGCCAGTCGGAGTTGCTTTGGCAATAACCTTTTTATACAAGGGAATAACACAACAAAGAGTTATCGATCCAATTACAAGGAGGGCAATCAGTACTATACAAGCTTGTTGAAGGAATCCCTTGAGTCCACCCAACCAGCCGGAAAAGAAAGATGTGTCTACTCCAGCATTAGTTTTCAATTCTGCTGCTAACCCAGTTATCTTTTTAAGGGCTATCATGGTTTTTCCATTCACTCCAGAGTTCTGAGGGATATAGGTACAACACTCCTCTCCCACCATCCCACAAACTCCTCCTTTCTCAGCTAATATCATATCAAGGGCTAGTCGATTTTGGAGTGTCATTCTAGTGTTAGGGCCCAATTCTTCAACTATACCTTGGAAGGCATCTTGGCTGAAATTGACAAACCTTTGTTCACTGTAATATATGTAATTGATCCATTCAACATTTTTATTAATCTGCACCTGTGGGATTATAGAAGCAAAGCCAGCATAGATCTGGTTCTGGGCTTTAAATTGGTCAGGCACCCCCCTTGGCACTCCAATAGCATCAATATATACTAGTGGATCTTCTTCATAACTCATATGGAGCTGATCGAGGCTTCTCCTTTTCCTGGTAGGTTCATCAGGTATCTTTGGATCCCAGGGTAGAATCTTGAACTGCATAGCTAGTTTAACAAGGGTGCATTGGCCTGTCCAGGCATTTGGCAACCTAGGACGGAGCTTACCATCTCCACATAACCAATACATATATTGTGTATGTTTGATTAACAAGTCAGTATCTAGAGAACTATTCTCTTTGCAGAAACCTGTCTCGAAGATCCCTACTGGTGTACCTGTGGTGTCGTGGGAATTATAGCAGGTGTAATTGTCAGCTAATACAGTTACTTCTCCTGGGACCTTTAGTTTGGGTTCCTTATGAATTAGTGGGACGTAATCTGGGCAATCAGTGGGCTTCAAACCTTTCAACAAATTCATGACACAGGCAGTGGTGTTGTCATCAGGGAAAAGCAATGCATGTGTGTATAGGTGTGTATTCGCAGCAGCACAAGCAATACATCCTACAGAGATATTCTGGACTTTTACATTGTACCTCACCCATTCTAACCACAAATTTTTCCTTGGGGCTTTGTGTTTCTATGGAGAAAACCTCTTGCCAACTGAGACCTGGAATGGGGATCACTTCATTAACTACATTTTGCAAACGCTCACCTGGGCCTATTTTAGGTGTACTGGTAACGGGGGCCTTGGTTGGTCTGAAGCTAATATCCTGAAGCCGTATATGGCCTAAATACGCATAAGGTCCAGCACTAAATACATAATTATAATGCCTTCCTAGTACGAACGTCTGCAGATCAGCAGATTGAGGGCTTTCAAGATTTAGGAGAAGGGGGTGACAGCTTCTACCCCATTTACAGCCCCTAAATGGTTGCAGAAGGGCTGTTAGATGCATTCTCTCACGAAGACTCCTACCCGTCCCATCCTTGGGGAACATGGCTTCGCTAGGTTTATATCCCCAATCATTCCCCGTACTCCAGGCAGCATCTGTCCAATAATGACAATTATTGTTGTCTTGTCTGGTAACACACATATAGAACTGGATGATCCCCTCTACCACCCGTTCAGTCTCAAGGCACTTGACTACATCACAGAAATCAAATCGCCAGATATTCACCGGGGCTGTCAGGTTTACCCAGAGAATAAAGGGACCAGAATTCTTATTTACAATAGGGGCCGAAGAGGTAGGGGCGAGGATGGCCCCCAGTCCCAAGGTCAAAAACAACAGCAACATTTCCCTTCAGTCACTACTGTGACTAAACACTGGTTCGGTCTCTTTTACAGTGTGAAGCATGAATCCAGGTGCTCTTTCCTTCAAGTTTTACTGCAGTGGGGGTGACCAGGATCACCGTGTGGGGTCCTTCAAATCTCGGCTGGAGACAATCTCTGCGCACAAACTTTTTCACATACACCAGATCTCCTGGCACAAAGTCATGGACCACGTCACCTGTGGATTCTGGAAGAGAAGCAGAAACTGTAGAGTGGGTGTTAGACAGTTCCTTAGACAATGCAATCACAAATTGTACAACTTTATCATTTGTCTCAGACAACTCTTGTGGCCTAATGTCTCCTATTTTAGGTGGAGCACCAAAAAGAATCTCAAAGGGAGTCAGGCCGTGTTTTCCCTGTGGGGTGTGTCTGATATGGTATTGGACCACGGGGAGCAAATCTGGCCATGGGAGTGGGTGGTCCTGGCTCATTTTAAGCAACTGGGTCTTAATTGTGGAGTTCATTCTCTCAACTTTGGCTGAACTGGAGGGGTGATAGGGGGTGTGCAGACCCAAATCTGTCCCTAACATGTGCCACAATTCCTCGTAGACATTGGCAGTGAAGGCTGGGCCTTGATCTGATTCAACAACTTCGGGAATTCCAAATCTGCACGAAATTTCAGTGATGAGCTTCTTAGCTGTAGTTTTGGCAGTCATGTTGGTCACTGAGTAGGCTTCGGGCCATCCTGAGAACATATCCACAGCCACTAGGACATACTCATACTTTCCTGACTTGGGCATCTGAATATGATCAACCTGGATTCTCTGCCAAGGGTAGTCTGGTTTGGCAAGATGCTGAAGTGGAACCTTGGCGGTGGCTGTTGGGTTACAGATGGCACAGACTGGGCAGGCTCTTGAGTAGGCTGTGACAGTGGTAGAGATTCCTGGGGCCCAGTAGAGCTTCTTGATACAGGCCAGAGCTTGGTTCTTTCCTCGATGAGTTGATCCATGAGCCCATGCTGCAACGGCTGGATACATTCTTTTGGGTAGACAGGGTTTCCCATCCACCTTATAGAGTCTAGGAAATTGGTATTGTCCGGCAGAACTACGATTCCCATGAATGGCTCCTGCAGCTTCCCACTGCTTCTTTTCTTCTTTAGAGGTCAACTTTTGTTCTTCCCACAATCTCTCTTCAGGTGGTCGGGCTGGCTTCCAGACAGATCCGGTGGCAGGGTATTCCATTTCCATGTCTTCTATCAACTCCCTCTTCTTGCTTCGGACTTCTCAAAGTCTCGTTCTTCTTCGGCTTGGGTAGCTTCTTTGGTTGCCTGTTCTCTTGTTTGTGCTCTGGTAAGCACAGGCATCACAGGTGTATCAGTGCCTTCCCAACAGGGTTTTTCTGGTGCTGTTTCTTCTTCTTCCCACTTTGCTGAGACATTCTTTATGGCAGCAGCTTTGGCAGCTTGATCTGCTAAATGGTTTCCTCTAGTCTCCTTCGAATTGACTTTCCCGTGAGCTTTGACCTTGATCACCGCAATTTGTACAGGTAGCTCCAATGCCTTCATCAGGGCTTTAATCCTTAGTGCATGTTTAACAGGGGTTCCTGTAGCCGTAATGAACCCTCGGGACTTCCACAGGAATCCAAAATCGTGACAGATTCCATAGCCGTATCTTGAGTCAGTGTAGACATTGGCCGTCTTCCCTTCTGCTAGATAACATGCTTGTTGTAGGGCCACAAGTTCGGCTTCTTGAGCCGAAAGGTGAGGTGGCAAGGCTTCAGCCAGAAGGACTTCTGTTTCAGTGGTGACCGCATATCCAGTGTGGAACTTGCCATAAGAGTCTGCAAATCGAGATCCATCAGTCCATAGTTGCAAATCAGGGTTGAGAAGTTCTTGAGTTACCACATTTTGTGGTGCAGAGGCTTCTTGTTCCAGTGCTTTTACACAGTCATGCGGGTCATCAGGTGACCTCCCGTCTGGTAAGTCCTTATACCCGTCAGGGAACTCCCCCCTAGAATGTGGAAGCAAAGTGGCTGGGTTGATGGTAGTACATTTCTGGAAGGTGATGTTGGAGGGCAGAAGTAGAGAGCACTGAAGTCTGAGATGTCTTTGGCTCGTTAGATGCTTAGGAGATGTTTGTTGGAGGACAGCAGAGAGATCATGTCCAGCTTGAATGACCAAGTCATGACCAAGTGCTATGTCAGCAGACTTATCCAGAAGAACATGGGCTGCATGCACAGCCTTGAGGCAGGAAGGAGCAGTTCTGGCAACAGGGTCTAGCCTGGCTGAGTAGTAGGCCAGAGGACGGAAACGATCAGCATGTTTCTGTGCCAGCACACCAGAGGCATGTCCTTCAGATTCTGAAACAAAGAGATGAAACGGCTGAGTGTAGTCAGGGAGACCCAGAGCAGGGGCGCTGACAACAGCTTCCTAGAGAGCCAGGAAACAGTCCTTTTGCTGAGCATAGATATACGGATTTTCAGCATGATCCCAGTCCGGTCCTCCAGTCTTGAGGCAATCATACAAAGGTTGCATGAGTCTTGAAGCATCCGGAATCCACTGTCTGCAGTAGGTAATGAGTCCTAAGAAAGACTGCATAGCAGAGTATGTCTTTGGATAAGGGATATCCTCGATTGCATGTTTTCTGTCCTCGGTGAGGTGTCTCGAGCCTTGAGAGATGCAGTGTCCGAGGAAGACGACTTTCTCTTTGCACCACTGGACCTTGGCCTTTGAGACTTTGCAGTTGGCAGAATGAAGAAAAAGGAGCAAGGACTCAGAAGCAGCAAACAGATTCTCTTCAGTTCCACAGAGGAGTAGGTCATCAACATACTGGAGAAGCGTGACATGAAGATTCTGTAACACCCACGGATCCAGGGTCATCTTCATAGCATGAGTGAACTGGTTAGGGGAGTTCTGGGCACCCTGTGGTGTCCTGGTCCAGGTCAGCTGAGATCCTTGAAACGTGAAGGCAAATAAAAACTGTGAGTCTTCATGAAGCGGGACACTGAAGAAAGCATTAGCCAGGTCAATAACGGTGAAGAGTGTTGCTGAAGTAGGCACTTGAGAAAGCAAGGTGTTTGGGTTGGGTACCACAGGAGTTTCCAAGATGGTGGCTGAATTGACTGCTCTGAGGTCCTGTACAAGTCTGTACTTCGGAGGGTCTCCAGGAGCTGTCTTCTTCTTCACTGGAAACAGGGGTGTGTTACAGGGTGAAACACATCTGATTAGCACTCCAGAATGTAATAGGGAGGTAATCTGAACTCCAAGGCTCCGCTCTTGGGCAGCCTTAAGCGGATACTGAGGTAGTCTGGGGTATGGGTGCCCAGGTTTGAGGTGGACTTTTACTGGAGGCACTTTGAGCAGACCCACATCCTCAGGTCCAGTTGACCACAGAGTGGTAGGTAGATTGGGCAAATCCGGGGAAGGTGTCGTTTGCAGAGTCATCATCAGAGGGAAAGCCTTAAGGACACAACGATCTTCAGTGCCTTGTTGTGAGGCAGGATCTTGTAATTGCAATTCCATCCCTTGATCACCGAAGATGATGGTAGCGTGAAGCCTTTGAAGGAGGTCAGCTCCTAGAAGGTTGACGGGGCAGGTTTCAGACACCAGAAATTTGGCAAAGACACCAGAGAATGGGCCAGCTGGGACGGGAACAGTGAGTGGTGATGAGGTTTGTTGACCTTCAACTCCAATACATGTGAGGAAATCTGAAGACAGGGAGATTGTAGGAGGCAGCTGAGATGAAGAGATAACAGAGGTGGCCGCCCCAGTGTCCACTAAGAACTTGAGAGGTTGATTGTCCACTTCCAGGGTCACTGTACCACAAGACGAGGAAGTACAGGTGGCGGGAAAAGTGGGCACCGGTTGGCCTGAACTTCATGAGTGTGGAGGAGGAAGAGGTCTCTGAGGGTGCCCCCTGCGAGGACAACTTCTTCTCATATGACCAGGGCTGGCACACTCCCAACACAGAGGTCTCCCTTGGTCATCACGAACTGGTCTGTCCCTGTAGTTTTGGCCCTGGGACCCTCTCGGCCTCAAGCGTGGTGATCCATACCGATCCTGAGCCTGATACACCATAACAGGTACTTCTGAGGCTTCTGCCATATACATGGCTGGTTTCTTCTTGCCTTTGTCCTTCTGTGCTTCCTTCTCTGCTTCCTTTTCTGCTTCTTTTTCTTCCCTTTGAAGCATTTTCTGATAACTCTTCACAACAGTGAGGGCCTGTTTTAGGGGACCATCAGGTAATTCGGGACGAAGCTTCATGACCTTATCCTTCAGTGGATCTTCCAGACCATCAATAAAAGCACGGACCAACAAGGCTGCCTGCGTCTTCACATGAGTTGAATAACCCAAGTCTTCAAACTGCATAGTTAGTCTGGCAGCGTATTTCTCCACAGCTTCACCAGATTCTTGTTGTATATCCTAAATTGATCCTGCTTCGTCACAGAGACGATCCTGGGCCCACTTTGTGAGTTGAGCGATAAACTCCTTTCCAGACTTGAACTTGTTGAGAGGTCCTGCTTTAGTGGGGTCCAATTCCTTCATGATGGTGGGGAGAAAATATTCGGAGGCTTTGATTGAGGTGATGCCTGATAGATCAGACCATGTAGCCCCGTAGATGCTCCTAGTCTGTTCCAGTTTCCTTACATACTGCATGGGAAATTTGTCCGGGTCAGGTAACTTGTTAACAATAGCATCAATTTGTACCGGAGTGAAGGGTTTGTATTTCAGCTTCAGCCCTTCTTCTTCTTCGTCATGTGTCACTGCCTCATCCTTCGGGGCAGTTGGGGGTGCTGTGGGTATTACCTCATCCAGGGGCTTTATACCTGTGTGCATCAGTGGTATCATGTATTCAGCTACCAAGGGCATGATGCCCTCTAATCCGGATTCATGGTAACAGACGATCCTAACTTCTTGTAAATCGAGATCTGGGGTTGATTGGAGACAATTCTTGATGACTTCAACGTGTTCCTTCATACAGGGGCCCAGTGGGTATCCAAAGAGTCCTGAAGATATCAATGGTATAGCCAAAGTTCTACGAGGAAGTGTATCTCTCCCTAGCCGTCCTGCAAAGATAAGCACTGTCTGTAAGGCGGTCTGCAATATTGTACGGCAATGCTCGGGTGTCCTGTAAGCATATATAGGGCCTGCAGTGTGTAACACTATATCACAGGGCAAATTCCCTCCCTGGGTGGACATAGCGTCTCCTGGATGCAAGGGGCCATAATTGGTAAGGTAGGCCTGACACTCTTGGGTTATGGCTGGGCCTCCCTTTTTAGCTATCTGTTGGGCCAAACCACCTCTATGCGACAGGGTAGAGTTAGCTGGGTTCACTATGGCTCCTACCTGGTGGGTAACTATGTCCCCATACCCCACTGAGAAAAGAACCTGGGAGCCCTGAGGTGTGATGTAATAGCGTGAATGACAGGGGAACCAGATTTCAGGGTCATGGGGCAACCTAGAGGATTTGTTGAGAGGGGTAGGTAGTGGGCTCCTTCCGGGCCGGGGGGATTCGAACGGACCTAATAGCAGTGGCGGGGCAGGGGGAATTGTAGCAACCTGATTGTCAGAATCTTCTGATCCCTCATCATCTCCGATAGCTTGGCGCCTCATACGCATTACGGACCGGAAAGCCGTACTGCCGGTCAGGGCATCAAGAGTGAAGGGACCTTGACCAGGTGTATTTACAAATATCACAGTGGGTTGCACCGGGAGACTAGGCCCAGAGGCCGGAACAGAAACAGGAACATTAGAGGTGGGAACAGCATCGGTCGGTGCCGGAGGTTTCTCAGGAAGTGGTGGTCCCTGATAGTACTCGCCGGAAAGTGTTACCAGCGGACATAGTGGCTGGGGAGGAATTCCGGGTGCACCAAGATGGCTGCCGGTGGAGGCGTGGCATGCCCCACTTCCGTCCATGGTCTGGGCGGAACCCCAAGGATGGCCCGCCCCACACACACGGCAGGTTTCCACCCAGGTTGGATTCTGCACGCCACAAACAGGACACACCCACGCTTCTGGAGAGCTCGTCTTGTCGCCATTATAGGGCGGTGGTTGGGACTGCATTTTCATCATCAGTGGCACGGCGGCCATTTTACAATCTATAAGATCACAGTTCAAAGGCATTTTATAACCAAACACAGGTTCCGCATTGTCTGATCCTCCTTCCCCATCAATCTCTTTCCATCCTTCATTCTTCAAGCCTCGCGCAACTCGCAGATGAGCTTGTGCTTGTTCTAACAATCCTTTATCTTTCAACATGCCTCGTTTGTTCTCTATGAGATTATGCCACATAGCCGGCTGTAATCTCCCTGACGAGGGCAATCCTACATGCTTATACAATCTCTCAACATTCTTGACTGCCTTCTTGCCTTCCCGTGACGCTACTATTGCCTTGACCTCCACAGCATCCTCATCTAACTTGTGGGGCACAGACTTCTTCTGCTTTAAGATACGCAGCATGACTCTTACAGAATACTATGGTTCTCTGCAGAAAAACCACTGGTAGCGATATCAACACTGATGTTCCACAGTACGGAGCCTCACGTTCGACGTACTAGGAAAAGAGCCTCGCGCTCAATATTTCCTTTCCCTAACCTTGAACAGCAGTGATTAACAGATTATCCTGCCACGATATTCCAACAGTCGGGAGGCGGTCTCCTAGTGAGAGCCCTCCACAGAAATACAGGTGGTCCCTTCTCGGGACGTCTTAATTACCTAGCTGGTACAATATCACAGAGGCTGCGTCTCCTATCCCTTCCTCTAAGTTGCCCCACAATCTGCAACTAGCTCAATTTATCACTCCACTTCACTACTAGACAATAGTCATGGGTAGGGTGGTTAAATGGAGTACAATGACCGGTGGAGGAGGTGTGGTGTACACGAGGACGCGCAGAATGCGACGTCTCTCAGTTGCTGGTTCAGAGCGTGGCACAGGATCGCACTCAGTCTCACCACTCGACCGGTCACCCCTCAGACCCAAGGAGACCACAGACAAACCAATAACGGCTGAGACACTAGCAAGTGTGACACATACAGTGTATATGATCTCACTTACCGTGTTTTGGAGGGTGATCAGTCCTCGAGGTCAGCCACTACAGGTATCATCCACAGACATCCAGGCATGGGTCCAGAGGAGCCTCGGATCACTGTCCACGCCCCACGTTGGGCGCCAAATTGTCGGGGTCGTAAACGACAATAAATCCTCATTCACCAGTCATTCCAAATCATTGTGCGAGCGCAAAACATCTGGTACCAATTAAGAATGACTCAGACACGCAGCTGATTCAGTCTTAGCTAATGTCCCGCATCCACACCTGTCAGGAGCAGTACAACAACTGGCTTTATTTACAAATACACAATACTATATTGAGTGTTAGGGGAAGGCGTGCATTAGGCGGGGTTTATGCAGTATACATCTAGTGTCCAGTCTCTCTCTGATTCGTCAAAAAGTCTCCCGATGGTTACTTCTTCTTCACATTCCTGAGTTATCTTTTTTTAGGAGAAATGAAACTTAACTCTTTAGACACTGAATTTAAGTGAAAGTGAACACTGGCAGCCATCTTTAATACAGTTACATTTGCATTAGCAAGCAATTAGGAAAAACGTATTGTTTCACAGTATAAAAGTATAAAAGTTATATAAGAAAATATATTTTCACCTTGACACTACTGCCAAGGGGGGTCTGTGCTACTGCCAAGGGGGGTCTGTGCTACTGCCAAGGGGGGGTCTGTGCTGCTGCCAAGGGGGGGTCTGTGCTGCTGCCAAGGGGGGGTCTGTGCTGCCGCCAAGGGGGGGTCTGTGCTGCTGCCAAGGGGGGGTCTGTGCTGCTGCCAAGGGGGGGTCTGTGCTGCTGCCAAGGGGGGGTCTGTGCTGCTGCCAAGGGGGGGTCTGTGCTGCTGCCAAGGGGGGGTCTGTGCTGCTGCCAAGGGGGGGTCTGTGCTGCTGCCAAGGGGGGGTCTGTGCTGCTGCCAAGGGGGGTCTGTGCTGCTGCCAAGGGGGGGTCTGTGCTGCTGCCAAGGGGGGGGTCTGTGCTGCTGCCAAGGGGGGGGTCTGTGCTGCTGCCAAGGGGGGGGTCTGTGCTGCTGCCAAGGGGGGGGTCTGTGCTGCTGCCAAGGGGGGGGTCTGTGCTGCTGCCAAGGGGGGGGTCTGTGCTGCTGCCAAGGGGGGGGTCTGTGCTGCTGCCAAGGGGGGGGTCTGTGCTGCTGCCAAGGGGGGGTCTGTGCTGCCAAGGGGGGTCTGTGCTGCTGCCAAGGGGGGTCTGTGCAGCAGCCCGGGGCTCTAGGCCGCAGGGGTGTCCGGCGGTGCTGGGGGTGTCTCCGGGTGCCCAGCCGTGTCTCCACGTGCCCAGTGGTGTCTCCGGTTCCCATCCCGGGGCTCTGCCGACATTTTGCGACAGGCCAGAGCCCCGGGGCTCTCTCTCGGTTCCCTCTGTATTGACTCCGGCAATATGGCGGCCGCCGCCGGGTGCGGCACATGCGCTGATGGTGATCTAGGGACTGAGATCTCGAGAGATGAGATTTCTGAGAGGAAGCCGAGAGAGAGCCCCGGGGCTCTGGCCTGTCGCAAAATGTTGGCAGAGCCCCGAGATGGGAACCGGAGACATCGCTGGGCACGTGGAGACACGGCTGGGCACCCGGAGACACCCACAGCACTGCCGGAGACACCCGGACACCCCTGCGGCCTACACCCTGTAAGGCATGTCCGCTTTGAAAGACGCACCCCCATTTTCCCTCCAAGTTTGGGGGAAAAAAGTGCGTCTTACAAAGCGGAAAATACGGTATATCCTTTTTTATCGCGTTTTATTCCAATTTTTGTTCGGTGTGATAAAGCATTGTTTTCTGCCTTATTTTTTTATGGTGTTCATTAAAGGGGTTAACTAGTGGGACAGTTGTATAGGTCATGTTGTTCCAGATGCGCCGATAACAAATGTTTAGGTTTTTTTTCCCATGCAAATATTTTTGTGGGTACAAGTTTTTGACTTTTATTAATATATATTTTTACAATTCTTGTAAAAAAAAAAAAAAAATTTCTTTGTCCCACTATGGGACTATCATTTTTTGCAGGCTGATCCCTATGCTATTCAAACTGTTGGCTCTGCACTGACAGAGAAAGCTGCTGATCATGCACGGTGCATGATCAAGCAATTTTCCTAGCTCTAGTGACCCAAATGTCATCATGACATCGATTCACCGTGGCAATGATTGGCACTCTGCATCACCGATCCAAGGGCAGAGAGGTTGTCATCCCTCTGCCGACTCCTGGAATGATGTGATCGTGTTCGATCACAGCATTTGGGGTTTAAAGTGCAGGACCGCCCATGGCACTGAGTGCCAGGTGTCCACTGTTAGAATCAGCTCGCCATGATGTAATAATTCTTCCCTGGTCATTAAGGCACAAGACGTATTGTTACACCCAATGTCAGAAGGGGATAAAGAGAACCTGTTCAAAAAATGTTATTTAGCGGCACATATAGTGCTAATCTGCAGGTGAATGTCACAAAGCACATGCCTCGATCCTCTGCACGTTGATTGGCTGCTCTGCATTGTATGTTTGCAGTGCAGATGAGTGATTACAGCATGCTCACTGTTGGTGACTGTTACAACCGCCTGAAGCGGCTACAGCGAGAATACATTCTCATTTTCTCCCTGTAGCTGAGCTTCCAGTAAGTTTGCTAGACATTTTGTAGTAGTAGAATCACATAAATATACCACATTTTCCAGACAGGCTTTCTGTGATGGAGGAGAACACTGACACTGCATCCTCCCTGATCATAGAGCTGCTGTCTTTTCTGCTTTGCACCGATCTTTGTGATCAGTACAAAGAGGAGAGGAAGTTTAGACCTCTTTCACACATCAGTTTTTTGCCATCCGTCACAATCCGTCCTTTTTTGGAAAAAAAAAAACTGATCCAGTGAATGATGCCACTGGATCCGTTTTTTTCTCATAGACTTGTATTAGCGACAGATTGTGACAGATGGCCGTCCGTTTCATCAGTCATAAATAAATTCTTTGTCCGTCGGCCGGAGACAGTGGACAAAGTAACTTTTTTTTTTTTGTGTACATCGAAAAGTCGGAGAGCGACGGATCCAGCGCTATCGGTTGTTGGCTATAACGGAAGCCTATGGGCGCAGGATCCATTGCTGTCCGTCAAAAGACAGTATTCGTCGCTGGATTCCGTTTTTTCAAACTGAGCATGCCCGGAACAATTTATCTTCCTTTAATTTAACCCCCACAGCCATTCTGGCACATAAAAATTCTCTCTGTCTCTTTCTTTCTTTCTCTTTCTATCTCTTTCTTTTATCTCTTTCTCGCTTTCTCTCTCTTGCTTTCTCTCTCTTGCTTTCTCTCTCTTGCTTTCTCTCTCTTGCTTTCTCTCTCTTGCTTTCTCTCTCTTGCTTTCTCTCTTGCTTTCTCGCTCTCGCTTTCTCGCTCTCGCTTTCTCGCTCTCGCTTTCTCGCTCTCGCTTTCTCTCTCTCGCTTTCTCTCTCTCGCTTTCTCTCTCTCGCTTTCTCTCTCTCGCTTTCTCTCTCTCGCTTTCTCTCTCTCGCTTTCTCTCTCTCGCTTTCTCTCTCTCGCTTTCTCTCTCTCGTTTTCTCTCTCTCGTTTTCTCTCTCTCGTTTTCTCTCTCTCGTTTTCTCTCTCTCGTTTTCTCTCTCTCGTTTTCTTTCTCTCGTTTTCTTTCTCTCGTTTTCTCTCTCTCGTTTTCTCTCTCTCTCGTTTTCTCTCTCTCTCGTTTTCTCTCTCTCTCGTTTTCTCTCTCTCTCGTTTTCTCTCTCTCTCGTTTTCTCTCTCTCTCGTTTTCTCTCTCTCTCGTTTTCTCTCTCTCTCGTTTTCTCTCTCTCTCGTTTTCTCTCTCTCTCGTTTTCTCTCTCTCTCGTTTTCTCTCTCTCTCGTTTTCTCTCTCTCTCGTTTTCTCTCTCTCTCGTTTTCTCTCTCTCTCTCGTTTTCTCTCTCTCGTTTTCTTTCTCCCTCTCCCTTGAATTCTGTTCCTTTAAAATTTCAAAAGCTGCTGCTTTGACGGATCCGTCAAGAAAACGGAACTGGTGCATCAGTTTTTTACAATCTTCAAAGGATCCGTTTTTTTACGCACTTTGACGGATTGTTACTGATTATAAAAAAACTGATGTGTGAAAGAAGCCTTACCGACAAGAATGCAGGCTGAAGGCGTTGTGAAGCTGAAGGACCTTCTGCACAAGTAATACCAGGGCGTTCCAGGTCATGTGACTCCTCACATGATCTGAAGCTGCTTGGGTTAAAATCCTGCAGCAGTTCAACTCCTGCAGCCTCCGTTTAGGTCCCAATCAGGAACTGCAAGGTGTGTGTGAATATGCATGTAACCGAGCTGTGTGTGGGTCTATGTGCATGTGTTAGAGCCATGTGTGCATGTAGCAGATCCGTGTGTGTAGAATACACACTGCAGAGAGACACTAACAATAGATTATTACCTCCCTATCCCACCCTAGTGCATTACAATTCGTGATCATGACCCCTCCACTTTACAATGTCAGGGAAGTTCACTAACCTAATCAAATTATAAATAAGTCTACAAAATAATTTGTGTGCGTATAATATTTTAAACTTTTAGCTTACATTAATAAAAGTCCCTGTGTCACCACCTGATGCCACTGAAGCCTCTGAATGGAGATAAATCACAGCCCCAACCTGTCATCTTTCTTCCTGAGAGGTCATCACTTACTAATTTGTCTGAAGTTCAACTACCACAACCTTCACAATCCTTTAGTTAAGCATAGTACACCGCAGAGCTAACTCCAGCAGTCCCATTAACAATAACATGTAGCTCCCATATGTGAGCATTACTCCTTTGACAGAGGGCACTTCTGAGCCTGAGGGCTTGTTCACTCTCTGCGTTTTTGGCGTGCACTTTTCGGAGGGTAAAAAAAGAATTCTGTTCTCAATCTCCGCAAAGGAAATGAAATTTCTGAAATGTCAGGCTACATGCTGCTCATTTTTTTTCCTTGCAGATTTGAACCATCAGAGCGTGTTTTTTTTTGTTTTTTTTTATCCTTAGTATGTCATTTCTTTCTGCGTTTTGAAGTGTTTTTCACCTATTCAAATAAATAGGAAAAAACCACTTAAAAATGTGTCCGTGCTTAGACTATGCAGCATTTTTCTTACCAACACTTTTTGATGCAGAAAATTCAGCAGCAAATACTCGACATGTGCACATATCCTTATACTTGGGAGTCTCAGCAGTGGTTAAGTGATAACTTGCTAAGATGGTAATAACGTTTTAGTTATTTCTTTTAATGGCTACTTCTGAAACGACCACTGTGTTTTAATGTTTGTTTTAATCTCCAATGTTGCCATGTAGGTAAAAGAGAGAGAACTGATGGAGCTAAACAAGAGTGTGAACGAAACCCGTTCAAAGATGGATGTTGCGCAGTCTGAGCTGGACATTTATTTGAGCCATCATAATACAGCATTGTCCCAGCTTAACAAGGCTAAGGAAGCATTAAACATTGCTTCATCCACACTGAAAGAAAGAAAAACCGCAATCAAAGATTTGGACATAAGGCTTCCCAAATCAGAGGAAGAACTTACAAAGGTATGTATGTTTGTAAGCAACAACAAACCTGCTGGAAAGTTCCAAGAATTTTTAAAGGGGTTGTCCGGTCCAATTTGATAAGTCTGCAGTCACTTTGTGTGACTGTAGACTTGTGAATTCCCGAAGCGCATGCACAGTGTGCTGTGGGGATTTGCTGGTTTCAGACCTGGGACAAGAGGGGATGTATGGGTTATACATACTCCCTGCCAGTGGGCACAGCGTCACTCTCCATACACTTGTATCGAGCAAAGGCCACGCCCTTATGTATAACTCCTGCATACCCCTCATTCCCGGGTCAGAACCCAGTGAATCCCCACAGTGCACATAGAGTGACTGCAGACTGTTTGGACCGGACAACCCTTTTAAGCATCTATTTGATTGACCATATGTTTTTATTTTTTTATTTTTATTTTTTTTTATTAGAAAATGTCATTAATTTTTCTTTCACGTGATTAGGGTCTGAATTTGTATTCTGACTTGAATATTTTTTTATTTTTCCTAAATGTATAATTACAGAAAGAGAGTGAGCTTGAATCACTTGCGCAAGAAGAATTGGCTGTAAAAAATGAAGTCAAAGTCATACGTCAAAAAGTGGAAGAAGCAAGAAGTTCTTTGTCTGCAAATCGCAGTAGAGGAAAAGTCCTTGATGCTCTGATTCAGCAGAAGAAATTGGGAAAAATCCCAGGCATCTATGGGAGATTGGTATGTTTCTATTGTTTGTGGTGTCACTGAGCCCTTTTAAATGATTTCCCTACTAATCTATATGTAATATAGACCTTTCAGTCTGTTTCCTGCAGCAAGTGCTCACATACACAATTTAAAGAGGCTCTGTCAGCTCTTCTAATCTGAATGTTTTAGTGGTTACATGTATTCACATGGAATAATTTAAGTATATTTTCCTATAACTGTGTCATCTCCCTATTATTCCTACTAGACACTTAGAAACACAGCTGTCAATTTATTCATAACGGGTATGTCCCTACACTCAGCACTGATTGGACAGTGTTAGTACGTATTTACATAACCTCAAATAGTAACATTGAATTGCCAAATTTATTCAGATCAGCATTAGAGGAATGGCACAACCATTATAAGAAAAGACACTACAGATTTGTTTAAAGAGGGGTACTCTGGGGAGATTAAAAATTAAAGTTTATACTGTCCCTGCATTCATAAACTGTGAAGATGAGATGCCCAGTGCCCTTCTGTTATCTTTAGAACACTTGTAATTCATTGTGACAGTAGCTGCTCCTCACTGCTCCCCCCCCTCATCCCATCTAGGACAATGCGTCAAAAACTTACCTGCTAAACCCCTTCGCGTCCTACGTGTACAGCGCATGTCGTGTCTCTCCCTTTGATGTGGGCTCCGGAGCTGAGCCCACATCTTACCTGGCATATGTCTGCTGTTTTGAACAGCTGACGTGCCCCTAAAAGCCATGTGTGGAATCGCGATCCACCCGCGGCTATTAACCTATTAAATGCCGCTGTCAGTCTCTGACAACGGCATTTAATGTGATCGTGCCGAAGCGCGTCACTAATCCCGCCCATCGACAACCATGTCACATGACTGCGGGTTGGCATAACAAACCCGCGGTCAGCAGCAAACTCCTGTTGTTGTCATTCCTGGATTGCTATGAGTGCCGCCCAGCGGTCGGTGTTCATATAGCAAGTAAGCATTTCTGCTACACACAAGCAATCTGATCATCGCCTGTGTGTAGCAGAGGCGATTGGATTATCGCAGCTTCTAGTCTCACATGGAGACTATTGAAGCAAGTGAAAAGTAAAAAATAAAAGTTCATATCATCCCCCATTCAAAATAAAACAAAAAAAAATGCATATTTGGTATCACGTTCAGAATCGCCCAATCTATCAAGATATAAAAATAATCCGATCGGTAAACGGCGTAGTGAAATTAAATTCAAAATGCCAGAATTACGCTACCGTTCAAAAGTTTGGGATCACCCAGAGAATTGTGTTTTCCATGAAAACGCATACTTTTATTAATGAAATGAGTTGCCAAATGAATTTAAAATCTAGTCTAGACATTGACAAGATTCGAAAAAAAGATTTTTATTTGAAATAATAATTTTCTCGTTCAAACTTTTCTTTCATCAAAGAATGCTCCCTTTGCAGCAATTACAGAATTGCAGATCTTTGGCATTCTAGCAGTTAATTTGCTGAGGTAATCTGGAGAAATTTCACCCCATGCTTCCAGTAGCCCCTCCCACAAGTTGATTTGGCTTGATGGGCGTATTTTGCGTACCATACGGTCAAGCTGCTCCCACAACAGCTCAATGGGGTCGAGATCGTGTGACTGCGCTGGCCACTCCATTACAGATAGAATACCAGCTGCCTGATTCTTCCCTAAATAGTTCTTGCATAATTTGGAGATGTGCTTTGGGTCATTGTCCTGTTGTAGGATGAAATTGGCTCCAATCGAGCGCTGTTCACAGGGTATGGCATGGCGTTGCAAAATGGAGTGATAGCCTTCCTTATTAAAAATCCCTTTTACCTTGTACAAATCTACCGTTTTACCGGCACCAAAGCAACCCCAGACCATCACATTACCTCCACCATGCTTGACAGATCGCGTCAGGCACTCTTCCAGCATCTTTTCAGTTGTTCTGCGTCTCACAAATATTCTTCTGTGTGATCCAAGGCACCTCAAACTTGGATTCGTCTGTCCATAACACTTTTTTCCAATCTTCCTCTGTCCAATGTCTGTGTTCTTTTGCCCATATTAATCTTCCTTTTATTAGCCAGTCTCAGATATGGCTTTTTCTTTGCCACTCTGCCCTGAAGGCCAGGATCCTGGAGTCGCCTCTTCACTGTAGACGTTGACACTGGCGTTTTGCGTGTACTATTTAATGAAACTGCCAGTTGAGGACCTGTGAGGCATCAATTTCTCAAACTACAGACTCTAATGTACTTGTCTTTTTGCTCAGTTGTGCAGTGTGGCCTCCCACTTCTCTTTCTACTTTGGTTAGAGCCTGTTTGTGCTCTCTGAAGGGAGTAGTACACAGTTAACAACACACAAAGTACCATGGAGTGATGGTTGTTGGAAATGGGCCTCTATACACCTATGAAGATATTGCGTTACAAACCAGACGTTTGCAGCTAGAATAGTCATTTACCACATTAACAATGTATAGAGTGTATTTTTGAATCATTTCATGTTAGCTTCATTGGAAAAAACTGTGCTTTTCTTTCAAAAATAAGGAAATTTCTAAGTGACCCTAAACTTTTAAACGGTAGTGTACTTTTTTTGGTCTATGCAACATTGCAATAAAATGCAATAACGAGTGATCAAAGGATCGTATCTACGATGAAATGGTACCGTTAAAAACGGCAGCAAAAAAAGCCCTCATCCAGCCCCAGATCACGAAAAATGGAGACACTACAGGTCTCCGAAAAGACAATTTTTTTTTTTTTCAACAAACTGGTTTTTCTTTAATTCACTGTTTAAATTAAAAAGAACCTAGACATGTTTGATGTATATGAACTGTAATGACCTGGAGAATCATAATGGCAGGTTAGTTTTAGCATTTGGTGGACATGGTAAAAAAAAAACCATAAAAACATTTGTGGAATTGCACTTTTTTGCAATCTTATCGCACTTGGAATTTTTTTTCCCATTTTCGAGTACGCGATATTGTAAAACCAGTGGTATCGTTCAAAAGAACAACTTGTCCCACAAAAGGCAAGCCCTCACATGGCTTAATTAACGGAAAAGTAAAAAAGTTATGACTCTGAGAAGAAGGGTAGCGAAAAACAAACGCAAAAACGAAAAATGTCTGCGTCATGAAGGGGTTAAGCAAACTTTTTATAAGGTTGGTTTACGTTTGTTAATGCCCAGATTACACTTAAACTTAAAAAGGTCTGCTGTGTTTTTCTTTCAACTAATTATTACTAATTTTCCACTAGGGTGACCTTGGAGCAATTAATGAAAAATATGATGTTGCAATTTCATCCTCATGCGGAGCCCTTGATAATATTGTTGTGGATACTATTGATACAGCACAAGAGTGTGTTAATTTCCTAAAGAAGCAAAATGTTGGCGTTGCAACATTCATTGGCTTAGACAAGGTAGTATTAACCTGCAAAATAAAAGAAGCTTCCATTCACGTCTGCATTATAAATTAATGATTTTTTTTTTTTTTTTTTTTTTTTTTTTTTTTGTAGATGAAGGTTTGGGAAAAAAAAATAAATGCTATTCAGACTCCAGAGAACATTCCTCGCTTGTTTGACATGGTGAAAGTTAAAGACGATCACATAAGACCGGCTTTCTACTTTGCGTTAAGGGATACACTTGTTGCAGATAATTTGGATCAGGCAACCAGAGTAGCCTTTCAGAAAGACAAGAGATGGAGAGTGGTGACTCTACAAGGCCAGATAATAGAGCAGTCTGGTAATTTTGTCTTTCTACTAATTTGTCAAAGCCTAAATAGTTGATTTGAATCCTTGTGATATCTGAGGAAGTCTATAGTTTATCCTTACATTTTTAAAGTTTTTAAAAAGATTATCTTAAGAAAACTTGGAATCTTTTAAAAGCATGGAGTAAAATAAATTGGATTTTGTGGCTATTTCCCAGGTACAATGACTGGCGGTGGTGGCAAAGTGATGAAAGGTAGAATGGGAAATTCTGTCGTTGTTGAATTTTCGGAGGACCAGGTTAGAATTTGTCATCCAAATGTTTATATTGTGTGATCTTTAGTTATTAAAACACATTTACATTAGAAAAAAATGTGTTTAGTTTCAAAAGATGGAGGCTAAGCTTAAATCAGACACTGAGAAAGCTGCAGCTATGCAAGATCGCAAGGTACGTCTTGAGGAAGAGCTGGCTAAACTGCGTCCGTTAACCAGAGAGATGAAAAATACATTTCAGAAGTACACTGCCAATCTGCAGGTAAATATGGAAAATTAAGCAGCATGTTTGTTTGATGGTTATAACATCCTGCATTTAAACCTCAAGGCATATTGTTTGTTCTCCCTGTTATTACATGGATACCTCGTGTGTTGGGTTTATGAAATTGGACCAAGTGTTTTATGACTATGAGCATGTGTGTAAATTAGTGGATTATTTTACCATTATATTAGAAATTAAAAGGGTTGTCTGCTACTCGGGCAAACCCCTTCTCAATCCCTACGTCCCCATAACCCCACCCCAGTGAAGGAATACCTATACTATTTTTCATTACTGGTCCTGTAGTGTCCGCACTGACTCTCCCATTGTTCGTGTGTTATTCTTACATCACTAAATCAGCCAATCAGTGCTAGCTTCACTTTCCCTTCCTTCAAACAAATCTGAGGCAGTGAGAGCAGCTACAGCTCTCACTTCCTCCAGATGTCCATTACATCAGTAGAAGGGGAGAGTGAAGCCAGCGCGCGCTGATTGATCAGAGGGATGAAGTGACTTAATAATGTTATGCACTCCCCAGGAAAGCCAGCAGCAGAGGTGAGTATAGGTGTTATTTTACTGGGTGGAAACATGGGGATTAAGAAGGAGTTGTCAGTAGTGGTGGACAACCCCTTTAAAATTAAAGTCTACTGAGTGTGACATTTTTGCTACCTTTCAGAGCCTTTCTGAACAAGAAGTACACCTGAAAGCACAAGTTAAAGAGTTTGAGGTCAATGTAACCACGACTGCACCAGACAAAAAGCAGCAGAGTCAAATGGAAAAAGCATTGGAAACATTTCGAAAAGGTATTTGTGGCCATAGATGTGCTAGCATATTCTTAGTCAAGAACCTCTGTAATTTTATGTGGTTGGAGTCTGATCTGTAAGTTTATGTATATATGTAGGTGTGCTGAAATGTGTATGTGAATGCAGGAGATGGCTATATTTTAACCCCTTGGAGCTGTTTTCGTTTTTCGCTCCCCTTCTTCCCAGAGCCGTAACTTTTTTCTCTAATCCCCTCCACGACCGCACACAGGAGGTTGCCTCCCCATCCTAATTAGGGACAGGAAAGAAGAGGTTAAATAGCCCTCCCCTTCCTCTAATCCCCAGTGTTTTCCCTGTCCCTAATAGGGATGAAGAGGTTCTGTGTGCTCCGTGGATGGGGCCAGTGAGATCCCGGTGTTTTCTTACCTGTGAGCCGGGCAGCCGGGGTCGATCATCCTGGACCTTCCTCCTCAGACGCTGCTCCCGCCGCTGGCGGGACCCGCACCATCCTCCGGCGCTCCGGCAATGCTGGATGGTGAGTCGGGCTGGGGGCCTCCCGTAGCTCCCCAGCCCAGGATCTGCTCCCCCCGCGCGCCACATGCTCGTCTCTATCCGAGCGGCATGCACAGGAAGTGACGTTCACCGGAGGGTCCGAAGGCGCGACGTCACTTCCACCTTGCGTTCCACAGTGGAAAGCACCACCATCTTGGTGGGAAATTTAAAAAAAAAATATGAACAGGTGACACCAGTAACTGAGGGGGAGCGACCTCATCTGATTGGATGAGGTAAGGAAACGCTGGATCTCGGTTCCTATTTAAGGAC
Source organism: Dendrobates tinctorius (assembly GCF_039654945.1). Lineage (NCBI taxonomy): Eukaryota > Metazoa > Chordata > Amphibia > Anura > Dendrobatidae > Dendrobates > Dendrobates tinctorius. Next base: position 56,285,127 of record NW_027361728.1, on the reverse strand, counting down.
CCTGATGGAAGACTCCATAAGGTAGGACTAACGTCTGCATGATGGATGCGTCTTCCCTCAAAGCTGCTTCTGCAGAGCCCAGCACAAACCCTGGCCCAGTGAGTACACTTGGAAAAGGGTATACATCTTTTTGGTTTAGGACCCATCCTTAGGGGCTGCCCTCCTTTTCTCTCTTTCAGGGAGACAAGGATCCTACAACAAAAACGGAAGAAAAACCTACAAGCCGCAAATGCGCCATCTGTAGGGAAAAAACTCCCCTCCAGTTATAAAAAAAAAACCTTGTGCCAGCAATGCACGGCAAAAATCGTCCGGGAGGAACAACCATCCCTGATAGAGGAAGTAAGAGGGATGATGCGGCAGGAAATCCAGTCGTCTCTGGCTACCTTCTCCCAGTCATTTGGGGGGGGGGGAGGGCTCAAGGAAGAGGAAATCTGCCCCTGAGGACATCTCAGATTCCGAACCAGAGTCATCGGCTTCAGCGGATTGGAGGGAAGAGGGTTAACACCAACCCAGACAGAGGACGCTAAGAAAAGGTTCTTTTCCTCAGACGATATGGAAGAACTACTCTCAGCAGTCAGGAACACAATGGGAGTAGAAGAAGATAGACCATCCCGCTCTGTGCAGGATGATCTATTTGGAGGCCTGATGTCCAGGAAGAAAATGTTTTTTCCTATCCATGATAATATCCAGAGTCTAATCTTGGAAGAATATGAACTCCCAGAAAAGAAGCTAAGTATCCCAGGCGAAATGTAGGATCGGTATCCCCTGGACGAAGAGGCCGCGAAACCTTGGACTGAGATTCCAAAAGTAGATATCCAGGTAGCCAGAGTAGCTAAAAAAAAAACTATGCTATCCTTCGAGGACTCCTCGCAGCTCAAGGACCCGCTTGACCGAAAGATGGATAGTCTACTGAGGAAGTCCTGGGCAGCCTCAGCAACTTCCTTAAAAACAAACGCGGCATCGGCCTGTGTAACTAGAACCCTATACCTCTGTCTCCAGCATATAAAAAGAGAAACTCCGAGGGAAGATCTTCTAACTTCTCTACCGCTTCTACAGAAGGCAGCAGCCTTTTTAGCGGACTCCTCGGCAGAATCGGTCCGTATTGTGGCAAGAACATCTGCGTGCTTTCCAACACCACCCGAAAGGCCTTATGGCTGAAAATGTGGAGTGGAGATATCCTATTAAAAACATGCTCTATTCCATTCAAGGGCAAATACGTATTTGGTCCGGCACTGGACGAACTATTAGATAACGTGACCGACAAGAAGAAAAATCTTCCTGAGCCGAAACCACCCAAGAAAAAGCCCTATCACCCACCCCACGTTCAAACCCCTCAATACAGGGGTAAAGGGAAAGCATGGCGATGGAGCTACCCAAAAGGCGGAAGAGGCAGGAATATTTTTCACGACTCCCGCTCAGACAGAGATAAGAAATGACGCCAAGCAGGTAGGGGGCAGAATCGCAGACTACTTCCCGAGTTGGCAGAAGATGACCACCGATCGAAGAATCCTGGACTCTGTCAGATGGGGAGTAAAAATAGAATTCTCCTCCAGCCCTCCTCAAAACCTGGAAGTAACACATCTTCCTTCGGCAAGACTTCAAAAAGTTCTGCATTCAGAACTCCAAAAGATGCTGTCATCGGCGGTGATCTCACCAGTTCCAGAATCTGAGCAGGGTCAAGGCCACTACTCCCGGCTGTTCTTAGTAAAAAAGCCAAGTGGGAAATACCGGGTCATCATCAACCTAAAGAAGCTGAACCAACATGCCCGGTACCAACGCTTCAAGATGAAATTGATAAACACCACGATACCATTGATCGGAAAAGACTTGGCCATGGCTACTATAGATCTCCAAGAGGACTATCACCATGTACCCATCCATCCATCTCATTGGCAATATCTAAGGTTCGCGGTCACCAGGGCTGTGGAGTCGGTAAGCCAAACCTGCGACTCCGACTCCTCAATTTCCCTTACACCGACTCCACGACTCCCACATATATTGCTTATATTTAAGTGAAACATTTATGTATATGTATAGTATAATATATATATATAATATGTAATAAACTATGTAAGTGGCAAAAAAACGTTTTCAACAAAGATATACTAAATAACATTTGTGCAGTCTATGAATTCGTTCTAAGAATTAGAATTGCCTCCATCAGATCCTTCTTCATAGATGACCTCAAATCTGACCTAATAATTTTAAGGCCAGAGAACAACCTCTCTACACTAACTTGGGTTGGAGGCAAAGCCGTAACCACATGAGCCACATCTCTAACAATTTCCGGGTATAAAGGAATTGCCTCATGCACAGTCAGTTTTGATGAACGGTTGAATTTTTCTATTTCTTTGAGAGCAAGTGAAACATTTTGCTGAAATATGGTCAATCTGCTTGCTATAGGAGACAGAGTGAAATCTTTTTCCTTGCGGCAACGCTTTGCCTGCTCCATGTCATCCAAATACTTGTCAAAGTCAAGCTCCTCATCTGATGAGGATGAAGATATGGCAGCAGTAGCACTGTCAGGACCCAAGTCCTCTTGCACCTGGCAGTCCTCCTGTAGGCCACTCATCCTAACTGCTACCTCAATCAGAGCTTCTTTTCCTTTAGTAAGCTGTTGATCATCAAGCAATATACGATGACTTGGGTCCACATAAACAGCTGCCAGAAAAAATTTATTTTTCAATAGCTGTGTCTCTCTCCGTTTCATTGAAGCAGAAATGTCATCTGCGATTAAACCTCTTTGGGGCAGGCAAAATAGCAAGTTCTTCCACTCCCTTTTGAAAATGCCAGGAGTTAAATCCTCAGCTTGTAATTTTTTTAGTCACGGTAAATGGGTGGTTAAGCAATTCCTTCAATTCAGCCACCTGTGTCCATTGACCTTCATTTAGGGTTACCTGAGTGTTCGTGCAGAACCAGAAAAGGAATAATCCCTAAAAGTTAACTTTTAATTCAATCACTAAAAAGCATATAATGGTAAAATTACCCAAATACACAGGGGGTCAAGGATGCAAGTCAAATCCTGACAGTTGAATAATTCACAAGATAAAGGGCAAAAAAAGCTACTTCACCCTAATAAGGCCCTTCCTGACCCCGGAGGTTGGTACCTTGGCACCCTAGTTGGCGATGTGGCGCCCCAGCTCAACGTCGGAGTCCCTAATAACGCCCTCAGACATATCTCCGGGTTCCTGTCTGCATCTATGGCTGATAAGTATACGCTGCACATTGTTTTTGACAGACGTCATGTGGCATTTCTTGCAATGAACAATGTTAACCCTTTGAGACGGAGATATGTCTGATTTGTGTAATGCTGAGCCACTGCTGTGTTATTTCTTACATGAATTTTCATGGTCTCCTGCACTATTATCGGGAGTATTTTTTAGCACAGTCCGTCTATATAATATCCTGACATTCTGGAAAGGGCAATTGCATTGTGATATTTTTTCTTGCCACATGAGGAATTAAGGCGTATTGAGGGGACGTGATTTTAAAACCTCATGAAGGATTGCCTTATATATATATATATATGCTGCTGCTAGATTACTGTTTACATTGTTATCATATGCACGCTTGATGAGGTGGACTGAGCCTCAGGAATATAGTAGGCGGATTAAAAGCCTTGTGCATGTGCAAACAGCTGCTTGACAGACAGTATTTTGCTGTAATTTGAATGTGCAGTGTCTACATCATTCTTTCTGCTGGTCCTCAATTGTGGACAAATATTTGTGTATTTGTGTATACTGTTGACTATAGACATTGATCTCTCTGTAGATGTTTTTTCTTTAACATTTTCTTTTTTCTTGGGTTTGTTTCATTATTATTGCAGGCTAGCATTTTTGACTACGAGATAAGTCTTATTTGACCTGCGGTAAACCCATATTTTGAAATAGACATTTGATTGTAAGAGACTTTTTAGACTACGAGAAGTTTACAGTGTGCATACTACGAGATAAGTTTACAGCACTTAGCACTTTTTTGCACGAGACACTAGTTGTCTCCTCACTTTTCTCAAATTTTTGGTATTTTTGGTGTGTGTGGTTATTTTTTGTGTCCCCTATTTTTGTATACATAGGGTGGTCTAGGGCATTATTAGGGACGCCGACGTTGAGCGGGGGCGCCACATCGCCAACAACTAGGGTGCCAACCTCCGTGATCAGGAAGGACCTTATTAGGGTATGTGGACACGCTGCGGATTCCGCTGCGTTTCCGCAGCGTTTTTGGCCGCTGCGGACCCGCAGCAGTTTTAGCTGCGGTGTACAGTACCATTCAAATGAATGGTAAAAAAAAAAACGCTGTGTAGACGTTGCGGAAATATCCGCACGGATTTGCTGCGGTTTTGAAACCGCAGAAAGAAGTGACATGTCAATTCTTTCTGCGGAATCCGCAGCGGGTTCCTAACTCCACCATTGTGGAGATGGTGAATCCGCAGGACCAAACCGCAGATAATCCGCAGGCCTTTTGACCTGCGGTTTTTGCAAAATCCGTGCGGATTCTGCAGCGTCTGCACACACCCTTAGGGCGTATTAGGGCGAAGTAGCTTTTTTGCCCTTTATCTTATGAATTATTCAACTGTCAGGATTTGACTTGCATCCTTGACCCCCTGTGTATTTGGCTAATTTTAACATTATATGCTTTTTAGTGATTGAATTAAAAGTTAATTTTTAGGGATTATTCTTTTTCTGGTTCTGCATAGATTATATAATCCTATATATTTAGTTTTTGGAGGTTTTTTACCTGAGTGTTCGCCATATCTATAAGAAACTGTTTTAGTTCAAGCAATCGCTCAATCATTAAATAAGTGCTGCTCCACCGAGTGGCTTGATCGACAATTGCCCCTTTCCCAGCACGTCTCTTCAAGATGGAATCAATTTTAGGGATTCTGGCAGCAATAACCAATTTCCACACTTTTCCAATCAGATTTCCAGCATGTCCCTCATGCAGACTATCTCTTATTGCCAGCTGCAGCGTGTGCACAACTTTCTCCAGCTCGGGGCCCAGGAATTGGATCCTGTGCAGGGCAGGCACCCCTCCCCCTCCTCTTTCTGGTGAAGACGGCAGAAGTCAGGACAGAGAAGGTGAGATTGCCCCCTGCAGTTTAGAGATGGTGCAGGACGGGAGCACTGCAGCATACAAGTGAGTTTTGATAGGTGCATGCCCCTGCTTCTGGGGGGGGGGAAGCTGCCCCTCGCTGGCTACGGCCATGATTCAGTGACTCTGGGCATCCCAGCAAAGTCAATGGGTTTCAAGATATGACATTCAGGCACATTGTTTTGTGAGGATCTGTTTTTGGGCTGAATGAGCATGTCGGTTTGTGTGGCGTTTTTCTAGTCTTCTTTTGCTATTGAAAGCATCTATGAGCTCAAATACCTTTTTAGGTGATGCGGTTTTTTAAAAAGCTGATCTGCTTTTGCAGCTGAAAAACCTATCCTCAAAAAACGCGGCAAAAACGCTGTGTGTGAATGTAGCCTTAGATCAGGAATAGAACAGCCATTTATAGGACATTTCATAACTTTCCCAAATTCCTATGAAAAAATATTCAGCACATTCTGCATTGAACTCCACAGCCCTGGCGGTCACTCTTGACGAAGAAGTGCACCTCTTCCAGTTCAGAGTCCTGCCCTTTGGCATATCTTTGGCACCCCGAGCATTTACAAAAATAATGGCAGAGAAGTGGTAGCATTCTTCAGAGGAAAGGTCATATGTGTCGTCCCTTACCTGGACGACCTCCTGGTCATGGCTCCCTCCAACACCACTCTAAAACAACACCTGCAATCAGTCCTGCAGACCCTGGCATCCCTAGGCTGGATAATAAGCTGGGAAAAATCAGACCTTAATCCCTCAACCAGGAAGGTCTTTCTAGGGAACCTCCTAGATTCCCAGAACCAAATATCCTTTCTTCCATCCACCAAGCAAGTGGGTGTGAGATCAAAAGTTCGTACTCTAAAAAGTCAGGAAACGGTGACCATAAGGTTTGCCATGTCAATATTAGGGTCAATGAATTCTTGCATCCAAGCGGTCCCCTGGGCCCAGGCCCACTCAAAGATACTCCAGAGATATATCCTATCCCGCTGGAACAAAGACCCGGAGACCCTCAATACGAGAATCTCCCTACCCCAGCACGTAAAGCTGTCTCAACTGGTGGTTCAACCAGGGAAACCTAGCAAAAGGGACACCTTGGATACAATATCCCATGACGTCAATCACAACAGACGCCAGTAAATGCGGTTGGGGAGCAATATCGCCTCAGGGAGCCTTCCAGGGACTCTGGCCCAAAGACATGGAAAAACAATCTTCCAATTACAGAGAACTGAGAGCGGTAGAAGAAGCCCTAAAGGCAGCAGAAACATCAGTCCAGGGAACCCATGTCTGGATTCACTCCGACAATATGACCACCGTGGCCCATCTACGTCATCAGGGCAGCACAAAATACGGAAGTCTGCAAAACGTTTCAACACGGATATTCAGCTGGGCAGAACACCATCTCCAGTCCTTTTCAGCTCTCCACCTGAAAGGATCCGACAACATCGAAGCAGACTTCCTAAGCAGGACAGACTTGGATCCAGGAGGATGGAGCCTCAATGTCAGAGTATTCCATACCATAACCAAAAATTGGGGTCTCCCAGAGGTAGACCTATTTGCGAACCGGGAGAACGCCAAAACAAAGCATTACTTCTCCATAGGTCCAAACGAGAAACACTCAAGGGTGGACGCCTTCGCTCACCCGTGGAACTTCGGACTGGCATACGCCTTTCCACCAATTCCCCTAATACCGAAAACTCTGCAAAAGGTCAGGACAGACGGGGTCAAGACTATCCTGATCGCCCCTCTCTGGCCAAAAAGGAGCTGGTTCGGAGCCCTAAAACTAATGAACTCAGAGGGTCCCCTGATCCTACCTTTGGACAGCGACCTTCTACATCAAGGTCCCATCCTTCACCCGGCTCCCCACAGCTTAAGCCTGGTTTCTGAAACCTAAATCCTGAAAGCCAGAGGCCTCTCAGATGCGGTGATATCCACCTTACAAACAAGTAGGAAACCAATCACAAACGCCATATATTCCAAAATATGGAAGACTTTCACAGCATGGTATGGATCCACTCCCATAGATCCCTTCCACCCCGACTTAGCAAAGCTCCTAGATTTCCTACAAGACGGCTTATCTAAGGGTCTAAAACCAAGTACCTTGAGGGTCCAAGTATCAGCCCTGAGTTCTTACTTCGACCAAAACCTAGCAGAGCATTGATGGATCAAGAGATTTGTCAGAAGCTTCCAGAATCCGTCCAAATAAATCCAGCATGGGACCTGAATATAGTACTAAAGGGTCTAACGAACCCTCCATTTGAACCTATCGACCAGATAATTTATCTATCCTGGAAAACAGCACTACTCGTAGCCCTTACAACGGCAAGATGAGTGAGCGAAATTCAGGCTCTGTCCATCAGAGACCCTATCTAAGAATTCTGGCTGATAGAATAATTTTCCGACTAGACCCTTCCTTTGTGCCAAGTGTCTTTGGATTTCCACAGGTCCCAGGAAATAATACTGCCCTCCTTCTGCGATAACCCGAAGGATGAGAGAGAAGTGGGATTCCATTCTCTGGACATCCGGCGAGCAGTCCTGGTCTATTTGGAAGAGACAAAACTCGGGAGGAAAGATCAAAATCTTTTTGTTCAGTATGGCGGACCGAACAAAGGGAAAAAAGCGTCCAAAAGCTCCCTAGCAAACTGGATCAAGAAGGCAATCACGGCCGCTTATAAAAATCAGGATCTACCTCCTCCGGTATCCCTGAAAGCCCACTCCACTAGAGCTGTCTCCGTCTCCTGGGCAGAAAAGGCTAATGCATCCATCGAGCAGATCTGCAAGGCTGCGACCTGGTCTTCAGTCCATACCTTCACTAGGCATTATAGATTAGATCTTATGTCAGTACGAGATCTAGCCTTTGGCAGGAAAGTCCTGCAAGCCCTGGTCCCTCCCTAAACCATTATTCTTTGGTATACCTCCTGTGTGCTGTCGTGGAGGGGATTAGAGAAAATAGAACTACACTTACCGGTAGTTGGGTTTCTAAGACCCTCCACGACAGCACGGGTAATTTCCCCCCCTAACAAATTTTGTTCATGTGACTTATATGAATAAATAATATTTCAAGCATTCACTCTGTGGTCCTTGTAAAACACTGGGGATTAGAGGAAGGGGAGGGCTATTTAACCTCTTCTTTCCTGTCCCTAATTAGGATGGGGAGGCAACCTCCTGTGTGCTGTCGTGGAGGGTCTTAGAAACCCAACTACCAGTAAGTGTAGTTCTATTTTTTCTGTCAATATGGCCGTGAGGGCTTGTTTTTTGCGGGAAGAGTTGTACTTTTGAACAACACCATTGGTTTTACCGTGTCTTGTACTAGAAAATGGGGAAAAAAATCAGTGTGGTAAAATTGCAATCCCACACTTGTTTTTTTTGTTTGGATTTTTTACTAGGTTCACTAATTGCTAAAACTGACCTGCCATTATGATTCTCCAGGTCATAATGAGTTCATAGACACCAAACATGTCTAGGTTCTTTTTTTATCTAAGTGGTGAAAAAAAAAATCAAAAGTTTTCTGATACCTGTAGCGTCTCCATTTTTCGTGATCTCTGGTTGGGTCAGGGCTTATTTTTTTGCGAGCTGAGCTGACTTTTTTAATGATATCATTTTGGTGCAGATACGATCTTTTGATTGCCCAGTATTGCATTTGAATGCAATGTCGCAGCGACCAAAAAGCATAATTCTGGCGATTTTACTTTTTTCTCACTACGCCGTTCAGCGATCAGGTTAATCATTTTTTTTTTTTTTAGTGATATATCAGGCGATTCTGAACACGGCGATATAAAACAGGATTTTTGGGTTGCTTACCGTAAAATCTGTTTCTCGGAGCCTTCATTGGGGGACACAGAGACCTTGGGTGTATGCTGCTGCCACTAGGAGGCTGACACTATGCAGAAAAAAAGATGGCTCCTCCTCCGCAGTGTACACCCCACCGACCGGCAGAGAATTCCTCAGTTAGTGAGAAAGCAGTAGGAGAAGGAACAGAATAGGTTGACAACATAGACAACTCAACTGTAAACATTCAACCAAAGTAAGAACAGGAGCTGTAAAACATGGGAGGGTGCTGTGTCCCCCAATGAAGGCTCCGAGAAACAGATTTTACGGTAAGCAACCCAAAAATCCTGTTTTCTCGTTCGCCTTATTGGGGGACACAGAGACCTTGGGACGTCCCAAAGCAGTCCCTGGGGTGGGAAACAAACTTCCATCAGGCCAGCGGACTCACCACCGCGGCCTGAAGAATCCGTCTACCTAGGCTGGCGTCCGCCGAAGCGTAGGTGTGGACTCTGTAGAATTTCACAAACGTGTGAACCGATGACCATGTTGCAGCTTTGCAAAGCTGCAGTGCGGAAGCTCTGTGGCGCACCGCCCAGGAGGCACCCACTGCTCGAGTAGAGTGGGCCCTGATACCCGGAGGGGCTCCGCGACGCTTAACACGGTAGGCTTCCAGGATAGCCGATCTGATCCAGCGAGCAATGGTGGCTTTTGACGCCGGGTGACCTTTCCGCGCTCCATCAGGGATAATGAAAAGAGACTCTGTCTTTCGCAAGGAAGTCGTCCTAGACAGACTCTTACCGCCCTAACCAGGTCCAGCTTGTTCAAGGACCGCTCTCGGGGATGAGTTGGATTCGGACAAAAGGACGGGAGCACGATATCCTCGTTGAGGTGAAACGAGGACACCACCTTCGGAAGGAACGAGGGCGGAGGCCGCAGAACTACCTTATCCTGGTGGAGAACCAGAAAGGGAGAGCGGCACGAAAGAGCTGCCAATTCCGACACGCGCCGGACGGAGGTGATTGCCACCAGAAAGGCTACCTTCCAAGAAAGGAGAGAAAGGGAAATATCCCTGAGGGGTTCAAAGGGCGGACCTTGCAGAACCTCAAGAACCAGATTAAGATCCCATGGATCCACAGGCGCCCGGTACGGCGGGACCGTGTGAGCCACGCCCTGAAGAAAGGTCTTAACCTGAGGACGGTAAGCCAACGTTTTCTGAAACAGAATGGACAGCGCCGAAACTTGACCCTTCAGGGAACTGAGGGCAAGCCCCGCATCCAATCCTGCCTGAAGAAACGCTAGGACTGAAGGGAGCGAAAAGGACATGGGCGCGACGTCATTGGTCTCACACCAAGTGAAATAGGCCTTCCAAGTACGGTAGTAAATCTTGGAAGATGATGGCTTTCTGGCTCGGGTCATGGTCTGAATTACGTGGTCGGAAAATCCTGCTCGTTTCAGAACCTCGGTCTCAACAGCCACGCCGTTAAATTGAGCGGCCGAGAATTGGGGTGGCAAATCGGACCCTGAGACAGCAGATCTGTTCTGTCTGGAAGCCTCCAGGGGGCGTCCGCGAGAAGGTTGACAATGTCCGCGAACCAAGACCTTCTGGGCCAATTCGGGGCGATGAGAATGACCGGAAGTCCTTCTGCCTTGATCTTCTTCAACAGCTTGGGAAGAAGAGGCAGAGGAGGGAACAGGTAGGGAAGTTCGAACTGGGACCAAGGAACGGCCAGGGCGTCGGCGCCCACTGCCAGAGGGTCCCGAGACCTGGACACGAATTGTGGGACTTTCCTGTTGAGGCGAGACGCCATGAGGTCTACATCCGGGGTTCCCCACCGAAGGCAGAGCAGATGAAACACTTCCGGATGTAGGGACCATTCTCCCGCCGCGAGGCCCTCGCGGCTGAGAAAATCGGCGGCCCAGTTGTCTACGCCGGGAATGTGAACCGCGGAGATTGTCGGGACGGAAATCTCCGCCCAACGAAGAATCTTGGACACCTCCACCAGGGCTGAAACACTCAGTGTTCCCCCTTGGCGGTTGACATATGCCACCGCTGTGGCGTTGTCTGTCTGAATCCGTACCGGCAGTCCCTTGAGGAGCCTTTCCCAGTGGACCAGAGCAAGATGGATCGCTCGAATCTCCAGAACGTTGATCGGTAGCGCTGATTCCCGATCCGACCATCGACCCTGAACAGTGTGGTTGCGGAACACAGCACCCCAACCGAGGAGACTGGCATCTGTGGTTACTATCTGCCAGTGAATGGGAAGGAAGGATCGACCCGATAGAATGAGAGGTGACGACAACCACCAGTTGAGAGACCGCTTGATCCGGTAAGAAAGATGGACAGGGCGATCCAGGGACCGAGGCGACCTGTTCCATTTCGACAGAATGGCCTGCTGGAGAGGCCTGGCGTGAAATTGGGCAAAGGGAACTGCCTCTATTGCCGCGACCATCTTTCCCAGGACCCTCATGGCTGTACGGAGGGATGGGAATCGCGAGGTCTGCAGCGATCGTACTTCCTGCTGCAGAGAGAGAATCTTTTCTTGTGGGAGAAAGACCCTTGACCGACGAGTGTCGAACAGAAGACCTAGAAAGACCAGGCGTTGGGTAGGAACCAGACAGGACTTTTTCCTGTTGACGATCCACCCGAAATTGGAAAGAGTGTCCAGGACGATTGACAAACTTTGGTGAGCCTGTTGGAATGAGGGAGCCTTGATCAGAATATCGTCTAGGTACGGGAAAAGAACGAGGCCTCTGACTCTCAACAAAGCCATCAACGCAGCCATGATCTTCGTGAAGACTCTGGGAGCGGTGGCAAGACCGAAGGGCAGTGCGACAAACTGGTAGTGGTGCTGTCGAATCGCAAAGCGCAGGAACTTCTGATGTCCGGAGAAGATTGAAACATGTAAATAGGCATCTTGGATGTCTATTGAGCACATGAATTCCTGCTCCTCCATGGAGGCGATGACCGAGCGAAGCGACTCCATGCGGATGTGGCGAAGGCGGACCCTCTTGTTGAGCAGCTTGAGATCCAAGATGGGTCGAACTGCGCCGTCTTTTTTCGGCACTACAAACAGGTTCGAGTAGAACCCCGTGAAGCGCTCCGATTCGGGAACGGGCACAATCACCCCGGAACTGAGGAGAGCGGCGATAGCTGTAGAGAACCCCGGGATCAAGGCTGGATCCTTTGGAGGCCGGGATTCGAAGAAACGATCCCGTGGGAGAGAGACGAACTCTATCTTGTATCCTGAGGATACGACCTCCCTGACCCAGGCGTCCTCCACGGCGGCCAGCCAAACGTCCCTGAAGGAAAGAAGTCGACCTCCCAATTGGAAAGGCCCTTCGCGTGCCCGATGATAGTCATGCTGAAGTAGACCGTCCAGATCTAGATCTGGACGGTCTGCCCTGGGAGAAGTGGGGTCGCCAGGAAGGAGTGGGTCTGAAGGAAACTTTCCTTCTCTCCTGGCGAGCCTGCGGTCTCTGTTGGCTGGAGGAGTTGTCCGCCGTATTGAAACGGCGGAAAGTCCGAAAGGGTCGAAACTGACGCCTTAGTGGGGGTCTGCGAGGCTTGGACTGAGGGAGGAGCGAACTCGTGCCTCCGGTGGCGTCCTTAATAATCTGGTCCAATTGGGACCCAAAGAGGCGCACCCCCTGAAAAGGCAGGTTAGTGAGGGACTTTTTAGAAGACAAGTCCGCTTGCCATGCCTTTAGCCAAAGTGTACGTCGAATTGCAATAACGTTGCTTGACACCTGAACTGCACAGGATGCAGCATCCAAGGAAGCGGAGAGAAGATAGTCCCCAGCCTGGGAGATCTGATTGGCGAGATTGGCCAAATGCTCCGGTTGCGCCTTATCTAAGATGCCTTGCCGAAGGTCGTCTGCCCACGTGGCTATGGTCTTTGCTGTCCAGGATGAAGCAAAGATTGGACACACCGCCGCTTAAGCCGCTTCAAAGGCAGACTTCGCCAGGGATTCTATAATCCTGTCATTAGAATCCTTTAGGGACGCCACGCCTGAAAGCGGGAGAACCGTGTTATTGGATAGCCTGGACACGGGCGGATCGAATGAGGGAGAGGCCGACCAGTTGTCCGTGAGCTCCTTAGCAAATGGGTAGAGTATGCTGAGACGTTTTCCTCTTTGAAAGCGTCTGGTCGGATCCTCTCTTTCCTTGGTAAAAATTTTCCCAAACTGGGAATGGAAAGGAAAAACCCTGGAGGGAGTTTCTGCCCGTCTGAACGAAACCTCCTGATCTGAGGATTTCGCAGGGGAGTCAGCAATATCGAAGGTATGATGGATCGCAGCAATGAGGTCCTGCACTGTGACCTTCATGCTTGCATCCTGGTCTGAATCCAGCTCTAAAATCCCCTCAGATGACCTGTCCGAAAGCGCTTCCCCTGACTCGGGAGAGGAGGCCCGAGAGGGAGACTGGTGAGAAGGGCTATGCGGTGAGATGGGACTAGGAGAGGATTCCGGCTGGGAATCTTGCCTGGGTCTTTTGCGACTACCGCTGGCTGATTCAGATGGAACAATTTGGGACCTGCTTGGCCCTGCTGAAGAGTCCAGGGGCAACTTATCAAGAACGGCCACCAGGGACTGAGACACCCTGGTGAGGTCTGCCACTGATTGAGAAAGCGAGGAGGCCCAGCCAGGCATGGGGGGCTCACTCTCACCTGGGGCCGCAGATGGCTCCTGGACGGCGTCAGGCTGAATTGGATTGCTACAATCCAGGCAGAGGGGAGTGGACTGGCCTGAGGGAAGTTTGCGATTGCACGAAGAACATGCAAAGTACTTGACTAAAGTGCAGGGGGGGGCGGTAGAGCGGGTACGATCAGACTTAGACAGTGAAAAGCTGAGGTAATGCCGGAAGCTTGGGGGACAGAGGGCGGAGAAGGGTCAGTCTGCAGTGCAGAGCTACTCACGGTCCGGTGTCCCCAGAAGCGATGCTCTGCGACCTGTCAGTGGATGCAGGTCAGAGCGAAATCCGGCTGACAGACCTCCTGAAAAAAAAAAACAGCTGGAGAAGATGCTGTCCAGTGAGGAGCTGGTGTCCGGCTAACAGGCTGGGAAAATGGCGCCGTCCTGAGAAAAAGCGCGCCTTAGGAGAGGAGGGAGGGCGGAGCACCTCGCAGGGTTAAAATTCACCGCCCTCTAGCCAATAGCAGGCTGGGCAGGTGAAGGACAGGCGGTGGGAGGGCCTGGGAAGAGCGGGAGAGAAGCCCGCTTAGAAGAAAGGGGCGTGGCCGCGACGCAGCAGTAGGCCCGAACTGAAGCCGGGGCCTAAATTAGTTGCGGCGGCCGCCTGTCAGCAGGGGGTCGGCGTGGAAGTCCGAAAAAGTGGGACGCCGCAGTCGCAAGTCGCTCCCAATGGGAAAAAACCCCCTGCTCCCTGTACCCAGAAAGGGGGGAGGGAAGGGGGGGGGATGCCCAGCAACATTGAGCTGCGTATAGCCTTGTGGCGACTGCGAGCGACCGCAGCGCCTACCCCTGTGACCATTGAAGAGGTGACCGTCGGGAATGGGCAGCAGGGCCTAATACTCACCTATCCACGATCCGTTACCTGTCTGAAGAAGTCTTGCGTCTCATCCAACCGACAGGCTCTGGTAGGCGAGTGGGAGGGAGACTGGCGACAAGGACCCCTGGAGTCGCTGGCACGTCTTGGTGTCGGCGTCCGTCTGGCTGGTCCTGCCGCGGAGAACCGCAAGGATACGGGGTGGCAGTACACGCCGTACTTGCAGACTCCATGTGGGAGTACAGATGTGACTTTTCACTCTGTATCCCTCCGTAGAACCTGAAAAGGAACGACGCACAACGAGGTAGATATGGGTCTAATAAAAGACCCGTGTCCACCTCCTACTGACACTAAGCTAAACTGAGGAATTCTCTGCCGGTCGGTGGGGTGTACACTGCGGAGGAGGAGCTATCTTTTTTTCTGCATAGTGTCAGCCTCCTAGTGGCAGCAGCATACACCCAAGGTCTCTGTGTCCCCCAATAAGGCGAACGAGAAAAAATGTTTTTATTTTTTTTATTTTGAATGGGGCAAAAAATCACCCTTATTTGAACTTTTATTTATTTATTTTTTTTTTTTATATTTTTAAAAACCATTTTCTTTTTTACTTTTGGCATGCTTCAATAGTCTCCATGGGAGATTAGAAGCTACCACAAACTGATCGGCTCTGCTACATAGAGGCGATGATTAGATTGCCTCTATATAGCAGATTTACTCACTTGCTATGAGCGCCTACCACTGGGTGGCACTCACAGCAAGCCGGCACTGACAAGACATCCATAGAGGTCTCCAGGAGACCTCCGGTTGTCATTCCAACACACCAGTGACCCACGATCACGTGACTCGGTTCACCGGTGTGCGTATTTCCAGCACGATTGCTTTTTAAATGCCGCTTGTCAGTTTGACAGCGGCATTTAACTGGTTAATAGCCACAGGTGGATGGCGATTCCACCCGCAGCTGTTGTGGGCACATGTCAGCTGTTCAAAACAGCTGACATGTCCCAGGAAAGATGTGGGCTCGCCGCTGGAGCCCCCATCAAAGGGAGGGCGTCCAACATTGGCGCGCTATTACGCCTGATGTCGGAAAAGGGTTAAGGTGTACCTGTTAACTAAAAAAAAAACTACTTGCACATATAGTTGTAACGGCATTTAAATAATGCCTGACACTCCTACTCGAGCAGGGTCTGCAGGAGTATTTAGAGTCTTTGGTTACTGCTCACTATTCAGTGGCTGTAATCAATCCCCATTGATTGACAGCCTGCTTTGAGATTTTTGTGTGTTTTGTGAGCAGTGACTGTTACAGCCCCCTGCACCTCCCCGATGACTGGAAGCAAGTGGCTGCAGGAAGACTATAACATTTTCTACCTGTACCTTCTGCTCTAGTAAGCTTGCCAGACATAATTTTAAGAGTAACCATTGTTTTAGCTTTTATTTCATAAGTCAATATTACACAGGAAATTAAACAACTATGTAATATTTTTTATCAGAGAAATTTTCTTCTTTAACTCTCAATTCATGGGAGAAAGCTGTACAATCTGTTTTTCAGTGAACACAGATGTTCACATTACTGAGATAGGTGATGACAGTTGGTGCCTACTAGAGTTGAGCGAATTTGATCGGGTCCATGCTTATTCGGCAAGCTATAGCGTTTGCCGAATAAGCTGCAGCGGGAACCCGGATACATGGAGCACGCCGGCTTATCAGCTGTCCGGCGCCACAGCTGCACGTGTCAAATTCACTCAACTCTAGTGCCTACAAGATTCTGTGGAGGGAAGTGGGAAAGAGTAGGAAGAGCAAAAGGCAGACAAATTATGCTGCAAGTTCTCCTGAAATGATAGTGTCCTCTCCTGTCTTAGTAATGAGAAAACCTGTGTTCACTGAAGAATCTGTGAATTTGAGAATGAATGATCAATACAGGATGAGAAGGCATCAGATTTCTCTGATAAGGCATACTACAAACTTTCCTATTTTCTTTTTTTTTTTTTTTTTTTCTTCATAAATCGATAGTACATTAGAAAATAAGGTAACTTTTACTCCTTAAATGCTATTTACTTATAAAATACCCATCTATAACAGGGTACATTGTTTCTGAAGGTGACCAGTTCACTGTAAAGTAGAATTTTCACTTATAATTATAATGAAAATATTTGTGTGTTACTTTGCATTAATTTTTTTGTTTTATATACTTCAGCCTCTGATTTTTATTTTTTTTTAATTTACAGAATTTGAGAATGCGTCTGGAAAGGCTGGGAAAGTAGAAACTGAAGTAAAGAGACTTCACAAACTTATAGTTGATATTAACAACCACAAGTTGAAAGCTCAGCAAGATAAACTGGATAAGATTAACAAGGAGATGGATGAATGTGTGTCCTCAACAACAAAAGCTCAAGTGTCAATCAAGACTGCAGACAGGTAAATTGCAGCAGTAGTTTTATAAGCTGCCAATGAATGTTTCTGAAATCTTGAGATTATGTATGTGTATATGCATGTGTATATACCGTATTTTTCCCGTCTCGCATGACTGCACACATGAGAGAGGGGATCCGCCCAGCCAGGACAGGAACCCTACTGAAGATAAAAGGGGCAGTACCTCTCCCTCGCTTCAGTTGGGTTTCCTGTCCTGACAGGGACCCGTGTGCTGAAGACGGCGTGTCAAGATGTCTGTACCTGCCCACCCCCGTGCAAGCGTGGAAGATCAGGCAGAGCCTGTGCGCTGGGCGTCGGGGGTGGAAGCGCCGTCCGCGGGTCCCCCAGAGGCTCAGTGTCCGAGCGGGCGTCAGCGCAGCACGGTCAGGTGTCCAGGGGCTCTTCCGTGGCTGCCGCGCCGCCCTCCCCCCCTCTGCCGATGTCAAGGAGGGGCGGCCGCTCCCGGGTCGCACCCCTCTGACGTCACGCGCAAGGCACGCTGGGAATGCGCGTGCCCGTGTGACGTAGGGGCAGCGCCCATGGGAAAACCGCTGGCCGGCAAAAGATCATCCCGGCGGCGTGGCAGGAGGGGCTGTGAATGGGCACCGGAGGAGGCTTGAGAGTGCAGTGGATCCCTCTCAGATAGAGGGATGACCACAGAAGTCGCACTCATGCCCAAAAAACTTTACAAGGGAAGTGGGGCAAGAGAGCAGCAGCAGCAAGAGCTCTCGCCAGATGCAGTGCCGAGCCGCCAGCATACCAGAAGTAGCCGCTCAAGTGGTGGGAGCGGTCGTTGTAAACAGGACCGGCATGACTCTGAGATGTCCAGAAAAAACATCACGAGTGCATCTGAGGAGCCTCCGAGATCGGTACCCTTGATTGACAGCGGTGGTGAGTGATCTACTTGAATGTCACCCTTATGGTAACGGGGTTGCTAGCGGCAAAAATAGAGCATGCACCCTATGCAGACACCCGCTGGCAGATCAGTGGCAGAAAGATCTCTGCGCTGACTGTATAAACAAAGCCATACGGGATGAAATCCCTGATTTGGTGACTAGCCTTAGGGCTATAATACAAGAGGGGGTGAACGGCTCCCTAAAGGCAGCCCTTAAAAGGGCGAATAAAAGAATCTGTAAAAGGGATTCAGAGGCCTCGTTAGTGCAAAAAGGTCGTGGAAAATCCCTGTCCCCCTCCACCTCCTCTTCCTCTACTCAGTCCTCAGAAGCCTCCTCAGACAGCGATTTAGGGGGCCGTCTGTGTTTCCCAAACAGAGGATGTGGAAAAGCTGGTCAAAACTGTCAGGTCTACAATGGGCCTTAAGGAGGAAAAAACTCCTAAATCATTGGAGGAGGTTATGTTTGGAGGACTGGAGGAAAGGGAAAAAACGCACCTTCCCTGTAAATGATTAGATAAAGGCCTTAATTGACAGGGAATGGGAAAAACCCTGAGAGGTCGGGTGCCTTACCTTCTACATCAAAAAGGTGGTACCCATTTAATAATACTCAGAAACCTGGGAAAAAATCCCAAAGATTGATGGTACCGTAGCTAAATCCTCAAAAAAGGTATTTCTACCATTAGAGGACTCTGGCGTGCTGAAAGACCCGCTTGATATAAAAGCAAATGGTTTCCTGAAGCATATCCGGGAAGCATCGGCAGGTGGAAAAAAAACAGCAATAGCTGGTACTTGTACCGCTCATGCCCTCATGGTCTGGCTGCAACAAATAGAGGACCAGATCAGGGATAAAATTCCTAGGGACGAAAATACTGTCTAATCTGACACTGGTACACGGAGCAGTGGCTTTCCTAGCAGATAACCTTGCGGCATCTGCTGAGGTAACAGCTAGAGCGGCAAGCTTATCAAATGAGACAAGGCGAGTCCTGTGGCTTATAGGGTGTCCGGGGGATTTACCATCAAAACATAGACTGTGTTCCATTCCATGTGACGGCCAGTTCCTCTTCGAGAAAAAACTAGAGGAAATTTTGGAGCATGTGGCAGGGGTCATCCCACGGGAGATAGGGAAAATTAGGACTTTAAAAGAAGGAGAGGATCGGGCTATATGTTTAAAAGGCCCTCTACTTCCTCCAAAAAATCTCCCTAATGACATCAGGTCGGAGGTAGGGGGAGGACTTTTTCTCTTCCTTTCCGCCTGAGCAAAATATCTCCCCCAGTACATGGGTCCTGAGCATAATCAAGGACGGTTTAAAAATAAAATTCACCCGTCCGCCCAGGCGAACCTTTATAATGACACCCCAAAGGAAAGCCCAAGAGCAACATCTGGCCCTGGAGACGGAAGTCTTGGGACTAGTGCAAAAACGAGTCCTACAGGAGGTCCCAGTTCAAGAAGAAGGAAAGGGGTTCTACTCTCCCCCCCCCCCCCCCCCTTTTAATACAAAAACCAGACGGCTCTTGGAGGACCATAGTTAATGGTGGCCTAGGAGGCTCAATTAGTGGGTAGACAATTGCTCCTTCAAAATGGAGTCAATCAATACGGCCACAAAAATCCTGTTCCAGTACTGCCTCATGGCAGTGATAGACTTAAAAGATGCCTACTATCATATCCCAATCCATCGGCAGTATCAAAAGTACTTGAGAGTAGTGCTCTATGTCCAAGGTCAGGTCAAACACTACCAATACGCAGCTCTTCCGTTCGGCCTGTCTACAGCCCCCAGAGTCTTTACCAAGGTGATGGCTGAGGTAATGTCATTTCTTCGTTCCCGGGACATAGTGATCGTCCAATACCTGGACGACTTTCTTGTCATAGGAAGGTCGGAGACCCATTGCACACACCAAGTGAAGGAAGTGATATTAACGTTACTAAGGCTAGGATGGATAGTAAACATCCCCAAGTCGAAACTAACACCAGTAAAGGTGCAATCCTTCCTAGGGTTAATACTGGACTCCGAGAGACAGCGCTGCCTCCTACTAGAAAACAATGTGACCAAAATAAGGGCCTAGCTCGCACAGCAATACAATGGCCAGCTATGACACTGAGGAACGCAATGTCCCTTTTAGGCTCGTTGACATCATGCATACCCGCAGTGGCATGGGCACAGTTCCACTTAAGACAACTGCATTGGGAAGTTCTGTCAGCGCAGAAACAATTGAAAGGGCGTTTAGAGCAGGCCTGTGGAGTCTGTAAGCCAAACCTCCGACTCCTCAATTTCCCTTACACCGACTTCGACTCCCACATATATTGCTTATATTTAAGTGAAAAATGTATTCTAGTACAATGTGAACATCAGACATTATTTTTATGATACAATAATCAAGATATTTAGATGGAACATAATATTTATTATATAGTGTGTGTGTGTGTGTGTGTATATATATATATATATATATATATATATATATATATATATATATATGTATGTATATATATATATATATATATATATATATATATATATATATATATATATATGTGTGTGTGTGTGTATATATGTATAATATATATATATACACACACACTATGTAATAAACTATAAGTGGCAAAAAACAGTTTTCAACAAAAACATACTAAATAACATTTGTGCAGTCTATGAATTTGTTCTAAGAAATAAAATTGCCTCCATCACATCCTCCTTCATAGATGACCTCAAATCTGACCTAATAATTTTAAGGCTAGAGAACAACCTCTCTACAGTAACTTTGGGTTGGAGGCAAAGCCGTAACCACATGGGCAACGTCTCTAACAATTTCCGGGTATAAAGGAATTGCCTCATGCACAGTCAGTTTTGATGAACGGTTGAATTTTTCTATTTCTTTGAGAACAAGTGAAACATTTTGCTGAAATATGGTCAATCTGCTTGCTATAGGAGACCGAGTGAAATCTTTTTCCTTGCGGCAACGCTTTGCCTGCTCCATGTCATACAAATACTTGTCAAAGTCAAACTCCTCATCTGATGAGGATGAAGATATGGCAGCAGTAGCACTGTCAGGACCCGAGTCCTCTTGCGCCTGGCAGTCCTCCTGTAGGCCACTCTTCCTAACTGCTACCTCAGTCAGAGCTTCTTTTCCTTTAGTAAGCTGTTGATCATCAAGCAATATACGATGACTTGGGTCCACATAAACAGCTGCCAGAAAAATTTTATTTTCCAATAGCTGTGTCTCTCTCCGTTTCATTGAAGCAGAAATGCCATCTGCGATTAAACAGCAAAATAGCAAGTTCTTCCGCTCCCTCATGAAAATGCCAGGAGTTAAATCCTCAGCTTGTAATTTTTTAGTCACAGTAAATGGGTGATTAAGCTATTCCTTCAATTCAGCCACCTGTGTCCATTGACCTTCATTTAGGGTTACCTGAGGGTTCGCCATATCTATAAGAAACGGTTTTAGTTGATCAACAATTGCCCTTTTCCAGCACGTCTCTTCAAGATGGAATCAATTTTAGGGGTTCGGGCGGCAATAACCAATTTCCTCACTTTTCCAATCAGATTTCCAGCATGTCCCTCTTGCAGACTATCTCTTATTGCCAGCTGCAGCGTGTGCACAACACAGCGCATGTGATGAATAGGAAAGTGTTTTGAAGCAGCTTCAACAAGATCATCTATTTCTACAGTATAATTTTGCTGTTCTTCAGTAGTAATATCTGTTTGTTCCTCAGTTACATGAACAGCACTGTGGCCTTCCATCTCAAACATACTGAATCCTAAATGTTCCTCTAGCTGTTGTTCATTGCTCTCATTCATCAGTGTAATTGTACTTATGTTTGAAGCATTGTCCGTTACAATAGCAAGAACCTGTTCTTTTTTGAGTTCGTAATCTTGCAGAACTTTTTCCACTAAGGCCTGGAGAAACTGGCTGCTGTGATGAGCTTTAGTATCTTTTACTGCCAGCGTGTTGGTAACAATTTTTGTTGTCACAAACATATTGGGCATTGATGGCAAAATAGTTCACTCTGTGACGTGTGCAGGCATCCATTTTAAGAAACATGAAGCGTCTTTTGAGAGTCTTTTTAAGATCTTCCTTTTGTTTAAGGGCTTCTTCAATCACTAATTTTCTAATACTTTCTCTTTCCAGAGGGGGGAAGAGATCTCGGGGCCTCATGGAAATATCAAATTTACTTTTCCAGTAGGCTGGACAACATCTGTTGTCCATCACGGCACTGCATTTAAGGGACGTCGAAAATACACAAGCAGACTTCCTGAGTTGCAGGCACCTAAGACAGGGGGAATGGTCCCTAAACCCCCAAGTTTTCCAACAAATAGTTCAAGGCTTGGGGCAAACCGGAAATAGACCTGTTCGCCACCTCACCCAACAGCGGGGTCAGGAAGTTCTGCTCACTGAATTCAAAAGAAAATCCCTTCGCAGTAGATGCCCTACAAATACCCTGGAAGTTCTCTCTGGCCTATACGTTCCCCCCTGATAACAAAGATCCCTGTAGTAGTCCGGAAAATCACGGCGGATCGAGCAAGAATAATTCTTATAGCTCCGTTTTGGCCAAGGAGACCTTGGTTCTCCCTTATGGGACTCATGTCAGTGACAGATCCATGGATCTTACCAGAGGTTCCAGACCTACTCTCCCAGGGACCAGTGGTCCACTCTCAGGTGGAGGGCTTCCATCTGGCAGCCTGGATTTTTGAGAGGGCGCTACTGTGTCGCCAGGGATTCTCATCAGGGTTAGTCTCCACCCTGTTGAAAAGTAGGAAACCTATAACATCCCAAATCTACGGTAGAACGATGGAACTCCCGTGGGACCTATCCTAGAGTTCCTTCAGTCGGGGCTGCAACTCGGGTTGGCCACTGGCACCCTCGGGGTCCAGATCTTTGCTCTGGGGGCCCTGTATGGCTGCGGCCTAGCGGCCAATAGGTGGGTGTCCTGGTTCATAAAGTCCGGTGGCAGATCGAGGCCGGTCATTATCCCAAAGATAACACCCTGGGACCTGAATCTAGTCTTAGAGGCTTTAACCAAAGATCCCTTTGAACCATTCCATGAACTGTCACCAAAACTACTCACATTTCAAACTGTATTATTGGTAGCCTTAACATTGGCCCGTAGAGTGAGCGACCTACAAGCTCTATCTATATGCCCTCCATATACGCAGATCTTGGATGACAGAGTGGTTCTAAGACCAGACCCGGCCTATCTCCCCAAGGTGGTCCAAAACTTTCTTAGGACTCAAGAGATCTCCTTGCCATCTTTCTGTAATAATCCTAGAAACCCTGGGGAGCAAAAGTTCCATACATTGGACATAGAGAGCCATATTACAATATATGTCAATAACTAGTCAGTGGAGGAAAGATCAGTCCCTGTTTGTAGCTTTTCAGGGTAGTAGAAAAGGGTACGGGGTAGCTAAGAGTAACATTGCCAGATGGATCAGGGAGGCCATTATGTTATCCTACTCTGCAAGTGGCGCTCCGGTTCCAGAAGGCATCCAGGCTCACTCCACCAGAGCCGTGGCTACCTCCTGGGCAGAGAAGGCTGAGGTATCGATTGAGCAGATTTGTAAAGCCGCTACTTGGTCCTCACCTTCGACCTTTTTTTTTTTTTTTTTAAGCACTACCGACTTGATCTATCGTCCTCTACTGACCTAACCTTTGGTAGAAGGGTGCTGCAAGTGGTGGTCCCTCCCAAAGGTGTCTTATTCTACAAAAGTCTCTCATATGTGTCTTCATGGGAGACGGGAAAACACCAAGGTTACTTGCCGGTAGCCAGTTTTTCCTGAGCCCATGACGGCACCTGTATATTGCCCCCCTTATCACTCCATTGGTGTGCACTATAGTCTGGGTGCTTTTTTTAGTAAGATATAATGTGGTGATAGTTTTACCATGTGTACTAACCCGGGGGGCCTCTCATGCTCTGTAAACCAACTGAAGCGAGGGAGAGGTACCGCCCCTTTTATCCTCAGTAGGGTTCCTGTCCTGGCTGGGCGGATCCCCTCTCATGTGTGCCGTCATGTTCTCGGGAAAAACCAGCTACCGGTAAGTAACCTTGGTGTTTTAGCTTTGTAATACGCACTTTTTTTCCCCCAAAATTTGGGGGGAAATGGGTGTGTCTTACAAAGCCGACATGCCTTACCATAGGCCGTGATCAGGGGGTGTCCGGCGGTTGCTGGCTGGTGCTGCGGGTGTCTCCGGTGCCCAGCGGTGCCCGGGGCTCTGCCGACATTGTGCGATAGGCCAGAGCCCCGGCATTTCCACGATTACCCTGTGTGTGCGGTGGTTCCGGTAAAAAATGGCCGCTGGCGCTTGCGCAGATAGTCTCGGGACCCAGCTCTCGAGAGATGAGATCTGAAATCTGATCTCTCGAGAGCTGGGTCCCGAGATCCTATCTGCGCAAGCGCCGGCGGCCATTTTTTACCGTAACCACTGCACACACAGGGGAACCGTGGAAATGCCGGGGCTCTGGCCTGTCGCACAATGTCGGCAGAGCCCCGGGCACACACGCGGCACCGGCCAGCAACAGCTGGACACCCGGAGAGACCCTGCAACGGCACACATCGGAGCCCCCTCTCATCCCTAAATGAGGCCTGCAGCATCACCCCACTCCTGCCTCCTCCAGCAGCGAGCCTGGGACCCCGCTACACCGCAGCTACCAACCTCGGTAAGCAATAAGATGCAAGGATTATAAGAAGCACCACTATTTTATTAAAATATTTCTTTCTTATTTTTCTCCTCAAAGTTTGTGGTGTGTCTTATAATCCGGAGCGTCTTATGAAGCGAAAAATACGGTGTGTGTGTGTATATGTGTGTGTATGTATGTATGTGTGTGTATATGTATGTGTATATATATGTATGTATGTATGTGTGTGTGTGTATGTATATATATATATATATATATATATATATATATATATATATATGTGTGTGTGTGTATATATATATATATATGTGTGTGTGTATATATATATATATATGTGTGTGTGTGTGTGTGTATATATATGTGTGTGTGTGTGTGTGTATATATATATGTGTGTGTGTGTATATATATGTGTGTGTGTGTGTGTGTATATATATATATATATATATATATATATATATATATATATATATATATATATATATATATATATATATATATAATATGTATGTTTGGACCGTGGAGAAGGCGGTTAGGTCGCCGAAACGCGTAGTCCCATTTGCGTTTATTTCTGCCATGTACTCTGGTTCCTGATCCTTGTGGGTCGTTTTTTAACCTTATTGAAGAAATAAAGAAAAGCACCATTTTACTCCAATCCTGGTTTGCTGAGTTCTTGCTGGATTTCCTTTTTGTGTATGTATGTATGTGCGTGTGTATATATATATATATATATATATATATATATATATATATATATATATATATATATATATATATATATATATATATATATATATATATATATTATTTCTTTATATGGCACCATTGATTCCATGGTGCTATATGAGTGTGTGTGTGTATGTATGTGTATATATATATATATATATATATATATATATATATATAATATTATATAATATAATATGTAATCTATTCTCTGATAGACCTCAAGATCCCCTGTCCATAGTTGAAAGGAAATTTTAGAAATGAGTCAGTGCAGAATCTGAGTTCTATACAAATTTTGGGGGAGAGAAATGAGTGTTCATAATCTAGCATGTAAGTTTTTTTGGGTTTTTTTTTTTTTGTCTCCTTTGAGTAATTCAGGTTAAAATCTGATAATTCTGTACATCAATTTTGAGTTGACCATTTTTTTTATCCCCTTTTACAAAGAAACCTCAAAAAAGCTGAGGAAACTGTTGTCCGTACTGAAAAGGAAATTGTTGACAATGACAAATCAATAGAGGAATTATCTGCCGAACTGAAAAACCTGGAGGAAAAGGCAACAACTGTCATGAATGAATGCAAAGAAACTGAGGTAGGCTTTTCCAAATTCATTTATTTCTAATACCAATCTCAGAAGTCTAAAGAGTGAATAAATAAAAAAGCAACTATGCGACGCCACCCCTCTTTCGTCTCATTCTACTGCTGTATATTTTTGAAAAACTTAATTTAGGTCTAGTTCACTGTTTTTGTATTTTTAATGCAATTTTTCAAATGGCTACAAGGAAAGGATTTTTTAACTTGCCGTTAAAACCCTTTTTCGAAGATATCATTGTAGGGGACCGAGAAATCAGTGGTGTATACTACTGACATGAAAACCTACAACCTTAAGAAATATGTCAGCTCCTCCACAGGCTGGCTACTCATCCTTGCTGACAATCAAGTTATTTATAGTGTAAGAAAAGTGGTAGGAGAAGCCAAAAATGTATTAATACACACGCCCAACAAGGCAACATGCCCATGAGGGTGGGTGCTGTCCACCAATGAAGGCTACGAAAAAGGATTTTACAGTAAATAAAAATCTTTTTTTTTTTTTTTTCTCTAGTAACCCCTCCAAGACAGCACACCTGGAGGATGTTAACACCTTTCCTAATAGGGACAGGAAATGACAGAGGTTAAATACCCCCTTCCACATCCTCCCCATCAGTGTTCTTTCCTGTCCCTACTAGGGATGAAGAGGTCATCCACGGTGTGCTGTGACGAAAACAGTTACCGGGGGGGAAAGAGATAAAGGCCGGGCAGCAGGGGAACAGACTTGCCTCTCCTCCCCAAGCGCTGCTGCCGTCTCCATTCTGGACCCTCCAGTCTGCACCTTCAGGTAAGGTTTGTGGGGGGATTCTTTGGCTGGAGGCCTCTCTGAGCTCTCCAGCCCCCTCTCCTCCTCCAGCGTTGTGGAGCAGCGTGTCGCGCTGGTCTCGCATGCGCAAAGACTTCCAGGTCTGAAGCCGGTGCAAGGATGTGATGTCACCCGCCGGCCAGTATCAGCATACAGAGAGTAATATTGCGTTCCACGCTGGAACACATGGCCACGTTACAGCGCGGATGGTGTCGGCAGGCCGCTCCCCACCACACCAGGGAAGAGGAGGTCCTCTAATCAAAGGACAGGTGCTTGAGTCCAGTCACCCATATAAGAGCCCCAGACAATGAAGGCATCTAATGTAGGGCCACTGTGTGGTAAACAGCATGGAGATGTTAGGTTCCTCTCGCTCTGCATCTGCAGATCCCAGCACCCTCCTGGTCCCGGTTAGTATTCTGGCACCGGGTGTCCATTTCCTGTGTGCAGGTTTAGAGCCTTATTATTCCTTCTCCCCTTTCTAGTAGGGGGACAAGGAACCTGCACCAGGAAGCAAGTCCAAGACTTCACGGGAATGTGCAGTCTGTACAAAAAAGCTTGCCTCTTCGCATAAGAAGACATTATGCAAAGAGTACACTGAGAGAGGCTTCAGAGAAGAGCAACCATCCTTGAGGGCCTAATCCAACAGGAGATAAAAACCTCCCTGGCTGCTTTTTCCCATCCCGCACCCTCTCCCAGTGTCCCTCCAGAAGCTAAAAGGAGTAAGCATAATTTAGAGGAGAAAAGGGATGAATTACTCTCAGGATGAACCGTCAATCCCAGTCGAACCTCTGAAAGAAGGCGAATTAATCCTGGACCCAGAGGTCTCCCAACAGGAGAGAGATTATTTCTCCTCAGGGGATATAGAGGAACTCCTCACGGCAGTAAGGAGGACCATGGAGATTGAGAAGGAGAAGACTGCTCTCCTTGAGAGGTAGCATGGGCACAAGCGCACACCAGAACGCTTCTGATGCAAATCCTGGCAAGCTGGGACGAATCACTAGAATCCTAGGAAGAACCGGATGCCGCCTCGTGTAAAGTCCTCGTTGACATGGTGTCTAAAACAGACAACTTAAGCAGAGGGGTTCCTTGGACGCAAGACCCAGCGATCACTATAAAAATAAACGACGGGGGGGCGTGGCTATGTAGCTGAAGAGAGAGGACGCATGTTGGGAGAGCTCCCAAGAATCCTGCCCTTATCCTGCAACTAAGACCTTATCACTGCAATATACCTGGCGGTATTTGGACCCCTGGATATCGGAACCCCCGTGGGAGGACGTGGAGCTGCTCTGGTGAGCTAACTGCTGGGGAGGCCGGGACGGACGGCGGGGCCTGCACGAGGTGGCGGCCTTCTTAGACGAGTGAGAGCTGCGGCGTCAGCCTTCACAGCTGCAGCGCCACCCGGGCAGTGAACATCCATTCTGAAGACTAGAGGGGACGCGCGGTGAGTGCCCTGAAATATTGGGCTCTGCGTTTTCTCTCCCCCCCCCCCCCTACTGTTACTTGCTATACCCGTTGGCGCCATTACTGTGGGAGCTTGTGGACTCCCTTCACTGCTGCTGTCTCTGTGGGTGCTGCGGATCCCCCTCCCCGCCACAAGAAATCCTGTTGACTCTGCACCGGACGCTGTCCTCATGTCCTCATAAGCTCACAAGGCTCCTCTGTGTGGGAATTATTCCTGGGCTGCAATTATTTAAAAATAGCCCTGCTGTGTTTAGCATCTGATGTGGGAAACCACCGGAGCATATACCTCCAGTTATCTTGCTGTACTATACTGCCACTGATCATGAATCGTTCTAAGGGGTCAGGAGCAGCAGAAAGGTTGAAAGAATATGCCAGACCCGATCCCTCTGAAAATGCACGATTTCTTAGAACTAATCCCTCTCAAGCTCAGCGTAAAAATCGTCCATCTGGGGGAGAAGAAGAACCTGAGCAGGAAGAACTGACCCTCAAACAGGCGTCCGAACAGTTGATGCAGGCCATCTCATTGACTAGGACATCCCTGACTGAGAAAATAGAGGACGTATATACTGAGGTGGGACGACTTCGACAGGATATGCAAACCATGAAGGGACGCATTACAGAAGTGGAGACAAGAGTGTCCCAGGTGGAGGACACCATCGCGCCTATGGAGGCCAAGTTAACGAAAGCGGCAGGTTCTGTGAACGCCTGGAGGCAGAAAGCGGATGGCCTGGAGAATAGAATGCGTCGGAACAATATTCGTGTCATTGGTCTGCCGGAACGCTCAGAAGGTCAATATCCTGAGCAATTTCTGGAAGGTTGGCTTAAGGCTTCTTTGGGAGATGAATTCTCTCCAATGTTTGCAGTCGAAAGGGCTCATAGGGTCCCTACAAAACCCCTTCCCCAGGGAGCCCCACCTAGACCTTTCCTGGCACGTCTCCTCAACTGTAAAGACAGAGACACTATTCTGCGCCTTGCACAGCAAAAGGGCCCCATCAAGATCAACAATGCCGTGATCTCGATTTTCCTGGACTTTTCCATGGAACTTCAGAAACAGAGGGCACAATTCATCGATGTAAAGAAGCGGCTCAAAGAGAGAAATGTTATATTCTCAATGATCTATCCGGCCCACCTCCGGGTCGTACATGGGGGCTCCTCTGTGTTTTTTACGGATCCAGTGGAGGCGACTGAGTGGCTCCGATCTCATATGGGATCCCCTGCAAAGGAATCCTAATATACTTATTACTAACCTAAATTCTTTTATTAATGGTCTTATGGGGGCTCTCCTTGCAGGTACCTAGTTTACCAACTATACCGGACACTGTGACCAGTGGTGGTATCCCCCTGCTTGTGTTTTGCTAGGAGCGTGAGACTTTGCTCCACTGTTTGGTTCCTGTTTTGTTTTTTACAATAGTTTTGATTGTTACTTAGGTAAAAGTCGCAGCCAATGGCAATCTCAATCTCTATGTGGTGCCTATAAATTATGCTCGGGTAGTACTGTATGCCATATTCGAAGGAGTAGGTATGGGGTCTGAGATTATATGTATGACATGGAACGTGAGCGGTATAAAGGCCCCCCCGGAAAAAGATAAAGGTTTTCTCGCAGATCAGACATTATCATCCTCACATTGTGGCCTTGGTGGAGACGCATCTGACCAGAGATACTGCTCCGTGCAAGCAGAAACCTTGGGTACAATGATCTGTCCATGCATTTCACACTAGTTATTCGAGAGGAGTTTTATTACTGGTACATAGAGACGTTAGATGGGAACCCAGAGAGACCCGGAGGGATCCTGAAGGTCGTTTTGTCTTTGTACATGCATTGATAAATACCAGGGAATATGTAATCCTATGTGTTTATAACCCCCCACCAGCCAATACGTCCATTCTTCAAAAAGCAATGAGCTTTGCCTTAAATCATCCAGACGTGGATGTTATCTGCATGGGAGACTTCAACATGGTCATGAATACCCACCTTGACAAATTGAGATTTGAGGGAGGCACATCTGGGGGAGTCTCTTCGTTGAATGTGACCCAACTGTCATTATTTATGGAGTGTAGCAGATGGCTAGATTTATGGAGGATGCGTCACCCTGAGTATACCTGCCACTCATCCACTAAGCGATCTCTATCGCGCATAGATTATATATTCGGATCCAGTGGTCTGGCGATGTGTGTAGACAATATAGAACATGGCAGTAGGGGGATTTCAGACCATAGTCCGGTCATTCTTAAACTTAAATATGGGCAACCAAATAATAGGATGTTCTGGAAGCTGAATCCTTTTTGGTTAAAGTTAATGGCGACTCCAGATAGTGATTGATCAGTTGCATTGCTTCATCTCGTCCCACCCAGAGCCTCAAGATATCAATTTATTTTGGGATGCCCTTAAGGCATATCTGAGGGGTTGCTTATCTTCCACGATTTCTTATATTAAAAGGGTAACCTCAAGGGAGGATGATGAGATGGAGCGGCGATTGAAAGATTCAGAGGCTGCATATATATCTAACCAAACTAGCGATAACAGGACTGAGTGGTTGGCTGCTCAGAGGTTATATGCTCAGCATAAGGACACTAAGTCCAAGCGTAAACTATTCTTTACTCGACAGTTGTATTTTGAGCTGGGAAACCAGGCAAGCAAACTCTTAGCCTATTTGGTGAGCCAACATAACACCTCAAATACAATACTACAGATTCGTAACCCGGATGATTCATTGGTATCTTCAACCGAATAAATACTTGGCTGTTTTTATGATTATTACAGGTCATTATATGAATCTAAAAGTGTCTGTGACAGCTTGGGGTGTTTAGACTATCTGTCAGATGAGACATTCCCTACATTAGATCCTGAACAACGGGCCCTTATGGACGCTGAATTTACTGCGGAGATAGAAAATGCCATAACAGACATGGCCTCCTGGAAGGCCCCTGGGCCGGACGGATTCCCTATTGAATTGTACAGGAAATATAGGGATATATTAACGCCACTTTTGGTTAAAGTATTTTGGGGAATTTGGGAAGGGAAATCTATGCCTGAATCCTTTTACGAAGCTAATATCATAGTGCTTAAGAAGGAGGGGAAGGACCCTTTGGAATGTGTATCCTACCACTCTATCTCGTTAGTAAATGTGGACTATAAAATTTTTACTAAGATTCTAGCTACCAGACTGAATTCGATTATATTGAGCCTTATACATTCTGATCAAACAGGTTTTATGCCTAGTAAGAGCACTTCCATTAACATCAGACGGGTCCAGTCAATAGCTCAATATAGCTCTCTAATGCCAGACAACAAGTGGGCACTGACATCGCTAGATGCTGCCAAAGCTTTTGACTCTCTTGAGTGGCCTTTCCTCTCCGCGTGCTTACAAAGATATGGCTTTGGGGATAAATTTATAAAATGGAGCAAAATACTATATATGAAGCCCAAAGCCCGTATTATAGTGAACAACTCCGTGTCTGAGTCCTTTCCATTGCATAGGGGGACTCGTCAAGGGTGCCCCCTCTCCCCGGCCCTATTTGCCCTTGCGATTGAGGCATTGGCAATAGGTATCAGAGCTTCCCCTGGTAGTAAATGTATAAATATAGCGGGTCGGGTAGATACCATTTGTCTATATGCTGATGATATGGTGATATTCATGGATGAAGCGGAGGAGACTCTACCACATGCAATTGCCATTATAGTTAGATTCAGTAAATACTCAGGTCTATATATAAATTGGGAGAAGTCCGCTTTGCTACCTCTTTCTCACACCCCAATGCCCCAGCTAGAAGCTCTCTCCTCGCTGCCTATTGTATCTAGTTTTAAATATTTGGGTATATATATATATATATATATATATATATATATATATATATATATATCTCAAAATAGTACGCCTGACTCACAACTCAAAATTCAACCACTGCTGGAACTAGTTAAAGTGAAATTTACAACTTGTTGCAAACTCCCGCTGTCTGTGGCCGGACGTATAAACCTAATTAAAATGATATTACTCCCCAAACTTAGCTACTCCCTTCAGCATAGTGCTGTAATAGTACCCAAATCCTTCTTTATAAATCTCAATTCCCAGATCATATCTTTCATCTGGGGGAAAACTAGGCCCAAACTTAAATTGACCACCCTGCAGAGACCAAAAAAAGGGAGGTGGGGCGGTGTTACCAGATTTTTTCTTATACTATTTGGCTGGGCAAGCTAAAGCTTTAAATAAATGTATGCCGGATGGTTGCCTCCCCAATTCGGAAAGCCACCTACTTCATGCTGCGCGAACTGACTGCCCACTAGGTTTCCTTGAGTTGGAGAGGACAAATGTCCGTCGTTTACTACCCTTGGTTCGACTGGCGCGATTAGTATGGAGACAGATTAAGAAAGCGATTGGGTTTAAAGATTTTATAGCTGAAATTCCCCTATGGAATAATGACTATTTCCCAGAACTACTGAACCATCCATCCATGTTTTTTGGATGCAACATAATGTTTCCTCGATGGGAGACTTGTATGACCAGGGGACCTTGGTGTCTTTTGAGCAATTACAGGTTGCACATGATATCCCGAGATCCCAGTTTTTCCGTTATTTACAGCTGAGATCAGCTCTTCAATCATACATGAGATGTGGGGGTGTGGACCGTACTATTTCATCTGCCTCTGATAGGAATCCTTAATTCGCAGGGTCCCCAGGGTCTCATCTCCTCTTTATGCACGTACATGCTGTCGGTGGGAACGGAATCTGCTATAAGCTCTATTAAAAGGAAATGGGAAGGACTCATCCCTGATGCTCAGGGAGAGGAGTGGGAGGAGATCCTGGAATCTCCGATCGGAGTATCACCATCTATTAATAAAAGAATGCTACAGCTATATATAATTAATCAATCATACTTAACTCGGACAAGACCTTTTTGAATCAGGGCTACCATCCAAGAACAATTGAAAACCAAATTACAAGAGCCACCAGAATGTCAAGGAATCACCTGCTACATTACAAAGCTAAAGAAGAAAATAACCGGGTGCCTCTAGTAGTCCCCTACAACCCAAATCTGGAAGTGCTAAGGGGAGCTGCACGGAAATTACAACCTTTACTACAAAAAGATGCCCGATTACAATCCATTTTTCCAGACCCCCCACTGCTGTGTTTTAGGCAGCCCCCAAATTTAAGAAGCATCATTGTCAGAAGCTCCCTGTCCTCTCCAACATCTGCAGGAACCTTTCCTTGCAACCAGAAAAAATGTAAAACTTGTCCATTTATAATGACCACGGACAAGATAAAGATCCCCAACTCACATCAGGACTACAAGATCCCAGGTACTTTCAGCTGCATTACATCTAATGTGGTGTACTAAATGTCCAACTGGGGGTATGTATGTGGGGGAGACAGGGCAAAAGCTTAGAACAAGGATGAATGCTCATCGTCACACAATAAGAGAAAAAAGAATGGATCTACCTGTGGCAAAACATTTTTGTATGCCTGATCACAACAACACCATGGATATGAATTTACTGGTATTGAAAGGTAACTTCACATCTCAGAGAGACAGGAGGGTCTGTGAGTATAAATTTATGACGACCTTTGACACTCTCAGTGCTGGAATGAATGTGTCGCATGGATTTATGTCTTTTTACATCAATTAAGGAATTTGCTTTCAAGACCTGGTGGGGTCATCACAACACATTAGGAGACCCCAATCAGAGGACTATAAAACATCCGGACTCCTTATCTATGTACTGGTCCAATATTTGTTTCTCCCTCTCCCATATTGATAGTTCTGCTTCACGTCACTTGTCTTATCCATTGCATTTTTTCTGTGTTGTATTGTGCATAAATATGTGACTCTTCAGATTTTGTATTAGTCTAGCCTGAAGAAGAGACCTGAGTAGTCTCGAAAGCTTGCAATGTGTTACCATCTTTTCAGTTAGCCATTAAAAGGTATCAACCACTGCGGGCAAATTTGAGAAGATCTGGGAGAGGTGGAATTCCGCTCACCTTACTTTGCAAAATTGAGACATATGTGAGATAACATGATATAAGATATTAGGCTACGCAGTAGTAGGCACCAGTTGATATAGTTGTAGTTTAGGAATGTTCTTTATTATCTGAATGAATAATATGATAACAGCTGGTGATAGTCAACTGATATGCATGCTTCACAATGTATAACCGGTTGGCTGTTTTCTGTATACTTGAAAGGCTAATGTTCTTTATTATCTGCATGAACAATGATAAAAGCCTATGAAAGTCAACTGATATACATGCTTCACAATGTATAACCGGTTGTTTTCTTTATATTTTTAAGGGCTATGTGTGTATTTTATTATCATAAGCCAATATGTATGATGTTCTCCTTTTTGTTCAATAAACAAATTTAAAAAAATAAACGCCAGCAGGAAAGGATGGGTAGCCATGGTATCCCAACACGTATTCCGGGGATGCTGGTCAGACGAGATAAGTTGACGATCCTCAAACTTCAGGTAACTGAAGGTGGTATTGGAGATCCTCAAAACCGCAGTAACCCTAGTCCAGGATACCCATGTCAAAATATACTCAGACAACATGACAACAGTTGCCCACCTGCATCATCAAGGAAATACAAGGCACGAGGATCTGAAGATATCAGCCAGAATATTCTCGTTGGCTGAAGAACACCTCTCCCTGTACGCTCTGCACATAAAGGGTGCGGTAAACATAGAGGCCGATTTTTCTGAGCAAAACAGAAATCCATCCAGGTAAATGGAGTCTAGATCCCAAGGTCTTTCAGATACTGACCAGAAGGTGGGGCCATCCAGAGGTGGACTTATTTGCAAGTGGACAGAACGCAAAGGTGGATCAGTATTATTCTCTAAATCCAACCGATCCCTGTTTATTTAGAAAAAAAAAAAGTATCTTGAAGTTTTCCAAGAATTTTTACACAAACATATTACCCTATTACCCGCTTCGAGTAAACACAGGAAATTAAAGGGAATCTGACACCAATTGCTGGCATTGACATCAGGGGTTTATCTACAGCATTCTATAATGCTGTAGATAAGCCCCCGATGTAACCTGAAGTATAAGAAAAACACGTTAGATTATACTCACCGGAGGGGGTGTCGTAGTCCGGTCCAATGCCTCCATCTTCATACAATGCCGTCCTCTTCTTACCTTCCTGTAGTGGCTCCGACGCAGGCGCACTGCTCTGCCCTGTTGACCAAATTAAATTAAAAACAAAAAATTCCCATTCTACAAAAAAATAAATCACTAATTGTCTAGAAAGAAAACCTCTCCTATTGCAGTTTCTAGTCGTGCAATCATTCTTATTGCTCAATGGTTAAATCTGGATCATATCTCTCGTAATCCTCTTTATTAAATCAAGCCCAATCTATATCTCACTAATTCCCTCGATGGGAGCCCTGGTTCATCCATCCAGGTAGCCCAAAGCTCTTCAAATTTATTGATATTGCCTCTTTTGTACACACCTTTTTCTGAACTGATAAACCAGTTATTTTGTTGATATATTCCTTTTTTGTTGAGCTTTTGGTATCCAACCAGTGTTGCGCTATTAGTTTCCTTGCTAAATACAGCATTCATGCTATAGCAATTTTACCCAGTTCATTTGTCTGTAGATCTTCCACATACCCCAGCACACAAACTCCAGTGTTCTATACACCTTATGTATTAGATAAACTTGAGAAAGTCTATGCGCTTCACTGAGAGAGTTGAGGTAACCTTTCCAATATCTCTATCCATTGACCTTCTATTGGGCTGATCTCTGCCTCCCATCTCTCTTTACGATGAATTGGGTGTTTGCTTAGCACTAATGTTAATAAAGGTCTATATAGCGGCGATATTATCCCAGATTAATTATTTGATCTACTAATTACCGTAACTGTATAACAGTATTCTGTACATAGAATTTCCAACCACTCTCCGTAAAGTCCGCATTGAACGCATGACATAGCTGGAGGTATTTATAAAAGTCCTTTGGACTGAGATCAAACTCCTCCTGTAATTGTGCATAAGATTTGAGTACATTAGCTAATAGCAGCTGGGATACCGTGCCCCACCCCCTCTCCCTCCACCTCCCAAAACCCAACAAACTTCTCAGATTCACTAACCATGGGGTGTCCCACATTGATGTAAATTTTAAGCAACTCTCTATTTGTTGCAGATCTCTTATTTTCCACCATTTTTTATGTATTAACAATAATGTGGGAAGTTTTTGTTTTTTTTGTTTTTTGGAGATTTAATTTGTTACCCTCTAGTGTTTCATTTAAAGAACAGCTATTTACCTTCCTCCACCACCCCCACCCAACTGCAAGAGATCCTTTAACAAATTTTTACCTGTATCCTCTCATCCTCTAAAATATTGAGCCTGGGCTGCCAAGAAATAGACCCACGGGTTAGGAATCGCTAACCCCCGTCTGACTTGTGCCTAGGCAGAGTTTCCAAATTAATACGAGCCGTTCCACCCCTCCAAAGCAGATATCTAAACACCCCTTCAATAGTGCGAAAGAATCTAAAAGGGATCCATATCGGTGAATTGTGAAGAAGATACAGCAGCTGGGGCATCCATATCATTTTAATTAAATTGGCTCTCCTCACAACTGATAAAGGACGTTTAGACCATGCATCTCTTTTCCGTGTAAACTTAGTGAGGATTGGGGCTAAATTTAGTTTTTCATAATCTAGTGGGCTAGGTGAGACCATCACTCCCAAATATTTAAACATTAATACCTGTTGCAGTCCAGAGCAACGTGGATTGACAGCCTGACACCCCCCCCCCCCCCCCCCATCCTCTCATCTAGTGGCATCAGCACTGATTTAGACCAGTTGATCGCCAGCCCAAAGTAGGTCCCAAAATACTGGATCACCTCCATTGCCATCGGCAGAGACAGACACATTAGCTATAAAGAGTAAAATGTCACCCGCATAAAGTGCAATTTTATCTTCCAACCCACCTCTTCTCAATCCCTCTATCCCAGAATGTTTCCGTAGCAGAATCGCCAGGGGCTCAACTAGCAATGCGAAGAGCGAAGGTGACAAGGGACAACCTTGTCTAGTACCTCTCCCCAATGCCAATGTTTATGATAAGGAACCATTCACCCTTATCCTGGCTGTAGGATTGGTATATAAGATTTTTATCGAATTTATAAATTCCGCTCCTAATCTAATTTCTTCTAAAACTGACCACAGGAATCCCCACTCCACTCTTTCAAAAGCTTTAGCCGTGTCTATGGAGCAAATGACTATCCTCTGAGTTATCAACCGGCATCTACAGATTCAAAGATAGACGTCTTATGTTAGTTGCCGTCGACCTTCCTGGCATAAACCCGAACTGATTTTGATGAACAAGCTGATCCCTGCTTAGGTATATATGCGTTGGCCCACCCATGGACTTCGACTGGCCTATGCCTTCTCTCCATTACCAATCCTACCAAGGGTTCTACAAAAAATGAGTGGAAAAGGTCAAGGTAATATTGGTAGCACCATTCTGGCCATAAAGAAGCTGGTTTGGGACCCTTACCAACCTCAGCATAGAAGGACCGGTAGAGCTACCTCCAGGTCAGAAGCCTCCTCCACCAAGGGCTAATATTTCATCCGGATCCCAAGAGGTTACATCTGAAAGCCTGGCTTCTGAGTTCTGAATACTGAAGACCAGAGGATTGTCAGAAAGGGTCATTAGGACACTGCAGAAAAGCCAAAAGACAGTAGCAAACTCCATATACCAGAACAATATGGAAGACCTTTATCTCATGGAGTGCACCCTAACTGCCTAACCCACACCAGCCGAACTTAGCTCGGAACCTGGATTTTCTGCAAGAAGGGCTAGAGAAGGGTCTCGGACCTAGCAACCTCAAAGTCCAGATGGCTGCCCTAAGCTCATATTTTGACCAGACATTAGCCGACCACCGATGGATTAAAAGGTTCGACAGCATCTCGCATACGTCCTAGAGCTGCGAACTTAGTTCCGTCCTGGGTCCTCAATGTGTTCTTGAAGGGGCTCACACTACCACCTTTCGAGCCCTTGTCATCCTGATATTAATAACTACAGCCAGAACATTGGGTGAATTACAAGCTCTCTCGATCAACGAACCCTACATGATGATCTTGCAGGACCGACTTATTCTGCGGTTGGATCCGTAATTTCTTCCCAAAGTAGTCTCAGAATTTCATAAGTCTCAGGAGATAATTCTTCCCTTCTTCTATCAAGAGCCAGGAAATAAGGAAGAACAGTTCCACACTTTGGATGTCCGGAGAACGGTATTCCATACCTTCAGGTGACTGAAAAAACTAGGAAGGACCAAAACCTGTTTGTTCACCTTCGAGGCCAGAATAAGGGGAAGAAGACTTCCAGATCCATGATCGCCAAGTGGATCAAGAGAGCAATCTCTGAAGCATACCATGTCCAGGGCTTTCCACCGCCAGAGAAATTTACGGCTCATTCTTCCAGAACAACATCAGTCTCCGGGGCAGAGAAAGCCAGTGCTTCCATCGAGAAGATATGCAGCGGTGCTACCTGGTCCTCGGTCCATACGTTTTCCAAGCATTACATTCTAGACCTAATGTCAGAAGAGCACTTAGCCTTCAGGAGAAAAGTCCTCCGAGCTTTAGTCCCTCCCTAAAACATTACTCTTGGGTACTGCTCCAGGTGTGCTGTCGTGGGGGGGGGGGTTACCAGAGAAAACCGAATTAGACTTACTGGTAATTCGGTTTCTTGTAACCCACCACGACAGCATGGGTAATCCCTCCCTTTGCTTAATTTTCGTTCTTTAAAGAGGAGAAATATAATTTTGAAGCATTTCTTCTCCTGTGGTCCTTTATAATAACACTGAGGGGGAGGATGTGTGAGAGGTTATTTAACCTCTTTGTCATTTCCTGTCCCTATTAAGAAAGGGGTAACATCCTCCAGGTGTGCTGTCGTGGTGGGTTACTAGAAACCAAATTACCGATAAGTCTAATTCTATTTTTCCATTGTAAGACAGACTGCTTTGGGACGTACCATACTTTCCTGTGTCTCTTAAGGTGGGAAATATATATGTACGACACATTCCTCGGGACGTAACCCAATTGACAACTACTTCTGGCACCTTTCTGCCCAGAATAATTTTGAGAAGATATAAACTGAGAACCAAGTAGTAGCCTTAAAAAACTGCAAGGTCGATGAAGCCCCCACTTCCCAGGTGGGACGATCCTTGACCGGGCTCTCCAACAGAGCCTTTTTTTTTTTTCTTTGCTTTAGGCTTCCAGAATAGTAGAGAAAATCCATTGAGCAATGGTTGCCATAGAGGCAAAGATACGTCGGCGACGTCTTTCTGAAATGACAAAAAAGAAGCCTTAATGTCTGAAGGAGGCGATCACCAACAAGTAGTGGCACATAGGTCTGACCAGATCCAAACACTGTAAGAATTTCCTTGTTAGATTAAAAGGCAAAGGACAGGGAGAATAGAACAAGCTGTTCGTTAAAGGTGGAAGTAAAAAAAAAAAAAAAAACACATTGGAAAAAGCTAAAGTTAACCTGACAGAAAAAACAACCCCATTACTTAGGACCCTACATGTGGACCATTATGTGGATGTGCAACATCCATTCTTTGCATTTATGTACGTCAGAAGCAAAAGTACCTTATGATAAAGGCACAAATGACAGCTTTGTTCACTATAGCCTCAATAAACAGAGGGATGAAGATACATAATAATGTCATGCTCTCCCCAGGAGAGCCAGCTCCAGAGGGGAGTATAGATGTTATTTTATTGGGCAGAAACATGGGGATTAAGGAGTTGAGTCAGTAGTGGTGGACAACCCCTTTAAATTTAAAGTCTACAAAGTGTGATATCTTGCTACTTTTCAGAGTCTTCCTGAACAAGGAAGTACACCTGGAAGCACAAGTTAAAGCGTTTGAGGTCAATGTAAACACAACTGCACCAGACAAAAAGCAGCAGAGTCAAATGGAAAAAGCATTGTAACAGCACCAACCTGACAATGCCTGTAGTTTACTTGGCAAAATCCTGATGACAGGTTCGCTTTAACAGGACCTGTTGAGCTTCTCTCTGGCCACTGCTGTTAAAGCGTAACTGTAATATGAATTTTTATTTCACAAATCTATAATACACATGAAAATAATCAACTTTGATCTTATCAAAGGAATCTGCTTCTTTCTCTGTCGGAATTGATTTGTCATCAAAATTCTCACTTGTGAGGTAAAGTCTGTATTCATTGAGGACAGGCTCTCCATTACTGAGATGGTGGATGTTGCTAGTGAGATTCTATGAAAATAAGAGGAGGGAGGAGCTGATTTTGGGTTGCTGATTTTGACATGTACTATTGATTTATTGAATAAAAATTAAAACCGTTTAAAGACAGATGCCGATTATGTTACATAGCTGGCATTACTGCATATGGAAATTACTCTTCTCCACACATTAAGACCTTAGCGCAGATGTAAATTTACGATCTTTGGTGCAAAGTTATTAAATAGATTTTTCTAAATGCCTGAAATCTTTAAGTGTAAATATATATTTACAGTAGGAATAAGAGGAACCGTACAAAGCGGAGTGGTAGTAAACCCTGTTACTGCATTACTATGTCATGGAAAATAGCTTCCCAAGGATGGGTGTCTCAGTCGGCCCCTATCCTGCACTACTCTTATTCACATTGACGTCGTTTGACACATGGTAAGGTTTTAATACTAGAGACCAGTTAGGCCTGTCCCGATGGTTACACCTTGTCGTGGCGGGATGACACTTTTATGCTTTTTTTTTTTTTTATCAGGATAGCATTAACTAAGAACTCTATGCTATTTATATGTACTATTACTATTTGCTTGCTGTAAGTTATAGGCTAATTTTTGTTTTTTTTTCTCCATGTCATGGAGAATGACTACTCATGTAAAACGTTTCTAAGAAATGGTACTGTTCCCCTTATATTGCACCTGGAAGAGTATATGAAGGACAATGCAGAAATGACGGCAAGATGTTTCATAATTGATTTCTGACATAATAAGTTTTTACTAAAACAGACTTGTAACGAGTGCTGACTGATCATTAATGTGTATCATCGTATCACACTGAAATTTGCTTTGTAACTAGACACAGGACTGGTCACTGCACACTTATATTTTGGTTTTTTTTTTTCTTCTTTGACTAGGGTTCACTTGGTGAGGTCCAAGAAAAGCACAATGATTTGCTGCAAGAAATTAAAGCCATCCAAGATAAAGAACATGTCCTTCAAAAGGACGCACTTAACATCCGGCTGAAAATTGAGCAAATAGATGGTCATATAGCAGAACATCAGTCCAAAATAAAACACTGGCAGAAAGAGGTAGGGTGTCAATAGTTGTGGTAATTTTGAGGTAAATGTATTGTTCTCGATAATATTAGATAAAATAATGTAATTGTTGTTCAGATTTCAAAACTTTCACTACATAAAATAGAAGACAATCAAGAAGAAGTCCTTCCTGTCCTAACTCAAGAAGAGCTAGAAGCAATAAAGGATCCTCATCAAATAAATAATCAAATAGCACTGTTGGAAGCGAAGAGTGATGAGATTAAGCCCAATCTTGGCGCTATTGCAGAATATAAGAAGAAGGTATGACCGTTTTTCTTTTGTCTCAAATAAATTTTGGCTTGTGAATAAATAAACTCTAGTTGAAATCCTAGCTAAAATCCATTATGACCATGGCATATATGGTACAGTAGAATATTTAGTCCCAGTAATTGATGGTAACTGTCCCTTTTTAACTAAAATTGCCGGTGCAAAGACAACTGGAAATTGATTTCTGAGAAAATGGTTCAAAATCCCCCTGTGAAATCTGTTAGGCTACTTTCACACATCAGGTTTTCGGCGTCAGGTGCGATCCGGCGTCGTGCCGGAATGCCGGATCCGGCAAATGTTTTGTAAAACCTGATGTGCCGGATCCGGTTTTCTGCCGGATCCGTCTTGTTCTTGACAGACAAAACCGGATCCGTCTCATCCGGTTCATCCGTTTTTCTATCCGTTTTTCGACGGATCCGGTTTTTAAAATTGACCCTTGTGGCCTTCCGAACGGGATTGGCTACTGGAAAACTATATATAGCATGTTCCTACAGCCCTTCTTTGACAGGTTGTAGAGAAGAAAGTGCAGGAAGGAGAGAAGAGCAAGTTACTGGCGAAGATGGATGTTGTCATTGGAAATATTACCACTAGAAGTTCTGTGACGGTTTCAGGGACAATTTTCCACTATACTTTGTCACCTCAAGGCAGAGTACACTGGGATGACAGAGTGTGAAAGATTTGTGCCCTAACCAAACTTGTGTACCTTCTGGACCAACAGTATATACCTTTGCCAACCAAAGTTGGCTATCTTGTCATGGTCTTACTATTTTTACCTTTAGGCCACAGGTGTGTACCTGGTTGTGTTTTATGCAAAGTATTTCACCTTTTAACAAAAGTTGTGTACATTGGTAGGAAATCACTAACAATAAACACAACTTTTTAGGTGAAATACTTTACTTCAAACACAACCAGGAACACAACTGTGGCAAAAAGCTAAAATTTACCCACAGTTATATACCTGGTTTTGAATACCTTTTTACCTTTGAAATACCCTGTATTTAACCTTTTTTTTAAACATAGTTCGCCGCAGAAAGAAATGACAGACAACCATTGTGAAACGATAATTTAACTTTTATTTAAAATTTTTTTTTTTTTTGTAAAATGTTTTTAAAGTGCAAAAAACTTTTTTAATAAAGGTTTTAAACCCAATGGGCATTTTTATTACAAAAAACACACATTACAAATCTGTGTACTGTGGGGTGGAAATACTGCTGGAGGGGCTGCGGGACACTTCGACACTGGGTGTGTGGAGAGAGGACTGGGATCGTGGTGGGGAAGGAACAGTTAGAGGTGAAGGTGTGGAAAAAGCTACAGAATGGGTGGACATGTGGGAGGCAGAAGAGGTGGTGGGCGGTGGAATGGAGGGTTGGGCAGGGACTGTAGGAGCAGATGATGTTGATGGAAAGTTGTATGGGGAAGGAGTTTGGTACGGGGAAGGAGTTTGGTACAGGGCAGGTTGCTGGAAGTGGGGAGATGTCTGGTACTGGGGAGGTTGCTGGTACTGGTGAGGTTGCTGGTATGTAATAGGAGGGGGAGGATGGAAAGTGGCTGGAGGGGGTGCAGATGTAATAGGAGGGGGAGGATGGAAAGTGGCTGGAGGGGGTGCAGATGTAATAGGAGGGGGAGGATGGAAAGTGGCTGGAGGGGGTGCAGGTGGAGGAACTACAGTGGTGGGAGGTGGAGGTTGGGAGGTAACCTGCTGTAGAGCACCGTGGCACGAGTGCATTACATGCATCTGCTGGGTAGGAGATAGTGTTGCCATGCGCTCCACAACAGACCTGAAAAAGGTGTGGTTTGGCGAAGATCTTGCTTCTGAATGCATGGTTTGCAGAAGTGTCTTCACCTCCAGAATGCTGGAGTTGATCTGCTGAAAGCCTGCGGAGATTTGCTCTGACAAGACTTTTAGACAGTTCTGGAAAGATGCATTCAGATGCAAGAACTCTTGCGCATAACTCTTTTCCTGACCCCTCTGCCGCTGCCGCCCAGTACCCGCAGGTGTACTAGAGGTGGCAGGGGCAGAAGGGTGGGGTAAAGGGAAAGCGATCTCCTCACCAGCAGCTTCATGTAATGTAGGCGGCCACGATGCTCCTGTGCTGGTGGATGGGACAGATGGGTCGAATGTGTGGGAAGGCTGGGAAGGTGCAGATGTACCGGGGCGGTCGAAGTGTCCCTCGGTGCCGGTCTCCTCAGGGATCGCCTCAGAAGGGTCCAATCGTGCAGGCTCCCGAGTGCTGCTCACCGTGCTGTGGAATAAAGAGAAAAAAAAACAATTAAAATACTGACATGGTATGGCCCTGGCTGAAAAAAAAAAGTTACATCTAACATTTTTTTCACATGTGGTGTGTAATATTTACCTTCTGGTGAGCATTGTTTCCCGGAGGAACGACAGGGCTTGTGCGTACTTGTACTTGCTCCTGCGTCCTCCAGATCCACTCGGGGCCCGCATCTCTTTATTGAACTCCTTCTTGAAACGATCCCTCACAGACCGCCACCGATTCACAATTCTGTTCCCTGAAACGAGAAAGGAGTGGTTAGTATACAACATCAGTGTTTCACAAACTCCAGTCCTCATGGTCCCCAGGGGTCATGTTTTCAGGATTTCCATAGTAAATAGAAATCCTGAACACATGATCCGTGGGGACCACGAGGACTGGAGTTCGGGAAACACTGGTTTACATCAAGCAACCGGTACTGTATATACTTACGCTCTTTAATCTGGGCCCGAACATCGAGGTCCTCCCAGCGGCCCACAAGGAGCGAACAGATTTCCTCCCAGAGTCGTCGGATAACGATCAGGTCAGCGTGGCGGCGGTCAGCCATATTCCAGAGCGGCTCCCTTTCTCTGACGAGATCGATGAGGCGGTCCACATCAATCCCTCCATCCTCACCGTCAGAGTCGGGAGCACGCTGTGAAGGCTGTTAAAGAAAAAGACAAAAATGACATAATTAGCCTCCACAAAAGAAATGAAATAAAAAGTGCAAAAAAACAAAGCAAAAATATTTATACTTACACGCTGGTGATCGCCGCGTTGCTGTCGCCGACGACCCTGGGAGGCACTGCGAGGACCTCTTGGCCGAGCACCAGATTGGGAAGACTAGAGAAGAAAACAAAAAATGTTATGTCTTTGGATGTAGGCATTTGTTTGCTGTGTGTGGTCTGCAGAACATTGTTTTCTATGTGTTGTGTGTAGTGTGATGTTGTGTTTCTGCGTTTGATGCAAAAACTTACCAATTGTGAGCCCACTCCAGGTGTCTGTCCACCCCTTCCTTCTTCTGGGAGCTCCTCTTCATCTTGTGATTCCTGTTTTGAAATAAAAGGCAATGAATAGAC
The DNA here is from genome assembly GCF_039654945.1 of Dendrobates tinctorius. Taxonomy (NCBI): domain Eukaryota; kingdom Metazoa; phylum Chordata; class Amphibia; order Anura; family Dendrobatidae; genus Dendrobates; species Dendrobates tinctorius. The sequence goes on along the minus strand of NW_027361728.1, from coordinate 56,240,387 downwards.
ATATATTACAGAGATGATGGATTTTGGAAATAAAAACTTACCGTCAAACGCTGACGATGCGAGGGAGGGCTCCCAGAAGAAGATGTGCTGTCCTGTTGATGGCCAGACTCCATGGCTGTGGGTATTGCTGCTGCTGTTGCTGCTGCCAGTGATGCCATTTCTGCTGCTGCATCTCTTTGGCGGCTGTTGAATAAAGAGAAACAAAGGGCCAATGAATATCTTGATATTCCATGGCCCTAGTTTGGAGGAATGGGGGATTTGATAATTACCGTCTCTCATCTGCTGCTGGACTCCCCTCCTCAGCATGTTCCATTTGCTGCTCCATTTGGGGTGGTGCTTTTGGTGCTGCTGCTGCAGATGTCTGCTGCCTTCTCCTGCTCCTGGTTCTTGGCTTGGGTGGCATGTTGGGTGTGGCTGAGGGTCCCATTGTCTTGCTTTTATATATCTCCTGTGGGCAGAGCTACTGAGCATGCTCAGACCAAAAAAACGGATCCGGCGCATTGCGGCGCTCATAGGCTTTCATTGTGTGAAAAAGCCGGACGCGCCGGATCCGGCGTGTCCGGCTTTTTCGCCGGAGACAAAAAACGTTACAGTAGCCGTTTTTTCCAGACGCCGGATCGCGACACATTGCCGGATCCGGCGAAAACCGGATGAAACGCATGGCCATCCGGCGCAAATGCAAGTCAATGGGGGGGAAACCGGATCCGGCATTGCATTTCGCCGGATCCGGTTTCTGTCAAAAGCGCCGGATCGCGCCTGACGGCGAAAACCTGATGTGTGAAAGAGGCCTTATACCTCTTAAAAATGCAGTCTGACTTTTCCTTATGCCTTATTTATCTTAATTTGAAGTGGCCTATTGGATTAGAAAAAAAAAAAGAGTAAAATGCCCTTTTGTTTTTCTTACTAACATTTTTGGGTACATTTTTGTGTGTGTATAGATATACTATAAACTAAAGAACAAAAGGTTCTTATTTTTCTATCTGATTATAATTGCATAGCAATGCAGTGTCTTGACATATCTGTTTAGCATGCAGCAATGTCAAATGTTTTGATTTTTTTTTTTTTTTTTCCCTTGCATATTACTGCTGGATCACTTTGGCTGCAGGTACAATATTCTGCAATACTTATGTATTGCAGTTTTCTTTTCTCAAGAGTCTTTTATTAGGACCTGAAAAGGGGGCCTTAACTGGGCTTAAGATGCCGTGCCACCCCATCGGCAACCTGAGATCGTGTCACGAAGGGGGAATTTGGATGTTGTGATGGCATAACCCATCCTCTCTCACCACTTAGACGCTGCAGCCAGTGTAAGGCTATGTGCACACGTGTGGAATTGCCGCTGAAATTTCTGCGGCAATTCCGCAACTCCCTGCCATGGGAAATTCACAGGAAATCCGCATGCGAAATTCCCGCGAAAAACTAGCATTTTCCAAGCGTAATTAGCTTGCAGAATGCTAGCGTTTTCCAAGCGATCTGTAGCATCGCTTGGAAAACTGATTGACAGGTTGGTCACACTCGTCAATGCAATCCTATGGGTGCGAAATCCCCGCGATTCCGCAAAAAGGAGCATTCTGCAGATTTTTCCACTATGCGATTCCGCAGAGGAAAAGTCCGCAGCATTAGCACAGCATTGCGGAATCCCATAGGATAGCATGGGATGCGTTTTAACGGTGATTCCGCACGTAAAAAAACCCTGCAAAAGAAACGCTACGTGTGAACACAGCCTAACTGTTGCTTATAAGGTGTCGAATTTCAGGTGAGTGACTGACAACTGTGTGACTTGTGAGAGCGCTCATACACCAGAACACTAAAGGTACATATTTTTTGAAAAGTTGTACATATACAACTTTTCATATATTACATATAAATATTGCATGTACCCTTTATAGCTATATAATTATGAAAACTTAAGAGTATAATTTTGTTCGTCTTCACCTAGACCTAGCACTTTTTAAACCATAATTGGTTTGTGTAGGCCAGCTTTGATGTGTATCTATAAGGGGATCCTTGGCAGCAGAAATCCAAGACTGAATCATGAATTTCTGCTGTTGAAGTGCAGTTGATGTACCCAAACAATATGGCTACATGTAGTTTTTTTTTTTTGTTTTTTTTTTAGGGTCATTCCCCCCCCCCCCCCCCAAAAAAAAAAATAAAAAAAATTGTGGGCAGATGAAACCTGCTCATCGTTGTGGCTCCCCTTCCCAGCTAGCACCAGCGGTGACTCCAAAAGAATGGCTTTTATTTCTCTGGATACGAATTTGTGGTTGCCCTAGCCTCTTTTACGTGCATTCGAAAATGAACGATAGTGGATTTAAATTAATCTAGATTGTTTAAGCCGGTCCTTGGTTACACTGTGGTGGCAGCTTTGCTTGCCTGTCTTGAAAATGCCATATGCTGCTCATATTTTTTCTTTTCATGATAAAAAGGTTATAAATATAGTTTATTATTTTTAAATAGGAAGAATTATATTTGCAAAGAGTTGCTGAACTTGATGAAATTACAGAGGAGAGGGACCGATTTAGACGAGGTTATGAAGATCTTCGTAAGCAAAGGCTTAATGAGTTTATGGCTGGATTTAATATCATAACAAATAAGCTGAAGGAGAACTACCAGATGCTGACGTTGGGAGGAGACGCTGAGCTGGAGCTTGTTGACAGTCTGGATCCGTTTTCTGAAGGCATCATGTTTAGGTTTGTAAATCACTTTCTTAGGACTATATAATATGGCTGTCTCTGAGTAGGAATGTGATTGTCCTTCAGGGCGGTCTGTGGACAGGTCTTTCCTTTGGTTTCTCTGGCTTAAGGGCATGTCACACTAAGAGATATCGCTAGCAATATCGCTATAACTAGTGACGTTATAGCGATATCGCTGTGTGTGATACCTACGACCGGCTTCCCCACTGGTTATCGCTGATCGCGCGAGAACGTCCAGGACTGTTTCTCGTCGTCAGCTTCCTGCTGTGACGACGAGGGACGCGTGGAGCCGGGCGGGAGGACGCAGGATCGCCTAGTGTGACAGGTAAGTAGCGACCCCCGTCCCCAGCGATGTCGCTAGTGAGATCTGCCTGTGTGGCAGCTCACTAGCGACCACTTAGCGATGTACCAGCGATCCTGACCGCGTCATATCGCTGGTCGGGATCGCTGGTACATCGCTAAGTGTGACAGTACCTTTAGAGCAGGAAGATAAGACTCTGCCTACAGTCCCGCCTTTGAGCACAAGCATATCATTAGCTGCAAACTTCTAAAACTGATTACACAAGAACCATAAAGCCCCCGTCACACATAGATAGCGATCTCGCTAGCGAGATCGCTGCGGAGTCACAAGTATTGTGACGCAACAGCGATCTCACCAACGAGATCGCTGTGTGTGACACGGACCAGCGACCGACCCTGCTGCCGGTTATCGCTGATCGTCCTAGAATGGCCAGGACATTTTTTTGATCGCTGGTCTCCCGCTGGCCAGCACGCATCGCTGCGTGTGACAGGCGGGAAACCAGCGATCAGCGCGCTAGTAACTAAGGTAAACGTCGCGTTTCTAAGCGGCGCTTTTCGCTTGGAAACCAGATATGTACCTTATTTACCAGCGCGCTGGTGCAGGGAGCTGGTAACCAAGGTACACATCGGGTTTCTAAGTCCCGCGCGCTGCTTAGAAACCCGATGTTTACCTTGGTCACCAGCTCCCTGCACCAGCGCGCTGGTAACTAAGGTACACAGTGGGTAACTAAGCGACGTGCGTCGCTTGTTACCCTCCTGTCGCTGGTGCTGATCGCTGGTGAAACTGCCTGTTTGACAGCTCACCAGTGATCATGTAGCGACACAAAGTTTTATTGACCTCCTAGAGAGGGGTCATTTCTAGTGCAGCTTATCACCTTTTAGGCCTTTTTCCGATTAATGCAATGTTTTATTTATTGCTCTATTTTACATATATATATATATATATATATATATATATATATATATATATATATATATATATATATATATATATATACATCTTTCCTTATGTATTGATATCTTGCCTTTTTTGTTCACTCGCTACAATGCCATCTTGACTCTGATTTTATCAAAATGATATAAAGCATCCCAGGAAGTGATACATAGCTGGAGGCAAGGTCTCTGCCTCTATATTATGCTGCCTTTAGCAAAAAACCTGGTGACAGATTCCATTTGAGCGTTGCTTGTTCCAGATTCAAAGTTTAACTCTTTTACGACCTATGACGTTTTGGTACGTTATAAGTCACCTCTCCCTCTTTGGTTCGGGTTTCGGCGCTGAGCCCGCACCTTTTCTGGCACATGACAGCTGATCTGATTAGCTGTCATGTGCCCCTAAAAGCCACAAGTGGAATTTCGATCCACCTACGGCTGTTAACTTGTTAAATGCAGCTGTCAATCTCTGAAATATCTAAATGTTACATGTTTGCCACAAATGAATGGTGATAATTTCCATGATTTGTGTGCTGATAGATTTGAGTCAAAATGAACATGATCAGCTGGGAGAATAATAATTGCCACTGCTAACCTTCACAAATTTTTGCACTGCCCCTGCCCAGATGTGACAATTGATGAGCTCATATTCTTTCATTGGTAAGTATGTGAGCAGATAACACAAAGTTTGTTTTCCTTCCTGGGGTCCCTTGTGCACATAGTGGGAGAGATGACTCTTGTGGCCGTGATCCTTTTTGCTGATGTCACTTGTCCTGTGTAATAACCTCCTTACTGATCTCCTGCTAGTCTCTGGATCCTGGCTGCAGTGCTGGCTTTTGTCATGTCCTCCACATCTGTCACATGTCAGTTTTTGCTGCAGGCCTGGATAGTTTGTCAAGCTGTTGGAGTACCCTTTTAATGCCTTGTGTCCTTTATGATTACAACATGTTGTTGCCTTACAACTGCAAGGAAACCTGACCAGTTTGTTTTTTAGTGATGCTCGACAGATGAGTAAAATTACAGGCATCTTTCTATTTGTGGTGGTTCTACACGATTTTTGTTGTGTTTACGTGAACACTGGATAACGATCTGTTTCTATGTAATGAATTGACACTTATTTTATTTTATGTAGTGTGAGACCTCCTAAGAAAAGTTGGAAGAAGATATTTAATCTCTCAGGTGGGGAGAAGACCCTGAGTTCATTAGCTTTGGTATTTGCTCTTCACCACTATAAGCCAACACCACTGTACTTCATGGATGAGATAGATGCAGCTCTAGACTTCAAAAATGTGTCCATAGTGGCGTTCTACATTTATGTAAGTATTTTCTCAAAGTTCTTGTAATTTATTAACACTGGCGGAGGCAGTCAATTTTTTTTTTGCACATTTTTCTAAATTATTTGCCATTTCAATGTGTTCCACACAGAACTGTGACTGAAAATGACAGTTCCTGAATAGCAAGAGCTAATTATCCATGTTATGATTAATTTTCTTTTCTTTTTAGGAACAAACTAAAAACGCCCAGTTCATAATCATATCATTGCGTAACAACATGTTCGAAATTGCTGACAGGCTAATTGGTATTTACAAGACTCATAACACAACAAAAAGTGTGGCAACAAATCCAAAAACGATTGCTTCAAAAGGACTTGCTGAACTTGGTGCAACACAGTGTGCCTGAAAGGTATTCAGAGGACATGGTGCAAAGGTGCTGGTCCAGACGGCAGAAATCCCAAAACTAGAATCGACTGAAGAACCTTCCACAGAAGCCTCTCCTCCTTGCTTCCTTGTCCAATCTAAAACAGGTTGTTACATTGCCAACACTTTATCCACAAAATAGATGATATGTGTATGATGGAGGGTGTGTTTCTACTGCTGGGACTCTCATCAAACATAAGTGTGCAAATGGGGGTTCGAAAAGACCCGAAGTAAGTGAAGCATTACTAACCATGTGTGTTAACTGCTTATGGGGGTAACAGTCAGTGACTGGAGCAGTAGTCACATACATATGTTCAGTAACGCTTCTTTCAAGTAAGCGTCTTTAAACCCCATGCTCTTGTTGTAGCCAGACCCCCCAGGAATTATTCACTTATAATCTAACTTAAAACATATTGGGAAGAGAGGATTTATTATTTGCATTTTGTACACCAGTCTTCATAAAAAAGACGCTGGCGTAAAATGCATCTGAACTATTAAGAGGTGCATATTAGATGCAGCACCCGTGCTAGTAATATAAATGTATGCCATGTCTGGTGTACCTTTTTGTCCGATAGTTTGCACCACTATTCTGATATAAATTATAGTAAACCTGTCCTTTTTTTTTCTTTTCTTTTTGTGAGCAACAGTGATGGCTCAAACTCACAAATTCTGTACAAGTGGCGTGTGCGATAATTATTAACTTTTCTTTTACACCGGTTTCTGGCATGAATGCACTGATAAATGTCCCTTAATGTTGTTTATGGGACTGCCCCTTTGGTGGATATATTTTGTTATTTTAAACTAATGGGCAATCTTTGGTATGTGAGCAGAACAAAGTGCTACTTGCTGGGCTACCATGGCCTGTTCACTGAAGTACCAGGCACAGTGACATCACACAAGTGTGACTGTGCCCCGAACTGCAGTTCATGTGAATTTCTGATTGGTTTTAGCCCTGCACCAATACATTGATGTGCTGTCCTTGAGATAGCTCATTGTAAAACTCCTTTAAGGATAGGATATTTCTAATGCTGCTATTGTGATAATTGCCTGTAATCTAGCCCCAGCTCTATTGTTTTCAAAACTGCTTTACTTGAAGCGGAAACATTGGTTGGGGTCTGATACTATGGGATGTTTTGTACTTGTATCATCTCCACATACAGAAGGCTTTATCTTGCTAAACTCTGAACTATGTAGGTGAATAGACCTCTTCCAGTTTTTTCTGCTGCAGGTGTCAGTGCAAATTTTGAGTTTATTTTTCCTTCTTTAATTTCAAACCTTCTCATGTTGATTGTGGTTAATGTATATTTTTTACGTATAAATATGTATATTTCCATTAAAAGTTGAACATTAAAATTTCCACGACTTTGATCATTTGTAAAAAAAAAAAAAAAAAAAAATTGTGCTTAATTTGTGTAGAATGATTTCCCTTTATTCCATTATAAATGTAAAGATGGGATATCTGAATGGGGAAAGCAACGTTTGGATAAGACACTCCCCAATTTTCCTCTAAAATTTGGGTGTGGTGGGGGTGACTGTCTAATTATCTGAAAAAATATGGTAATTGGAAAAACCAATGACTTTCTATTCGTGTATTTGTAGTGTTTTTTTATTTCTATGCCTTTAAACAGAGCTGCCCGTTAAACTGCCATAATGTGCTGGTTTGTCATTTGACAAAAGGATGTCCCACAAATGTTTGTTTTTTTAATATTGTAGGCATGCTCTTTCATTCTGATTTTTTAATTCATGTTCATTATATCCTACATCTATTTTCTGTTAACCACATCTAATACAGTAAATTACTCCTTTACTATGGCATGTTATGTGATTATAGTAGTCCTTTCCATGACCTTAAAAGTATACACTAACATAGGTCGCAATATTTGATTTGAAAGGATAATTCAATATACATATAAGCCCTATTCATTGAGACTTACAAATTACATGCTAGTCTTACTTAATGTAGGCAGTACTGGAGTAACATTCTCAAATTCACTGACAAGCTTGTGCCTCTGAATGAATAAGGCACATCTCACAACGATTTATAACAGAGCTGTTACTCCAGTCAGGGATGGGTATTCCTGGGGATTTTAACGTAATATATAACAGATGATGCTGACTTAACGGGATGATGCAAGAAGATGGTGCGATGCTACTGGGGATGTTACCACAACTTATACTGAACATGGTGTTGTTACTGGGAATGTTAATAGAACATGTAGGGCTTCTGGTGTTGACATTACTGGGGATGTTACCAGACAATAAGATATACATGGCAGATGGTGCTGACGCTGCAAACAGTACTAAAGTCTACTCTGTCATATACTGCATTAGTATAGATGGGGAATCGCAGGGAAGATGGAAGCTGAATGTGATCAGAATTCGCACAGCAGCGGTTCCAGAGTACAAAATGGAGTAGTGAAACCAACCACTCACTGTACAGAGTAGATCATTACAATCATGACACAAAAAAAAGCTAAGGTAGAGATAAACCATCTAAGAATTGTACAACACAATGAAACTCAATCACACTTCTGTGAAATCAACCTATCCAGTTATGAAGCAACACTGATTGAGAATCTATTTCTCCTGCTGTTGTGCAAATGGAATAGACAACAGGTAGAAATGACAGGCTCCTTGCATCTTCTCGCCCAACCACTTGCAAAAGTGACCCATTTCCGTCACATCTCCTCCAGTCCCTTTCCCCTGCTGTCACCCCTCACCTAACTAAAATATTTAACCTCTCTCTCTCTTCTGGTATTTTTCCCTCATTTAAGTATGCCATCATACATCCACTACTTAAAAAACCATCCCTCGACCAAAATTGTGCCGCTAACTATAGACCTGTCTCTAATCTTCCCTTCATCTTTAAACTCCTGGAACGCCTGGTCCACTCCAGTCTTATCCGCTATCTCTTTGATAACTCTCTTCTCAACCCTCTCCAATCCGGTTTCTGTTCTTTACACTCCACTGAAACTAAACATCTACTAACAGCTAAATCAAATGGTCATTACTCCATGCTAATTCTCTTGGATCTCTCTGCAGCATTCGACACTGTGGATCATCAGCTTCTCCTCACTATGCTCCGTTCCATTGGCCTCAAGGACACCGTTCTCTCATGGTTCTCCTCCTATTTCTCCTTTACTGTATCTTTTGCCGGTTCCTCCTCCTCCTCACCTTCCCCTTACTGTTGGGGTTCCTCAAGGATCGGTTCTAGGCCCCCTCCTCTTCTCCTTGTACACTGCCCCTATTGGTCAAACAATCAGTAGATTTGGTTTCCAGTAACATCTCTATGCTGATGACATTCAATTATACGCTTCTTCTCCTGACATCACGCCAGCCTTTCTAGAAAACACCGGCGATTGTCTAAACGCTGTGTCTAACATCATGTCCTCACTATATCTGAAACTGAACCTGTCAAAGACTGAACTCCTGGTGTTTCCTCCCTCTACTAATGTACCTATACCCGACATTGCCATTTCTGTGTGTGGTTCCACTATTACTCCCCAGCAACAGGCCCGCTGTCTTGGGGTCATACTTGATTCCGAGCTTTCCTTTGCCCCCCCACATTCGATCACTGGCTCGCTCTTGTCATCTGCACCTCAAAAACATTTATAGAATTCGACCTTTTCTTACTTTTGACTCTGCAAAAACTCTTACTGTTTCTCTTATTCATTCTCGTCTCGACTATTGTAACTCTCTTCTAATCGGTCTCACTCTTACCAAACTCTCCCGTCTCCAATCTGTCTTGAATGCTGCAGCCAGGATCATATTCCTCAGCAATCGTTACACCGATGCCGCTACCTTGTGCCAGTCATTACACTGGCTACCCATCCACTCCAGAATTCAGTATAAACTTATTACCCTCACCCACAAAGCCCTCCATAGCTCAGCACCACCCTACATCTCCTCCCTTGTTTCAGTATACCACCCTACCCGCGCCCTCCGTTCTGCTGATGACCTGAGGTTAGTATCCTCAATAGTCAGAACCTCCCACTCCCGTCTCCCAAGACTTTACACGTGCTACACCAATTCTTTGGAATGCACTTCCCAGGTCAATACGATTAGTCCCCAATCCCCCCAATTTTAAGGGTGCCCTGAAATCGCATTTATTCAGACTGGCCTATCGCCTCAACACATTAACCTAATCTATCCCTGTGTGGCACAGCCAAGTGTTACCATAACCAGATTCCCCGCATCATGTTCCCAAATGCTTTATGCATCCATTAGCCCTCTGTGTTTGTACTGTTACACACTTATTATGGCTGGTCCATACAATCAGGGCAACTGTTACCACCCACCTTTCGTGTCTACCTCTTTCCTCATAGACTGTAAGCTTGCGAGCAGGGCCCTCTTTCCTCTTGGTATTTGTTATAATCTACTGTATGTGATTATTGTTATGCTGTAATGTCTATTGTCTGTACAAATCCCCTCTGAAATGTAAAGTGCTGCGGAATATGTCGGCGCTATAGAAATAAAATTTATTATTTATTATTATAGGCAATTAGCAAGACAACCTATAAAGGAGTGGTTCTGCAGGGGGTCACCACAGACCATTTATCTGTCCTCATCTTTTTTGGCTGTTTTGTTCATTTTTGCATTTTGTCATTGCTCTCATTCCTAGAGGTACTGTACAGTAGCATGAGGAGGTATCTACAACCCACAGAAGTTGCTCAGGTAGTGCAGCGCATCCAGGATGGCACATCAATGTGAGCAGTGGCAAGAAAAGGTAGCTGTGTATGTCAGCACAGTGTCCAGAGCATGGAGCAGATACCAGGAGACAGGTCAGTATACCATTAGACGTGGAGAGGGTTGTAGGAGGGCAACAACCCAGCAGCAGAGCCACTACCTCCTCCTTTGTGCAGGGAGTAGTGCCAGAGCTCTGCAATAATGACCTCCAGCAGACCACTAACATCCATGTATATAAGAGAAGGAACAGCATCCAATCCAGGTGAAAGTAGTATCAAAGATTTATTCTGCCAGTAGAAAATACAACTTTTCGGCCATATTGTGGCCTTTTTCAAGTATAACAAATAGCACAAATGGTGGCCTTTTATGGTGTGGCGCAGCCAATCACCACTCCGGTAACACCCATCACATGTAGTCATACATTAAATACATATAAATACATCAATCAGATACATTTATATTCAATATAACAGCTTGACTGAACAATATCAGTGATCATCATATTCTTATTAGAAACATTACAGAAATACTTCTTCAGTAAACAAAAATCCCCAGATAAGCCCACCAATAATCACCATGCATCCAAAGTATCCATGGAGATAACGTACCAATCACCAACAGTGATACATGTCCCTGTAGAATCCACGAATCCATATTCCCATGAAACCAATTATAAGAGGACTTGCATATCCATATAAAGGGAGACTTCCCTCTCCCCTCCATATACATGTCATCAGCAGGAGCTGAGTCATGTCAGAGGCGCAACCCTATGACGCGCACGCCCAGGTCACGGGGCTCACGCTGCCCACCCCAACAGGCCTGATCACGTGACATGCCCAACACAAAGCACCGCGCTTGCGCAGTACCGTGTATGGGATGCAGCCACACGAACCGCCCATCAGAGGGACTGCAGTCACGCGAGACGCCCCTCCAAAAACCCACGCCTGCGCAGATGACCAATAAACAGTGCAATACCGCACTAATTAAATAAGTGAGTCCACTAAAACGGGTCAAAGCTCCCCTAAATATTAATAGTACATAGCAATATAAAGGGCATCACAAATCAAGTAACTACATCCATAGTAACTTTATTAATATTTTATAAAGCCTCAAAAAAGGGTCACCATATATAACAGAAAGAACCCGATTTTTATTGTATGATATGTTATAGAGCTTTCCGCTTCTCAAACAGTATCGTATATCTGCTGTTTGTATTGCGGTCAAATCTATACAGAGACAGCGCGTGTGTGTGTGTGACTCCGTAAATACATATACGGACATTTCAATTTTTCCATACACTGTATAGAGCTGTCCGCTTGTCAAATAGTATCGTATATCTGCTGTTTGATTACGGTCAAATCTATACAGAATCGGCGTTTGTGTGACTCTGTAAAAAAAAAAATAGACATTTAAAATTTTCCATACATCTTATAGAGCCGTCCGCTTGTCAAACAGTATCGTATATCTGCTGTTTGATGACGGTCAAATCTATACAGAGACAGCGTGTGTGTGTGTGTGACTCCATAAAAAAAAGACTGAGATTTTCACTTTTCCATACATACACCGTATAGAGCTGTACGCTAGTCACACACTACCGTGTACCGGCTGGTATCATGGACAAATACATGCTATGTGTTTGACTCCGTAAAAAAAAGACGGAGATTTAAAATTTTCCATACATACACCATATACAGCTGTCCGCTTATCAAACAGTATCGTATGTCTGCTGTTTGGATTACGGTCCAATCTATACAGAGACAGCGCATGTGTGTGAGTGCGTAAATACATAGACGGACATTTCCATTTTTCCATACACTGTATAGAGCTGTCCGCTTCTCTAACCGTATCGTATATCTGCTGTTGACTCCATCAAAAAATAGACAGAGATTTAAAATTTTCCATACATACATACATTGAGAAGCGGACAGCTCTATACAAACAGTATCGTATATCTGGCGTTTGTCTTACGGTCAAATCTATACAGAGACAGCGTGTGTGTGTGACTCGGTTAAAAAAAAATAGACGGAGATTTAAAATTTTCCATACATACACCGTATAGAGCTGTATGCTCCTCACACACTACCGTGTACCGGCTGGTATCACGAACAAATACATGCTATCTGGGAGTGACTCCGTAAAAAAAAATGGAGATTTTCATTTTTCCATACATACACCGTATAGAGCTGTCCGCTTCTGATACAGTACCATATATCTGCTGGTTGGATTACGGTCTAATACATACTGGGAGAGCGTCTGTGACTAAGGAAATATATATGGAGATATACATTTTTACCTACACCTTCTAAAGCTGTACGCTCCTCATACAGTACCATATATCTGCTGGTATTTTTGTTACTTCCTCATGTTTGTGAAAATGTATGGTGGAAGAGGGTGGGGGCAGCTGGTTCTGATGGTGGTGCATCTGCTGGTTATGCCAAAAGCACAATAGCAGCTAAGGCAGGAGGTGTTTGAGCCTGCATCATCGTCTGGCACAAGAAGGCCTGTAAGGTTCCCTTTTCTGGGAGTAGGAAAACCGCTTTTAAAGCCGGAGCATCAGGAACAGATTTTGGCTTACATTGCCGAAACAGCCACCAGCTCTATTGCCTTCTCTTCTGAACTTTCAAAACCTGCAAGCACTGAGTCGTCAGTGCAGGGTTCTTGTCAGGAAAAACACCTTTCCTTGTGTCCTTCACCCCCACCAAAAGTGAAAGATACAGCAGCCCACACTTAAGATTACTCCATGGAGCTCTTTTCACATACCCTGCCTGGGTTATCCAGTCAAATCCTGAATTTCCCAGTCCAAGATTAATCTGACATGGAGTGCACTGATGCACAGCCACTGCTAGATGATTCTGCTGGTTCATTGACCCACAGCACTACATTGCCCTCACAGTCTACTGAGCCAGAATCTGACCCTGATGAAACTCAGGTGCCCCTTCCCACATACTATACCACCTTACACGGTGACACAGAGGAAGGTGCAGATGAAATTGAAGAGGAAGTGATGGATGACCCGGTTGTTGACCCGGATTGGCATCCATTGGTGGAAGAGGGTGCCGCTGGCAAAGCTCAGATGAGAAGGATCCGTAGCAGGCATCGACATTGCAGCAGTGCAATTTATACCATAGTAGGAAGAGTGCAGTGTGGCACTTTGTCCAAAATCCTACTGATGAGGCAAAGGTTATCTGTAAGAAGTGCGGAAGGACCTTTAGCCGAGGGAAAAATCTCAGAAATTTGGATACCAGTTGCATGCTTAGACATTTAACCACCATGCACTTACAAGCGTGGACAGACTACAAAACCTCAGGTACCACATGTGCACCTGCTCCGACTGAAGGTAGCCAGCAACGCTCCATCGCTTTCCCCACTAAGACCACCGGTAAGCACACCACCAGAAATAAATATTGAGGAGTCGTCGCAAGGCCAAAACAGTCAGGGAATCACAATGGTTTTGCAACACAACACTGAATCTAGGCCATTAACACCAACACCAACCCCCTCTCAGTCGGTCCGGTCCACCGCTAGTTCTCCCATATGCAGCTCTCAAGTCCAGTTCACCCTAGCAGACACTGAGTAGGACAAGAAAGTACTCATCCGCGTACACTGGCTTTGAACGCCTACATTGTCAAACTGATCTCATTAGAGATGATGTCCTTCCGTTTGGTTGAAAGCGAAGCTTTCCGAGAGCTCATGGCCTACGCTGTCCCACGCTATGGCCTACCCAGTCGGCACTTTTCTTGAAAAGCCATCCCTGCCCTCCACCTGCATGTGAAAGCCCGCATTGTCCATGCACTCAATCAGTGAGTGGAAAGGTGCACCTCACAACAGATGCATGGTCCAGTAGGCATGGCCAGGGCCATTACGTGTCCATCACTGCGCACTGGGTTAATGTGGTGGATGCAGGTTCCACAGGGGACAGCGGTGGTGGAACAGTGCTGCCTAGCCCACAGTATAGGAAACAGTTGGCTGTAGGCATTTGACTCCTCCATAAGCGAAAGTTCGTCCAGAGCGCAGTCGCACAAACACTACATCCACAGCTGCCAGTGTTGCACATGAGGTGTCCCACTATCGAACAGCTAGTGGTAAGCGGCAGCAGGCTGTTTTAAAGATGATGTCTTTGGGCGACAACAGACACACCGTGGAGGTACTGGCCGACTACTTGCAGCGACAAACTGAGTCATGGCTGGGCAGTCTACATCATGAGCCAGGCAAGGTAGTCAGTGATAACAGCCGGAATTTTGTGTCAGCCATAACGCTTGCAAAACTCACACACATACCTTGCCTGGCTCACACTTTGAACCTGGTGGTGCAGTGCTTCATAAATAATTATTCGTAGTTAACAGCCCTGCTCCAAAAGGTGCAAAGACTGTGCTTGCACATCCGTCGCTCGCCCGTACACTCCAGTTGTATGCAGAAGCTGCAGCGATTGCTCCATCTCCCCAAGCACCGCCTAATCATAGATGTTGCAACAAGGTGGAACTCCACCCTGCACATGGTTGAGAGGCTGTGCGAACAGAGGCAAGCTGTAATGCATTTGTGGGAGGATACATGGGCAGGCAGTTTGAGGGCAGACATGGAGTTGTCGGGTGTGCTTTGGTCAAAGCTGAAAGACCTCTGTAAAGTCCTTCAGTGTTTTGAGGAATGCACACGGCTGGTAAGCGCAGACGACGCCATCATAAGCATCCCACTTATGCGTCTGCTCATGCAAAGTTTGACGCACATTAAGGATCAGGCGTCTACAGCGGAGGAGGAACAGGAGGAGGAGGGAAGCCTTGATGACAGTCAGCCATTGTCTAGTCAGGGAACTGTCCTGGACGAGGTGGAGGAAGAAGAGGGGGATGCTTCTCTGGGGGCAAGAGAAAATGTTGGCGTAGCAAGGTCAGGAACAGGGTTTGTGCGTGACAGGAGGGATGTGGATTTGCCAGAAAGGGCTCCTCCACCCACCACTGCCAGTGCATCATTGACACCTGGAACATTGGCCCACATGTGTGATTGTGCCTTGCGGATCCTAAAAAGGGACCCCCGCATTGCCAAAATGATGAAGGATGATGACTACTGGTTGGCCAGCATCCTCGATCCACACTATAAAGGCAAATTACATAACATCATGCCACAGGAGAACCTAGAGATAATATTGGCTAACAAACAAGCAACTCTGGTGAAAAGTTTGAGGCATTCCCAGCACACAGCAGCGGTGCTGGTTCTCCCACGAGCCGAAGTGGGCAAAATGGAAGAGGTGTTCGTGGTGCACACAGCCGAAGTGGCGTTGGAGACGGGTTTCATGACCGTGTTGTGGACTGATTTCTCAAGTACCGCTCACACGACTGGTAATACTGCATCGATTGCAAGTGACTGTAACCATAGTTGACAACTGCTGTCTCCTAACTACTCCCATATCGATGTTCTTCCTCACAGGTCATTCCCCTTTAACTATTGGCCCGTAAACTGGACACCTGGCCTGAATTGGCACAATATGCCTTACAGGAGCTCGCTTGCCCTGCTGCTAGTGTTCTATCTGAAAGAGTCTTCAGTGCTGCTGGATCAATCCTGTCTACCCAAAATGTTGATGATCTAACCTTCATTAAAATTAACCATGCATGGGATTCAAAGGATTTTGTCCCACCTTCCCCTGATGACACATAGGTTGCTAGAAATTTGGCTCGCTTTCGACCTCCTCTTCCTCGGACTTGTCAAATTCCTCCATTTGCAGCTGCTGAATGTACAGATTACACATCAACTTATGCCATTTTTTAAACCTCCCTAACTGGGCTGCCCCCCCGGAGGGCTGAGATCACCACCTGGCACACCCGGGCAAGTGCCATTGCTCTGAACAGGTGGGTGGGCCCACTCTTGGCCGACGGCACTGGCACAGGGCCCCTCATAGTACAATACGGTGTCTCTGATGGTGAGGGGGCCCACTCGCCGTCAGACACCGGCGTACTATGAGGGGCCCTGTGCCAGTACCGTCACCCACGAGTGGGCCCCCCCCGCTTGCTCATGGCCACAGCACTTGCAAGTTGCAATGCAATACTTGCCTCTCCCTGCTCCACCGCTGTGTAGTCTGGGCAGTTAAATCCTTCACAGGGACGGCCACTACAAATTTGGTGAACTGATCGATGATGGTTAAGATGTAGCTATGTCCTGTCCTGCTGGCCTCTACCTTCAGATGATCAATGGCTACCATTTGTAATGGACGTCAACTCACAATCGGATGCAGTGGTGCTTTATGATCAGCTTTCACATTTTTCCCAGTCACAGACGTGTGACATTCCTGCCACCATTTTTCAATGTCTCCTCTCATGCCAATCCAATAGAATCGCCTACGGCCTGTGGCTTCTGTCTTTTGCACTCCAAAGTGACCAGACACATCATAATAGGCAGTGAGGACCATGTCTACATCTCCCCTGTGATCACAATTTGATGGAGACGAGTAACGGTGATGGGATCCACGCTACTGCGATACAGCAATCCTTTCTTCACAAATAACCGTTTTTGCTGTCTCCACAGACAAAGTAATTGAGGGTCAGCATCGCCTCTGCGAAATCTACCGGGAGGTTTTCCCGTGATCAGTAATTCCCAAATTTCTGCAAACACTCGACTTTCTGTCTGTACTTGTATCCATCTAGTTTCCAGTAGCGGAGAGTCTGGACTGGCTTACTGAGACTGAAATATATATGAGGATTTAAAAGTACCCCAACAATGTATACTGGTGTACGCTTCGAATACATTTCCCTTTTTCTACTTTTTATATTCTGGTGTAATCCATACTGAGCCTGTGAGTGTCTGTGTCTGACTCCAGAAATATAGACAGATATTTACAATTATCCCCAGACTGGATACACCAGGTATCTGCTGAGAGAGCGTGTGTGGTTTCCTCCTTCTATATATACGGAGATAAAAATTTTACCCTATACTATATACAGCTTCTATCTTGTTATACAGTACCTTTGTTCGACATTTAGTATTACGGTCAAATCCATACTGAGTGAGCGTCTGAGGGTGACTACGGGAATATCTATATGGAGATTTAAATTGTACCCTATAATATATATACTTGCTATCTTGTGTATCCAGTACCTTTTTTTCAACATTTTTTATTATGGTCAAATCCAGACTGAGTGAGCGTCTGAGGGTGACTCCGGAAAGATATACCGAGATTTCAAATTTGCCCAACACTGTATACAGCTCTACGCTTCTGATACAGTACCCTTTTTTTTGCTATTTGGATTCTGGTGTAATTCATAATGAGCGTGTGAACGTCTGTCTGTTACTTCGGAAATATATTTGGAGACTTAAGATGACATCAACACTGTATACAGCTGTACGCTTGTGATACATTACCCATTTACTGCTTTTTATATTCTTGTCTAATCCATACTGGGCCTGAGAACATTTGTGTCCGCCTCCTGAAATATATACAGAGATTCAGAATGTTTAAACTATACTATATATACTTTGTATCTGGTGATATTGTACCCTTTTTCAACTTTTTATATTATTGTATAATCCATACTGAGCCTGTGAGCGTCTGTGTATGACTCATGAAATATATACGGAGATTTACAATTATCCCTAGACTGTATAGAGCTGTACGCTTCTTATACAGTACCATATGTGCTGGTATTTTGGGTACATTTTCACAAAAATTAGTAAGTATGATGGAAGAGGCTGCTGATGTGGGCGTGGGAGGCCAGCTGGTACTGATGGTGGTGGTGCATCGGCAGGTAGTGCCAAAAGCACAGTAGCAGCTAAGGCAGGAGGTGTTGAGTCTGCATCATGGTCTGGCTACAGAAGGCCTGTAAGGCTCCCTTTTCTGGGAGTAGGTAAACGGCTTTTAAAACCGGAGCATCAGGGACTGGTTTTGCCTTACATTGCTGAAACAGCCTCCAGCTCTATCGCCTCCTCTTCTGAAGTTTCAAAAAATCCAAGCACTGAGTCATCAGTGCAGGCTTCTGGTCAGGAGCAACCCCTTTCCTTGGTTCCTTCACCCATACCAAAACTGAAGGATGCGGCAGCCCACACTTCAGACTACTCCATGGAGCTCTTTTCACATACCATGCCTGGGTTCATTCTAAATGGGGCACATTATATATGGAGCATTATTTGGGCCCATCATACACTGGAGCATTCCAAGTGGGGGACATCAGACACTGGAGCAGCATTTACGGGGCCCATTATACACTGGAGCATTAGAAATGGGGCTCATTATATATGGAGCAGTATTATTTTAGGGCAACACGGTGGCTCAGTGGATAGCACTGCAGCCTTGCAGCGCTGGAGTCCTGGGTTCAAATCCCACCAAGGACAACTGCAAGGAGTTTGTATGTTCTCCCTGTGTTTCCTCCGGGTACTCCGGTTTCCTCCCACATTCAAAAGACATACTGATAGGGAATTTAGATTGTGAGACCCATCGGGGACAGTGATGAAAATGTGTTCAAACTGTAAAGTGCTGCAGAATATGTTAGCGCTATATAAAAATAATTATTATTATTTGGGCCCATAAGACACTGGAGCATCATCCATGAGGCCCGTCATATAGTGGAGCATTCCAAATGGGGCCCATTATACACTGGAGCATTAGAAATGGGGCCCATTATATATGGAGCATTATTTGGGCCCATAACACACTGGAGCATCATCCATGGAGACCATCATATACTGTAGCATTATGTGGAGCTCATCATATACTGTATGGAACATTTTATGGGACCAATTATTCTGTATGGAGAAATATATGGGGCTCATTATTCAGTGTGGTGGCCATAATACTGTATGGAATAATATACTGTCCTTTTTTTGAGCTATTGTAGAATTTAAAATAGATATCAGTCATGTCATGTAAGAAGTGAAGTATTTTTCATTGTACTATACCGCTATTTCTGTGCCGTATCAGAGCATCATGAATTGTGGTATGTGTTAAAGGGGCGCACTGACACTCTTTGGCCCAGGGCACACGAAAACCATTTTTTTAAAATAGAGATAAAGGATAAATAGAAAGAATAGATGGATAAAAGAGATAAGATAGAAAGAATAGAATAGATACATTACCTGCGGTAACCTCTTCCCTTGGATTTTCCCACTCTTCAGAGTTCACTCCAGGTCAGGCTGTGAGGGAGTGGAGCTTCAGTGACGTCGCTGAACCTCCGCTCCCAGCATCTCATTTCTCAGTGCTTTACAGCCGGGGTGGTCACATTAGCACCGTTCCCGGTTGTAAAGTATTTACCCCCCAGATATGGATTATATTGTTTGTTTTTTTTATTTCTTTTGATTAGGAGAAGAATAAAGATGGAAAACCTGTGTTTATTTATTTCCTTATAAGACTAATTTTATTGTGTGTGTTTATTTAACCCTTGAATAACTCTAGGATTAGTAATGGATAGGTCAATAACAGCATATGTTCGCTGACAGCACTTCAATAGGGAGATGCACGTTCTGGTCCAATGACACAATTGGAGCATATACCATCAAATAGAAAAGAACAGCATCCCTTCCAGGTGATTAGAAGTTTTCAAAAACTTTATTCTGCCAAAATCCAACATTTCAACCTTTGCAGGTCTTTGTCATGCTTGATAAAGACCTGCAAAGGTCGAAACATTGGATTTTGGCAGAATAAAGTTTTTGAAAACTTCTAATCACCTGGAAGGGATGCTGTTCTTTTCTATTTGATAATAATGGATAGGTGTCTTATTGACACCTCTCCATTACTAACCTGGATTTAATGTCACCTTACAATAGCAAGGTGACATTAACACCTTATTACCCCACTTGACACTGCTACAGGACAAGTGGGAAGAGCCAGGCAAAGCGCCAGAATTGGCGCATCTAATAGATGAACCTTTTCTGGGCAGCTGCAGGCTGCTATTTTTAGGCTGCGGGAGGCCAAGATCAATGGCCCCTTACCAGACTGAGAAAACCAGCCCCCAGCTGTCTGCTTTAGCAAGGCTGGTTGTCAAAAATGGCGGGGGACTCCACGACACTTTTTTTTTAATTATTTATTTAAATAATTAAAAAAGTGTGGGAACCCCTCTATTCTTCATAACTAGCCTTGCTGACAGCTGAGGGTTGCAGCCCCCAGCTGTGAGTTTCGTCTGGCTGGTCATCAAAAATAGTGGGAGACCCATGACTTTTTTTTTTTATTTATATTCAGTGCAGGAGTGGCAGATGAATACTCCCATCCGCCGCTCGTGCTCTCACTGCAATTAGTGGTAGTAGGTGTCGGATGATGGTATCAGTTGTCCCATCAGCTGACACCAGTGACTAGAGGTACTATGTCGGACTACGACGGATCCGTCGCCCATAGGTGTCCATTCTAGCAGACGGCGACGGATTAGTCGCTTTTCGACGGAGACAAAAAACGTTGCATTGTGCGTCGTGTCCAGCCACCAAACAGAATTTCCGACGGATCTGGCAAACGGCGGATGAAACGTGAGGCCATCCATCGCTAATACAAGTCTATGAGAGAAAACTAATCTAGCGGCATCAGTCGCCAGATCCGGTTTTTTACAAATTTGACGGATTGTGACTGATGGCAAAAACTGATGTGTGAAAGGGGCCTTACTGATGGTAGCCTTTGTTACAGTGGTCCCAGCACTATGCAGGTCATTCACTAGGTCCCCCCTGTGTGGTTCTGGGATTTTTGCTCACAGTTCTTGTGATCATTTTGACCCCACGGGGTGAGATCTTGTGTGGAGCCCCAGATCGAGGGAGATTATCAGTTGTCTTGTATGTCTTCCTTTTTCTTATTATTGCTCCCACAGTTGAGTTCATCACACCAAGCTGCTTGCTGATTACAGACTCAGTCTTCCTGCAGGGCTACATTTTTGTTTCTGGTGTCCTTCAACAGCTCTTTGGTCTTCACCATAGTGGCACACTGCGATCAAACACAATCGCGGTGCACCGGGGGTTTAGGGAAGCATCGGCAGGGAGGGAGCTCCCTCCATGCTTCTCTGAGACCCCGCAGCAGCGCAATGTGCAGCGCTGCTGTGGGGGCCTCCTTCCCTACAGGTCCCCGGATCCAAAATGGCGGCGGGGGCCTGCAGGGAGCCGGCTTCCTCACTGCCTGCAAAGCGCCGGCATGAGGAAGCCTGCAGCACTGCCTGTGACAGTTCAGCGATCTGTCACGTGACAGTTCAGCGATCTGTCACGTGACAGTTATGTCCCCCCTGGGACATTGTAATAAAGTTTAAATAAAAAAAAGTGTAAAATAATTTATTAAAAAAAAAAAATCGCTAAATAAATTTTAAAAAAATATTCCCTAATATTCATAGTAACATAGTCATTAAGGTTGAAGGGAGACTTTAAGTCCATCTAGTTCAACCCATATCCTATCCTAACTTGCCCTAACATGTTGATCCAGAGGAAGGCAAAAAAAAACCCATATGGCAAACAGTAAGCTTCACATACGGAAATCAGACTAGCTCCCTGGATCAACGCAATATTAAGGAAACTAGTGTATATACCCTGTAATATTATACTTTTCAAGAAAGGCATCCAGTCCCTTCTTAAATTTTAGTAGGGATCATTTTCTGGAAATTAAAAAAAAAACCAAAACAATAAAAGTACACATATTTAGTATCGTCGCGTCCGTAACGACCCACCCTATAAAACTGTCCCATTAGTTAACCCCTTTAGCGAACCCCTTAAAAAATAAAAATAAAAAACAAAGCAAAAAAGTAATGCTTTATTATCATACCGCCGAACAAAAAGTGCAATAACGCGCGATCAAAAAGACGGATATAAATAACCATGGTACCGCTGAAAACGTCATCTTGTCCCGCAAAAAACGAGCTGCCATACAGCATCATCAGTGAAAAAATAAAAAAAAAGTTATAGCTCACAGAATAAAAATAATAAAATTGTTTTTATTGCACAAAAGCGCCAAAACATAAAAAAATATAAATGAGGTATCGCTGTAATCATACTGACCCGAAGAATAAAACCCGCCTTATCAATTTTACCGCACGCGGAACGGTGTAAATGCACCCCCCAAAAGAAATTCTTGAAATGCTGGTTTTTGTTCATTCTGCATCCCAAAAATCGGAATAAAAAGCGACCAAAAAATGTCATGTGCCCGAAAATGGTAACAATAAAAACATCAACTCGTCCTGCAAAAAATAAGACCTCACATGACTCGGTGGGTCAAAATATGGAAAAATTATAGCTCTCAAAATGTGGTGATGCAAAAACTATTTTTACAATAAAAAGCGTCTTTTAGCATGTGACAGCTGCCAAACATAAAAACCGCCCTAAAGAGTAAATCAAACCCCCCGTTATCACCCCCTTAGGGAAAAATAATAAAATTAAAAAAATGTATTTCCATTTTCCCTTACGTCCCTCCGGATAGCACCATGGAGGACGTCCTTCCTTGCCCTATAGTGGGACAGGATCAGAGAGAGGTTAAAAGGCCCCTCCCACCTCCACCCTCCAGTGTTTTTCCTGTCCCGGCAGGGGACGGTTGTGTGAGAGGTTGCTCTTAGAGCGAAGATAGCCTGTGGACATTTATTGCTTTCCATTCCCCTGGCAGGTGGTCTGTGGCTGATTCCTCTCTGGGAGAGGTCCCTCAGCCGTCATTCGTTGTACCAGATGGGATTGGGGGTCTCAGCCCTCTCTTCCCCGCTGTCAAGTGGACCGTGGCTGACACCTCTTGGAGAAGTTCCTCAGCCAGCCTGCATGATGGGCTCAGGGGGATCGTGCGGCGCGTCCAATCCTTCCCCCTGCCAAGGGGCCCAGGGCCGACACTCCCCGGTGGGGAGTCCCTCTGCCCCAGAGACCAGTCGAGCGGACGTGCTCCTGGGTTGAGCCGCTCCTCCCGGTGGGAGGCTCTCGGCTCGGACGCCGGCCGGCAAAACATGGCTAATTCCGGAAAACATGCGGTGGAGAAGGCCGCCGCGCCTCCGGCAACGTCAGCATAAGGTCGGCGTGCGTTCCACGGCAGAACGCGGAAGTGCAGAACGAGACAGGCAACAGCCTAGTTTCTTGGATCTCGTGGGGCACTGGAAAGGAAATCACTGGCAGTAATACAACATTCCTGACCAAAAGCCACTTCCCTCCATGGTAGGCTCTCGGCGTTACCAGCTCCCCCTGTCTTTCTAGCAGGTGTGGAGCCAGCACAGGTGAGTGCACGCTGGAATGTTGTGTTCAGGGCCTGGCCTCTGGGTTAATACTAGCCTCAGGCCTTGGTGCCAAAGCTGGGCCTAAAGCCTCATGTGCTGAGATATGCTCCACATATAAGCAGCTAGGCCTTGGACCTCTAGGCTATAGTAAGGCCATTTGTCCAAGCTACATCTCATAATGGGACCTCAGTTAGTTGCAGACCAGGTCTGCACAGAGCCTTATGGCTGGACACATGGTGGCCTTCAAGCAGGGCCGTAATCTGTGCATCATATTACATCATAGGGGCATCGTTTTGTCTCTGTGCATCGTATCGCCGCTGAACATCGGGCCGCTGTGCACGACATATGGCCGTTGTGCACGATACACGGCCGCTACGCACGATACACGGCCGCTACGCACGATACACGGCCGCTGCTGCCGTGCACGATATGTTGCCGCCGTGCACTATACGGCCGTTGTGCATCATACGGCCTCTGTGCATCATTGTGCCTCATATTGCATCATTGTACCTCATATTGCATCATTGTGCCTCATATTGCATCATTGTGCCTCATATTGCATCATTGTGCATCATATTGTATCATTGTGCTTCATATCGTATCATTGTGCTTCATATCGTATCATTGTGCATCATATCGTATCATTGTGCATCATATCGTATCATTGTGCCTCATATCGCATCATTGTGCCTCATATCGCATCATTGTGCCTCATATCGCATCATTGTGCCTCATATTGCATCATTGTGCTTCATATTGCATCATTGTGCTTCATATCGCATCACTGTGCATCATATCGCATCACTGTGCATCATATCGCATCACTGTGCATCATATCGCATCACTGTGCATCATATTGCATCATTGTGCTTCATATTGCACCAGTGTGCCTCATATTGCATCATTGCGCTTGATATTGCATCATTGCGCTTCACGTGGCATCATTGTGCTTCAGGTTGCATCATTGTGCTTCATAGTACCTCTGTGCATCATATGGCGTCATAGTACTTTGGTACATCATACGTCATCATATGACTTCATAGTGCCTTTGTACATCATGTGGCTTCATAGTTCCCTTGTGCATCAGACTGCATCAGGGGGCTGCATAGTGCCTCTGTTCAACATGCGGCATCATGGGACCTCTGTGCAGCGTGTTCCACTATGTGGCTTCATAGTGCCTTTGTGCTGCAACATAGAGCTCTATAGTGTCTGTGCGTCATACTGCATCATATAGCTTCATAGTCCCTTGGTGCATCATATTGCATCATAAGCCTTCATAGTGGCTCTATGCATCATATTGCTTCATAGCGCCCCATAGTGTCTTGGCACATCATATGGCGTCATGGCGCTTCTGTACAGCATAAGGCTTCTGTGCATCATATGGCGTCATAGGGCTTTGGTACCCCTGCGCCTCAGGGGGTCATTTATGGGTCCTAATACCTCTGTGCTTCATAATACCTCGGGTGCTGTGGCTTTGGGCCTCTGGCTTAGACCTTCTGACTTGGGCATTTTTGTGGGCCACACCTTGTATGGTTGGCCTACCACTTCACATTTTGTCTCAGGCCCCAACTCTGGTCTTTGTGTTTCGGGCCTAGACCCAGTTTCTGTTGCTTCATTCTTGGCAACTGGACTTAGCCAGAGGAACAGTTATGCTTGAATTGGCCTTGTAACTTAGCATTTCTTCTATTTGGAACAGAACTCTAAAGTGAGTTACTGTCTTGAGGGCTAAAGGCGGGTCCCTCTCATAGGTAACTTTTAAAGGGAGACATACGTCTTTGGGGTTCATCCTTTAAGTGGACATAGTCTGGGTGCAGAAAATCCCATAAGGTGGGAGGAAACAATTCTTCCCGACTCCACATAGAGCAGTCGGACTGGTTTCCTTGATAGCAGAGGATCCCATACTCGCTGCTCTTACGGGAGTCAGGGCTCCTAAGTTAAAGAAGCGGTATCCATGACTCTTGCAGTCGAGAACCCATAGCCCATCTGCCTCGCAGTAGTCAATCCCCTCTGCGATGGGAGGAAACCTACTTCCCTCTAGCTAAAGAGTGTGGTTCCTCGCACCATAGCAGTCAGGGGTATAAATATCTCTAAGAAGATTGCCTTTTAGGATATAACATATGAATAGGTTGACACATTTACAGTGTCAGTGACTTGTATAGAAGCACACACTTAAGGCCCTTTTACATTTAGCGATGCACCAGCGATCCGACCCGGTCAGGATCTCTGGTGCATCGCTAAATGATCGCTAGTGAGCTTTCATACAGAAAGATCTCACAGCGATGCAGCAGCGACGCAGCGCACGATACTTACCTTTCACACACAGCGATCCTGCGTCCGCCCGCCCGCGTCCAGCGTCGCTCGTCGTCACAGCAGGAAGTCTCAGCAGGAAGCGCCCGACGAGAAATGGAGCCGGACATTCTCGCGCGATCAGCGATGGACAGCGGGGGAGCCGGTGGCTGGTAAGTATCACACATAGCGATATCGCTAGCAATATCGCTATAACGTCACAAAACCAGTGACGTTTTAGCGATATTGCTAGCGATATTGCTTAGTGTAAAACCCCCTTTACTCTCCTCAGTTCCAAAGTCCAGACTCCCGTGTCTAACATCAGTAAAACAGGCGTGAGGATCCACATTTCCCTTTCAATGCTTCTAAGGAAAAGCCAATGTTGGTAGTGGCAGGAGTAGTTACCTGCCAGATGGAGTATTTCCTTAGTCTTAAATAATAGCCAACCCTTTCTTGAGGTTTAGACATGTAAATGATTCAGAATACACAGGACCTCCTGGATGAGTAGGGTACATACGTCTCAATACTCCGCTATTTTCCATGTACTGTTATTGCTCTGATCTGCCAGCGGAGCAGAGTCTCTGGCCTGCAGGTTTCCTTGTAGGATGGTAAGGTGGTCTCCAGCCAAGGTTTAAGCCGAGCCCAGGAGGACCGATGAAGGAACTATCCTGTGTTATAAGCACATACAGCAAATTAACGGTCTGTACAGTCTTCTTTGTATTATGGCTGTGGTTATCACCATACCTTTTGCTGGGCAATAAGGTTTTAATCCTATTTCTGTGACTGCGGTGTTCATAAGTATCTATCACAATAACGGTAATTCACTGCGGTTCATTAGTGGTATTGGGGTGCAACAGGTTGTTCCACTGCAAATCTTGTTTGCCACATCCATACTGAAATTGGCCATTATAGACATATATCAGACACTCACTGCGGTGATTACCTTTGTAGATCCCTTTCGATATCTATATTTCTTCTCATCTTATAGATAATGTCTAGATCTAGCCTGGTTCTTACCTAGAACTTTGATCTGGGGGCTTCTGTACCCACCCTGAGACCTTTGCTTTGGTATTTTCCATGGTGCTGTCCGGAGGGACGTAAGGGAAAAAGGGAATTAGACCTACCGGTAATTCTGTTTCCTGTAGTCCCTCAGGACAGCACCCTTAGTTCCCTCCCTTATGTTTGTCTTTAGGCTTGCATGGAATCGATCGGCAGATTGTTCATCCATCAGATCATCGTGGCTCGAGATGGGGATGGAGCCGCTAAAGGGTCTTACAGACGCGTTTGTAAGGGCGTGTTTAGACCATTTCCATCCATCCTCGGTGGTACTTTGAAAAAACACTGGAGGGTGGAGGTGGGAGGGCCTTTTAACCTCTCTCTGATCCTGTCCCACTATAGGGCAAGGAAGGACGTCCTCCATGGTGCTGTCCTGAGGGACTACAGGAAACAGAATTACCGGTAGGTCTAATTCCCTTTTTCCCGTTAGGGTTAGGGCTAGGGCTGAGATTAGGGTTAGGGGTGTGTTGGGGTTTGGGTTGGAGTTAGAATTGGGGGTTTCCACTGTTTGGGTACATCATGTGCTCTCCAAACGCAACATGGCGTCTGATCTCAATTCCAGCCAATTCTGCGTTGAAAAAGTCAAACGGTGCTCCTTCCCTTCCAAGCCCTAAAATGCACCCAAACAGTGTTTTACCCCCACATATGGGGTATCCGCCTACTCAGGACAAATTGCAAAACAACTTTTGGGAATCCAATTTCTCCGGTTACCCTTAGGAAAATAAAAAATTGGGGGCAAAAAATATCATTTGTGGAAAAAAAATGATTTTATTTTCACGCCCGGCGTTATAAACTTCTGTGAAGCCCTTGGGGGTTCAAAGTGCTCACCACACATCTAGATAAGTTCCTTAAGGGGTCTAGTTTCCAAAATGGGGTCACTTGTGGGGGGTTTCCACTGTTTAGGTACATTAGGGGCTCTCCAAAGGCAACATGACACCCGCAGACCATTCCATCAATGTCTGCATTCCAAAACGTCACTCCTTCCCTTCCGAGCCCCGACGTGTGCCCATACAGTAGTTTTCTCCCACATATGGGGTATCAGCGTACTCAGGACAAATTGGACAACAACTTTTGGGTTCCAATTTCTCCTGTTACCCTTTGAAAAATAAAAAAATTGGGGACTAAAAGATCATGTTTGTGGAAAAAATGATTTTTTTATTTTCACGCCCAGGCGTTATAAACTTCTGTGAAGCCCTTGAGGGTTCAAAATGCTCACCACAAATCTTGATTAGACCCCCCAAGGAACTTGTTTCCAAAATGGGGTCAATTGTGGGGGGGTTTCCACTGTTTAGGCACATCAGGGGCTCTCCAAACGTGACATGGCGTCCGATCTGAATTCCAGCCAATTATGCATTTTAAAAGTCAAACAGCGCTCCTTCCCTTCTGAACTCTGCCATGTGCTGAAACAGTAGTTCCCCCCACATATCAGGTATCAGCGTACTCAGGAGAAATTGCACAATAACTTATGCATCCAATTTCTCCTGTTACCCTTGGTAAAATAAAATAATTGGACCTGAAGTAATTTTTTTGTGAAAAAAAAGTTAAATGTTCATTTTTTTTTTTTTTTTTTTTTTAAAAAACATTCAAAAAATTCCTGTGAAGCATCTGAAGGGTTAATAAACTTCTTGAATATGGTTTTGAGCACCTTGAGGGGTGCAGTTTTTAGAATGGTGTCACTTTTGGGTATTTTCTATCATATAGACCCCTCAAAGTGACTTCAAATGTGATGTGGTCGGTAAAAATAAAATGGTGTTGTAAAAATGAGAAATCACTGGTCAACTTAACCCTTATAACTTCCTAACAAAAAAAAAGATTTTGGTTCCAAAATTGTGCTGACGTAAAGTAAACATGTGGGAAATTTTACTAAGTTTTTTGTGTGCTGTATCTCTGTGATTTAAGGGCATAAAAATTCAAATTTGGAAAATTGCGAAATTTTCAAAATTTTTGCCAAATTTCCTTTTTTTTTCACAAATAAGCGCAAGTTATATGAATGAAATTTTACCACTAACATGAAGTACAATATGTCACGAGAAAACAATGTCAGAATCACCAGGATCCATGGAAGCGTTTCAGAGTTATTACCTCATAAAGGGACAGTGGTCAGAATGGTAAAAATTGGCCCGGTCATGAACGTGCAAACCACCCTTGGGGGTTAATTCCAGGCCTCTCTTATCTTTTTAAGTGGGAGAACTTGCACAATTGGTGGCTGACTAAATCCTTTTTTTTCCCTCACTGTACATGGTAATTCTTTTAACCACTTTCTAGCATCAGAACCCTGAAGTATGTAAAAGAGTTGACAAGACTAAATGTGTGCATAGCAATGTTGTTTTAATAATGCAGTGCCCATTGTTGCAGGTTTATGGCCCTTTTTCAGGTGAATGTGGCTGAAAAGACGTTGCATGCATGTACCCTACGATGAACATGCACCTCCCAGCAAAGACAGCTATGGTTATTATAAAATGAGGTGCTCGATGAATGCTCTACACTATATATGGTAGTTGGAGTACTAAATGATCCTTTATATAATGTATTGGCTATACACAATATGGTACTGTATATTCCTGGCAGAACAACTGGAGAGGCTCCAGGAAACTGCAAGACAAAAATGTTCTAGTAGCCAAAAAATACATGATCATCTGGCAATTTAATGCCGGGGCTGATTTACTAAAGCTGTCTAGGATTTGCACTGTGGCCCCAGTTCATCATTTGTGGAGTTTTTAAGCCACTTTCCTTTTTTTTTCTTTATATTAGTTGCCAATTTTTATACCAAATTTATCAATGTGGTGCACACGATTCATGAATTTGGCACAAAGTCAAAAAGCTTTCCTCCAGTCTTGAACTATTTTTGCGATCAAAAAGGTACAAAAAAAAAATGAACCAAAATATGATGTGCTCAAAAATTGCACGAGGAGGGTATTGGAGTGAATTTGCACCCAGTTTAGTGACCTTTTAAAAAGTCGTAATTGATGATTCAGGCTAAAACATCTGGCATTGCTAGACTCCACCCATAAAGCAGGGGAACGAAAACAAAATGAGCACATATAAAATAAACTTAAAGGTGCAAATAGAATAGCCAAATGAATGCAAACAAAAAAAAGGGACAAAAGCAATGATGAATCAGGGCTTGCTTCTTCTTGGACTAGAGTCTTAAAATGCGCTTAATTTATCAAAGTGCCTGATGCTGGTTGATAAATTTAACACATCATTAGACTCTCTAGCCTGTTTGCGCCATTTTGTTAGCTTATTTTATTTTTTAGAGTAACTAAAACCCTTTTCTTTTTTAAATTAGTTTATTAAACAAACAGATTTACACATTTTGTAAATAACCAATGCAATGTATACACGATCATCATAATATCTGTAAAGGGAGAAAACCAACTAGTTTGCATATTGAGTTATTTTTACAGATCTCAATTTCACAGGTCCTCACTCTTGCGAGGCCTATGGATAATCTAGTAGTTACAAGAACCTGTTATTCATCTATACAAAATGTTTGGTAATGCATAAGCCAGAATGATACATTACAACCAACATATCTAACATAATACAAAAAAACTATTACTCCTACTCTGCTGCCAAAACAACCTCCATAGCACTGATATAAACCTATAAAGTATAAGTCTATATATTTTTCGCTACAGCCATTATGCTAATAACAGACCATTATCTACGTGTTGTTATAGTAAGGTGAGATGTATTCCATACATCCCAAATTTTATTAATCTTCCCCAAGCAACCCCTATTCTGGTACAGTGTCTGCTCGTAAGGTATAATTGAATTTACTAGTTCAATCCAAGCTCTTAGAGAAGGATGTTGATTACCCATCCAGCGTAAATCCATTATTTCCCTGGCTAAAAAAAAGTCTCCCGCAGGAAAATTCTGACGTGGTGTCCCCATATCTCTTCATCCAGCACACCAAACAGACATACCAATGGAGTGAGAGGAACAGGAGTACCTATGAGGGAGGTTAACAACGAGGTCACCTCACTCCAAAAAGATAGAATAGTTGGGCATCCCCACACAATATGTATAAAATCCACATCCATTGTATGACATCTTAAACATTCTGAGGATTGGGACCACCCCATCCTAAATAGCCGTAGCGTGGTCAGATATGACTGGTGCACTATATATATACATTTGAGTCATTTTATTATTGGCTGATGGAGACACACCGGTTGGAGAACCAAGGATCTCCTCCCAATCTTCATTTTTGCTATCTGGAACTAGAGACCTCCACCTCTCCTTTACGATAAAGCAGAGTCAGAGCCCGCGGACAACATGTATGTATATAAGGTAGAAATAAGACCCTGAGGCCTTGTGATTTGAGAATCCCTATCAAAGGAAAGGACGATATTGCTTGGGTCGTATTTCTGTTGCGCAAGTGTGATTGAATTACTGATCTAAGCTGTAGATATCGAAAAAATGGGGACCTCGGGACACCATGTTTAATTTGCATTTGCTCAAAGGGCATTAGGACATTGTGATCATATAAATAATTAATAGAGGAAACATTATATGAGATCCAGAACTGAGTGGACGGGTGGTTTAATAGCATCGGGAAATAGGAATTATTCCATAATGGCATTTCAACTGTAACGTCAACAAAGCGAACCACTCATTTAAGTTGTCTCCAGACTGACCTTGCCAACCGGAGTAAGGGTAATAATCCAGAGACATTAGGTTTGTCTACTTCTAAAAACCCCAACAAGCAATCAGTCCCTGCAGCATGAGCCAAATGGCTCTATGAGTTAGACAATTATTAGGCATTCATCTACTCAGGGCTCTGACTTGCCCAGCCAAGTAATATAAAGAGAAATTCGGCAATGCCACCCCACCCAACTATTTAGACCTATGTAAGATAGACAATTTGAGTTTAGGTTCTAGTCTTCCCCCATATAAAGGATGAGATTAATGAATCTAGGCCTGAGAAAAAAGATTTAGGGATCAATACTGTTGGAGGGAGTCAGGGTACCGTTACACCTAGCAATGCACCAGCGATCCTGACCAGCGATATGACGCGGTCAGGATCGCTGGTGCATCGCTAGGTGGTCGCTAGTGAGCTGCCACACAGGCAGATCTCACCAGCGACATCGCAGGGGACGGGGATCGCTACTTACCTGTCTGACGCGGCGATCCTGCGTCCTCCCGCCCGGCTCCACGCGTCGCTCGTCGGCGCCGCAGGAAGTGACCGACGAGGAATGGTCCAGGAGCATCTCGCGCGATCAGCGATAACCAGCAGGGGAGCCGGTCGGAGGTAAGTATCACATGCAGCGATATCGCTAGCAATATCGCTGCAACGTCACATAATCGGTGACTTTACAGCAATATTGCTAGCGATATCGCAGGGTGTAACGGGGGCTTAACTGAGTTTGGAGAGTAGGATCATGTTAATCAGGTTAATAAGTCCGGAGACAGATGATGGCAATTTTCTCCAGATAGAAAATGTAAATTTAACAAGATCTAACAACGGGAGAATATTCATTTTTAAGTCAAGTCTATTATATTTTGAAATATTTATTCCCAGGTACTTAAAGTTAGTTACAACAGGCATTGGGGATAACGTTTGAAGGTGATCCATTGGACTAAAGGAGAGAGGCATCAAGGTGGATTTATCCCAATTTATGTATAATCCCAAATAATTACTAAATTTGTCTATAGCAGTAATCACACGGGGTAGTGTTTCTTTTGCTTTAGTCATAAATATCACCATATCACAGCATATAAGCCAATGGTATCTAAACGGCCCACTATTTCTATACCTTTAATGACTGGAGTGGATCTTACACAGATCACCAACGCTTCGATTGCAAGCACGAAAAGGGGAACCCCTGGCGTGTTCCTCTTGCCAAAGAGAACGATTCGGATACAGAGTTATTTATTATTATTCGGGCTTTTGGTTTCATGTACATCACTCATACCCACTTCCTAAATTTGGAACCAAATTCATATTTTTGTAAACATGCAGATAAAAATGACCACTCAAGAGAATCAAAGGCCTTAGCCGCATCCAGCGCAGCCAAGGTCCATTCATTATCTGGCACTAGGGAACTGTACTGGACCACTGACTGAACTCTCCTAATTTTAATGATGTATTTTTCCCGGGCATGAAACCAGTCTGGTCTGGATGTATTATTTCTAGTATCACCGAATTTAATCTAGTGGCCAGGATTTTAGTGAAGATCTTATAGTCCACATTTACCAACGATATGGGGCGATATGACCCACATTCAAGAGGACCCTTCCCCTCCTCCTCATAAAAGGAGTCCGGTAAAGCACCTTTCTCCCAGGTCCCCTGAAACACCCTCAGAAGGAGTGGTGCCAAAACATCCCGATATTTTCTGTACATTTCTATGGGAAATCCATCCGGCCCAGGCGCCTTCCCAGAGGCCATATCCGCTTTGGCTTCATTTATTTCCTCTATCGTGAAGTCTGCATCCAGAAAGGCTTGTTGAGCTGGACTCAGTGTGAGAAACTTTACGTCTGATAAATACTCAAGGCAGTCCAAAGTGCTAGAACACCCTCTGGAACGAACGTTTTATAATAGTCATGGAAACTCTGGAGTATATCACCCGTTACTATTGAGGTTACAATTTAGTTATCTAGTTTTTGAATTTGAAGTATGGTATTAGGCTAGTTTCATACTAGCGTATGGCCGAAGTGCAGAGGGCTGAGGGCTTCCTCCGTGAAGGTCTGCCCCTGGCCGCGCCTCCTCCGTTCTGCCCCGCCTGTCAGCATGCGGTCTGCGTACCCCATCTTTCTCACGCAGGCCGTGCCGATGAATGCAGATGTCTCCGCATGTCGTTTTGACGGTGCGGCGGCCTGCACCAAACGCAGCATGTTGCATTTTGATGTGCTCGCCGCACCGTAAGAAAGACGCATGCGGAGGCATCCGCATACATCGGCACGGCCTGCATACCCAATGCCAAAGATAGGGTACACAGGCCGCATGCCGACAGAGGCGGAGATGACTGGAGAAGGTGCAGCACGGGGCGGAGCTTCACGGAGGAAACCCGCAGCCCTCCGCACCTCGGCCATACACTAGTATGAAACTAGCCTTAGATGTGTTGTGTTGGTGCACTATAAATGCCAATAACTTGCTGGACTGATTTCCTAGCTCAAAATATGACTGACGGGGTGTTTAGCCACTCATTTCTATTTTCATTTGTTTGATTAGCTATATAATTTGCTTCCGAATCCCTCAATCGTTTCTCCAGCTCATCATCTTCCCTAGATGTCACCCCTTTAATATAGGAAATTGTGGAAGACAAACATCCCCTTAGATACGCTTTAAGGGCGTCCCAAAGCAAGTTAATATTCTGGGGTTCAGGGTGGGACGAAATGAAGCAGTCTAATTGGTCTAGAGTTCTGTCATTGGGGCCTATTTCAGCCAAAATGGGTTCAAGTTCCAAAATAGATTACGACTCATTTGGCCAAATCTAAGTGTAAGTATTATCGGGCTATGAGCTGAGATACCCATGTTCCACATCCCCCACCCACATTGGTTCCAGCAACCTGGCAAATATATAATCTGTACGAGATAATGTGTGTCTAATGGACGAGTGACAGGTATATTCTCATGACAAGATGACATATCCTCCACAAATCCAACAAACCACTGCCTTCGATGAGCAATGATAGCGGAGATGGAGAGCAGGCAGTCCCGGTTACTCCATCATCTAGTCTATCAAGACCATTATCCATGACAAGGTTAAAATCTCCCATGCACATAACTAATGCATCTGGATCATTTAAGGCAAAGCTTGCCGCCTTTTTAACGACTGATATATTGGCCGGGAGTGGGTTATAGACACACATTGTGACGTAGTCTTTCAAATCTATCGATGCGTGCTAAAAAAAACAAAGCATCCCTCAAGGTTCCGAGCCTCCTTGACCCCATCTAGTGTCCTTATGGATTAACAAAGAAACCTGTTTTCCAGGTTGTCCGCCTTCTGCCTCCAGGCGTTCATGGAGCCAGCTACTTTTGTCAGTTTAGTTTCCAAAGGCGTAAGGGTATCTTCCAGGCTGGAGACTCTCGTTTCAACTTCCGTAATGGGCCCTCTCATGGCTTGCATATCCTGCCGAAGACACCCAGGTTTCTAACACAAAACATTACTGGAAAACCTGAATAAAGGACTAAAAGGTCATGGGGGCACTAAGTTTTAGGGCACCTGACAGGTTTCCCTGTAAATTACAATGAGCCCTTACTGTAATAATTTACTAGTAAAAAGAAGTAAACGGGTACACGTCCTTTTTTAAAGCCACATTTTATTATGTATTCTTACATATAAATGAAATCACATTGCAGCTCAAAGTCAAATTAGCTTCAAACAGGGCGCCATCAGGCAGACTTTATGCACAGTAAATTACACCCATGTGTTTCATGGATTATTTTTTCACCATACAGTAGGTTAAAGTGGAATTAAGAGTTGAGTATGCAAAATAAAAGTCCAGCCACCATACAGACCAGTAACTAGTACAACTAATACCTTGATAAGTGCATATTTAACATAGGTTAATGCCTTTTAAAAAAAGTGAGACCGGGCTTCTCATGTAGCATTCGGCATGCATGTAGCTGCTCAAAATCTGCTTTCTGAAATTTGCAAAGGCTTTTTGTGGCAAAATTGCCCCGTCATTTATAACTAATGCAGAGGAAAGGCTCCACGACTTCTCACAAGCCCCCTCACCCCCAAGCTGCTGCTTAGCCGACACAGCTGAGAGACAATGTACATTACTAGGAACCATAGCCCGATACCCTGAGAGGGCAACAATAGAACCATGAAAAGTGAAGAAAATAACAGAAGTACAATAGTTCCTGTCAAGTGGTGGGATACATAAGGCAACAAGTTAGCAGTTATTGAAACAGATGTGTTATGAGCAGGAAAAATGGACAATCAGAAGGATCTGATCAACTTTGAAGAAGCCAAATTGTATCAAGTAAAGAATAGAGCATCTCCATACCTGCAGGTCTGGTGCAGTGGTGTCTACCAAGAGAGGACAACTGCGTAGCTGTCGGCAGGATAAGGAGTGTCCTGGTGGTCTAGGTCTCATAGAACGGCTACTGTAGCATGAATTGCTGAAAAAGTTACTGCTGCCATTCTTAGAGATGTGTTAGAACACAGTGAACACCAGCCTAATATGTATGGGACCTTGTAGCCACACCCTGGTTACAGTGGTCACAATAACCTCTGTTCACCAAAACCTGCCATGAAGCAATAGAAGGTCAGCTCTGATGAAAGCTGTTCTCAATCACATCCCGTGGATGGTAGGTGCTAAGAAAAAGATGGCACAATGGAAAAAAGGCAAATTTGTAGATGCTACGTGATACTCTGGCCAATGTTGTGTTGGGAAACCTTGGGTCCTTGCACTCATGGATGTTACTTTGACACTCAAGACCTACAAGTACCTAAACATTGTTACTGACCAGGTACACCCCTTCACGGTATTCGTTACTGTTAGTGGTTCAGCAGGATAATGCACCCTGCCACACGATAGAGTCCAGAAATTGTTAGGATATGTTCACACAGCCTTAGGCTGGTTTCACATGTCCTGATATTTCCGGTACCGGAGATATCAGTGTCCGTGTGTGTACTACATGCGGCACACGTGTGGCAACTGTGTGCCAGCCATGTGCAGCATCAGTACCACACGGACGGACGCCGGGGAAGAAGCGCTACTGTAAGCGCTGTTCCCTGGCGGCAGGTGCTGAACGCGGCTTTCATCCATTTTCCCCTGCTCTGCAGCGATCAGCACGAGCAGAGAATGAATAACTGACCTGCTGTGACCTCAGGACCGTGGGAGAATGCAAGTGATGAGGTCACAGACAAAGCTTGAACTGCCGTCACCTCATCACTTGCATTTTCCCACGGTCCTGAGGTCACAGCAGGTCAGTTTTTCATTCATTCTCCCCTGGTCGCCGGCAGAGCAGGGGAGAATGGATGACAGCCACTTTCAGCACCTGCCGCAGGGGAACAGCAGCTTACAGTAGCGCTACTTCCCCAGCGGCCTTTCGTGCACACGGAGGACAGTGTGCACTGTTCTCCGTGTGCGCGGGTGAAAACGGATATGTCTGCGTGTTTTGCACACGAACTGTGAAGACATGCTGACATGTGCATAGACCCATTCATTTGAAACTGTCACCACACGTAGCGGAGACACTGCCGTGTGAAACCGGCCTTATTGAGGTGAAAATATCTGATGTGGTTTTCAAGAGAAATCCATACAGTTTTTGTGTAAATCATGTTTATTGAATTAACAATATTAAAATAAAACATTGCTTTCAACAATATCATGTCTGGTTCTTGAATGAAAAACAAATTGCATATTAATTCCAATGTTGCGTACTTAACACCAATATTATCTTCTAATTGGGATAACAACTATTTATACCATTCAGTCCAGAAAATTGACATGCACAAAACAACCTCTGTTGTGTATTCTCATGAAAATTAAAATAGAGGTTTGATGACTAACATTAAGATAACAGGGAAAAAAAAAAATTAAAAAGTCAAAAGGTAAGAAAAAGAGGGGGAGAGAAAAAAAAGGGGGCAAGTAGAGGTAAAGGGCATGTCACACTAAGATATCGCTAGCAATATCGCTATAACTAGTGACGTTATAGCGATATTGCTAGCGATATCGCTGTGTCTGATACTTACCTACGACCAGCTCACCCGCTGGTTAACGCTGATCGCGCGAGAATGTCCAGGACTGTTTCTCGTCGTCAGCTTCCTGCAGCGCTTCCTGCTGTGAGGACGAGCGACGCGTGGAACCGGGCGGGAGGACGCAGGATCGCCTTGTGTGACAGGTAAGTAGCGACCCCCGTCCCCAGCAATGTCGCTGGTGAGATCTGCCTGTGTGGCAGCTCACTAGCGACCACTTAGCGATGTACCAGCGATCCTGACCGCGTCATATCATTGGTCGGGATCGCTGGTACATCGCTAAGTGTGACAGTACCTTAAGGAGAAAGTTATAAGTAGAGGGTCAAGTAATCCAGACCCCCCCCCCCCCTCAAGCACTTTTGTGTCCTCCGTCCCATACGGAAGAGATAATAAGTTGGTCAAAACCATTTTAAGCCAAAGACCAACAGGTCAGACCAAGCGAACAAGTGTACAGAATATTTCTGATGCTATCCTATATATGAATCAAGGTCCCAATAGCCAGATATCTAATTCCAGGGTTTCCCTGAATGCTAGCCAGGAGGCCCAAGTGTTATATAGTCTGTCAGGGTTCCCTGTGGTTTGAATCAGCAAATACTCCATTCTATAAATATCATTGAGTTCTGCAACAAATTCAGAGCGAGAAGGGTATTTCTCTTGCTTCCAAAACCTGGGGGATCAGATTCCGAGTAGCCGTGAGAAAGTGCCTGAAGAGATTCTTCTTAAACCCGGAAATCGACATATCACATAAAGATAAAAGTGCAAGTTCCACTGTAGGTTGAATTTGACAAATTGATAGCCTGTTGTAGAGATCAAAAATCGACAACCACAACTTCTTTATAGGCGGGCAGTCCCACCATATGTGAACATATGTTCCTTTATCCTGTAAGCATCTCCAACATGTGTCCGGAATCACTGGAAACATAGAATGCACCATAGAGGGACACCGGTACCACCTTGTTAAAATCTTATAGCTCCTCTCCTGTGATACCGAGTGTAACGACGTTCTAAACGTAAATAGAAGCACCCTGTCCCTCTCCTCTTGAGATAGGGATCTCCCCAAGTCATGCTCCCATTTTGAGAAAAATAATGGGATGTCACGTGTCGGAGTCTCTTTTTTTTAAAAAAAAGACTGTACAGCAAGGAAACCGTGTGGGCCGGAGGGTCCCCCGTGACACAGAGCTCCTCGAAGGGAGTTAAAGGTCTCCTGATATCATTTTGTTTGGATATAGCAGTTATAAAACTTCTTAGTTGTTCATAAAAGAACCAGGCACCTGTGGGTGGTACTCTGCCTTGAAATATCTCATCTAATGACCTCATATCAGATCGATCCACGAAATCATAAACAATCGGACGTGAACTCCTACACCCATCTAGATAAAATTTCCTATCAAAACCAGCAGGGAAATTAGGATTATCATAAATAGGTTTCAGTGGCCCAGGAGATGTTGAGGTTTGAAGAGCCCCCAGCCTCTGTTTTGTAAATAAGATCATGTTCCTGGTCAGGAACGGCAAGGTGGCTCCCCCCTTCCCCCCACTCCCCGTGGACCACAGTATAATTTGAGGATCACTACCATTAAGATCACTTTCCAAATTGACCCATTTCTTACTATCCCTGCTATGATAAATCTAAAATACAAGTTCCCAATGATGCACGGCTATAAGTTAGAAAGTCCGGTAGGCCGACTCCACCCATTCTTTTAGGACAACTTAATAGGTGGTATGATATTCGAGCCCGTGTATGGGACCACACAAACCGGGAAATCGCTTTTTTAAGGTGGGAAAAAAAAGGAGGCAGGGAGATAGATGGGGATCGTTTGAAAATAATAAAGAAGGCGTGGCAATAAGTCCATTTTAATTACATTGGCTCTACCAAACCATGATAACGGGAGTTTGT
This sequence comes from Dendrobates tinctorius, assembly GCF_039654945.1. Lineage (NCBI taxonomy): Eukaryota > Metazoa > Chordata > Amphibia > Anura > Dendrobatidae > Dendrobates > Dendrobates tinctorius. Next base: position 56,201,078 of record NW_027361728.1, on the reverse strand, counting down.
GCCATTTTTCTAGGTCCGATTCTGCTTTATGTAAGGCAGGCTTGAAATTGGTGTCATATAGCCTGGACACTCTAGGTGTTATTTTGATTCCCAAATAGGTGATGGAGTCAGAACGCCATTTAAAGGGGAAGGAGGTGCACAACTTTTCCACCACGGAGGGTTGTAATGATATATTCAGAATCTCAGATTTATGTGAGTTAATTTTAAAATTACTTAATAGGCCAAAGTCATGTAGCTCTGAAATAATGTTTGGTAAGCTTATTGTGGGGGAGGTGACATACAAGAGAACATCATCCGCGAAAAGTGCCAATTTGTGTTCTTCTGACTTCAATTTAACTCCTTTGATTGAGGGGTTATTTCGTATTGCGGTGGCAAGGTACTCCATTGTTAATATATATAGAAGGGGGGAGAATGGACATCCCTGCCTCGTACCGTTCCTAATGGAGAATGCGTCTGAGCGAGCACCATTCACCTTGACTAGTGCACTAGGACATGTATACAAAGCTGAGATCCTCTGGAGCATTACTCCTTTCAAGCCAATTCCTTGTAGAGCTTGAAACATGAAATCCCAGTGTACCCTGTCGAAGGCTTTCTCAGCATCAATTGACAGGATACACATGGGGTCCCCCTCCCTCTCCACCCCATCAATGATATAGTCCGGATGGTATTGTCTCTCGCCTCCCTCCCTGGAACAAAGCCCACCTGATCTTGATTTATCATGTTCGGAAGAAGGGGTCCCAATCTTTTTGCGATAATTTTTGCGTAAATTTTAATAGATTTATTAAGGATATTGGCCGGTAATTGTTACAGTAAGAAGGGACTTTGACTGGCTTAGGCAAGACCGTGATGTGAGCGGTCAAAGCCTGGGAAGGAAAGGATCCTCCCGAGGCAATAGAATTACACATTGCGAGGAGCATTGGGCTCAGCAAGTCGGAGAATGACTTCTAAAAACCAGCTGTATACCCATCCGGGCCAGGACTCTTTCCCTGTTTTAGTTCTTTGTTTCAGACACCTCCTCCAATGTGAAATCTTTTTCTAAGTGTCAGTTTGTCCTCCGATATGGGAGGGATACTATTTTGTTGTAAGTACATGTTAATTTTATTGTGAAGTGACTATACTGGTAGATCCCTATAGTGACCAGCTATATTATATAAAGTTTTATAAGTCACTGAAGCCCACAAGAATATCCCCGGTAAGAAATCCATACAGTTATTGATTACATTTTCAGCATTTATTTTTTTTCCCACAAGTTTTCACAACTTTTGACTATAATGTCCAGACTGGTGAGGATTCCATGAGAAGATCCTATCAAAAGTAAAGTGTTGCTTCTTCCCCCCCGCATTTAAAAAGCTTCCTATATGAACAGTAATATAAAAGAATTGTATTCAGCATCATAACCGCCACCTTAATGATTTACCTATCTATTGTCAAATATCCATTACCCGCCACTATCATCAGTGTTGCCAAAATACAAATCAATGGCTTCCGACTTTACACAGGAGTTTTTGTAGAAGCTGTGGTGTAAATTTTGTTTGTACAATTGGAAGCAATCAGTGTTGTAACTTGCACTGTGGGGCCCCAGCGCAAATTCTACAACAGGGGCCCCAACAGTCACAAATCTTTAATAGTACTGATGCTCTCATATGGGCCAAAGGGACAATTGGAGGCCTCCTAGGCTCCAGGGGTCGGGGGGGGACCGCAACCCCTGTAAGTAATCATTACGGACCTTCACAGCTAAATAGCACAAAAAGACCCAAGACCCAACAGCATGCACATAGTAATAATAATAGTATTGCATACTTTTTAGTCACATCTTTTGCATTCCCCATTATAGTGTTTTGTTTTTTTTTACCTTTCTCACGTAGTCTCTGCTTGCTTTGTAAACATTAGACTTTCAATATATGAAATGCACAAAAGAAAGGTCACATAAAATTTTGTAAATCTAAAGTGCACAGCCAGCTTAAAGAGAACCTGCACCAAGTTTTTGCTACATAATCTGAAAACTCAATAATGTAGAGAATGAGATCCTGATTCCAGCAAGTCACTTATTCGGCTGCTTGCTGTAGTTTGGACTGAAAAATATACCGTAACTTTTTAAATCAGCAGATTATCACTACAGGACTAGTAAACCTGCTGCCATGTAGTCCTCCATATTCATGAGCTCTGTATAACCCTGCCCCAACTACTGATTGGCAGCTTTCTACCTATGCACAGAGTATACAGAAAGCTGCCAATCGCTGAGGGCAGGGTTATACAGAGCTCAGCATTCAGAGAACTTCTAGATCTGCAGGAGATTTTATCAAAACAACAGCAAGCAGCTCAGTAATTGATACAATGCTAAAATCAGGGTCTGATTCTGCTCTCAGACGGGGTTTCAAATACTTGATAGCAGATTATCTTTACCCCCTTGCAACCAATTTTTTTTTTACCTCCCCTCCTTTCAAGAGCCATAACCTTTTAATTTTTCCATCCACAGAGCTGTATGAGGGGCTTGTTTTTTGCATAATAAATTGTGTTTTTGAATAACTTCTTATGTGAAGCACAGGAAAGTTGGAACAAAATACCAAGTGCAGCAAAACTGCAATTCCACGTTTTTTTGTTTTGTTTTTTTAAGGTTATTTACTAGCTTCACTACTGACCTGACAAAATTATTCTCCATTTTAGTATGATTACACAGATACCAAACAGGCATAGGTTGTTTTTTTTTTATTTAAGCGGTGAAAAAGAAAATTGGAAATGTGAAAAAAAATAAGAGTTTCTGAAACCCGTATCATTTTCAATTTTCAGGATACGGGGCTGTGTGAGAACTTAATTTACAGTGGGTACGGAAAGTATTCAGACCCCTTTAAATTTCTCTCTGTTTCATTGCAGTCATTTTGGTAAATTCAAAAAAAGTTAACTTTTCTCTCATTAATGGACACTCTGCACTCCATCTTGACAAAAAACCCACAGAAATGTAGAAAATTTTGCAAATTTACTAAAAAAGAAAAACTGAAATATTACATGGTCATAAGTATTCAGACCCTTTGCTCAGTATTGAGTAGAAACATCCTTTTGAGCTAGTACAGCCATGAATCTTCTTGGGAATGATGTAAGTTTTTCACACCTGGATTTGGGGATCCTCTGCCATTCTTCCTTGCAGATCCTCTCCAGTTCCGTCAGGTTGGATGGTGAATGTTGGTGGACAGCCATTTTCGGGTTTCTCCAAGATGCTCAATCGGGTTTAGGTCAGGGCTCTGGCTGGGCCAGTCAAGAATGGTCACAGAGTTGCTCTGAAGCCACTCCTTTGTTATTTTATCTGTGTTCTTAGGGTCATTGTCTTGTTGGAAGGTGAACCTTCAGCCAAGTCTGAGGTCCAGAGTAATCATGAGCGAGTATGCTCGTTACTTTAGATTTCCGAACATTTTGAGCGTGCTACGAGATTTAGTTAGCGTTGCCGCAGCTGCACGATTTGCCGCAGCTGCACGATTTGCGGCTGCTAGATAGGAAATCCCTCATGTACTCAGGCTAACAAACAGGCAATCCCCACGTGTTCAGGCTGTCTAGCAGCTGCAAATCATGCAGCTGCGGCGACAGAAACTGAATCTCCGAGCACGCCCAAAATACTCGGCGAACAACCGAGCATACTCACTCATCCAGACTACTCCAGAGCTCTCTAGAAGCTGGTTTTCATCCAGGATATCTCTGTACTTGGCAGCATTCATGTTTCCTTTAATTGCAACCAATTGTCCTGTCCCTGCAGCTGAAAAACACCCCCATAGCATGATGCTGCCACGTTTTACTGTTGGGATTGTATTGGGCAGGTGTTGAGCAGTGCCTGGTTTTCTCCACACATACCGCTTATAATTATTCTATCTTCGTCTCATCAGACCAGAGAATCTTTTTTCTCATAGTCTGGGAGTCCTTCGTGTGTTTTAGCAAACTATGCGGGTTTTCATGTCTGGCACTGAGGAGAGGTTTCCGTCAGGCCACTCTGCCATAAAGGCCCGACTGGTGGTGGGCTGCAGTGATAGTTCCACAAAGTGAACATTCTCCCATCACCCTACTGCATCTGTGGAGCTCAGCCACAGTGATCTTGGGGTTCTTCTTTACCTCTCTGACCAAGGCTCTTCTCCCACGATTGCTTAGTTTGGCTGGATGGCCAGGTCCAGGAAGACTTCTGGTGGTCCCAAACTTCTTCCATTTAAGGATTATGGAGGCCACTGTGCTCTTAGGAACATGGAGTACTGCAGAAATTCTTTTGTATCCTTGGCCTGATGTGTGACTTGACACAATACTGTCTGAGCTCCTTGGCCAATTCCGTTGACTTCATGATTCTCACTTGGTCTGACATGCACTGTGAGGTCTTATATAAACAGGTGTGTGCCTTTAAAAATCAAGTCCTATCAGTTTAATTAAACACAGCTGGACCCCAATGAAGGAGTAGAATCAACTCAAGGAGGATCACAAGGAAATGGACAGCAATGTGACTTAAATATGAGGGTCTGAGCAAAGGGTCTGAATACTTATAACCATGTGATAGTTTTTCTTTTTTAATAAAATTGCAAAAGTTACATTTCTTTTTTTTTTTTTTCAATCAAGATGGGGTGCAGAGTGTACATTAATGAGAAAAAAAGAACTTTTTTGAATTTACCAAGTGGGTGCAATGAAACAGAGTGAAAAATTTAAAGGGGTCTGAATATTTTCCGTACCCACTGTATGTGCCCCAGACTGGCATTTTTACTGATACATTTTGGAGTAGATACAATGTTTTGGCCGCCTCGTATTGCACTTCAGTGCAGTGTTGCGACAGATGAAAAAAATGTAATCCTGGCTTTTCGATTTTTTTTTTTTTTTTTTTTTTTCTCTATATGCAGTTCACCAATTGGGTTAATTACGCTTTGTATTTTGATAGATTGGCCTTTTACAACTGTATCACTCCATATATGTGGATTTTTTTGGTTATTTTTAATGGAGGAAAAAGGGAGTGTTATGAACTTTTATTTTTTTCATACTAAAACATTTTTCTTAACTTTCTACTGTATTTATTAGTTCCTTTAGAGTCCTTGAACCTGAGATCATCCAATAGCTTGTGCTATACACAGCACTAATATGTGTAGTGAAAATTCTGGTCTACTATGAACTCAAGCTACAGGCTGGCTTTGACAGGATAACAGTCATGACCGGCACAAGGGTCTTCAACAGAAGCCTGGCCGTCATTGAAACCCATTGGCATCTCGCAATTGTGTCACTTGTCAGAGATTGACAGTGGCATTTAACAAGTCAACAGTTGCGGTCGGAGCTCCTATCTATGCACGGCTGTTAGAGGCAGATAATGGATGAGTAACACAGTCATCTGCCAGGAAAGATGCAGGCTCAGCTTGTGAGCCTGCATCAGTCAGGGAGCCGGCGTATGACATAGATGTACTTCATATGTCAGGAAGGGGTTAAGGCCTTGTGTAAAACCATGCGAACAGTTTGTACTATACGGGGTAGCATATATTGCACTTTATTCCTCCTAGAACTAGAAGCAGTGAGGGGTTTAAGGTACAATATAGAGCATCCAATAGGACATGGTATTTTTTTTTTTTTTTCTTATGTAGCCTGTGGGGGGAAAAAAAAAAAAAAAATTATGGCTATAATTGTGTAGCCAATAAAACTTAGCTGCAGTCTCTGGGATCAATGCTATGAAGATCCTGATTGCACCTCTCTGTATGAAGCTAAAGTTGTATACTATAAGAGTATTGACAAAGGAGTTGGCGGCGATACAAAAAAAGATGGTAAATATTAGTAACGTCGAAGCAAAGAATGCAGATAGCCAATAAAGTCAAGATATAAGGTAGAAAATGTCTGAGTAACTGTCTTTACAGTATTCACAGGACTCTCCCCAAAATTCAGAGCAGGTCCCATGATTTTAGAAAGGCACGTCCAGTAATGAGTAGTGAAATCTGATGATATTTCTGAGCAAAGACACAAGAATAATGTAAGACTAATAAAAAAGAAAAAAGCAACAAATATCCATGTGCACAGAGGGCTGTTTGGAATTGTTCTGGGGTCTTCCTTCTGAAAATGTATGCCAAACTTTGGTATGGGCAGCAGGGAAACATCCCCGGTATTAGTTTTCACCCAGACATCATTTAATATTTGGCCAACCCTGGGGTAGATCTCAACAGTATGAATGGGATGTAGCTGCTGCTTCTTCAGGGCCACCATTCTTTGCTGTATGTCATGAATAGTCTCCAGGTATACCAGGGGAGAGTCTTCCATCTGAGCGGAACTACTCATAGACACCAAATCCAATTCTTCGTCTTGTATTTGTCTCATCTTCTCTATTTTTGGAGCAAAAACATCAACCACTTCTTGGTTAAGCTCATTCAGAGCAGTTATCAGCTCTTGTTTCTTCTGCTCGAGAACTTCAATTAAATTGTCAAAAAACATAAGCACTTCCTTTTTGTCTTCCACAACAATATTTTTACAATTGGTCATTTGCTCCTCTAATTTCCGGATTACAGAGGACACGCCAGTGAAGTTCTTATCAATGAGCGCAGCTAGTAAATTGGTTGCCGTCTGCTGCTCCTTCATGTACGCGACTTCTGGGTCATCTACAGGGTGATTCTTGTGGGGGCCTACCGTGAGACACTGGCCACATATCAGTTTTCTGTCTTTCACACAGTACATGTTTAGCTGATGTCTACTATGCTCAGTGCAGGTTTTGGATTGCTGGTTACTTTGATATTTTTCCACAATGGCCTTTAATGCAAAGTTGACTGGCAGTGAATGAACTCCGTTGGCGATGTCTGTAATGCCTCTGCAGGCTGGACATTTCAGCCTCCCCAATGAAAACCTCCATAAGTAGCTATCTGCAGACCTCATTAAGTTTTCCAGGCACTTTCTGCAAAAAGAATGTGAGCACTGCAGAATTCGAGGATCATCATATAAGCTCAGGCAGATCGAACATGTCATTTCTTCTTCTAAATGATCCATTTCCTAAAAAATAAAAGAAAACATAGGCTAATTAAAGAGAGTAAGTATGAAACGGAGACCTGACCGCAAAATAGATGTGTTCACACAAACCAAAGGCTGAATTTGGAAATCTTTCCACCACCAAAATGTCACAGAGATGTTAGAGAACTAAAAGCTTCTGGAAAATACTGATTATCCTTGGGATGAATGTTTACAACAGTGGTCTCCAACTTGTGACATTTCAGCTGTTGTGAAAGTTTCCAGCCATAGATCTTTAGGATATGGTGGGAATTCTAGCTGGAAGCTATAGACCTATACTTTGGAAGGGGGTTAAAATGAAAAGTATTTGGTATATGGGTGTCACCAAACCGTATAGCTCTAATTTTTAGGCCGGGTTCACATTGCCTTGTGGGCAATGCACTGACGGCATCCGTTACATAGCGGCACTAACGCTATGTAACAGATGTGTTAACGCACCCATTGCCCGCAACAACAGTAGCGCATCCTAACGCATGCCAAGATTGGCATGCGTTAGCAATGATGCGTTACTTCATGACGCACCCTCGAACGCGGTCTACAGCGTTCAAGGGTGTGTCGGGTCTAGCGCACAGCGAACGGACGCGTTCGCTGTGCATAGACCTATATGGGCTAACGCATGGTAACGAACTGCTACCATGCGTTAGCGCATACAATAGCGCTATGGTCACAAATGATGTAAAAAATGACATCTGCGTTACAGCATCCGTTTAACGGATCCATTAAACGGATGCCTCTAACGCAATGTGAACTTAGCCTTACTTTGTTTTTTTTCCCACAAATATTGAAGCAAAATAATCTATAAAATATGTTTATTCATCACTTGTAAGACTTGCTGCGCAGACTAAGACCCTCCAGGAGCTGCTCAGGGTCTACAACAGACCATCCCAAAGATGGAGAAATACCATCCTTGTAGTATATATCTCAGCTGGGAGCAGAGTTAATGAATGATCTTAGTTTGCTCTATAAATCATTTCATCAGCAGGAATTTACACATTATTTCTTAATAACAAAATGGTAAGTATAAATAGTGTTTCAATGGGCTTCCTCCTGTGAGCATGCACACGACGAACCATGGGACACGATGGGATGAGGGGGAAGGGAGCCCAACACTAGGGAAAGGGGGAGTGGAGACCCCTAGGCAGATCTAAAGTCACCCTGTCTGCCCTAAACATCCCTATATAGGTTCTGCACCTATCGCCAAGCAGGAACCTAATCCATGCCTGACCCTAGCAATAAGCCCTACTTAGGGAATGACGGGGTGAGCACTAGTCGATCACCACTACAAACTAAAGACAGCTGGGAGAGTCGAAACATTTGGAACACTTATCTTGCGTAGACTCAGATGTAACACAGACATCCTCTAGCAACACCAAAGAGGAAGATAGATGACTGCTATAGCTCCAAGCCTCAACAGGGAGAAATGGAAATATCATTGGCAACTCCCAGCAGCAGGCCGTGAGTCTATAAACGCCCAGAGGTCCAGGTGTATCAATTAGAGCCGGAGGGAGGTTCACACTGGGTCAAAGAGTCAGAAGCGTTAAGAAGGCATCTGCAAAGCCAAACAGAGACTTTCTGCAGCTAGATGAGGTGCGATTGTCTGCAGCTTCTGACATATCCGTGACAGTGATATTGGGCAGATCTGTAAATCATTATGGCCTCAATACAAACATAACATTTAAAAAAAAAAAAATCATGTAACAGTTTAAAGGAGAACTGGCAAAACTATCAATAAGGGCTCATTCACACATACTTTATCTCTACTCGTTGTTTTACCAGATAGTGCATGCACATATCATAGCCTATGTCTGTTTTCACATAGATTCTCTTTTTTGGGGGGGATCCATATCAGAGTTTAGTCGAATAGACTACAATCATACATTTCAATGAATGACGACGCAATGTAGCGAAACACGTGGTGGGGAGGGGAAACAGGACATACCATGTAACTAGGTTAGTATGAATTGATTATCCTGGATATCATTCAATTCTACATTTGCTATTTTCTAAATGGTCTCACTTTGACCAATTATCACTTCTGCAGCATTTTGTCACTTTACATTTTATTATACAATCTTCAGTGGTTTATCATCATTTATTCCTATTCTGTTTTATATTTCATGGTCATAATTAATTATCTTTATTACCAACATCATTGAATTATATTAGTTAACGGTATGTTCCCAATGGGAGTTTTTGCTTCATTTTTTTTCCTGCAGCAAAACCCGATTTCTTGGCAGGAAAGAACCCATGATTTCGTGCGTTTGTTTGCCTTTTTGATGCATTTTTTTCTTGTGTTTTTGGGGATAACTTGTGCCTCTTTGTGCATGCCAATAAAGTGGAGTGCTCCCAGAGATAAAGAAAACTACTTCCTGTAGAACAATACCTCGTTTGAAAAGCCAACAATTCATCTGCTGCGTACAGTAAAATCACAGAGTGACAGGTTAGAATAGAAATTCACCGCAGTGAAATTTTACAGGTGAACTCGCCTCTGCACCATGCTACTTTCTCGCAGTGCTAGCAGGGATATCACCGTGGTCACCGCAGCTCAACCCTGCTGGGAACACAGCCTCAGTGACCGGACGTAACCTCTATGACGTCACCGCCAGTCTCTGAGGCTGCACTCGCAGCAGTTCAGTCACCAGTGGTTCTCGGCCTGGACAGTCGCATTTTGGCACCGTCCAGGTTGAAAAATCATTATCCCCCAGACATGGATTACGGCATGGGACAGAACGACAGACAGGTGAGGGTTATTCTTTTTTTGTTTTATTACAGAAGACAAGGGCTTTCGCGGAATTAGGCATTAAGGTAGTATAACTGTTTGTAATTTTTAAATAAAAAAAGTAAAACTGTGCTTTGTTTTATTTAAAATAAAAGACTTTATTCTGGCTGTGTGTTTATTTATAATACAGCTATAGGATTATTAATAATCGGACAGTTGTCTCATAGATGCCTCTCCATTACTAATCCGTGGTCTTGATGTCACCTGACAATATAAAGGTGACATCAACCCCAAAAATATGAACCCTGCTTGCCACTGCTACAGGGTAAGTGGGAGGAGCCAGGCAAAGCACCAGAATTGGTGCAATCTAATAGATATGCCTTTTCTGGGCCGCTGTTTTTAGGCGGGGAGGGGGCAATATTCATGGCCCCTTACCAGCATGAAAATACCAGCCCCCAACAAAGCTGTTCATCCAAAATGGGGGGGAGGAACAGGACGCCAAGCTGTTTTTAAAAAATATTTATTTACATAGTTTAAAAACAGCGTGGGGACCCCTCTATTCTTGATAACCAGCCTTGCTAACACTGACAGCTGAGGGTTGCAGCCACCAGCTGTGAGTTTTGCCTGGCCTGGCTGGTTATCGAAAATACGGGTGAGCCCAGTTTTTTTTTTTTTTTTTTTATTTATTTAGAGAGCAGGAGCGGCTGATGAATACTCCCATAAGCAGCTCCTGCTCTCACTATTAGCGGCAGGTGTTGGATGATGGTAGCGTTAGTCCCATCAGCTTACACCAGTGACCGGATGTAAACTTTATACCTCCCATCACATCTGAGCGCTCACGAACCGTGGCTCTGACCGGCGGGGATGGTTTCACCGCCGATCAGAAGCAGTGTTTGCCGCACGGTCATGCATATGACAGAGTATCAAACACCTTATTTTCGAGCCCCCCCATTCAAGTAAATGGGATTCGGGTCTGCTGCTCAGTGTCTCTGCTGGATGACAGGCTGTATGGACGCATCATGCAACCTGCCATCAAGAGGTAGCAGAGCCAAGAGTGAGGTCACATCCTGCTGTCTGACTTTTCTGCAGCAAATACGCTGCAAAAAAAAAAAAAAAAAGTCACCCTGCGTATTTGCAGCATTTTTCACCATCCATTTAAGCCAATGGGTGAAAAACGCTGAAAGAAGTGCAATGCTCTATGTAAAAAAAAAAAAAAAACGCTGCAAAGCACAAAATCCTGATGACAAAAAAACAATGTGTGTGCATAAGATTTCTGAAATCTCATAGGCTTTGCTGGTACTGTAAAAGCAGCTAAAAATTAGCATAAAAAAGCATAAAAGACGCCCAGTATGAACATACTCTTTAAGTGATTAACTATTTAATCAGGTTACCCTGTAGATCAGTGACATCTTGTGTCTCGTGTTTTTTTTTTTTTAATGTACAGCCATATTGAGTTTAATAAGGGCATTTTTTGCATGTGTTATGTCCATTGGGGCTTTATTTTTTTTCTTCACATCTTTTAGGTCACTTTCCCACTTTTTTTTGTTGAGGCCCCAATTTGTGGATTATTAAAAAGGTATTCACTTTGAAATTGGGTTTCATTTAATTGAATTTATCCGAAATGAGAACAGATGTGTTATAAAAATTTGAGCGCCCGTTTTATGAAATATATACAAATAATAATAATACAGCTAAAATATAAGGCAATTAAAAATGGTAGTAAAATAATCTCCTCATCTCCCCCCCGCCAAAAAAAAAAAAATGTGGAAAAAAACTACTTAAAAATACATATATACATATTAATGAATATTACTATCTAAAATTAAATGTCTAAATATATTCCGTATCCATACCACCATAATAACCTGCATAATTTAAAGCACCCCTCCAGCAGTTCTTTTTTACTACAGCGCAGGAATGGTGGTTAAATTTTCAGGTTATTACAAAAGAAAAAGCCTACAACATTACATTCTATAAACAAAAATTATATAAAATTACAAAGGAACTTATACGTAACCGCATGCAGATCTGAAAAATAATTACTCCTGCATTAAACAAAGATTTATACATTCAAGTTGGTGAAAAAATATAAAGGGGAAAAGAAAAAAAAAAATTTGATAAGAACTTTTTTTTTTTTTTTTTTTGCTGTCGTATTCCTTGACTTTTTTTTCTGCCAAATTCTTCAAAATGGCATACATGGTTCATTAATTTTGCACAAATTAAAAGACACTAAAGATACTAAAAACTATACGAAAAAAAGCACACACGTTGACATTATTGTGTTATTGGCATGCTTACTGACAAAATGCTACAATTATTCTGGCATGATTTGGACTAAAAACTATTCGATCACTTGCAGCATACTTATTATGGTACAGAGGCTTTGCTAAAAAAAAAAAAGTTGTGGCACCATGCACCAACATATACACGAAAATTTAGGAGCAAATTTCTGACAAAGTTAGGCAACTAACCAATGCTGTAAACTACTAGACAGTCTAAAAATTCACCAGATTTATCAAACAGCATGAACCGCTATGGTAAATCTGGCACATCTTAAAAGGGAACCGGTCGGCAGCACTGTGCATAGTAACCTACAGTGTCAGGTCGGTGTTTTTATACTGATTACAGTGATACCAGGTGATGAAATCCGTCTTGTGGTTGTTGTTTAATCTTATTTTCAGCTTTCAATTAATGATATGCCCCCGTGTCCTAAGGTGGGTCGGCCTGTGGGGGGGGGGGGGGGGGGTCTGCATGTGGTGCTCTGATTAGGTATTCATAATGCAGCCTGCTGACAGGTCACTGATCCCTCACTGACCCGCCCCCTAGTTTACATATTGCATATCATATTGTGTGGTTAAAAAAAAAAAAAAAAATCATCAAAATGGCGCCTGCGCAGTAGCATGATACAATGGCTAACGTGCATATATGATTTGGTCATATTGTATTGTAGGCAAGAAGAAAAAAAAAAACAACATATCTTCATTAAAATGCTCCGATAGATGCTAATTCACAAGCGCTGGGGCCATTTTGCTGGAAGAAAAAATTTTTTGGCTCCATCTAGAGCACCGTCAACGTTTTGCTAGAGAACAAAATCAAAATCCATCAAAATGGCGCCTTTGCAGTAGCATCTATTGGCAATAGATGCTACTGCTCAGACGCCATTTTGATGAATCCAAATTTATTTTTATCCAGCAAAATGACGCCGGTGGCAGCGCTTCCGCAGTAGAATCTTTCGGAACGCAATAGATGCTACTGTGCAGGCGCTGCCGCCATTTTGATGAATGTTAATTTTTTTTTTGTAACCACACAATATGATATTCAGTATGTAAAATAGCAGGTAGGTCAGTGAGGGATCAGTGACCTGGCAGAAGCCATACAGATGAATATGTAAGCAGAGCACCACATGAAGACCCCCCACAGGCCACCCTGGAGCACGAGCATAACATTAACTCAAAACTGAAAATAAAGATTACACAACAACCACAAGATGGATTTCATTGACAGTTATCACTGTAATCAGTATAACGACGCCGACCTGACACTGTCTGTAGGTTACTGTGCACAATCCTGCTGACAGGCTCCCTTTAAGATGCCCTAGTCTATGTTTGCACTGTTGCGGTGTAAAGTGTAATGTTGCACTGTGCTACAACTCAATGAAGACCTTTGGATAAATTTTTTTTTTTTTTTTTTTTTTTTTTAAACAAATAGATTCTGGCCTTCCTGTCACTGGCCTGTGACGTGTCTCTAAAGCAGGAGCTGGCCGCTTCCAAGGAATAAGAGATTGAATAAAACAAATCTATACAGAAGGTTTCTGGTGATAAAAAGGTCTAGCACATTCAATAATAATGGACATTTTTTATAGAATTCTTTCCTGTTCTCCAGTCGCTGGGGTTTGGGTCCATAGCTGCATCTGCTTATTCTCTAGCATGGCTGGGTGCCAAGGGAGCGGGAGAAGCAATCACAGCCCCCTACAGTGACAGACTGACCACAGTGACGTCACAAAGTCCCGTTGTTAGCCGATTTACCATATAGTCCCTATGGAAGGGAGGGCATCATGTGTAAGCAGAAAGGCCGCAAAGAACAACAATATTCTAACACTTGTATTACTTTTTGCCTCCGCAGAGCCCCCTGTTCTGCAGGGTGTATCCCCCCATACCCATTAGATCTACTGTACATGGTGTTCCAGACACACTCAGACGTCTGCTCTACAGGGAGGACATTTATCGATCCGTTAGATTTTTCCTGTCCAATTCTATTGTTTCCCTTCATTATAATCGCCACCACCGGTGACTGGCAGCTGCTCACTCCACGCTCGGCCACCGGGATTAAATATGCACAACCAGCCGTTGAATCTTCAGGTTTAGTGGGGAGGGCCAAATTGTCCTTCTTATGAAGAGGGCCAGCTCCGTGTCCTTTTAATTAATTGTATGTGTCTCAGGCATGACTTAGGCACCTAGCAATTGAAAGCAGGCAGGCTAGATGGAACAAGCTATTCCTTAATTTCCCCTCCCCCCCGTTTCTCATCTTCCTCCCAATATTCCGCCTTCCTCCCCATGACTTGATCAATACGTCATTAAATGTTTATCGAGATGGACTGGCATCTTACAATATCATTTGTGTGACGTTTCCAAATTAAAGAGAAGAATCACTGGGCAGGAAAGGACTGGCGGGGAGGGGGGTGAAGAACTGGATCTAGCCCTAACCGGTCCTGAATCCAGACAATGAGTCAGCAGAAACAATGTGCCATGCACTGGGAATTACCCTTCCTTTAACCAGAGGGCACTGCTCGCACCCTTTCCAGGCTATTAAATGCAGCACGGGATCATTTACAGTCCACTAAAGTCTTCATTACTCTGCTCCTTCTCCATTGTACTTCTGCGGACGGAGTGTGTGGGGCGACTGCACCCCATTTCGGAAATTACACATATGCTGTGATGATAACTGTGCCCACCAGCTAGACACGCCCGGAAAGAAAGAAAAAAAAAAAAAATGGAGGAATCCATGCATATATATTTCTATTACCTTTGTTTATTGCTGCATCTACTTTATTTTAAAAACAATATTGTACACAACATTCTGCAAACAGTAAAATAAAATTAAATGTATTTTTTTTTTTTTTTATTTCTACCATGTAAACTAGGTATGAAACCCCTCCATAAAAGAAGAGTCCCAATTGCTCCTTAGTTTCATAGATAAAATGCAAAAAAAAAAAAAAAAAATGCTAAAATGCTGCAGCGAAGCATAAAGGTAAAGATATACTGTAGGTCTAGCGAATGTGACGAAAACACTAGGCTTTGAATAATGTTTTTACAGACGGTGTTGTGTGCATTTATTAATTTTCATCAATGATATCTCCTGCTATAGGAGCGTTAATAATAATAATAATAATAATAATAATAATAATAAAAATTTTAAAAAAAAGGCGTGGAACTAGAACTGTGCCAGATACGGCATGGGGTGAGACAATGCATTATCATCAGTAATTACATAAAACAGACATGAAGATTTTTTTTTATCCACATGAGAAAACAAATTAAATTTGGGTATTTTTTTCCCCCCCATTTCTCTACATCCTAAAAAAAAATGTTTCTTCATCATAACATTATATTACATACTAAACATTTAGGAACAGGATAAAAATAAAACTATTATAAATGGTATATATTAGGCAAAGATCACCAATACAACCTCGCATAAAACCTTATCTTTCCTTTTCAGTAATAAGTCCCATACAGCATTGGGAAACAGATGACATATTGGAGTCATATTTAACCAAGACTAAATACAAAATATATTTGGAGAATAAATGCTATATTTATGGAAATGTACAAGATAGAAGTGATATTTATTTTATTGTCAAATATTTTTGCCAAGCATAGGTTCTATAACTTTTTTCCCTAATATTTTTGAGCTGTTTGTCTAATCCTAATGAATTTTTTTAAATAAATATATGTCATTTTATTTGGTAAAGAAAAATTCAGAGCCTTCTTCATTTTGCTCCATTTTTTTTTTTTTTCAACTACTGTACATGTTGGAGCGTTAAACAAAAAGCAGCGTAGGGAAACGCAAATTCACCTACGGCATTTAAAAAGAAAAAAATGTACTTTTCAGTACAGAAGATTTGGGCAACATTAAAGACAAAATTATATCTGTCAGTAAAGATGGGAAATAAAGAAAAAGGATGTGAACAAAAAAAGTGTAAAAAAAAAAAAAAAAAATCAAACAAAATAGACTAAACTGGAACAAAATGGAGATCCATTGTGATTATATATATATATATATATATATATATATATATATATATATACACACACATACACACACTCACTCAAGACTTAAAATTTAATCATTATTATATATAATATATGTATAAACCGTTAGCGTAAAATACATATTACAAGATGCCTATTGTATTTAAGGTAAGCATATTTTATATAGAGAGTGCAGAGTGTGTATGTACAGTTGTACACACATTTAATGGTTCTATCATTCTTCCTGTCTCCATCTCTCTATATAAAATATGCACGCTTACCTTAATTATAATAGGCATCTTATGAGATATACACCGTACACACAGAATTTACTGGTTCTACTTTGTTATCATAATAATAATCTTTATTTATATAGCGCCAACATATTCTGCAGCGCTTTACAGTTGAACATCAGTTTATAATATATATATAATTACATGTTAAGTGTTGGAGTGATGTGTAATAACATATCTATACACATAGAAACACTATATTGCTGTCTAATTACATTACACTTCTCTTTCCATATTGGTCTCTCGCTATTTCCAGACTCCATAACACTGATCTAGGTGACCTGTACTGCTCTATATCTTCCCCTCTCTCGGGCTGTGTTCTCCCAAGGAGGATCTGATGTCACATGTTCTGCAGCATTTCTCCACATATGAAGTAAAATAGGCTATCTGCGGTTTTTTTTTAAATATGCAGCGTACAAAAACTGATGGTGAGAATGCAGCCAAACACAGAACACCGCTGCCTCTAGAGACACCCACAATGTCACTTCTCGCTAGGCTTGCACGTCTCCGGACAGCCATACACGGGGCTCCTCCTGTAGTAATGGGGGCAGCTCTGCGCCGACACCCCATAGTGTAGGGGACCACACACTCCCCACCCGTATACACGATGCAGGCTCCCAGGTGGATGTGCACAGTACACACGCACAGCGGCTCGCGGTTTTGCAGCGTTATTCTATGGGGGCTGTGGAAAGTGAGTGACTCTCCATTACTGCGCTCTGCTTCGTGCAGGACAGGTCTGTGCTGCATGCTGGGGGTTGTGGTTCCACAACAGGTGTCAGTCAGATCGTATGACGATGTGAGGCCGGCAGTTCCCTCAGCAGTGAGCCGTGTGCGGGGCAGCACAGCCCGGGGAGCGCTTACCTTACAGCCGCTGTAATTGTGCCGGGTCCGGCTGACAGCGCCGGCGTGTACACTGCAGGAGCCGGGCTGTCCGTAACGTCAGTGCGGAGAGCGGCACCACCGCGCATGCGCGCCACATTCAAACTCCTGAAGCGGCGAATAGTAAATGCTCTTTTCGAAAGTAATCATCCCGGAGCCGCCAGTCAGAGCGCGGCCGGGGCAAGCGGGAGCCCAGGCAGTGTCCTAACCGCAGACTCTGCTGCCTGCGGAAAGCCGCAAATGACTCCCCCAGCTTCGCTGTATAGCAGAGTACTCCGGTGTATGCAGGTCCGGTCACACGTGTCTCCACCGCAGACCGTGGCGCGGCTGTGCCCGGGAGGCAGCACTTATAGCTACATGTAGGCGAGGAGCGAAACTGCCCGCTCCCGAGAACTTTCCCTGGAAATGTATTTAGAATATAAATGTGGGCAGAAGATTGGAACTAATCAAAAAATACATTTTCCCACCGGAATCATTCTCACAGTGACAATAACCAAGTGGCTGACATGTCAAAAGAAAAATATCAGTGACCAATATAGCCCCCTTCTATTTCAGTAAGTCATAAGCCGGCCATCCATGTCTGTCAGGGTCTTAAAGGGAATCTGTCACCCTTTCTTGCCCTATCAAATGCTGCCGGCATTGACATCAGGGGCTTATCTACAGCATTCTGTAATGCTGTAGATAAGCCCCCGATGTAACCTGAAAGATAAGAAAAACAAGTTAGATTATACTCACCGGAGGGGGCGGTCCGGTCTGGCTCCTCCCATCTTCATAAGATGCCTTCCTCTTCCCTTCCTTTCATGGCTCTGGCGCAGGCGCACTTCTCTGCCCTGTTGAGGGCAGAGCAGAGTCCTGCAGTGCGCAGGCGTCAGGAGAGGTCTGGCGCCTGCGCACTGCAGTATTCTGCTCTGCCCTCAACAGGGTAGAGCAGTGCGCCTGTGTCAGAGATACTACAGGAAGGGAAGAAGAGGACGGCATCATATGAAGATGGGAGGAGCTGGACTGCGACACCCTTCGGACCGGACCGCCCCCTCCGGTGAGTATAATCTAACGTGTTTTTCTTATCTTTCAGGTTACATCGGTGGCTTATCTGCAGCATTACAGAATGCTGTAGATAAGCCCCTGATGTCAATGCCGGCAGCTCATAGGGCAAAAAAAAGTGTGACAGATTCCCTTTAATATGTTAACGATCAGTTTTTTGGGCAGCACCAGCCACAGCCTCGCAGACACTGGTCAGAGGCTGCACGGTGTTGAGCTGTGAACACAACCCTCATCTATGGATGTCGGGCCCTCAGACCATCCTCATGGAGTCTGTTTCTAACCGTTTGTGCAGACACATGCACATTTGTGGCATGCTGGAGGACATTTTGCAGGGCTCTGGCAGTGCTCCCCTCCTGTTCCTCCTTGCACAGAGGCGGAGGTAGCGGTCCTGCTGCTGAGTTGTTGCCCTCCTACGGCCCCCTCCACTTTTCCTGGTGTACTGGCCTGTCTCCTGGTGGCGCCTCCAGCCTGTGGACACTGCGCTGACAGTCACAGCAAACCTTCTTGCCACAGCTCACATTGATGTGCCATCCTGGACGAGCTGAACTACTTGAGCCACTTGTGTGGGGTGTAGAGTCCGTCTCATGCTACCACGAGTGTGAAAGCACAACCAACATTCAAAAGTGACCAAAACATCAGCCAGAAAGCATTGGTACTGAGATGTGGTCATGCGCCGGTTAACTAAGCCCCGGAAATATTTTGCTAGTTAACCGGCGCATGCGCAGTCAGGCTTTTCGGCTTTGCCCGCAGTCAGGCAAAGCATACGGTGCGTGCACGAGCCAAGAATGCTTAGCGCATGCGCGAAAAATGGCGGACACCTACTACTATTCATGAAAAAAACTGCGGACGGAGGCCAAGGATGGGGAGGCAGCAAAGATCGGCCCATCAGGTTAATGTCACCTTACAATCGAATGGTGACATTAACCCTTTGTTATATTAACCCATTCACCACCACTACGGGGCAATGGGAATACAGAGGATAAGTGCCAGAATTGGCACATCTTACAGATGCGCCATATCTGGGGTGTCTGGGGGCAGATTTTTATAGCCTGGGGGGGGGGGGGGGGCAAAAAACAATGGTCCCTCTCATGGCTATTAAAATCTGCCCTCACTCACCTGCTTGACCTCTCTGGTTGACAAATCACAGCGGAAGCCCACGCATTTTTTTTACAACGAATTAGCCCCTTAAAAGGACACCTTCACCTACCAAATTTTGCACACAAACCCTCATCTAATTATTAGTCAGGGACATATAAAAAAAAAAAACATGAAATGAAATAGTTTACTGAATGTAAACCATGTGTCATTTCATGTCGGGTTGGGGAATGATTTGACAGAAGTCGGCAATTGAATTAGCGGCTATTCTGCTATGAAGAACTCTGTGAAATATAAATAGATATATAATGTTTGTCTCAATGACTTGTGTGTGCATATATATATATATCAGAGCGGCTTATCACGTTCACTAATCAAAGTCATTCTATGTGTAAGTGTGCGTGTGTAGCCCATTCACTATCTCCATCCATCCTTCACTCCCGCAAGATGGCTGGACCTTCATTGTAAATACACCATTGTAAATACACACCTGTACTTTGTAAGCTCTCATGAGCAGGGTCGTCTTATTTTGCTTTAATTATTGTATTGTTAACGTTGTTACTTATGACTTGTGTTTTGAAACTTTTAAACTGTAAAGCGCTGTGGAATATGTTGGTGCTATATAAAGATTATTATATATATATGCATTCTATGTGTCTATATCTATTCTTTGGTTTCTGTTAGAAACCCTGTCATAGGGCTCCATTATATGTCCATTTTGCAAGCCGGCAAGAAAATCTCAGCATACGGATTCCATACAGATGCCATACGGATGCTGACATGCGCAAAATACGCGACCACACCTTGCTTACGGATGACATACGGAGCACTGTTTAGGGGTCATTCATCCGTATTACGCCTGTATAATACGGACCGTATTTTGTGTCGGTTAGTGTGACCCCGGCCTAATCAGTATAACGGCGCCGACCTGACACTGTCTGCAGGTTACTGTGCAGAATCCTGATGACAGATTCCCTTTAATTGTTCTTGGCTGTAGGATAGAGAAGCTGTGAAGTAGTCCTTGTCTTCTCTGTGTAAGATGCCTAAGGCTACTTTCACACATCAGGTTTTCGGCGTCAGGCGCGATCCGGCGTCGTGCCGGAATGCCGGATCCGGCAAATGTTTTGTAAAACCTGATGTGCCGGATCCGGTTTTCTGCCGGATCCGGAAGAGCAAGTTACTGGCGAAGATGGATGTTGTCATTGGAAATATTACCACTAGAAGTTCTGTGACGGTTTCAGTAATGAGGGACAATTTTGCACTATACTTTATGTCACCTCAAGGCAGAGTACACTGGCAGGATGACAGAGTGTGAAAGATTTGTGCCCAACCAAACTTGTGTACCTTCTGGACCAACAGTATATACCTTTGCCAACCAAAGTTGGCTATCTTGTCATGGTCTTACTATTTTTACCTTTAGGCCACAGGTGTGTACCTGGTTGTGTTTTATGCAAGTATTTCACCTTTTAACAAAAGTTGTGTACATTGTTAGGAAATCACCAACAATAAACACAACTTTTCAGGTGAAATACTTTGCTTCAAACACAACCAGGAACACAACTGTGGCAAAAAGCTAAAATTTACCCACAGTTATATACCTGGTTTTGAATACCTTTTTACCTTTTAAATACCCTCTATTTAACCTTTTTTTTAAACATATTTCGCCGCAGAAAGAAATGACAGACAAGCAGTGTAAATAATAATTTAACTTTTATTTAAATTTTTTTTTTTTGTGTAAACTGTTTTTAAAGTTAAAAAAACTTTTTTAATAAAGGTTTGAAACCAACCAAATGGGCATTTTTATTACAAAAAAAACATTATAACTCGGTGTAGTGTGGGGTGGAAATACTGCTGGAGGGGCTGCGGGACACTTCGACACTGGGTGTGTGGAGAGAGGACTGGGATCGTGGTGGGGAAGGAACAGTTAGAGGTGATGGTGTGGAAAAAGATACAGAATGGGTGGACATGTGGGAGGCAGAAGAGGTGGTGGGCGGTGGAGTGGAGGGTTGGGCAGGGACTGTAGGAGCAGATGATGTTGATGGAAAGTTGTATGGGGAAGGAGTTTGGTACGGGGAAGGAGTTTGGTACGGGGAAGGAGTTTGGTACGGGGAAGGTTGCTGGAAGTGGGGAGATGTCTGGTACTGGGGAGGTTGCTGGTACTGGGAAGGTTGCTAGTACTGGTGAGGTTGCTGGTATGTAATAGGAGGGGGAGGATGGAAAGTGGCTGGAGGGGGTGCAGATGTAATAGGAGGGGGAGGATGGAAAGTGGCTGGAGGGGGTGCAGATGTAATAGGAGGGGGAGGATGGAAAGTGGCTGGAGGGGGTGCAGGTGGAGGAACTACAGTGGTGGGAGGTGGAGGTTGGGAGGTAACCTGCTGTAGAGCACCGTGGCACGAATGCATTACATGCATCTGCTGGGTAGGAGATAGTGTTGCCATGCGCTCCACAACAGACCTGAAAAAGGTGTGGTTTGGCGAAGATCTTGCTTCTGAATGCATGGTTTGCAGAAGTGTCTTCACCTCCAGAATGCTGGAGTTGATCTGCTGAAAGCCTGCGGAGATTTGCTCTGACAAGACTTTTAGACAGTTCTGGAAAGATGCATTCAGATGAAAGAACTCTGGCGCATAACTCTTTTCCTGACCCCTCTGCCGCTGCCGCCCAGTACCCGCAGGTGTACTAGAGGTGGCAGAGGCAGAAGGGTGGGGTAAAGGGAAAGCGATCTCCTCACCAGCAGCTTCATGTAATGTAGGCGGCCACGATGCTCCTGTGCTGGTGGATGGGACAGATGGGTCGAATGTGTGGGAAGGCTGGGAAGGTGCAGATGTACCGGGGCGGTCGAAGTGTCCCTCGGTGCCGGTCTCCTCAGGGATCGCCTCAGAAGGGTCCAATCGTGCAGGCTCCCGAGTGCTGCTCACCGTGCTGTGGAATAAAGAGAAAAAAAAACAATTAAAATACTGACATGGTATGGCCCTGGCTGAAAAAAAAAAGTTACATCTAACATTTTTTTTCACATGTGGTGTGTAATATTTACCTTCTAGTGACCATTGTTTCCCGGAGGAACGACAGGGCTTGTGCGTACTTGTGCTTGCTCCTGCGTCCTCCAGATCCACTCGGGGCCCGCATCTCTTTATTGAACTCCTTCTTGAAACGATCCCTCACAGACCGCCACCGATTCACAATTCTGTTCCCTGAAACGAGAAAGGAGTGGTTAGTATACAACATCAGTGTTTCACAAACTCCAGTCCTCATGGTCCCCAGGGGTCATGTTTTCAGGATTTCCATAGTAAATAGAAATCCTGAACACATGATCCGTGGGGACCACGAGGACTGGAGTTCGGGAAACACTGGTTTACATCAAGCAACCGGTACTGTATATACTTACGCTCTTTAATCTGGGCCCGAACATCGAGGTCCTCCCAGCGGCCCACAAGGAGCGAACAGATTTCCTCCCAGAGTCGTCGGGTAACGATAAGGTCAGCGTGGCGGCGGTCAGCCATATTCCAGAGCGGCTCCCTTTCTCTGACGAGATCGATGAGGTGGTCCACATCGAGTCCTCCATCCTCACCGTCAGAGTCGGGAGCACGCTGTGAAGGCTGTTAAAGAAAAAGACAAAAATAACATAATTAGCCTACACAAAAGAAATGAAATAAAAAGTGCAAAAAAACAAAGCAAAAATATTTATACTTACACGCTGGTGACCGCCGCGTTGCTGTCGCCGACGACCCTGGGAGGCACTGCGAGGACCTCTTGGCCGAGTACCAGATTGGGAAGACTAGAGAAGAAAACAAAAAATGTTATGTCTTTGGATGTAGGCATTTGTTTGCTGTGTGTGGTCTGCAGAACATTGTTTTCTATGTGTTGTGTGTAGTGTGATGTTGTGTTTCTGCGTTTGATGCAAAAAACTTACCAATTGTGAGCCCACTCCAAGCGTCTGTCCACCCCTTCCTTCTTCTTCTGGGAGCTCCTCTTCATCTTGTGAATCCTGTTTTGAAATAAAAGGCAATGAATAGATATATATTACAGAGATGATGGATTTTGGAAATAAAAACTTACCGTCAAACGCTGACGATGCGAGGGAGGGCTCCCAGAAGATGATGTGCTGTCTTCCTGGTGGCCACACTCCATGCCTGTGGGTGGTGTTCCACCTGCTGCCATTTCTGCTGCTGCTGCATCTATTGGGCGGCTGTTGAATAAAGAGAAACAAAGGGCCAATGAATATCTTGATATTCAATAGCCCTAGTTTGGAGGAATGGGGGATTTGATAATTACCGTCTCTCATCTGCTGCTGGCCTCCCCTCCTCAGCATGTTCCATTTGCTGCTCCATTTGGGGTGGTGGTGGTGCTGATGGTGCTGCAGTGGTCTCCTGCCTTCTCCTGCTGCGCTTGGTTGCTTTCTTGGGTGGCATGTTGGGTGTGGCTGTGGGTCCCACTGTCTTGCTTTTATATATGTCTTGTGGGCAGAGCTACTGAGCATGCTCAGACCAAAAAAACCGGATCCGGCCACCGGATCCGGCTTTCGCCGGATCCGGCGCATTGCGGTGCTCATAGGCTTTCATTGTGTGAAAAAGCCGGACGCGCCGGATCCGGCGTGTCCGGCTTTTACGCCGGAGACAAAAAACGTTACAGTAGCCGTTTTTCCAGACGCCGGATCGCAACACATTGCCGGATCCGGCGAAAACCGAATGAAACGCATGGCCATCCAGCGCGATCCGGCGCAAATGCAAGTCAATGGGGGGGAAACCGGATCCGGCATTGCATTTCGCCGGATCCGGTTTCTGTCAAAAGCGCCGGATCGCGCCTGACGGCGAAAACCTGATGTGTGAAAGAGGCCTAAGCGAGGCAGTCGTGGGCGAGCTTCGGTCCCCACTTATCTGGTATCCTACAGACAAGGTGTATCCCAGTCCTGGTGTGCTGCTGTGTATGTGGTCCTTTCCAAGTACTTCTGGCCTGCAGGCCTCTGTTGATTCCAGGAATCCTTCTGGAATTAGGGCAATTAAGGCAGGAGACGTGGTTTATAAAAAAACAAAAGCAAAACAAACTTGTGAATAGCAGTCTGTACAGTATTTACACGCATATGCAAATGGTAAGGCCAACAGTTTGTCATCTTTCCCACAGATAGCAGATATAATTTCAACCCTGGTTCTCGGTAGAGGTGGCATGTCCTTCTCAATGGCTTTCCTAGTCCTCGGAAATCTTCCTCACCTCTAGCAGAGAATATCCGGATTGCAATACCTTCCGCCCAGTGGCGTAGCAACTGTTTGTCGCGCCCGGGGCGGTCGAAAAATTTGCCGCCCCTTTGGTCGTTGATAATTCGGAAGCATCCGAAGAGCCCACACTACACTCAAAGATCTAATTTTTAGTCTGCTACTAACTCTGCTATTATTTCTAAATTTCTAGACTTTCAACTTCTTGCAGTTCTCTATATATATGTATGTATTAGCTTGATGATGCTGGATGAAGACCTAATGGCTTTTTTTAATAATAATTTTTAATAATGTGACAGAAAAAAAACAGAAAGTACAAATTATTTTGGCGGACAGGGGGCGGACACTGACAGCTTGGGGTCCCTGTGCAAGAAATGTGTCCGGGCCCCTTCCTTTTATGGCGTCAAAGCTACGTGTGTGTGTATATATATATATATATATATATATATATATATAGATAGATAGATAGATAGATAGATAGATTATTGATATTATATAGCCACACACACACATACAGGTATATATTACATAGTCTCCTTTATTATGTATATTGCTGTCCCATACACAGTGCCTTCTCTTGTTATGTACAGTTCCGTCCCTTACATATTGGATTATATAGAGCCCTGTTTTTTATTACATACCGTCCTGTCTTGTTAGCTGTATAATGCAATGATGGCTGATGGAGCATGGGAAAGCTTCCTTTCTAATGGAGGAGCTGATGGACTGGTCGTCTGGTCACCGGCTCCTCGATCAGCAGTCATTTTATATCTAACAAGAGAGGGGACCATGTAATAAAAGAGGGCGCTGTGAATAACAAAAATACACTATGTAAGAGACAGCACTATACATAACAGCAGAGGAAGCTATATAATAAGGGACTGCACCATATATAACTAGAGAGGATGGTAGGTAATAAGGGGCGGTGTTATACATAATAAAAGAGGAAACTATGTAACTAAGGATGGTGTTATACAGAATTAGTGAGTACACTATATACTAAGGGACTGTGTTAGACATAATAAACGATAATGTCTTCCTCCACCTCCCCCTGTTCCTAAGGCCATTATAAGTCCCCCTTCCTCCCATCCCAATCCCCCACACCCCTCATTGTCCTCCTCCCCTCGCATCCCATTATTGTCCTCTCCCCCACCTCCATCATTTTCTTCTCCACCACTATCTTTGCTTTCTCCCCCACCACTCCCATCATTGCCCATTCCACCACCTCCATCATTTCCTCCTCCTCCACCACCCCCATTTATTGCCCTTTCCACCACCACCATCATTGCATTCTCACCCACCACCCCATCATTGCCCTCTCGACCATCACCCCATCATTGTCTTCTCCCCATCACTGCCTTCTCCATCACCCCATCACTGTGCCTTCTCCCCATCACTCCCATCATTGCCTGCTCCATCACCCCATCACTCCCATCATTGCCTGCTCCATCACCCCCATCATTGCCTGCTCCATCACCCTATCACTGCCTTCTCCATCACCCCATCACTGCCTGCTCCATCACCCCCATCACTCCCCTCATTGCCTGCTCCATCACCCCATCATTGCCTGCTCCATCACCCCCATCACTGCCTGCTCCATCACCCCCATCACTCCCCTCATTGCCTGCTTCATCACCCCATCATTGTCTGCTCCATCACCCCATAATTGCCTGCTCCATCACCCCATCATTGTCTGCTCCATCACTCCCCTCATTGCCTGCTCCATCACCCCATCATTGCCTGCTCCATCACCCCAATCATTGCCTGCTCCATCACCCTATCATTGCCTGCTCCATCACTTCCTGCTCCATCACCCCATCATTGCCTGCTCCATCACCCCATCATTGCCTGCTCCATCACCCCATCATTGCCTTCTAGACCATCACTCCCATCATTGCCTGCTCCATCATACACACACAGACATACATACACACACACACACACAGACATACATACATACATACACACAAGACACCACCTCTCTCCTCTCACCTGTCCGCAGCATCGCCCGCGCTTCCTCCCTCACACAGCAGCGGCCGCTGAATGATGACGTCATTCAGCGGCGCTCCTCTGTGTGAAACAGGAAGCGCGGCCTCCGGGCAGGAAGCAGGACGGACCCTTGCCGCTCCGCTCCTGCTATACACTCTTGCTGGCAGCGGAGCTGCCGTGATCGCATCGCTCCCTGCCCGCCGCTGCACGGCACTGCAGGGTGGAATTGCTGCTGCCGCGCCGCCCCCACACACATGCCGCCTGGGGCGGACCGCCCCCCCCGCCCCCCCGCCCCCCCCACGCTACGCCAGTGCTTCCGCCCCATATAGTCTGAGTTCATTTTTACCTTTAGCTTCACAAGCTGAGTGAGCCTCTGGCTCCTGACATTCATCTCAAGTGCTGTCCCTAGCAGCCTCACTCCTGCTATTGTCACTAACACCCAGTTCCCCCTCCCAAACTGGGCTGGCCCCCACAGTTAACCATGTGCCAAATAAAGGTATTATACCCACTGGTGCTGCAGTTATCACATATATGGGGATCAAACATTCAACCCTTGAGTGTCAGGGCGCAATCCATCAGCTCCCACCACTGTTACGTTTGCACAGAATTTCTTCCAGTGCTGCTTGCTCTAGTTGTGGAAGCTTGCCTCAGCATTTTTTTGGGTCAGTTTGTTGTACCTGGGTTTCCTATTAATCAGTCAATTCAAAAGATGATGAGATTCTGACGTTGTAAGACACACTGGATATGCCGGTGGTGTGGAGTGATGATATGGTGGAGTGGGTCAGACCAAAGTCTGTGGGTGTAGACAGTTTAGGGAAGGCATTCATACACTGATCTGATTAAGGCTGTGTGCACACGGTGCGGTTTCTGCTGCGTTTCCGCAGCGGTTTTGCCGCTGCGGAAACGCAGCAGTTCCGCTGACCAAGTACAGTACAATGAAACCCTATGGGGTTTCAAAAACGCTGTGCTGACAGTGCGGTTTTTCTGCGGTTTACAAACCGCAGCATGTCAATTGTTTGTGCGGTTTCATACCTCTACCATAGTAGATGTGTGAAACCGCAGGGCAAAACCGCAGACCAAAACGCAGGAAAACCGCAGGTCACTTTACCTGCGGTTTTACCTGCGTTTCCGCGCGGAAAAAAACGCAGCGGAATCCGCAACGTGTGCACATAGCCTTAGAGGACACGGATTATGGAGAATTTTTCTTCTATGATTCTTGTCAGGAATATTATACTCATCCATAATTGGTATTTTAGGAAAAGCTTCCACGTTAACAGATTACCTCCGTTTCCACAACAAGCGGGAACATTTTAGGTTACATGCGCAATATACACCACACTTCAACACATAGAGATGTACACACGTCTCTAGTGTCATCTTCAGCAGCAAACCAGTCCTTTGCCACCCAGCACTTGCGTATGCTGCTGAGAGAGGCATCTTTCTTTTCACAGCATAAAATAAATCACTGGAACACTAAACGTAGCCAGATCCAACCAGTTCCACCGTGGGGCATGCAGGCTGTAAAGCATAAAGCCTATACGCTAGCTAACCAGCCCAGATCCTTTGACTACAATGGGGCCAGTAACCTAAGCATCGAGCTGTGCACTCTCCATTATCAAGAACACTGATTTTTATTTGTAAAGATTTTTTTTTTTTAATAAGCAAGTTGCCTGTTGTTGCAATTCTAGTTAAAGAATTTGAGAAAAACTTTAATTAGGAAGTCACTGGTTCTGTTTAGCGAGGTATGCATTGTGGTACATCTTACAATGACTGAAACCTTTCCTAGAATATTAAACACACGTGGCCCCCACTACTTCATGTATTGGAAAATGTGTTGCCAGTGGATTTTCTGATTTAATGTTGGGAGACACTGGGGTGCTGATGTAAGATACTGTTCACACTGCTGTATGCAGTCTTTCTGATCCAATACTGGAAATGCCAGGGGGCTGAGGTAAGAAGAGGCTGCTCACACTGCTGTATAGTCTTTGTGATTCATACTGGAAATACCAGGGTGCTGAGGTAAGAAGAGGCAGCTCACACAGCTGTATACAGTCTCTGATCTAATACTGGAGATACCAGGAGGCAGAGGTAAGAAGAGGCTGCTCACGCTGTATAGTCTTTCTGATCTAACACTGGAAATGCCAGGGTGCTGAGGTAAGAGGCTGCCCAAATTGCTGTATACAGTCTTTCTGATCTACTACTGGAGATACCAGGGTGCTGAGGTAAGAGGCTGCCCAAACTGCTGTATACAGTCTTTCTGATCTACTACTGGAAATACCAGGGAGCTGAGGTAAGAAGAGGCTGCTCACACAGCTGTATACAGTCTCTGATCTAATACTGGAGATACCAGGAGGCTGAGGTAAGAAGAGGCTGCTCACGCTGTATAGTCTTTCTGATCTAACACTGGAAATGCCAGGGTGCTGAGGTAAGAGGCTGCCCAAACTGCTGTATACAGTCTTTCTGATCTACTACTGGAGATACCAGGGGGCTGAGGTAAGAAGAGGCTGCTCACGCTGTATACAGTCTTTCTGATCTAACATTGGAAATACCAGGGTGCTGAGGTTAAGCAGAGGCTGCTTACACTGCTGTATACAGTCTTTCTGATCTAATAGTGGAAATACCAGGGTGCTGAGGCAAAACTGAATGCTCCACACTGCTGTCCACTTCTTAGTAGCTGCTATGACCCCAAGATAGTAGGACAGTACAGGGTATAAGTTATTTCCAGCTGATGACAGAGGCACTTCCTATTGCACAATCGCACAGGCACTGTTCAGTTGACATTATACGACAGTTTTTCTTGTATCAGTTTAACTAGGTTACACTGTGTTTTGCTAAGTATTTTGAAATGTACATAGACATTTTATTTTTATGTGGAACCCCTTTAAACTGGGTTTACAAAAAAAATTGAACCTTTTTCAACTGTTATGTCACATGATCTGAAGGATATGAGAGCTGCTGCCCTCACTGATCTCATAAAATGGAATTAAATTAGACAAAGCATTATAAAATCCCAGTGGTAAAAAGACATCTAATCATTTGATTAGATGTAATGTAAGGAAAACAAAATACACCGAGCTGTGCACTCTCCATTATCAAGAACACTGATTTTTATTTGTAAAAGGAGATTTTTGTGTACTCACCGTAAAATCTCTCTTAGCCTCTAATTGGGGGACACAGAACCATGGGTGTTATGCTGCTGTCCACTAGGAGGCGACACTATGCATTATTTGAAAAAGATTAACTATGGCTCCTCCTCTGCAGTATACACCCCTGGACGGCATCCGCCTTCTCCAGTTTTGTGCAAAAGCATTAGGAGGAACGTAACAGAAACAACATAACCATGCCTGTAAGAAGGCTACTATGTATGAGCTCAAAGAACAATATAAGAACTGAACCATAACAACGGCCCGTAAGGGCAACAGGGTGGGAGCTGTGTCCCCCAATTAGAGGCTAAGAGAAAGAGATTTTACGGTGAGTACACAAAAATCTCCTTTACTCTGTCGCCTCATTGGGGGACACAGAACCATGGGACATCCCAAAGCAGTCCCTGGGTGGGAAGCAATGGACGAATATTGTGCTAGCAGGTCCCTAAACTTCGGGCACTGCTGCCTGCAGAACCCGTCTACCCAGACTCTCATCCGCTGAGGACTGGGTATGAACACTGTAGTGTTTTGTAAACATGTGTAGGCAAGTCCAAGTGGCCGCCTTACACACTTGATGTGCTGAAGCCTGGTGCCGAATGGCCCAGGAGGCCCCTACTGCCCACGTAGAGTGTGCCGTGAGACCGGCCGGAAGAGAATTGTTAAGTCGGTAAGCCTCTTGTATGGTGGACTTGATCCACCTGGCAAGGGTAGCTTTTGAAGCCGGCAGACCCTTGCGAACGCCTTCCGGAAGAAGGAAAAGGGAATCAGACTTCCGGAAGGGTGCAGTCCTAGATACATATATACGCAATGCCCTGACGAGGTCAAGCGTATGCAGAGCCTTCTCCACTCTATGAACCGGAACCGGGCAAAGGGATGGCAGAGAAATTTCCTCATTGAGGTGGAAGTTGGACACAACCTTCGGAAGGAAAGATGGTACTGTATGGAGAACCACCTTGTCCTGGTGGAAGGCTATGAAAGGCCGTCTGCAGGAGAGTGCTGACAATTCAGACACCCTGCGCAGTGAGGTGATTGCCACCAGAAAAACCACCTTCTGCGACAGAATGCGGAGTGGAACTTCCTTAAGGGGTTCGAAGGGTGGTGCCTGCAATGCTGTCAGGACCAGGTTGAGGTCCCACGTTTCCAGTGGACGTCTTGTAGGGAGGAACTAATCGGGAAACTCCCTGGAAAAAAGTCCTTAATTGCGGCTTGTTAGCAATACGCCTTTGGAAAAGCACTGAAAGCGCTGACACCTGGCTTTTGAGTGAACCTAAGGATAGCCTGGCGTCCAGGCCCGATTGAAGAAAACCGAGTACCTTTGGGAGGGAATACGGGAGTGGGACCTGTCCGCGAGATTCGCACCAGGTAAAGAAAACTCTCCAGGTACGGTAATAAATCTTGGCGGAGGCTGGCTTCCTTGCCCTGATCATGGTCGTAATAACATTCGGCGAGAGCCCTGCCTGGGTTAGAACCCAGGTCTCAAGGGCCATGCCGTCAAATTGAGAGCCCCTGAGTTCTGATGGTAGAACGGACCTTGTGACAGAAGGTCGTGACGGTCGGGGAGACGCCAGGGGGCGTCTGCTGTAAGTTGTATGATGTCGGCGTACCATGTACGTCTGGGCCAGTCTGGCGCGATCAGGATAGTTGGAACTCCCTCTTGTTTGATCTTTCTCACGACTCTGGATATCAGGGGAAGAGGTGGAAAGATGTACAGAAACTGGAACTGAGTCCAGTCCTGAACCAGGGCATCGTGTGTCCTGGCCATGAAATTGGGGACCTTTGCATTGAGATGGGATGCCATTAAGTCCACGTCCGGGGTCCCCCAGCGATGGCAGATCTGGCGAAAAATTTCGGGGTGGAGGGACCGCTCCCCCAAGTCCATTCCTTGCCTGCTGAGGAAGTCGGCTTCCCAGTTGTTCACACCCGGGATGTGGACCGCAGAGAGTACCGACCTCGTGTCTTCCGCCCATTGGGAGGATATGTGCCACTTCTCTCATCGCCTGGGTACTGCTGGTCCCGACTTGGTGATTCACATATGCCACCGCCGTGGCATTGTCTGACTGTACTCTGATATGAGAGGCTGCCAGTAACTGACGAAAAGCTCTCAACGCCAGGAAGATGGCCCGAATTTCCAGGATGTTGATGGGCATGCTCGCTTCCACTGGTGACCACTTGCCCTGTGCTTTGTGATGTAGGTGCACCTCACCCCAACCTGTCAAGCTCTTGTCGGTGGTCAGGACCTTCCATTGACCTGGGAGAAAGGATTTTCCCGCTGCAAGTGAGGTTAGCTTGAGCCACCAGAGTAGGGACCTCCTGGTTCCCGACGTGAGCCGGAACTCCCTGTCGAGGGAGAAAGGATTCCTGTCGCATGACCTGAGGATGGCTAGTTGAAGAGGCCTGAGGTGAAACTGGGCAAATGGTACCGCCTCCATTGCTGCTGCCATCCTGCCGAGTACTCTCATGGCAAACCGGAGAGATTGGGGAGGATTGCGGAGGAGTATGCGAACTCCTAGACGGAGAGCCAGTGCCTTGTCCCTGGGAAGGAGCAAGAGACCCCTGAAGGTGTCGAATAGCATCCCCAGGAAGGTCCGGGACTGACTCGGGGTAGTCGATGACTTTTGTAAGTTGACTAACCCAAGCAACTCAGTGTCGATTGTGATTGAGACGCTGTCCTTGAAGGTGGAAGCCTTGATGAAAAGGTCGTCCAGGTATGGAATGACTACTATGCCTCTGGAGTGTAGAACGTCCATGGTGGCTGCCATGATCTTGGTAAACGTTCTGGGAGCCATGGCGAGTCCAAACGGGAGAGCCACGAACTGGTAGTGGTCCTGGTTGATTGCGAATCTGAGAAATCTCTGATGGGCGGTAGCAAATCGGTATATGTAGGTATGCGTCTTGTATGTCTATGGAGGCGAGATATTCTCCTCTCTCCATGGACGCAATGATTGACTGAAGGGATGCCATGCGAAAATGACGAACTCGAACATACTTGTTGAGTTGTTTTAGGTCTAGTATGGGCCGAACGCTGCCTCCCTTCTTGGGGACTACAAACAGATTGGAGTAGAACCCTCAGAATCGGTCTTCTGCAGGAACCGGTACTATGACTCCTGCCTGAAGGAGGGAGGACACTGCTTGATGGAAGGCACGAGCCTTGTCTGGCGGTTTTTGGGGAACAGAGAGGAAGAACCTGTTCGGTGGGATGGAAGTGAACTCGATCTTGTATCCAGAAGACACCATTTCCTTGACCCACCTGTCTTCTGTAATAGGCAGCCAGACCTGCTGAAAGAGTAGCAGTCGTCCGCCTATGGGTGGGGTGTCTTCCGGAATTCGTGAGTCATGAAGAGGAGAAAGTCTGAGGTTTCCCTCCTTTGGGCTTTGCTTGGCCTGCTTTCGACTGCCAGGTCCTGTCCGGCCTCTGCGCCGCCCGTGGGTTGTCTCTGCGCAGAGAGCGGCTACGATTCTGTACTGGGTGCGAGATGGACCAGCCTGAAGAATTCCGAAAGGATCGGAATCAAGTTTGGTTACGCCTTTTGAACATGCGTTTAGGTTTTAGTTGTGGGAGAGAGGTACTCTTATCCCCGTGGCGTTGGATATCATTGTGTCCAACTTTTCACCGAATAGCTGTCCACTGAGGAACGGGAGATGCGTGAGGGACTTCTTTGAGGCCGCATCCGCTTTCCATTCCCGCAGTCAGAGGATACGCCGAATTGTGATGGCATTTGCTGCTATCCCCGCTACACCTCTTGCGGAGTCAAGGGCTGCATGAAGCATGTAATCTGCTACTACTGCTATTTGAACCGCTTGGTCCGACAGCTGAGGATTTGAAGTTTGGAGGCCATCTTGCAGAGCCTTAGCCCAAGCCAGAATGGCCTTGGCTGCCCAAACTGAAGCAAACGCGGGGGCCAGGGAGGCCCCTGCCACCTCAAAAACTGAACGAGCCATGCGTTCTTCCAATCTACATCCATGACGAAGTGGTTCTTAGGGTCACAGAGACCAAATTCCTTGGTGTTATCTCTCATGATCTTAAATGGGGGAAAAACGTGGATGCTGTTATAAGAAAAGCACAACAGAGGATGTTCTTCCTGCGTCAGCTGAAGATATGGTTTGTCTAAGAATCTGCTGATCTTATTCTTTAATGCTGTCATCAGATCTGTGATTTGTTCCTCTCTGATAATCTGGTATGGGGGAGCCACTGCGCATGACAAACTCCGCTTACAAAGGACTTTCAGAACAGCAGAGAGAATTATAGGCTCCCCCCTGCCTAAAATCCAGGATCTTTATGATAAGAGTATTCGATCCCACGCATTGAAAATTTCATCCGATCCCTCTCACCCGGGACACTCCTCATTCCAACTACTCCCTTCAGGACGTCGCTTCAGAGTCCCCAAATGCAGTACCAACCGCCATATGAACAGCTTCTACCCACTCTCTGTTCAACAATTAAATCGTCATGTGTAGACTATATACTGTATCTGTCTTGTTAGATGTTACTTGTTGTATCTGTTTGCTGCGTCCCTGAGGGTTGAGCTATCTGGCAGTGAGAGGAGGGTCTGTGGTGCTAGTCTAGAGCCTGGGGGGTCCACTTCGGGTGGATCTGTCAACTGCTTGGTGTCCTTTTGTGGGAAGGGGTACCTAGCCTCCAAATATTTGCGATTGGTGAATTTTTTCTCAGGCTGCGAAAACTGCTTAGTAAGGATCGTCTGAAATTCCAGGTGGTTAGTGAAAACATTAGGTGGTTTCAGAACACCTTCAAAGCAAATCTTGTGTTCTGGGATTTCCGGGGTTGGATCGGAAATGTCCAGCACCCGATGGATGGAAGTGATTATGTCCTCAACTAGCGCTGTATTGCTAGAGGGACAAGGGACCAGAGACCTCTCAGTCTCATTGTCTGAGTCGGAGTCACAGATGCCTTCCGAATCCTGCGTATCGCTCAGGCGTTCCCTGGTGGGTGAGCTGGGGCGCAGGTTTTCTTGTGGAGATCTGCATTGTCTGTCTCTGGTGGGGGACGGTCTAGTCGACCTGGAACTACGGTGTCTCCCTGGAGGGGGACGACCATGTGCTATGGGATGACGCAGAGGAACGCGACGTGTGGGTTCGCTTACGTCTGGGAGAGCCAGAAACGGCCTTTCTCTGAGTGGAGCTGTCCCTTTTCTGGGTAACACTCATAGCCGAGGCATGACCCAGAGTCTGGAGTAAGACTGCAACATCTGGGTCGCCCATTCCGGGGTGGTAGCGGCCGCTGAAGCAATGGTAGGGGCTTCGTGGGGTTCTGACCCAGTATTTTGCACACAATCCCTGCAGCGCGAGTATGTGCTGCCACTGGGGAGAGTGGCTTTGCAGGCGGTGCAGAAAGCATAAAAGCAGTCCTGCCTGGTTCCTTGAGTCCGGCATAGTGCACAGAGGATGGCTAGCAGAGGACCCTACAGGGGTGGCTACGCAGAGGAAACTATAGGAAAGCCTTCTAGGTAATATGGATTCACAGCTGAGTAAAGAGAACCCGGCTGTGATGTTACCCCACCAGTGTGCCCCTAGGTCCAGCGCCGACAAGTCACAGTCCTGTGCCCCCCGGAGACTGCTGGCATTGCTGCTGATGTACCAGGCAGCGTCTGCTCCAGCGAAGATGGCCGCCGAGGTGACGAGGAGGAAGAAGGGGGCGGAGAGCTGAAAAGGGCGCGCAGGGCTATGTAAAAACGCGCCCTTTCTGCCTCGATCCGCCCCTTCTATGACACTGTGGAGTGTCATATTTGTCATCCGGGGGGAGGGCCGGGGGGCAGAGAGGAGGCGGCGACCACAGCTAGGCCAAAGCCGCGGCCTAAATTAGATATCTATGGCCAGAAAGGGCTCCAGGCCGACGCGGTAGTCCGGGAGGGGGTCGGATTTTAACCAGACTCCCCCGGATTGAAAGGCAGGCTAGCGGTGGGGCCACAATCTGAAGCGGGGCCCTGTCACAGGTCCCCCTGAGGCGCTATAGACTGATGCTGCCGCAGAGACAGGGACGCAGGGAGCCCTGTGTCTGCATGTGCTATGCCTGCCCGCACTCCCCCCGGCCCCGACAGGAGCCCGCAGCTGGCTGGGGTCCCTGGATACTGTGCAGGTTGCCATGGAACTGACCCTACCTGAGGCATCTCAACCTAATTCCCCCAGAGGGGGATTAGGGAGGGTGCTGCTGTCGCCGTCAGGGGGCGTCTTCCTCGCCTCAACCTCAACCCAAGACCAAAAGGAATTGGGGAAGGAGGGGGGTCTCAACTTCGAACCAGCACCCGCAGGACTGGGGAAGGAGCGACATGGGGAACCGCCATCTCAACTTCAACTGGGCACCCCACAATAGGGGGCCGAGGAAGGAGCCATGCCGGGAGTCTCACTTAGGAGACCCACTTTTCTTCATCTGTCATCTGGAGGAAAAAAACGGAAAAAAGAAAAAATTCTTTAGGTGTACCTCCTTGCGACACCAAGGAAAAACTGGAGAAGGCTTACGCCGTCCAGGGGTGTATACTGCAGAGGAGGAGCCATAGTTATGTGAAGTACAGTATTCATATGTACGGGATATCTTGTTCTTCAGACTCCATTTTTGTGCTTGCGATGCCATTTTGTTGTTTACAAGATAAATTTTGTAATTAGATGAAAGTTCGCAGATGTTATGAAACTAGACTGTTCTAGCTTGTACAAGATATGAGATATGAGACCCTAAAAGAATGTGCTATTGTTCTATTTTCTTCGTCACACAGCTAGGGACATATTCCGATTTTCTTGCAATACTATTGGCTTATAAAGTGAATGTATTACGACGATGCTATTGGTAGCTGAGTACTTTGCATAATTAAGCAAAATACTATAAAAAGGCATCTGTTTGCTGCGTCCCTGAGGGTTGAGCTATCTGGCAGTGAGAGGAGGGTCTGTGGTGCTAGTCTAGAGCCTGGGGGGTCCACTTCGGGTGGATCTGTCAACTGCTTGGTGTCCTTTTGTGGGAAGGGGTACCTAGCCTCCAAATATTTGCGATTGGTGAATTTTTTCTCAGGCTGCGAAAACTGCTTAGTAAGGATCGTCTGAAATTCCAGGTGGTTAGTGAAAACATTAGGTGGTTTCAGAACACCTTCAAAGCA
Organism: Dendrobates tinctorius; assembly: GCF_039654945.1. Classification (NCBI taxonomy): domain Eukaryota; kingdom Metazoa; phylum Chordata; class Amphibia; order Anura; family Dendrobatidae; genus Dendrobates; species Dendrobates tinctorius. Next base: position 56,164,389 of record NW_027361728.1, on the reverse strand, counting down.
AATCTTGTGTTCTGGGATTTCCGGGGTTGGATCGGAAATGTCCAGCACCCGATGGATGGAAGTGATTATGTCCTCAACTAGCGCTGTATTGCTAGAGGGACAAGGGACCAGAGACCTCTCAGTCTCATTGTCTGAGTCGGAGTCACAGATGCCTTCCGAATCCTGCGTATCGCTCAGGCGTTCCCTGGTGGGTGAGCTGGGGCGCAGGTTTTCTTGTGGAGATCTGCATTGTCTGTCTCTGGTGGGGGACGGTCTAGTCGACCTGGAACTACGGTGTCTCCCTGGAGGGGGACGACCATGTGCTATGGGATGACGCAGAGGAACGCGACGTGTGGGTTCGCTTACGTCTGGGAGAGCCAGAAACGGCCTTTCTCTGAGTGGAGCTGTCCCTTTTCTGGGTAACACTCATAGCCGAGGCATGACCCAGAGTCTGGAGTAAGACTGCAACATCTGGGTCGCCCATTCCGGGGTGGTAGCGGCCGCTGAAGCAATGGTAGGGGCTTCGTGGGGTTCTGACCCAGTATTTTGCACACAATCCCTGCAGCGCGAGTATGTGCTGCCACTGGGGAGAGTGGCTTTGCAGGCGGTGCAGAAAGCATAAAAGCAGTCCTGCCTGGTTCCTTGAGTCCGGCATAGTGCACAGAGGATGGCTAGCAGAGGACCCTACAGGGGTGGCTACGCAGAGGAAACTATAGGAAAGCCTTCTAGGTAATATGGATTCACAGCTGAGTAAAGAGAACCCGGCTGTGATGTTACCCCACCAGTGTGCCCCTAGGTCCAGCGCCGACAAGTCACAGTCCTGTGCCCCCCGGAGACTGCTGGCATTGCTGCTGATGTACCAGGCAGCGTCTGCTCCAGCGAAGATGGCCGCCGAGGTGACGAGGAGGAAGAAGGGGGCGGAGAGCTGAAAAGGGCGCGCAGGGCTATGTAAAAACGCGCCCTTTCTGCCTCGATCCGCCCCTTCTATGACACTGTGGAGTGTCATATTTGTCATCCGGGGGGAGGGCCGGGGGGCAGAGAGGAGGCGGCGACCACAGCTAGGCCAAAGCCGCGGCCTAAATTAGATATCTATGGCCAGAAAGGGCTCCAGGCCGACGCGGTAGTCCGGGAGGGGGTCGGATTTTAACCAGACTCCCCCGGATTGAAAGGCAGGCTAGCGGTGGGGCCACAATCTGAAGCGGGGCCCTGTCACAGGTCCCCCTGAGGCGCTATAGACTGATGCTGCCGCAGAGACAGGGACGCAGGGAGCCCTGTGTCTGCATGTGCTATGCCTGCCCGCACTCCCCCCGGCCCCGACAGGAGCCCGCAGCTGGCTGGGGTCCCTGGATACTGTGCAGGTTGCCATGGAACTGACCCTACCTGAGGCATCTCAACCTAATTCCCCCAGAGGGGGATTAGGGAGGGTGCTGCTGTCGCCGTCAGGGGGCGTCTTCCTCGCCTCAACCTCAACCCAAGACCAAAAGGAATTGGGGAAGGAGGGGGGTCTCAACTTCGAACCAGCACCCGCAGGACTGGGGAAGGAGCGACATGGGGAACCGCCATCTCAACTTCAACTGGGCACCCCACAATAGGGGGCCGAGGAAGGAGCCATGCCGGGAGTCTCACTTAGGAGACCCACTTTTCTTCATCTGTCATCTGGAGGAAAAAAACGGAAAAAAGAAAAAATTCTTTAGGTGTACCTCCTTGCGACACCAAGGAAAAACTGGAGAAGGCTTACGCCGTCCAGGGGTGTATACTGCAGAGGAGGAGCCATAGTTATGTGAAGTACAGTATTCATATGTACGGGATATCTTGTTCTTCAGACTCCATTTTTGTGCTTGCGATGCCATTTTGTTGTTTACAAGATAAATTTTGTAATTAGATGAAAGTTCGCAGATGTTATGAAACTAGACTGTTCTAGCTTGTACAAGATATGAGATATGAGACCCTAAAAGAATGTGCTATTGTTCTATTTTCTTCGTCACACAGCTAGGGACATATTCCGATTTTCTTGCAATACTATTGGCTTATAAAGTGAATGTATTACGACGATGCTATTGGTAGCTGAGTACTTTGCATAATTAAGCAAAATACTATAAAAAGGTGACATAATAGAGGGGGTTAGTGATCTGCCTGGATCCTCCCGTACAGAGACCCCCGTCCCCGTGTGGTCATTCCCAGTTGCTAGCAACGCCCTATGAACTAATTTGGAAATCACTGGATCAACCATGAAGGGTTAATTTAGCCCTCCCTAAATAGCTACCCCAACAGATTGGCACCCAACGGGGGGCCCTGAATAGGGACGCCTCTGCCCCCAGAGGACAAGACAGGATTCTCGGAGCGGACACGGGTGCTGGAAAATTGGGACTGATCATCCCCCATGACAACCACGGTAAGTTGGCAGTTATACTGTTCAGACTGACCGTTGGTGTGGTTTTCCTGTGCTTGTTGCTGCAAAGAGGATCTGAGGTTTGTCCCTTTGGTGGGGCGATTCATGGGTGGAATCATATAGAGGTGCAGTCCCGTTGGGGGCCCAGTGCTCGAACCGTACCTCATAAGGGACGGACACCCCGGATTGACCAGTTATTGTGACTCTTTATAGTCAAAATATCCTGAATTCACTGTTAGTCAGGCGTGGTGAAGTGGTCGAAGACTGGGTAGGATACGTAACTCAGGTATATATATATCTATCTATCTATCCAGAGGTGTCCGGAGGGATAGTCTGAGACGCCCTCCTCCTTTCACTGAGTACCGCAATGAATTTTGGGCTTCCCAGAGGGGGTTGACCCGGTGGAAAAGACTGATACGGCCACTCCAGATCTGTGCACAACTAAAGGATATTTAGCTCTAAATGAGAGAATCCGTGGAAGGAAAAGAATTTTGTGGCTTGGCACATGAATTGTGTGACGAAGGTGTTAGGAAGAACAGAGGAAGTGAATTCTGATTGTTTCTGTTACTGCTATGTTGAAGAAAAATTGTCTATTATGACAGGGACTGGATTGTTTGTGGTTCAAGGAAGTGACTGTGGTGTGAGAAAGTGATTGATTAAGAAGGAACTAAGATTGATACTAATGTGTCAGGCAGACAAATAGTTAAAAGTGATGATTTGAAAGAAGGGGTCTCCCTGCTACATGATAAGGTCCCTCCCCAGGAAATATCATCCGCCGCTAGCCTCAGTCCCCGTTATGCCTAATATTTTTAGTGGTTATGAGTATCCACCCACTCCTATTTTAGTCACCTGATCCAGAGAAGGAAAAAAAAATAGTTTTCAGAAGAATTTAACCCATCTGTTCAGCGTACAGAGGGGGAAAAAAGCAAACTAGGAGCTGCTCCAGCCCCCACCATCGCGCTCAGCACGGCTGCGAGTACACAGCCAGTCCCTTATCAGTATCAGTGGAGCACACAGCAAACTCTGCCCCCACCTCAGACTTCAGCTCCTAATCCTATGACTAGGAACCTTTCTCCCCAGCCCCTCCCTGGCAATGCTGGCGCTGTGCCCAACTCGGACACTTTCAGAGAAATTGTCATACTTCCGCTGTTTTAATTGGAGTAGATGGTAGACCCAATTAATATACTCTTACAAAACCGATCCCTGTGGGACCCTTCCCCGAGGTTACTACTCAGTTCGTAATCTCTCCCATATGTCCAGTAAATTTACTAGGGGGCAGATTTATTATCACAGTTCCGCTCCGGAATACAATTCCAAGATGATAGTCAGATGGTTCTTACGTTATGTAATCCCTATGTAGATGAAGACAGTGAGGAAATCTGTATTTTGCATGCCTTTCCACAGTTATGCCACAAGGGGCCCAAAACAGTCCCAACCAGTTTGCAAAAAAAAAAAAAAAAACATGAGCGAGTGTCTCTTGCCCTGGCAGTTAGATCACCCCCAGGTTACGCTGCTTCAGTATGTGGATGATCTTTTGTTGTGTGCACGGACGGAGCAGGAAGCCATTTCTGCCACTGTTAGCCTCCTCAAGCATCTGGCAGCACTGAACTGTCGGGTTTCAGCCTCGAGACTTCAGTTTTGCCTTGGTCAAGTGATATTCTTGGGTCACTGTCTCCTTCAGGGTGCCAGACACCTCGCAGAAGAAAGAAAAATAGCTGTCAGCTCCCTTCCTTTCCCAAAAGATGAAACTAAACTCCAGCGTTTTCTTGGACTATGCACTTATTGTCAGTGGATACCGGATGCATCTTTCATAATGCAACCCCTTTACAATGCCATGGAAGATGGCAGTGATGAGGATTACCTCCAATATGATTGTTCCCAACTTCTGACTGAAGAAACAGCTACTCCACCAAATGTCAGTGAGAATCCACTCCCAAATCCTGATCTGGTGTTATACACGGATGGTTCAAGATATGTTGATGAGTTTGGTAGATTCCACATGGGATATGCTGTTACCACAGAGGACACTGTAGTGCACACAGCTGCACTCCCGCCCTCACAGTCAGCACAAGAAGCAGAACTCCAGGCTCTGTCTACTGCATGTACTTTGGCCAAGAACAGACGGGCTAATATATACACGGACTCACGGTATGCATTTGGTATTGCTCACGATTTTGGGGCTCTATGGGCCAATCAAGGGTTTATTACTACTGCCGGAACCCCAGTGAAAAATGCTGAAGTTGTTAAAACCCTCATGGACTCAATCAAATTACCTACTCAGGTGGCCATTATCAAAGTTAAGGCGCACGTTCCTAGGACCAGTCCAGACTGTTGGCAACGCATTTGCGGATATGCAAGCAAAAGCTGAAGCTCTCTTACCCGTTGAACCAACCATACTAGCTATGGTGACCACATGCTCTCAGCGTAAACAGTTACAAGAAGCATTGACCCTACAAGAACCTGATGATATACAACAGACTGAAGTTTTCTGTCAGACCCCGCTTAATGACGATGCAGAGAATGTCTCCAAAGGAAGAGGTGAAGCAATGGAAGACTGATGGGGCACGTATGGATAATGGTCTCTGGAAAAAGGACCAACTCGTGTGTCTCCCTAAGCGGATGTACCCTGCTATTGCCACATGGACCTACACATCGAGAAAAGAATCAGGCCCTCGCACTGGTGCAAAAATTCTACTGGGCCCTGAAAATTTCCCGTTTTGACAGCGCTCAACCGTGCCTGTAATATCTGTCAGACCTGAAATCTCGGTCAACTTCAACGTTTACCTACGAAGCATCTTCTTGCTAAGCCCAACTATCCTTTCCAAAGGCTCCAGGTGGACCATATCACATTACCTAAGTCTGGAAGGTATGAATACTGCTTGGTTGTTTACATGTTCTCCAGTTGGCCGGAAGCATTCCCTGTTACCAACATGATTGCAAAAACCACAGCGAAGAAACTGGTGATGGAAGTTTTATGCAGATATGGGATTCCAGAAGTTGTTGAAAGTGATCAAGGTCCGGCCTTTTCTTCTCATGTGTACCTAGAAGTTCTGACAATGCTGGGATCCACTGTAGCCCTCCATACTCCGTACCACCCACAATCCAGTGAGGAAGTTGAGAGGCTGAACGGCACACTAAGGGGACAATTGACCAAAATGATGTAGGAGACTACGGCTCTATGGCCAGAGCTCCTACCCATTGTACTATACCACATTCGTACTACCCCTATTACAAAATATGATTTGTTCCTATATAAGATATTGTTTGGTGCTAGGCCCCCAGTTGCAAATTTCCAGCCTCAGCAGTTATCAGAAGAAACTGACCGTGCTGTTCAATATGTTATTCAGCTTAGTAAAAATCTTGCTAACACCTATGTTCTAGTTTTCTTTTCTTTTCCAGATTCAGGAGAAACCGACACCTATCATAACCTGAAGCCTGGTGATTTGGTAGTCGTGAAGAGGCATGTCAGGAAGCACATACTAGAACCCTTGTATGACGGTCCCTATAAAGTTCTCTTCATCACCCAACCAGCCAATAGCAAATAAAGGGGAATAATGTTTTAGTTTTTCACATTTTTCATATTATTGGTAGAAGTTAAAAGTTAAAGTTAGAAGATATTCAATGACTCAGATCAATACAATAAAGATAATGATCGTAATAAGGACAGTTGGTGGTTAGACACTTTCTCCTTTCTCAATCCAGCCAATTGGTTTAAGGGAATTGGGGGCTGGATAGCTGGGATCTTACAAAGCTTGTTGCATATTGCTGCCTGTATCCTTGTTGTATATGTGATACTAAAACTTGTTCTTTGGTGTATTCCTGTATGTATTAGGAAATTCTACACTAAGACAGCTAATGATGATACCAAAGGTGTCGTTGCCCCTGCTTTTCTCTGCACCGATCTCAAAAGGCTACTTGATGAAGATACTGAAGCCAAGCACATGGCTACCTACAAAAGATCTTCACCACCGTTATCAAAAATTGTTATTCGTAAATTGTAGTATACAGGGGGATGGGTGCGCCGCGACAGCCATGACTGATAACACGGCATCAGTCATGTGAAGATCAGTACCCCTCGAGCTTAAGGCTTGGGATAGCACCTCTGATGCTGCATATGTGTTAACAAAATTTATCTAGGGTGTATTGTGAAGTACAGTATATCTTGTTCTTCAGACTCCATTTTTGTGCTTGCGACGCCATTTTGTTGTTTACAAGATATATTTTGTAATTAGGTGAAAGTTCGTAGCTGTTATGAAACTAGACTGTTCTAGCTTGTACTAGATGAGACCCTAAAAGAATGTGCTATTCTATTTTCTACGGCACACAGCTAGGGACATATTCCGATTTTCTTGCAATACTATTGGCTTATAAAGTGAATGTATTACGACGATGCTAGTGGTAGCTGAGTACTTTGCATAATTTAAGCAAAATACTATAAAAAGGTGACATAATAAAGGGGGTTAGCGATCTGCCTGGATCCTCCCGTACAGAGACCCCCGTCTCCGTGTGGTCATTCCCAGCAACGCCCTATAAACTAATTTGGAAATCACTGGATCAACCGTGAAGGGTTAATTTAGCCCTCCCTAAATAGCTACCCCAACAGTTAATCTTTTTCAGATTATGCAGTGTCGCCTCCTAGTGGACAGCAGCATAACACCAATGGTTCTGTGTCCCCCAATGAGGCGACAGAGTAAATTTTTATTTTTTTAATAAGCAAGTTGCCTGTTTTTGCAATTCTAGTTAAAGAATTTGAGAAAAACTTTAATTAGGAAGTCACTGGTTCTGTTTAGCGAGGTATGCATTGTAGTACATCTTACAATGACTGAAACCTTTCCTAGAATATTACACACACGTGGCCCCCACTACTTCATGTATTGGAAAATGTGTTGCCAGTGGATTTTCTGATCTAATGTTGGGAGACACTGGGATGCTGATGTAAGATGCCGTTCACACTGCTGTATGCAGTCTTTCTGATCCAATACTGGAAATGCCAGGGTACGGAGGTATAAAGAGGCTGTTCACAGTTATATACAGTCTTTCTTATCTAATACTGGAAATACCAGGGTGCTGAGGTAAGAGGCTGTTCACACTGCTGTATACAGTCTCTGATCTAATACTGGAGATACCAGGAGGCTGAGGCAAGAAGCGGCTGCTCACACTGCTGTATACAGTCTTTCTGATCTACTACTGGAGATACCAGGAGGCTGAGGTAAGAAGAGGCTGCTCACACTGCTGTATAGTCTCTGATCTAATACTGGAAATACCAGGGGGCTGAGATAAGAGGCTGCTCACACTGCTGTATAGTCTTTCTGATCTACTACTGGAGATACCAGGAGGCTGAGGTAAGAAGAGGCTGCTCACACTGCTGTATAGTCTCTGATCTAATACTGGAAATACCAGGGGGCTGAGGTAAGAGGCTGCTCACACTGCTGTATAGTCTTTCTGATCTACTACTGGAGATACCAGGGGGCTGAGGAAAGATGAGGCTGCTCACGCTGTATACAGTCTTTCTGATCTAACATTGGAAATACCAGGGTGCTGAGGTTAAGCAGAGGCTGCTCACACTGCTGTATACAGTCTTTCAGATCTAATAGTGGAAATACCAGGGTGCTGAGGCAAAACTGAATGCTCCACACTGCTGTCCACTTCTTAGTGGCTGCTATGACCCCACAATAGTAGGACAGTACAGGGTATAAGTTATTTCCAGCTGATGACAGAGGCACTTCCTATTGCACAATCACACAGGAACCGTTCAGTTAACATTATAGGACAGTTTTTACTTGTATCAGTTTAGGTTACACTGTTTTGCTAAGTATTTTGAAATGTACATTGACATTTTATTTTTATGTGGAACCCCTTTAAACTGGGTTTAAAAAAAAAAAAATTGAACCTTTTTCAACTGTTATGTCACATGATCTGAAGGACACGAGAGCTGCTGCACTCACTGATCTCATAAAATGGAATTAAATTAGACGAAGCATTATAAAAGCCCAGTGGTAAAAAGACATCTAATCATTTGATTAGATGTATTGTAAGGAAAACAAAATACATTTTTGCAGACAGTTCTGTTTTGGCTAAATAAAATCTTTATTTCTTGCCAGCTTTAACTCACATTCATGGGAAAGGTTTGTAATAATATTAGTTCCACGGTCAAATAAATCAAAAAGGAAAACATCTGGTTAATTGGATTTTCAATAATTTGAGATTTTATCAACTTGGCCAGTGGACATCATGACCAAGTTCACCAGATACAGCAACTATACACATTATATATTCTGCTTTAAAAGCAAGACAGCCTTCACAAGTATGTTTGTTTCATCAGCATGCCACATTAAGGTTGCAATGTCCATGCAAATAAATATACATAGATTAAAGTGGTAAAATAGGGTAAAGACATCATCCTCCCAGAAGATTTTATATGCTAGGGCTTCAAGAGGCACACTAGAATCTCATACATTAATTATGCCAACAGTTACCCTATATCTTCAAGGGGCTGAAGTGATGAAGGGGGCACCTATGGGGTTATCATCGGGACAAGGTTATTAAGTTGTCTCAATACTGCTAGGAATACAAAATATAAAGCTTTAAATCTACTGGACACTAGAACTGATCTAAACAGTAAAATCATCATCTTGACTCTGTAATCAAGAACATATATTTAATCAATACCACCTAGAAATAAATGTCTCAGCTGACAAGTCAGTGGCAATTACTCAGAAGACCAAAACAATCTAAATTAACAACCCAAAATGTATTTCAGTTTGGTTAGAAGTCTTCCCATTAACTTTTCCCCCCCTCTAAACCTGTGTAAATGTTACTGTAGTAGTGTCAGTGCTGTATTATACTCACCACTTTTCAGACTCTCTGCGGATCACACATTTCATTAAGGAAAGAAACTTGGATGATCATGAGCCATATACAAATCAGTTAAAGAATTGCAACATGTCCATAAAAATCGGATGCTGAACGTATGGAATCAGTTTATTTACGCACCCAATCATTCAATTTATGAAAGCAGCTAGTGCATGCTGTGATTTTTTTTGCCACGCTGATTTGGTCACTGGTATAGAAATCACTCATCTGCACTGCCCCACTGAATAACATTGGTCGTTTTTTTTCACTCCATAGACTTCCATTGTAACGGGCACTTATGGGTTATGCAGAGCACTGTGTGATCTAGAGAGTCGGAATCGCTGTCACATGACTCAGAAGAGGAGCGCAATGGTGCTGGATACCGGCGAAGGCCTCGATTGGCAAGTACACTAACACATGGACACTAACTTTTTTCTTCTACACCTGTGTAGTGTAGCAAGATGATCGGATGTTTATGAAGTTTGTGCACGTTCTACCTTCTGACAAACACTTTAGATAGAAGATTGGATTGTGGTGATCTAAATCTGCAGACAAGTTCCACTGCTATCACTGAAGAACCCAACATCTGTGGATCACTTACCCCCAATTACAATTTTATAACAAGAGTTGGGGACATTTAGGGTTTGTGCACATTTTCCTAAGAACAGGAGCTTGTCCCCCCACTTAAGACTTTTTTTCTTCATTTTGGAAATCCAGTTTTAGTAACATGACACTAAAAAACAAACCTTTCTGTTACAGGGTTCTCAAAAATGACTGGGAGTCTTGCAATCTGAGACTTAGAGGGGAGAGAAAAAAAAAAAGTGGCATACATGTTTGAGTTAGACCATAAGTCAATCAAATTAATAGATTTTATATTTTGCCAGTATTTCTAATCACATGCTATGGGGTTCTAACAAAATGAACAGTAACCCCCCCACCACCACCATTCCTCAACAGGAACACCCAAGACTAATGAGCGACCAAATTTTTAGGCCAATGAGAAACTAGGCTGAACCTGTGGAAATTATCACCCTGTATAACCTCACACAGTTCACAACCCTCAGTCTGTGGGAAGTTGTGGTTTTAATGATGAAATCCAAGTAAATATTTCCATCCTGGGTGACTTGATGTCCCTTTTTATCTAAATATTGAATGTCAGCACCCCTCCTATACAAAGTTCTGCCCACCTACCTATTTACATATTCACAGTTATGAAAGATTATGAGTAACTATCTGAACTAGAAGCATTAAACAAAAATTCAGAAACTACTTGGTGGAATAAAAGCAGTAATTGCTGTATGTACAAACGACATCCCCATCACTCCAGGAAGTCTATTGTAAAGGGGTTGTACTAGGTCTGGGGTCAGCAACCTGCAGAAGGCTTTCAGTTGGAAACTACAACTGCTGGCATGCAGCTAGCTACAGGCTGAGAGTGCTAGTTTCACAATAGCGGAGTGTCAGATTGCTGATCCCTCTACCAGGGTATATTCCAGCACTACAGACATGTTTCAGAAAATTTTGCAACGGTCCTATCTAAATGGGATAGGTAGAAATCCACACATGATGTAGAATTGTGGAACGGATTTTCAGTCTCAAAAATATCAGCAAATCTGCTGTGTGTGAATTTACCTTTCCAGGAGCTGCTTATGGGTTTAGCAGTTTCCTTGCCCCATGTCTTACATGGGGCATAAAGTTGAATCTGGAACACATGCGACTCCTTTAAAGAGTAACAACTTTTTCTTTTCTAAATAAATTTTGGTTTGCATGGAAAGCTATAAAATGTGCTAATCATTTTATTGTTAGATCTGACTTCATTCCTGTTAAGAAAAAAAAGTCATCCAAGTGCTTCAAATTAAACCCTTGCTTTTTCTCAGTCTATGACTGCCTACAGCTGCATCGATATCAGAATGTGTTCGTTTGGAGTACAGATGATGGCAGTAAAATGTTCTCTAGTTAAGGGGGTTTTACACTAAGCAATATCGCTAGCAATATCGCTAAAACGTCACTGGTTTTGTGACGTTATAGCGATATTGCTAGCGATATCGCTATGTGTGATACTTACCAGCGACCGGCTCCCCCGCTGCTCATCGCTGATCGCGCGAGAATGTCCAGCTCCATTTCTCGTCGGGCGCTTCCTGCTGAGACTTCCTGCTGTGACGTCCAGCGACGCGTGGAGGCGGGCGGGAGGACGCAGGATCGCTGTGTGTGAATGGTAAGTATCGTGCGCTGCGTCGCTGCTGCATCGCTGTGAGATCTTTCTGTATGAAAGCTCACTAGCGATCATTTAGCGATGCACCAGCGATCCTGACCGGGTCGGATCGCTGGTTGGATCGCTGGTGCATCGCTAAATGTAAAAGGGCCTTTAGTGAGACAGGTGCGGACCCCCTCACTGCCAGCATCTATACTCCAAATGAGCACATTCTGATATCCGTGTAGCTGAAAACAAGCAAATAATGGAGTAAAGCAGGGCTTACATGCAATATATAATATAAATATATATTTTTTGCAGGAATAAAGACAAATTCCCTAATAAAATGTTTGAGAACTTAACTTTTTATAAAAGGACAATATTTTAAAAAGTTGTTATTGTTTAATCGAATATCATTACAATAATGTGTTATATTTAAGTGAATCCAAAACAGTTTAATTGCAATGTAAGATTTAGTGTGAAGACCGTCCCCACGTTAAGGCTTGGTCACACAATGGGTGTGAGTGCAGGATGTGTGAACCAAGCTGGATATTAAACATCTTTGCAAGCTAGATATGCACACATCAGTCAGGAATCAAATACAAGCAGACCATTTCCATAACAGCAAGAGAGAAAACTTATAAACCTCTACAAATAGCTAGGATTTCAAAGAGAAGCAATTTTGTGAACAGCCACCTCTATAAAGGCTTCTGCCCACCCCTGAATTGAAAACTGCATTTGCTCTGGAATTTGTATTTTTTTTTTATATTTCGGTAGTTAACGGGAAGGAAGGTGTAAAAAAACAAAAACATGTTCTGTGGTTATTGAAGATCGTAATGTCATATCATGGGACTACTGCATGGATTACAGAGCTGGAACACATTCTAAGAGCATAAAACATAACATCTAATGATGCATGTGTTCCCCAGGCATCACAAGCACAAATGTATCCAATGGCCAGCACTCCAGTGTTGTCCACACTCTCTGGACAGCCCCAGGAAGAAGCCCACGTGAAACGCGTGTTGGGGCTGCGCATACTGGGTCTAGTGACTGGATACTATGGGTGAGGGCATTTTGGGTGCAATTCCTGGTTCCCTTAAAGTGACATGTATCTTTATTTTGAATGTGGTGACTGACGACTGCTGACTATACTGCTCATCTTTACTGATTAAGTTACCAATTTGGTTCCACTTCATTTTACACAATTTTTTTGTTAAAGATTCACTTTTGAGCAATCTAGTTGTCAGTCTGTCTAATCTCTACATGGGACCTTTAACTGTTGTATTGCACTGGCACTTTACTGTCTATTTAAGTGTTGTCCACACTGTCTACTGTACCGGAGCAGAACTGTTACACTGCATTCCCACAATTTATTGACCAGTTGGAGACCACTGCACTTTTCGCAAAGTGGTAAATTTTTTTCTTTTTTGACTGCAGAATTAAATAAAGCCAACTGTTGAGGAATCTGGTTGACCAGCCTAATTATTGCAGACCTCATCTAATCACGAAGATGATCAAGAAAGTCACTCAATGAATATCCGCTTACATTAGCTGATTGCAGCTAAACGACCGCCAGTTAGCTACTAGCTTGTTGATCGCCTGTTTACACAGGCCGACTGCGCTCCAGATGTGCACTTAATGCTCTGTATTAGATTATCCAGTGCACATAGCCTGCCATTGTTCTCGGCAGCTCAAATCATGTTTACACAGAACAATGTGCTTACCAGAATTTTTTCTTTGTCCCCCCTCCCCCGACATGCAAGTTTTTTTCTTGACACTATGAACAAGTGTATTTTTTTGCTAGCAAGATGGTGTGAATTTACATGCTGGTAACCAGTGAAAAATTTGAGGATGTCCTAAAGTTTATCATGAACACAATCTCTCACTTCAGACTGCAGCAGATCATCATGGCAAACCATGTTATGCAACATAAGAAAAACCTCCAACTTTGCTGCCTTAACCACCTTCTAATAAATGTATTAATTGTTTTCTACCTTCTTCCATTAGCTGAAATTAGCAAAAATTTACTCATTATGGGAAATGTGGAAGTAATCAAAATCTAAATAAAGTCCACTGTTACAGACTAGGCGCACCAAAGCTGCACAATAGCGGACACCCCCCTTTTTTTTTTTCTTACTTATACAGGCAGAACCTAGCACATCCTGCACCATTATCATGGATTGTACAACGTCTATTCTGTCTAAACTTAGAATAAGTGGACAAAAAAAAAAAAAACAAGACAAAAAAAAAAAGGAATCAAATTGTGTCTTAAGGATTACTCTTTATTTCCCATGACAGTCTAGCTTGTCTTCTACATTAATAAGTTTACAAGCTAGTTATATTCTGTGCCTAGAGTTATACTGTAACCATATTTCAGATGACAAGGAATGCTGCAAAAATACTCTAATCCAACAAAGTAAAATTCACAAAATAATCTGTATCCATTCTACAGTGTTTTACCAGTTATCTTTAACACAAAAGAAGGTATTGATGCTAATGGTGGCTATAGTCGTACGTCTTATAGCAATTTGTTGTTCATGCAACACTTGTGCTCAAAAGAGAAGGCACAGCATTTCCTACAATGAGCCACCTTATAAAGAGTTCTGCCGATTTCTAGAAATCCCTGTTGCTTTTAATTTAGTATGCATTACCTCACATAGAGGCAGTCAGCCAATTAAAAGTCACTTGCATGTGGTCAATGCAAGTCTTAAAAAATACAAAGTTTTCTCCCTAAAGTGGCTCAAAATAGAGATTGTTCACGGCTGCCTACATCTATAGATAAAAAGACTCTAAAACAACGTAAGGGCTTAGGCATAGTAAAGGTGTTGAGACCACGAATCCATTTTTACATCTAAATCACACCTCCTAGCAATCTGAATGTAGCAGTACAAATGCACCAAGTATCGTTTTCGAAGTGTCCATATCATTTTCATAGAAAACAAATGTTTGGTAACTAACAGGATTGAACACGACACAGTGTCTACCACAACTGAAACATCTGTACAGGACTCAACAAAATGTATCTAAAAAATAAACTATGAGGTTCGTTGCCACATGCAAATATAAGTCATGAAAATGAAAGGATTGTGTGGATCATCTTTCTGTATGGCATCTTATACTGGGGAGAAACAGAAATTATAAAGGGAAAGTCTGACTTTTCATGCATGTCCTTTTTTGTACACTAACAGCTTTGATGATATGGAACAGTTTGCATAACATCAAACATGTATCTGGTGCAGATGCACAGGGTTGCCTTCTTCAATTTTCTAAGCAACTTAAAATATACAAGCCATACAAGTTACAAACTAAAAGAAAAAAAAAACAAGATAAAAGATAAACAAAAAAAAAAAAAAACAAAGGAAAAAAAAAAGCACAGGCTGCAGGAGTAAACCAAAATCTGCTGCTATAAGCGGTCTTTGTTTTCACGTCCAGTGTAAGGTAACACTTATGAACTTATTGTTTTCTAGGTTTTAGGATCGACCCTCTGAAGGCGATTCAAGCTTGCATGCGTTCACGCACAGCACCACACCCATACTCTCGTACACACGCCACTCCTGGACTGAAAGTCTGCTTCATGAGTGAATTGCCTCACGTTAGTAAAATGAGCCTGGCTCCGCAACACGGTGTCCAGACATTCATCCAATGCTGTCCATTCATACGGAGTGTCTTAGCAAGGCCTGGGTTTATTCTCCTTGGACTTGTGTGGGCATCCTACCCATAGGTTTTTCTTTTATGCTTACAAGGCTTGATGATGACAGCACTGCATTTCCTCATTTGCTCGGTTAGATCAATGATCGCTCTCAGGCACTTAAGATCTTTGACCTGTTAGCCTTTTCCTCTGCACAACCTATATAAGCATTCGGTGTGAAGTTTTCATTACATTTGCCACTCATTCTCATTCGCACCCACTCGCCATCTTGACATCATTTGGTCTTTACTGTCATCCAAATGAAGTCCGCACATTTCTGTCTCCGATTTAATGCAGCAGCAGATCCCATGAGCCAAGCTTGATGGATCAAACCAGTTTTCAGTGCTGCACTGTACCTAACTTCCAACCATTCTTTCTAAAACTGGAACCCTTCTGCTGGTACGTTGGCAGCTGAATTGAAGTTGAATGTTCCACCTTGTATTGTCTCAGGAACAAGACTAGAATCTTCATCAATCTGTGGAGGAGACAAACACCATCATAGTATGAACATGTGTCTCTTTAGGAGGCATGTATCAGTAACTTAACCGTACAAATGTTTAGAAGATGGGCAAAGAGGACACCATCAGATAATGCACAGATCCTCTTACTGCCAGGATGGGAAATCTCGATAATTAGTGGCACACACTTTACAAGCTGGTCATTTCTAGCATTGTAATTTGTAACAAGCACAAAGGAAAGGACCCCTCTATGGCTTGGTAAAGAGAGAGCAAGCTTAATACAGAAGCTACAAAAGAAACATTAACTTGAATAAATAGGTGCATGTCATCAATCATCAAGACTCATCAGTTCCATCAGGTTTAGATTATACAGCACTGGATCTTTGTTGATTTGTTAATTTTCATCCCAATCCAAAAAACCCCAAAACATCTGCATTCATGATGAGTGAACGTGCTCTGATAACGTCTTATCTGAGCATGATTGGGTGTGCTCGTATATTTTTGAGGCTCTTCAGCTGCATAATTTGCAGCTGTTAGGCAACTTCAACACATGCGGGGATGGCCTGTTTGTTAGGGAATTCCCACATGTGTTGAGGCTGTGTAACAGCACATTTGCTCATCACTACTCTGCATCCCAATTGGCTTCCTAATAAATTCACACTGTGTAAAACAAGCTACTTAGTAGGGTGCTATTCAAACATCAGTTTTTAGTCAGTGTTTCATCAGTATTTGTCAACCACTATCAGGACTGGATGATACAAAAAGGAAAACTAGAAAGCCTCAGGCACCTGTGAGTCATGAATGATCTATCCATGATTTTCTCGAATAGCACCCGAACCCATTAACCTCTATGGGGCTGTTTAAATTTTTTTTGTGGACTGGTTTTCACACATGCAAGAAAAAAAAAAAAAAAGAAAAAAAAAAAAAAAAAATCAGTATGACATGTCTATTTTTCATCAGATACATGGATCGAAAATAACCCCAAGTCTACAGGTCCGTGAAAATCGACAGCAAACACGGATCTCAGTGTACAATTTATGTGAAGTCCATGATTAAAATGTCAATGAATAAGAGAAGCTTTTCAATTTGCTTCGCTTTCACATGCAAAAATCATTGACGAAAAGGATGGTAAAAACTGACACGCGGACTAATGAAACTCACTTTTTTCCATATGTGAATAAATCACAAACATCTGAATTAGGCCTTATGGAAAGATTCACACCTGTTGTCTGTTTGGAGCCTGGTTTTAGTTTACTAACACTGATGAAATATTGACCAAAAAACTGGTGAGAATAGCCCTCAATGGGAAGGAAAAAAGTGCATCACTAGTAACCAAAGAGGATCTCTAAATTTGTATCATGTAAATATAGAGTCAAGATCAATAAATTATACACAGTGGCTTCAGTCACAATTTTTCATTCAGACATTTATCATCCACAAAAAAAAAACAAAAAAAAAAAAAAACACCACATTAAATATACTTTAATTTTCTATTGATGTGCAGTTCGACTTGTGAATAAGTGTGGCTGCAGGTTTGAGCATGGCTGTTTATTTTATATCTTTAAAGCACTTTATGCGATGTCTGAATAAGAACTCTGAGCTCATCTGGTCCTCACTGCACTGAACTGGTAGAAACGTTACATGAATCCTGCATTGGAATAAGATCTTTGTGACCAGTTGAAGTTCAGGAGGACTTTGTCTCGATCTGATGAAGATCACACATCACAGAAGAACTTATGGTATGGATAATCAATATATCAGTTATGAAACTATAGCTACTTACATCATCTGAGGAGAAAAACTGGTCAATTATTTCAAATGCCAGCTTGTAGATATCTTCATTTTCATGACTCTGCAGCTGTTCAATTTTTTCCAGGCCTGTGGAGACGGATTCATTAAGTTATTGTATATTTGCTATAATTAAACAATACATGCCATTGAGTTGCAATAGCAATCATAAGCAAGATAATGGGAAAGAGGTGCAATGGGCTACGGGGTAATAAAGCCTTAACACTCCTGACAACAGATTTGTCAACTAAATTTTTTTTGGGAAATATGTATGCAATGTAGTTGTATGAAAATACTTACAGATCACCATCATATAGTGCCACTCCACTCCTCTTCTGGGTCATGTGACTTCAAATCAAATTTTCCAGATCACACAGGGCTTTATGTTAGGCCTACAAGTTGCTTTAACAATTCAAGTCTATGGTGCCTCGCTCCGAGGCTGCATGGGCTTACTTTAATGGAAGCAACACCACCCTGCACAAGGATCCCTGTGTGAGCTGTCAAAAGGAGAAGAGCGGAAACGAGGGCAAAAAAGGAAAACCGGAACAGCTCAGGGAACCAGGGATGAAAGCAATTTAATACAACTACACAGCATTACATACCCTTTTAACCGTGTAACATTTGCCTGGAATGCTTAAACGGGTTATCCACTACCAGGACAACAACTTCTTAAACTAAATGTTCGGCCCCGATAAAATAAAGCCTATACTCACCTCCTGTGCTTGTGCAGTTCCCGTGGTGTCTGGACTCGCTATGATGTGGTGTTGTGACATGTGACACCAGTTCCCAAAAAGCACCGGCGTTACTGTCTCCGCCTTTGGACAAACTGGAAGCCAGGTATGCAGCTCATCCACTTCATGTTCAGTTTGTCCGAAGGCGGAGACAGTGACGCCAGCGTTGTTTGTGCGCCGGCATCACATGTCATTCCACCACATGACAGCCCCAGGATCGCGAGTGCAGACACCGCTAGGAAAGGCGCAGGCACGGGAGGCGAGCATAGGCTTTATTATTTAATCGGGGCCGAACATTTAGTTTAAAAAGGAGTTGTCCTAGTAGTGGACAACCCTTTAAGGATCACTTACACAAGCTGATACAGGTGCTTCTCACAAAATTAGAATATCAAAAAGTTAATTTCAGTTTTTTTAATACAAAAAGTAAAACTCATTATATAAAGTCAAAACAATCAGTGATCTATTTCAAGTGTTTATTTCTGTTAATGCTGATTATGGTTTACAGCCAACGAAAACCCAAAAGTCATTATCTCAGTAAATTAGAATAATTAAAAAACACCTGCAAAGGTTTCCTAAGTTTGAAAAGGTCTCTTAGTCTGTTTCAGTAGGCTCCACAATCATGGGGAAGACTGCTGACTTGACAAATGTCCAGAAGGCAGTCATGGATACATTGCACAAGGAGGGTAAGCCACAAAAGGTCTTTGCTAAAGAAGCTGGCTGTTCACAGAGTGCTGAATCCAAGCATATTAATGGAAAGTTGAGCGGAAGGAAAAAGTGTGGTAGAAAAAGTTGCAGAAACAACCGAAATCCTTGAAAGGATTGTTAAGAAAAGGCCATTCAAAAATTTGGGGGAGATTCACAAGGAGTGGACTGCTGCTGGTGTCATTGCTTCAAGAGCCACCACACACAGATGTATCCAGGACATGGGCTACAAGTGTTGCATTCCTTGTGTCAAGCCATTCATGACCAATAGGCAACGCCAGAAGTGTCTTACCTGGGCCAAGGAGAAAAAAAACTGGACTGTTGCTCAGTGGTCCAAAGTGTTGTTTTCAGATGAAAGTAAATTTTGCATTTCATTTGGAAATCAAGGTCCCGGAGTCTGGAGGAAGAGTGGAGAGGCCACAATCCAAGATGCTTGAGGTCTAGTGTGAAGTTTCCACAATCAGTGATTGTTTGGGGAGCCATGTCATCTGCAGGTATAGACCCACTGTGTTTTATGAAGACCAAAGTCAGCGCAGCCATGTACCAGGAAATTTTAGAGCACTTCAGGTTTCCCTGTGCCGACAAGCTTTTTGGAGATGGAAATTTCATTCTCCAGCAGGACTTGGCACCTCTCCACACAGCCAAGAGTACCAATACCTGGTTTAAATACAACAGTATTACTGTGCTTGATAGGCCAGGAAACTCGCCTGACCTTAACCCCATAGAGAATCTATGGGGTATTGTCAAGAGGAAGATGAGAGACACCAGACCCAACAACGCATATGAGTTGAAGGCTGCTATCAAAGCAACATGGGCTTCCATAACACCTCAGCAGTGCCACAGGCTGATCGCCTCCATGCCACGTCGCATTGATGCAGTATTTGATGCAAAAGGAGCCCCGACCTAGTATTGAGTGCACTTACTGAACATACATTTCAGTTGGCCAACATTTTGGATTTTCAAATCTTTTTTCAAGCAGGTGATATAAAGTATTCTAATTTACTGAGAAAATGACTTGAGTTTTTGTTGGCTGTAAGCCATAATAATCAACATTAACAGAATAACAGTTACTTACTGATAACGGTATTTCTCGGAACCCATGACAGCACAACGGAGAGAGGGGATCCGCCCTTCAGGGACAGGAACCTACAGATAAAAAGGGTGGCACCTCTCCTCCACCCCCAGTTGGTTACAGAGCATCTCCAGGTTAGTTAACAGAAATATATACATAACATTATAATATGTCTTATTATTAAGAAGCACCGTGTGTAAACGAAAACACTCTACTAACATTAAATTGTGCTCACCGCACACGTGAAGGGAGGGAACAAGCGGGTGTTTTCATGGGTTCCAAGAAATACCGTTATCGGTAAGTAGCTATGTTATTCTCTCTCACCCATGACAGCACCATGGAGAGAATTAAAGAGACTGGTAGCTTAGGGAGGGACCACAGCCTGAAGGACCCTTCTCCCAAAAGGTCAAGTCAGACGTATAGGCTAAATCTAAACGATAGCGTCTGAAAAAGGTAGAAGGTGTTGACCAGGTGGCCGCCTTACAGATCTGCTCTATCGATACCTCAGATCTCTCAGCCCATGAAGTCGCCATTGCTCTTGTGGAATGGGCTCTTAAACCTTCCGGGATGGTATTCCCGCTGAATGAATAGGCCAGGGCAATCGCATCCCTTATCCACCTTGCCAGGGTACTCTTAGATGCTTCCGGGGTCCCTGGAAACACAAAGAGAGCCTTCCTTCCTATAACCTTTGTTGGCCTCTAAGTACTGAACTAGGCACCTCTTCACATCTAGGGTGCGAAATCTTTCCTCCCCCCTATTTCTAGGATTTGGGCAGAAGGAAGGAAGGACTACCTCTTGGGACCTATGAAAGTGAGATGACACTTTCGGTAAATATACCGGGGCAGGTTTTAAGATGACCATCTTCTAGAATTTTTGTAAATAGTGGCAGTGCTGATAGAGCTTGAATGTCGCTCACTCTGCGAGCAGATGTTGGTGCCACCAGAAGCACAGTTTTTAGTGACATGGTTCTTAGGGGTGCTGACTGGATAGGCTCAAACGGGGAACTTGTTAATGCGGATAGTACAAGGTTCAGGTCCCACGATGGTAGTTTGCAGCCAATTATTGGCCTAGACCTGGTTGCGGCCTTAATAGTGCTGTCCAAGGATCGCCTGCCACGTCACGGTTATAAAGGGCACCTAAAGCTGCCACCTGTACTTTTAATGTATTAACCGCCAACCCCTGCTCTAGGTGTCTCTAAAAATTTCAAGAATTTTATCGATCTGGACTCCATCCTGGAACTTTACCCTGGAGGTGGATAGAAATTTTTTCCAGGTTTTCCCATAGGCTTTTGTTGTGATCACAGTTTTCTACTCTTTTGTAATGTATTAATTAGGTTCTCTGAGAACCCCCTTTCCCTCAGCAGCGCCCTTTCAAATTCCATGCTGTTAAATGGAGGTTCGCTGCTCAAGGGTGTAACACCAGCCCCTGAGATAGTAGGTCTGGGAGACCTGGTAGGATCCAAGGGTCGGTGACCGAGAGCATTCTCAGTCAGGAGAACCAAGTTCTTTTGGGCCAGAAGGGGGCTATTAATATCATTTGTGTACCATCCTGACTTTCATTAGAACCGCCGGGATGAGAATGATCGGGGGAAAATCGTACGTCAGTTTTTGGGTCCATGGAAGCATAAAAGCGTCCAGGGCCCGAGGATTCCCCCTGGGGTCTAGGGAACAGAATGCTTCTACTTTTTTGTTTTTGAAGTCGGCAAATAGGTCTATGACCGGGTTTCCCCACATCTCTACAATCTGCCGAAAAATGGACTGTTTTAAGACTCATTCTCCCTGTCGTAATCGGTTGCGACTTAGAAAGTCTGCTCTTTGGTTTTCTGTCCCCTGAATGTGTAAAGCGGAGAGGGATAGTAGGTTTGCCTTCTCTAGACTGAGGATTTTGGAGGACGTGTCCATTAGGGCTCAGGACCTGGTTTCCCCCATGATGATTTATATAGGCCACCGTCACCAGATTGTCTGAAAATACGAGGACATGATGACCCCGCAGCAAGGGTAGGAAGTGTGTCAGGGCGGAGCCTACTGCCAAGAGTTCTTTTTTGGTTTGAGGAGGCTTCTATTTCCAGGTCTCCCCATGCCCCCCTGAGACACGTTGCTGTCCATATGTGCTCCCCAACCCTTGGGACTTGCGTCCATGGTAATGTGTGCTATTTTTAATATCCAGGGAATCACTCTGGATAGGTTGGCATTGTTTCCCTACTAAATTTAGGACCTCGCATTCTAGAGCTTTTTGCTCTCGGGTAGAAGCCCTTAGGGGGGTCACCACGTATTTTTGGGGTGGGAGAGAAAGTCTATCCTCAGGCCAGACTTGATCAAATTTCGTAGCCACGGGCTGTTTGAGATTTTCCTCCAGGCTGGAAGGAAAAGGGGTTAATCTTCCTCCCACCCTGGGCAAACTGTCACCTGGAGTGTTTCTTGTCTCGGGAAGAATTGCCAAAGAGGAACCCCCCTCTCTCTCTCGTCCCATCTCTGTTCCCTCGGGTCCCTTCTCTGGAAAATTTTTTTGTTCCGAAAGGATCTCTTAAAGGGAATTTGTCACCCATTTTCAATGATACCATGTAAAGATATCATTCAGTTGTGTGTCACATAAGGATGGGCGACAGATTCCCTTTAAATGCTGCCGGCCCCAGACTAGGAAACCCCTTTTTCTTATCCCCCGCTTTCTGGAGGATATCATATAGCGTCTCACCGAATAGGAATTTTCCCTCACCCATGACGGCACCACGAGAGAATTACAGAGACTTGTAGTTACTTAGGGAGGGATCACGGCTTGTAGCACCCTTCTCCCGAATGTGAGGTCAGAGGAAGCAGACAGATCTCACCTATAGTGTCTGAAGAAGGTAAAAGAAGAGGACCTTGTGGCCGTCTTACAAGTCTGTTCAATTGAGGCATCTGCTCTTTCCACCCAGGACGTCGACACGGATCTCGTGGAATGGGCCTTCAGAGCTTCAGGAACAGCCCTGTCTGCACTGACATAAGCTACCTTTATGGCGCCTCTCACCCACCTAGCTATAGTTTTGCTTGGATACCTTAAGACTGATGCGGAGAGAGGAGCCGCCCTTTTTATCTTGAAGGTTTCCTGTCCTTGAAGGGCGGATCCCCTCTCTCGTGGGGCAGTCATAGGTGATGGATAAATAAACACTTGAAATTGATCGCTCTAATTGTATTGACCCTATATAATAAGAGTTTCACTTTTTGTATTGTAGAACTGAAAAATTAACTTTATGATATTCTAATTTTGTGAGAAACACCTGTAATTGGGAAAAAGCACTCCTTTGAACATTTGTTCGCTGATTTTCGGCTTGTATAAACATGCAGGCAATCACCCGATGAATGAGCAAAACTCTTGTTTGTTGGGTGCTTGGATCATTCATGCTGGCAATAAAAAATATTCTCGGAGCATATTAACTTGTGTACACAGGAGCTGTCCTGCCGATAATATTCTATGCACACAGAATTAAAGGGTTAATGATCACTTTGTGTACATAGTAAATGAATGGTCTACCTCACTAACAGGCCATTAAATGGTCGATTTTGCATGTAGTCGATCAACTATTAACGTCAGTGGTCTGATCATCTAAACGGACGCATAGATTACACTGCCTAAACAGACAAGATATTGGTCACCCACAGAGGGTGTCTAGTAAGTACTGACACTGTCTAGCTACCCAACCAGTTGCCAGAGAAAAGGGACACCAAGTGGTCAGTTTTTTCCTCTATTTTTAGAATTACAAATGAATATACAATAAGTTCCTAGTGTTATTTTATACAAAATACAACGGAACCAACAAATTTTCTTTAAATCACCCATAAGCATGCCAAAGTAGTGCCATGTAATCAGATTCCACTACTGGGGCACAGATGAATAAAACAGAGGCAGCGGACCCTTCACAACTAGTGAAGGAGCCACCGCTGCCTCTGCTATTCTGATCTATCTGGGCCCCAGTACAGTTTGCTTGCAGAAAAAGGAAGAGATCTATGAAATAGTGACAAAATATCACAGTTTGAGAATATAAAAACAATTTAAAAAAAAATAAAAAAACCATGGAGCACCTCTAGCTGAAAGACACTAGAAAAGGACCTGTATACAGTCATCAGTATAGACCAATTAGCAAAGCATATGTGGAAGTGGGAGTAGTAGAAGGCCAGTGCATATAAATAAAATATACCATCCCATTACACTCTAAGCTTGCCAAGGTCTAAACATAGGAATATAATGCCCACAGCACTGTTTTCCTAATTAGAGATGTATTTTATGCAAATTGTATAATTACCTATGGTCAGAGAATTCGCTGCTGCTAAAGATCTGACAGGCTGCCGTGTCCCTCCACCCGACGAACGTTTCACCTCACTTGCTTCTTCCGGGGGTTATCTATATTATGTATACAGAGTATACAGATCTTTTTCCAAGTGTCCCTCAACTAGAAATACTCCTTATTTTATATGTTTTTTTTTTTAAATTATGTTTTTATATTTATTCTCAGTGAACTGACGATTTATAACTATTTCATAGATCTTTCTTCTTTGATCAAACACTAACCAAAACTTAGTTCAATCATACAGAAAACAGTGAAACCGTTACTAACCTCCACATTCTTCAATAAGATTGGCTATAGTTTCAGCCTCGTCATCAGCCATTTTTAATATGTTGCTCAAGCCATCCAACACCACCTGTATGACTTGGGCATCTTTCACAGTCAACAGGTTGCAGAAGGGTGGAATCACATTTTGTTGAATAAGATATGCAACCTAGAAAAAGATTATGAGAAAGCACTGAAGACCTGGATTACATTCGATTGTTGCCTTATGAATGAGGCAGATTCCAAACTTACAACTGCTGATTTCACATTAGCGTTTTTGTGCGCAGCGCATAATGTGCATGCTTCCCTATGTTTAACATGGCGTACGCATGGTCTTGCATATGCATGCGTTCGTCTGCGTTTTCGTGCGCATGCGTTTTTCCAGACGTGTGTCTAGACGCGCCGGACGCAACATGTTGCATTTTTGGGTCCGCTCAAAGGCGTAAAAAAAAAAAAACAAAAAAAAAAAAAAAAACACATGCGTACACTTGCGCACGGAATGAGTCAAAACAACGCATTACAGTCTATGGGAACGCAGGCGTGCGCATGGACATGCGTACGTATGCGTTTTACGAGTAAACATGTCTAGAAACTGGTTAAAACGCAGGGGCATAAAAACACAAACATGCAAAAACGCATATGCGTTTTTGCATGCGTTTCTACTTGCGCACGATGCGCTGCGCACAAAGACGCAAATGTGAAACTAGCCTCAGGGCAAATAAAACCTCAAATAAAAGGATATTTGTGGATGGTTTCGACGCTGCTAGATGAACTTGAGAGTATACTCCGGTATCCGATCCAATGTGATCAATCCTGAGGAAGTAGTCACTTTGTACTTCAAAACGCCTCGAATAAAACACTACCTTTTCACTTAGGACACCGACGTTCATCTAGCAGCGTGGAAACCATCCACAAATATCCCTTTATTTGATATCTAATGTTTATTGACTGACCCGTGGATCTGCTGCACCTGATGATCACATTCCATACTTTTTCTATGGATACATCAGGTTAGTCTAATCTAAGTAATCTCTTACTGTGTATATCGGATAAGACGCTATTTGCGTCAATTTCTCCTACAGTCCCTTGATGGCAAATAAAACCTAAAAGGTATTGGCAATTTTACTTTAATCAGAAAAAATGTGTGCTAAAATTTCGCTGATGCAGCTTACCAATATATATTATTTTATTAAAGTTCAGCACAATTTTATTTCTGAAGCCAACACTGTCTTGTTGGATAAACCTTCGGTCTCGTCAGCACGGTGCACGTCTATAAGATGCTGCTGATGGAAGGGCATGTGACCACACACAGGTGTTAATACACTGAGCTCACTATCGAATAGGCATAGGTCCTGGACATCAGGAATCAGACAGTGTGTTACAGCAGCCATTTTATGGATGGGAGTCCTGTGCGGATGACACCAAAGACTTGCCAAAGACGAGAACGAGGCTTCAGTAATAAAGAAAATAGAGCAGAACTTAAGATATTTTAGTAAGTAGAATAAAAGCATCTTTCAACACACATTTGCTATGATTTGTTACAGTGGCCAAACCTCATTCCTTGTATATAGAAAGTGTAGCAAATTTCTAGGTTATTTTATTCATTTTACAACCAAATGAATCTTTAGATTGTAGATATAGGCCTAACTCATCAAAGCAGTTTAGCATAAAACAGTTTGAATTCGAGGTTGAAGAATTTTGAAACTTTTGGCGTTTCTGCACCAGTTTCAGCCAGTTCTAACCAAAGTTTGAGGTTCTGGGGCAGGACAAGACGTGGCGCCGCCTGCTCATCACTGACAGGAGTAAGATATGTGGCAAGACATGCACCTTTTAAAGACCACGCTTTCTCATCAAGATTGGCATGAACAAAGGCGGTCTTGATGAATCGGAACCACATTTTTCCTTCACAGAAAGCTGAGAATGTAGAGGCCTAGTACTTCTTCGGGAGGAGAGATGGATTACACTCTAGACAATCCTCCGAGACACACACACCAGGAGCACAGATTTTATTCTGACAATTCGTTATAACCATACTTCTCCTTGATTGTACGGCTGTTGTGAGCGGGGGTCCCTGATTCCTATTCTTTGCGATGTTGATTTATCTGTTACTATGTACATGTACCCTCTGAATTATGAAGCGCAGCGAGGAATATTTTGGTGCTACATAAAGATAAAATTATCTGCATACTAATCAGCTAGCCTCCAGAAAGTGTACAGTAAACCTTTAATTTTGATCTTACAGCATAACCAGATATTGGGTGTGGAGATGCGCTCCTTCACCCTCTCCAGAGACCTGTGAACGATACTGTGATTACTATACTGCTCGTTATGAAGGAGCATCTCTCCAAGGCTGAAATTTGCTCAAACTGGTGATGAAAAGTGAAGTCTAGTATGGTTTAAGACTAGATACACTCAGCAATGGGAACCATTTTGGCAGTGAGGACATCCCAGATAAATCTACTCTACAAAATCCTAAATCAAATGCAGATCAATTTTTATAGCATGAAAATGGGGCTTTCAAACATCAATTGGATTAGACTTTGAATTATTTCAATTATGGCACTGGTGAAGTCGAGGACACTTGCACAGGGACTATTAGCTGTTACAGTCGTGCCCTAAAAGCCACTATTTTAATCTAAGGTAGCCAAACGCATGGGAGAGATCGCATATGCACATGCCACATACTGACTACTAGGTAAAAGCAAGACCAGTACTTTGAAATCTCATAGTTACACATTAAGTGCATTGTTTAGTTCCAGCACATAAGTCAGTATTGCATCAGATCATGTGTAGGATTTTATCCCAACAGTACTCACTTGGTCTTTTCTTCCACTGATAGTCAAATTGCTTATAGCCCATGCTGCCTCCTTCTGTGTCCCAAAATCCCCCTATATGGAAAGGAACACACAAAAGCTTCATTAGAAAATGATACCCAACGCAATGACTGCCGCTCAGTATCTACACAAGGCTTCACCTTATCCAAGAGGTGTATGATCATTGGTACAAGGTTAGCATCAATTACAGCTTGTACTTGTTGTTGGTTGCCTGCTGTGATGTTGGACAAAAACCAAACTGCCTCCTGGAAGAATCAGAAAATTGGGTTCATTAGATAATGTTCACCACACAACAAAGCAATTTAAGAAAATGATTAACTAGAAGACGACTCCTGCAGCCATAACAATAGGAAGTATTGGAGCAACAGTCCATATAGAGTAAGCGGAAACTACAAACCTTGTTAATCTTCTCCTTCATGTGAGTAAGCAATGCTGGAAAGTGTGACAGTGCATCGCAGTTCAGGACAACCTGGGTCTGCTCATCTGTCCCAGTGACTATATTACCTACAGCTCTCAAGGCAGCAGTCTGAAAGAGAAGCCCACAATGTGTGTGAGCACAGGAATACACAATTACCAAACCCCACACTGTCCACAGAACGTTAATATAAAGCACTGGACAATATTTCTCTAATTTCTCTAATAAGTAGAAGTGAACCAAGTCCATAGTTATGTAACAAGTTAACAAATCTATTTTATACGGTAGGAATCAATATCATAATACAATTTAAAGGGTCGCCAGAGCTTGGGACAAAAGCGAGCTGTAGCTTCCCGACTGCATCCTGTTGAATCGTGACAGTGTGAGGTGCACACGCCATCACAGCTCCCTGCACTAACCAGCAGTCATGTGATTTGCATACATGGCTTTTATCGAGAGAAGCCCAATGCAATTCACATACATGTAGTTATGTGACTGCAGGCTTGCTTTACTCTGACTATGCCTTTAAGTCAGCCATAATTAGGAATGAAGTAGTTAGTAGCTTAGTGTTTTAAGGTCCCATGTACAGGACACCTGTAAATCCCCCTGTTAAAGGGAATCAGCATGTTTTTGATACCTCATCTGAGAGCAGAATAATGTAGGAAAAGAAACCCAAAGTTCAACACTGTAACACTTAGTTCACTGGGTTCAGCTTTTGTGATACAGAGTTCTTAGATGTAGCATAGCTGAAAAAGCTGACCCTGTCCACACCAGGCTCGGTGTGTACAATGTCAATAGATAGTGAGCTGCTTATCACACGAGTGGGTGTGGTCAGACATGTGTCCCACCAGTGATAAAGGTCCTTGTGATAAAACCTTCATTGTAGGTAAACAGCACAGCTTGATAAGTGACACATTGTTAAATTGTGTGTTTTAACTCCTATCTCAACCTGACTTCAAATTACATAGCAAAAACCTGCTGACAGATTCCATCTAAAGCCCCCTTCACACATAGCGAGGTCGCTAGCGAGCTCGCTAAAGCATCACCGATTTTGTGACGCAACAGCGATATTGCTAGCGATCTCGCTACATGTGACAGTTACCTCCGACCCGGCCTCCCGCTGGATATCGTTGATCGCGTGAGATCGTCCTGGTCCATTTCTCGTCATTGGCTTCCTGCTGGCGCCGACGAGCGACTCCATGGACGAGGGAGGAAGTAGTCACCAGAGCTGCCATCTGACAGGTAAGTCACGATCGCCGACCGCTGCTGCATGGCTGGTGAGATCTGCCTGTTTGGCAGCTCACTAGCGACCATTTAGCGATGCAACAGCGATCCTGACCGGGTCGTATCGTTGTCGGGATCGCTGGTGCATCGCTAAATGTAACGGGACCTTAAGTATTATAATACTTGTTTGCATTTGTTACTTACTAGTCACAACTCTAACCCCTTCACGACATTTGACGCAAGTTTACATTATTTTCGGGAAATGGTTCCTGCAAAATGACATAAGCGTACATCATGGAAACCATGAGGGCACAGAATCTGTGCCCGCACGATTGCTGCTGGGAGCAATCCGGCTGTCACTGTCAGGAGTGGGCTCCCTCTCCCTTCAGACTGGTGCCCCTGCAACATCATGTGAGGGTCTGATCGCTGCCATGGCAAATCAAGGTAGTCATAAAGACCTACGGGTCACCCAGCTACAGCAAGCCTGTTAGACCATGCTGAAAGCATGGTTTAAGAAGCTTTTAACAGTGCAGCACTGACCGGAATAATGCATTGCAGTGCTGGTGCATTGCATTATACCAGCGATCTGACTAATAAAAGTCTCATATAAGGACAAAGTAAAAAAAAAAAAACAAGAAAAAAAAACTGTAAAAATATAAAAAGTTAAAAAAAAATTAAAACTATATGGATATATTTATCGAACCCATTCCCAAAAAAACCCCCCCAAAAAAACCCACATTTGGTATCACCGTGTCCAGAATGATCTGACCTATAAGACTGTTTAGACTATTAAATCTATTTAGTGAACGTCATTAAAAAAAAAAAAAAAAAATTTGAAGTTGCAAAAAACTCATCATACCACCCAAAAAAATAAGTGGAATAAAATGTAATCAAAGTGTCAAATGTAAACAAAAATAGAATTGCTGAAAATGGCATCTTGTCCCAAAAAACAAAAAAAAAAAACAAGTCACCATACGTCTCAGTCAGTGGAGAAAAAGTTATAGCTATCAGAATACAGCGATTAAGTTCTTTTTTCTATAAAATGGTTTTTATAGTGTGAAAACGCTAAAACATAAATGGATATAATCAAGTGTTCTAGACTTACTACCACATAAAGTGACACTGATCAGAATTGTAAAATTTGTCCTGGTCAAGGAGGTGAAAACCGGCTTGGGAGGCAAAGGGGTTAAAATAAAAAAAAAAAAAGACCACAATTTATAGTATTCTGGATGCATCTTATGCGGATTGACTTAACTTCTGGGCTTACCTGTACTTTTACTTCTGGATTGCATAGAAGAGGGACCAGGTTTGTCACAATCCCAGAGTCTATTACCATCTGGATTTGCTCATTCCCAGCATCTGTTAAGTAGGAGAGAGCCCACACTGTGTCCACCAAAATCTAGGGATAACAGACAACCATGAGAAGTGTTGCGCATGCGAGGTACAATTACACAATTGGTAGGAAGGGAACAGACACTTACATTTACATCTGTGTGGTGAATGAGAACGCAGAGTGCCGGCAGAATCTGTAAAGCAAACCGCACCAGATAATGCACGCACCATATAAAAGGAAACAACTGTGTGACACTACCAAAGGTAGTATAACTGCTGCCTGTATCCGTTCACAGGGCTGCCTTCTGCAGGCCTGTCAGAGATAAGGGTACCCAGGTTATCTAGGAAAACTGCCATGGGGCTCTAATCACTGGAATTGTTGTAACGAAGCCCCCTCTTTTCACAACATTCCTCAGATACACTCTGAAATTAGCAATACTCGGTAATTTCAGAGTCCCCTTGTAATAACCACACACACACAGAATTAGCAATTACAGAAATAGATGTATGCAATAGCTATATGAACACATTCTCACCAATACCCTGATTCTCCATTTCATCACGTCCAGAAACAGCAGTCAATTATCTGTTACTTTGCTAAATTTATAGAAGTGCATTTACCTCCTGAATGGTCTCCATAGGTGGCGGGGGGTCTTTATGTCGACATAAGTTTACCATTACCCAAGTGACGTTTCTCAAAAACGTGATGGGTATGGAAGGGTTAATGAACGACAGCAGAGGTTTCACCACACCAAGGCTGATGACGTAATCCCTGCATTGTGGTCCATCACCTGATGAGAAATTAGAACGTTTTATTCAGCAAAACCAGTTTCCGAAGAACAGAAATACATGCAATTTCTGATGCAGCGTGGAGTAGGAGGAAAAAAAGAAAAAAAAATAATCTGGGTTTGTGTGTCATATTGGCCCCTATGTACATGGCATGTACTGTTACATGAAAGCGCTCTTCACTTTTCAGATAGCACGAGCTACCGAAAAACAGCGATTTCAATGTTGCATCTGTCATAAGTACCTGGCAGTGAGGTTGGAGCCAAAAGTCCACGTTACGCACAGTGAGGCCCCAAACATCCATTTTTTTATCTTCTAGGTATGAAAGGCTGCATTTCATCAGCAATCAACATATGGCAAGTGTGCCCAGTCAAACATACGTGAATTTCTCATGCCAAATATACAATAATCTGCAAAAGCTTCTCCTACCATTAGGATGTTAAAAATAGAACAAGAACCGCATGCTGCCCCATGATTGTCACACACCCGTAGACTTAATTTATGACTCTGATCAAAAACTGACAAGACTCCGCCATATTTTTGTGGACACATGAACATGAGAAAAGCAGCCAGTGACTGACACTGCTCAAGGCTACACTGGACCCATGCGTAAGCAGATCGCTACTAGGACCCCCCCCACTACGCAGTAGGAGTACACTACAGGGATTGAGGCTGACCCCACTGGTGACATGGGCCAATACAAGTGAACAGATTGTGTGTACAGTACTGACGACATGCTGGTGTTACACAAAAAACATTACAAAGTAGCTTTTGCTGGAAAGAACACTTACCAATTATGTTTCCCAGTGCCCACACAGCCTGCTCACACACATTCTGGTGAGGAGAATGCAACAATCTCAAGAACAGAGGAACAGCGTCTATTAAAGAGAAAAAACGGTAAAGAATTAGACTGAGAAGATTACCTTTAGACACTTACAGTATAGAATAGCACTATTTGTTAGTAGTTTGATCCTTCATAAGAATCTGGTACTAAACAATGAAGTTTATATAGGCAATGCCGTCAACTTATGTGAAGTGACAAGGATGCAGCGTTATTTGTTCTGTCAAAACAATATAAACCCTGACTATACCGCGGGCGGGCCTTGCTAGAAAATATAGGGGTTTGTCATGCACCGTGTGGATCCGTCAGAGCACAGGTATAAAAGTGTAATGAAAAATTAGACAAGACAGACATTTACACAAGCCTATTTCTGCAAGACCGCAATGAAATGGAAATCTTTCACTACACTATAGACTTGGTATAAGTGTATGCGATAAAGCCCACAGATTGTGCATTCAAAAAAGGAGATCCTGTTAGATCGATAAACTGCTTTAAAAGGTTAAATGGGCTCTAATACTTGCAAGATACTGATGGGTATACATGACTACAAAGAATAATAATCAGCCCATAAGCTATATCGCTTGTATATACTGACGTGATTGGACCACAGCTTGTGTTTGCTCAGATGTTCCTGAAGCAATGTTGGTGAGAGCCCACGCAGCTTCAAACTGAAGGGAAGGACTAAGGAAGAGAAAAAACAAAAACAGTCAAGTGCAAAGTACTTTTCTTTTTGTTAAAAGCCAATTAAGTGAACAAACACTTACTTGTCATCTCTTTCCAAACAGTGGACCAAGATTGGCAAAATGCCTGATTTAATGAGGTCATCAATTGGTGGATTACGATCACTGGACAGAAGCTTCCTGAAAACAAAAAAGGCCAAGTCAGCGACAGCCAATGCAGTGAACTAAACAAGTCCAGCCAGAAAATCTGTCATACCCAGGTTGTCACTACAGTTTGGATCAGTTAAGACACCATCCATTGTTTCCTACTCAAAACACTCAGTATCAAAGGAGGAACAGCCCACACATCTGCTCAATACCAAAACCATGGTATCTGAAATTCTACCCCAACCAGGCAGTGATTCAAGTGGTTACCAGGGGTCACATTAGCATCTAGCGGTGTCGATAACGTTATGATCCCAAATACCTGCAGAGAGGAGCATACAGTCATCAGGTATTGGGCACGTGTCCTATTCTAGTGAACCAGACCAGTGTACGATACTTGGGACAATGAGCATCCATCTTGGTAGGTGTGTGGGTTCATAAAGTCATCGGCAGCATTTGACTCCAAATCAATAGTGAGAGGTGCTGGGTAAGCTTTTAATGATTTAAAGTACTAAATGAACTTTGCATACATGTATTGGATCAGAGGGGGGGCAACGTTCAATTGTACATGAAATACAATGACCATCTTCAATAAAGTAGAAAATGCCACCTAAAAACACACTTCTAAAATATTGCTTTACATAGATGTGCTGTCCATGTTAAAATTAGAAACCAAATATTATTGAATAGGGCTGTTCAGATGCATGGGTTTGTTTTTTTTTTTTTTTCTTCAAAGGGACTCAGTCAACACAAAATGATTGTTTAAACCAAGTGCAGGCGCTCCGTGCTTCATAGCAGGGCCAAATATTTAACTACACCTTACCATCTGCTTGGTTTCCATCCAACTCCACCATTCTCTGGCCCTATGAAGCCAGAACGGTCAAACAGGAAGGGGTGGAGTTTGAGGGAAACAACAAGTGGGAGGGTGCATTTAAATGACTGGCCCCGCCATGATGCACTAAGCGGCGCACTTTCTTTGAGAAGTCATTCTGTGCTGACAGAGTCCCTTTAAATGACTGCAGCTTTTCATACTGGCTTTCACATGTACATTAAAAAAATAAAGTCTGCAGATGTCAAGTGAAATCAGAATTAAAATAAGCAATTTTTGATATATATCAATAAATATCTATATAGCTACCTATCTATATATGACTTTCGCTCCTCTGAACCAGTCCTTATAGGAAGGCTGCAGAGAGGCTAACAGCAAAGCAATATTTTATTATTAATTATGGGTATTTTTGAAGTGCCACCATATTCACCAGCGCTTTACAGACATTTTTCAACTCTGGTTAATGGGGCTCACAATTGAAACTCTGATCACTATGTCATCAGAGTGTGAGAGGAAACCCATGAGAACACACGGAGAACACAAACTCCTTGCAGAGGGTTGTCCTTTCCTATACAGTGTGCTTTTTTGACATTTGTGGTTAAACCTTAAATCACCCCAACTTCTATCAAGTCTCCTTCACAAATTCAAGAGCACTTTTAATCTAAGCCAGTCTTGACATACTGATGGGGTATCTAGATTATAAGCCCCATTGGGGACAGTGATGATGTAAAGCACCACATAATTAATGGTGCTGCATAATTGAGTAAAATAAATATACGTCTGAATACAAAGCTTAGTGGAATAGAATGCACCAAACTAGTTAAGATGAGCGAGGCAAGTCTCGTAATGAATTAGGCCCATACTTAAGCTGTCGTGAAGAGTCCATGACTGGAATACATTTATGCTATAGCTTACATCCCTTGTGATGCAAATTCTAATGAAATTGTTGGGCTGCGCTAGGCCATACTAAGCCCAACAAACTGCACCAGCTTTTTCAAAATTTGTCAATATTGTATTAAAAGCGACCAACATTGCGGCATTTGCAACAGTTTCACACGTTTCTTCTGGTGCAAACTGTTTGGTGATAAGGGCTATGTGCTGTTGAT
Source organism: Dendrobates tinctorius (assembly GCF_039654945.1). Taxonomy (NCBI): domain Eukaryota; kingdom Metazoa; phylum Chordata; class Amphibia; order Anura; family Dendrobatidae; genus Dendrobates; species Dendrobates tinctorius. The sequence continues at coordinate 56,129,769 of NW_027361728.1, read as the reverse complement.
ATACACTTTGGGTTGTAATTTTGAACACCACGGTTCATTTTAACAGAAAATGTACTTTAAAAACAATGAGAGAAAGCTTGAGTGGCTTTTATACGATAACTTTGCAGACCTGGTAAATCAGTTCTACCAGTGTTTATGGTTAAGGTGATACCAGCGCCATGCTGCAAGTGCAAATATCCACTGTAAGTGTACGGTAGATGTCACTAAGTGGGCAAAGTAGCATTTGGTTGCATAATATAAGCCGTGTGTGAAACGTAAGCATTTTACCTTGCAGCCTGGACTGCACCGAGTTGAATACCTTGGTGGTCACTGGATGCATTCTGAAAGAAAACATGAATATTATACAGAATAAAAGTGTCCAGCCCAAGAACACCTACGTGATTAAATTATCTCACATTACCTGCACAATTGCTTCCAAAGACGTGTTTTGCTATAGGAAAGGAAAAGAAACAAGTTATGTCATGTATAGAAAACAAAAAACTGCAACAACATTCATAGGCGAAATTCATGGAGACCAAAAGCGGCATCCATGCGCTCCTTCAGACTTCCACAATAATGGGGACACTGACTTCTTTAGCTTGTCTTTCAATAACTGGGAAACTGAACATTTCAGGAGCTTTACATGTGTCGGTGGATTTGCTCAATAAAGCCTTTGTTCTGAGAATAACTGTGGAGCTCGGCAGTGATATTAACGCCAGATGCGCCAAAATACAAGGAATGCTGGCCTATATCTTTATTACTGGGATTACCAGTAACAATATGTGGCTGCTATAAATGATTATATGACATTCACATGTTCCTCTCCCATCAACAAGGACACTTCTAATGTGCCCCATGACAAGCATTAATAGGAGCGCACTAGTACAGTACATATCCATTGTACTCACCACTTTGAAGTCTGCATCCGCATCAGAGTCCTCACAGGCATCATCATGGGGAACGTTCCTCCTTTTTAACAGATGCTCATCTCTTTTATTCTAGAATCAGAATGTGAGATATTGCACAATGTCTCCATGGATCATGTGAGCACGTTAATACAATTTGGTACAGGTAAGTAGACTTATACATAAGATTTCAGTATCTTGAAGTCTGCTAAGGAAAATGAACTGGAGTTATGAAATCTTACAGCACAGCTCGGCCCGGGCCTGGGATTATGTACGTAACACTGATGTATGAGTTACAGAAATAGAGGGACGGTCATCTACATGGCTGCCCCACAAGAAGCGAGTCAGAACCACTTCCTGGCCCTGAAACCAGAGTCTTCACTTCAGCCAAATATAATGAAGACCTCAGTACATGGGGGGATATATATTTAATTTCACACGAACATTTCATCTTTACATGTGGTGCAATGTGGATTAGCCAAAAATGACACTACCTTTCTCAGCTCCACAACCACTTCATTCCTCTGTCTTCTCATGCTCTGAAAAAGGAAAATAAATGTTTATACTAGGAAATACACGAGCAGCTGAAATACTACAACTTGTAAGAGCCCCCTGTTCCATAACTCTGAAAAGTAACTTTCATGTGCATCCTCCCTTTCCAGAGGACCCGCCTAACCGATTAAAGGGGTTTCCCACTACATAAAGGGGTTGCACACTCCAGGACAACCCTTCGTTAATGGATTCAAGGAAGTGATTTTTATATGATAAAAAAAAAAAAAAAAAAAGGGCCACAAACTTTCTCCTCTCAGACCAGTCCACAGTGTACCACTCCACACTCAGAAGTGTCCCCCCATCGGACCCCTGGTAACATCTTACAGAGGTGTAATGTGAGCTTTGCATCATTCACATTTCATATGAACTGGAGCATTTCTTCCATGTGGATGAAGAGAGATGGCTGCAGCGCTCATGTAATGGTGGCTGTGATGCAGGTGATCGGAGAGGGAACACTGATTATGGAGGAATAGTAATGGTGCAGGAGGAAAGTATAGATTTTATCTCTCAAGACCCATTAAAAAAAGGGGTTGTGCAAATTCAATTATTGTCTATCGGAAGAGCGAATCAGAATACCAGGTAACCAATGCAAACTCGGATGCCCTCAGAAACGGAGCTTATGATTACTTCTCTGATGAGGAGCAATGCATGTATAAAGCAAGAATAGGGCTTTCCTAGATCACCCTCTATCACATGTGCTTCAATAGAGCAAGGAATCGGCAGAAATTCACTGCCTACCTTGAGACTTGTAAGTTCACAGTTATCACTTAGGGTATGTGCACACGCTGCGGATTCTGCTGCGTTTCCGCAGCGTTTTTGGCTCTGCAGAAACGCAGCAGATTTTGCTGCGTTGTACAGTACCTTTATTTCCTATGGAAATAAAAAAAAGCTGTGCACATGCTGCGTTTTTTTCCGCACGGTTTTGCTGCGGTTTACAATCCGCAGCATGTCAATTGTTTGGTGCAGAAACGCTGCGGTTTTACACCTCATCCATTATGAGGTGTAAAACCGCAGGGCAAAACCGCAGAAAAAACGCAGATAATCCGCAGAAAAACCGCAGAAAAACCGCAGAAAAACCGCAGAAAAACCGCAGAAAAACCGCAGAAAAACGCGCAGAAAAAGCGCAGAAAAAGCGCAGCACTTTGTCCTGCGGTTTTCTCTACAAAATCCGCAGAGACTAAAAACTACGTGTGCACATACCCTTATAGGATAAACTACTAGACATGGCAGAGGCTGCGCTGCAGAGAGTGACTGCCAGGGTACAAAGTAACAGTCACTTTAGCCAGTGTAATAATAGCACTCCCATAGAAACAAACAAGAGATCTCTGTGCCGATTCAGCAGTGCAGACAAAGGTATAAAACAAGAAAATCCTTAAGCTCTATTCACAAAATGTGTCCTCAATGCCTTTTTTAGGGTATGTGCACACGCTGCGGATTCTGCTGCAGATCCGCAGCGGATTTGGCCCTGCGGATCCACAGTAGTTCCACAGTGTACAGTACCGTGTAAGTCTATGGGATTTACAATCCTCAGTGCACATGCTGCAGTTTTTTCATTGCGGAAAAGCTGCGGTTTTAAATCCGCAGAAAGAATTCACATGTCAATTCTTTCTGCGGATTCCGCTGCGGTTTGACACCTATTCCATTGCCCAGGTGTCAAACCACAGGGGAAAACCGCTGGCCAATCCGCAGGTCACTTTATCTGCGGTTTTACCTGCGGATCCGCACGGAAAAATCAGCTGGTGAATCCGCAGCGTGTGCACATAGCCTTAGCTGCAATTTTCCAAAAACAAAAATCACACAGATCAAAAAATGAACAAACACGTAAATCTGGTATGCTGACACCAGATGAAGGCGCAGATGCCAAGAAGCTTGTGCAGTTCAACCATTGAAGGGGTGTCCGCTACTAGAACAACCCTGCCTTCATCTAAATGTTTGGGCCCAAAAAACTAAAGCCTATACTAACCTGCTGTGCCAGAGGTGCTGACACTCACGTTCCCAGGGCTCTCCTGCAGTTATGACCCATGAGCCCTTCAAGGGAGAATTTACCAAAGCTTTGTGCCAGTCTTAAGGCATCAAAATGTTGCAAATTTTAGTGCATGCTTTTGCCACTTTTTTTTTTTTTTTTTAAAGTGGCAAGAGGAAAGCTACTTTACAATGGATTAAAGCTAGATTTATCAAATAAGTCTCAAATAGGGGTGGTGGCAAAAAGTGGTAAAATGCTGTACTCAAATGTTCTAACTGAAGATGCGACAATGTGATAAACGGCAATGCAGCCCCCAGCAATCTGGACTTCAAAGATTTCCTCTGGAAACCCCACCCTCCGAATACAGACACATTTACACTGCAGCTACAAATTGAGACCCATCTTTAATTCGGTGTCACTGGACTGGAGCCACGGTCCCAAGTACAGCGTGTCCTACAACAGAAGCCAGGCACAGGAGGCATGAGCGCGCAGTACAAATTTAGACAGACGATGAAATCTGAGGCATGAGGTTTAAAATAGACAATTGTATTAAAACCACATCAGATACATTTCCTTACTACATCAGCGTACAATTCTTCACACAGCACATCAACCTACAGCAAAGGGGGCGAGATGTATCAATGTTTTACAGCAGCCCAAACTGCCCTTTAGATAAAGTCTCTACTACTAAAAATCAGTCAACCAGGAAAAAAAGACCTCTTACTGGTGAGAACTAAACTAGAAGGCCACTTTGTTAGAACCCCTGTGCCTGTCTTACATATAAATCCTACAACTCTCATATGGCAGCCACTCATCACTGTAGTGTATTCTGTACTAGAATCACCGCTGCAGCCCACCACCTCAGCTATAAATTGGATATTCATTGTTATCGTACATTACATACACTCCAAAATGTTTCACTGAGATATGTGGCTCTCCGACGTTATGGCACTACTGTACATTACTATGGCATTATGGAACATTTTTTTCCCTAGTGAAATGAAAATTAGACATTTTGATGCGGTAATGCTTTGCCTTCCTACAAATGGCAGAAAATCTCAAAACTGTGAGACTTCACGTTCCATTGACATCAAAAAGTCTAGTAATACAGGAATAACAGAGCAATTAAAAAGTCATTCTCAAGTTATGTCTGCAGTAGCACGCAGCTCCGCAGTCTCCTTACTTCCTTGTGGCTTGGGGGGGCGGCACACCACCCACGGTAACAGTTCTGGTTCAGTAGCTCAAAACTACTGGTAAGCTTCATTTTCTCCTGCTACTGTGCATTCAAGGGAACCTGTCACCACACTTCACCTATCTAAACTATTAATATGGACATACAGGCTATAGAATGCTGAATACAGTCCCTCCTTGTGTGCCTCATATCAGATGGATTGTCATTTTATCACTTTATATGAGTGATCTCTTCCAAGCTCCGGGGCGGAAGATGCCTGGAGATAACTCTGCCTCCAGAGATTTTAAATATAAGGGGGAGTTGCCAGTGTGGCTCTGCTCTCCTGATAACTGACATCTGCAGATTCCTATCAGCTTCAGCTTCCAGCTCACAGGCATACAAGGCTGCAATACTGTTACAATACCACAGAGCTGAGAGAGAAGCAAAAATGCTTTTGCAAACAAATTTCCTTTCTCCTGTTCTGTGTTAGTTACGCATCTCATCCTGGGAACGCCTCCTTCATGTAAAATAAGCTCTGGAGGCAGAGTTATCTCCAGGCACCATCTGCCCTGGAGCCTGGAAGAGGTCATTTATATAAAGTAGTAGTAGTCTCAGTAACACCACAACTGATATGAGAGTCAGGTGTGACTGTTCTCAGCATTGTTAGGTGTATGACCATATTAATAGTTTAGATAGGTCAAATGTGGTGACAGATTCCATTTTACAGCCTGACAGTGCTAGTTTTCAAGTTTACACTATTAACATATTTTCATATATGGATAACAATGCCTTTGAACAAAAGCTGGGCTCAAGTGAGTAATGAAGAGGAGAGCAGTTCTGGAAAATGCCTATGCGGGGTCGGGGGTGATTCTGTAGGACAGATAACAGAAGCTTTACTGGGAGACCCGCGAGAGGCAAGTAGCTTACAGCTGTAAAAAAAATAAATGGGCTGAAAGAGGTGGATAGTATCTCAAGAGTTAACACCAAGGGTCTGTGCAAATGTTGCATTCTTGTCACTTTTTTTTTTTTTTTTACTAAACCTGAAGGATTTCCCAATGCCTGCTAGGTGAATGAGAATCCTGAATTCTCATACACAGTATTTTGTCCTTGAAAATTTGAAGCAGATTTAAATCTGCAGCATTTCAATTCTGTCAGCGTTTATGCTGCAGATTTCATCCATACTAAGAAGTGGGGAAAAAAAATCTGCAACAAGGACGCATGTTAAATGCAACAAAAACGTGCAATTTTATGCTGCATTTTGTTCGGCCAAAAGATGCAGAAATTTCAGCACTAAATACATAACCCATGGACATACCTTAACAGTGCATACTCTTCCCGACTCTGGCGCCTGTGGTCTTTATGAAAGAAGCTAGACACAACGTAAAAAAACCCTCAATGCTGGAGAATGACAGCAGATAGAAAAAAAGTCAATTGCTGATTTCCATGATGTCTAACAATACCAGTTTGATAACATGTAGTACCATTAATTCTCAACTGAGTGTGTATGGCTGGGTGTGAACCACAGCACTACAAGGCATCTCTAATAGCTGTGATGGACCCACACTGCCATATTTATGACCCCTGACAAAGCATTAAACGTGTTTTGGGTTGGTGGGGAGCACCCATGAACTTGGTGTAATGTATGCGGTTTATTATCTGCATTACTGCACTTTTACTATATTTGCATTTTTCATAAAGTCTAAATCGTTTTGTCGCTTTTACCTTATGTATACGTTTCTGTTCATCTTTGATTACTCCATATTTTTATGATATTTATTTTTTAAAATACCTTCCATTTTTGTACTTACCACTATCTTTCTGCATTAGGTATTAAAGTACTTTTTTTTATTGAACAGGCATTCCTTAATATCCTCAGGCCAAGAGTTTTTTCAGTGATCACCCACATTACATATCTGCGTTTGCCATGTTGGATTTTTATCTTCCCTACTTTTCATAATAAGATTTATACCATTTACCGTATATTGCACTTCTTCCTGGCACATTTTTTTCCCCCTTGGTTTAATATCTACACTTGGCCTAGAACTGGGGGGAAAGCCTTCATCATGGCTATGTATTGGAGATTTGCACTGTGGATATGTTCCACACCATCATGAGAATAGAAAAGCAGCTTATTACACTTGTACATTACTTTATTTACAGAAGACTGAACAGGGATAAGATCTATGTGAAGTGAGAAAGTACCAAGCTCCCTGTGTAATGAGATCTTCCTGTCACCTTAGTGCACACTGGCATCTGCCATAGTAAAGCTTAGCCGAGGCCTATGATAACCCGCCAGCAGTAAAGGTAAATATCTCAGACCACAGAAGCAGTTGTCCAAAATCATGTCATCTCTGTGTGTCACACATTAGGTTTTGGCATGTAGCACAATCCCTCTGTAAACAGAGGATTAGCCATCTACATAAGAGCCGGGTGGCTTTTCATGAACATGTACCTGTAACATGACTAATGACCACGTACGTTTCTTAACCATTTTAATAGGGAGGAGTATTAGTATTTCAGGATAAGGCTTATTAGCCTCAATTATCCATATGACAATATGCCTGAATGGTCACCTTCCTATAATCCAAAACATGACAATAAGACAATGTGACCCTTTAAATGCCTAAAAATTCCTCAAATTAAAATTGTGTCGCACACCTATATGTATAACCGTTCTGTTAAATCAGGCCATCCATAATTTTTTAGCATGAATAATGAAAAATCAAAGGAAATGGAAAAAACTGAAAGTCTGCTGTACAGAACACACTACAGTACCACTCTACGTCAGACTGGTAGATGAAGCGTCGATCCACTTACACCCATGGTGTGCAGTGAGAACAAATGGGGGGCTCAGTACAAAGCACTAATCAGCCACGCATAGGTGGTCATTTGTCAGAGCCCTTTATACAATACAATTTTCATAATCTTTCAAGGGACAGAAAACCCAAAAACTCAATTACTTATGATGTCCACCTATGAAATATATATAGATTGAAAAATGACCTAGGTCCATCAAGTTCATCCTTTCTCCACCAAATATACATTTTGTCACTAAACTATAACCTGCAATGTCATGTGTACTAAGGAAATCATCTAGCTGTTTTATAAGAGGTTATAGTGTCTGCCATTACTACATCTTGCGGTAGGACATTGCACAGTCTGACTGCTCGAACTATAAAGAACCCTTTCCTATTTAGCTGCCAGAATCTCCTCTTCCACACGAGTGCCCCCTGGTCCTTAGTATGGTCTTTATAAAGGAAGTCATGTGCCAGTCCTTTGTACTGACCGCACATTTATACATGTAAATGAGATCCCCTCTGAGGAGTCTTTTCTAAGCTAAACAAGCCCAACTTTTCCAACCTCTGTTATACAATCTAGCTCAAAATTGTTCACAATGCTCAATGTTTCTGCCGATTAAACTATGCTCTTAGGACACATGAACAGCGGCCTAGATGTACATGATGCAGAATAGCTGCACAACCAATACAGACAGCGATCATCTTGGATCTGCTCAATGCATGTTATTAACATTCAAGTTCATTACAAAAAAGTAAAATTCTACTGTATCCATGGTTGGTCTATTTCCCCTGTATTTTTGGCTGGCCCCCAAACTGACACACCATGTGGTTATTCTCATGTTACCACCCTGCCTAACAAGCCCTTTGTATAGTAAAGGGTGATTCATTTGCCATTTTAACCTGGAAAAATTGGTGTAAACTCAAAAAAAAAAGAAATCTACTGTACTGAAAATTGTACTGTACATAACCTGGTCATGAGAAACTGAAATTTTAAAGCAGGTGTTGAAAATGTCCACCGTTCATCCTGCGCAAGCATGCTTGGATGTGTTCCATATTGTTGAATGTAATCCGCAGGACGTTTGGGGTCATAGCCTGAATTTCTCGCTGTATGTTCTCTTGGAGTGCCTGTAATGTTCGTGGTTTGTTACTACACCGCAGACTCTTCAAATGGCCCCAAAAGGAAAAAAAAGTCTTACAATAAATTTTCTCTTGGTCAGGCCCTTATTCCAGATCAAGTGATTCTGCACTGACCACCCTTCTTGTCTGCTCATTGACCTGTGGAATACAACATGCCAGTTTCCTGGGACAGCCTGTGCAACAATTTCCGTGGAGATGCCAGAAGTCACTGTTTCACATCTTGGAATGGTCTCCTCAGACATTATTAGACGTCCTCCATCATACCTATGCAGTAATGTTCCTGTACGTTCCAGCTCATGCACCAGTGACAGAATACAAGGTTTCAATGGCGGATTTCAACCTTCAAACTTCTTTAGAAACTCATTTTAACACCTCTTTAGGGACTCACTTTTGCAATAAGTTTTCACAATGAAAACACGCTCCTCCAAACTGTCTGCACATCATTAACAAATGAAGAAGAAATTCGGCAGGAGTGTAATGAAAGCACCACACAAGCTGCAGATGAACTGAAAAGCGTGCAGCAAGTCTAGAGGTACTGTCACACTTAGCGATGTATCAGCGATCCCGACCAGCGATATGACGAGGTCAGGATCGCTGGTACATCGCTAAGTGGTCACCAGTGAGCTGCCACACAGGCAGATCTCACCAGCTGGGGACGGGGGTCGCTACTTACCTGTCACACTAGGCGATCCTGCGTCCTCCCGCCCGGCTCCACGCTCGTCTCTCCACAGGAAGCGCCGCAGGAAGCTGACGACGAGAAGCGGTCCTGAACGTTCTCGCACGATCAGCGATAACCAGCAGGGGAGCGGTCGTAGGCAAGTATGAGACACAGCGATGTCGCTAGCAATATCGCTATAACGTCACAAGTTATAGCGATATTGCTAGCGATATCGCTTAGTGTGACAGTACCTTTACTCGTAGTGGAGACAGCCAGAGGGGCGACAAGAAAGGGAGACCACTGGGAGAGAGAATATTTCTCGTTTTTGAGGTTCATTGCACTTCTTCCAGTAAAGATTCGATTAGAGGACCTGATAAAACAGTTAATATAATATCCCCTTGAAAAATACATTTAAATATTTTGAAAAATATTCCATGTGATCACACAACAAACAATACCATAAAAATGTAACTTGGAATCCTTGTAATCCGCACAGAATTCCAACTCCAGAGAGGTCGCAGTAGCTGTATAGGTGCTATAGGTGGAGCCTCTCCCTATTAGCTATGCCCTGCCTAAGCCTGGCACCCTAAGGTCACAACACTGGCGCCCCCCGCTCAATGTCGGCTGTCCGATCTGTCTAGTGTCATAACAGGGGGTGGGAACGGATAAACATTTGGTACAATTAAAAAGTCGAACTTAATACAAATATACGACTAAGGGTCCCGTTTCACTTAGCGACGCACCAGCGATCCTGACAACGATACGACCTGGTAGGGATCGCTGGTGCTTCGCTAAATGATCGCTAGTAAGCTGACAAATAGGAAGATCTCACCAGCGACGCAGCAACCATCCAGCGATCAAACAGCGATGCATGTTGGCCAGCAGGACGCCGACGACGACGAAAAAAAGGGCCCAAGACATTCCTGCACGATCAGCGATATCCAGCATGGGGGCTGGTCGCTGCTGCGTGTCTCATGTAGCAAGATCGCTGTTGCGTCACAAATCGGTGACGCATTAGCGATCTCGCTATGTGAGACAGGGCCTTAAAGATGCAGTCTTAAATTTATGTAACAAGTCTCTAGAGCTAATAAAGTCCTAATACAGGTACCAAGGACCAACTCCAACAAAGATTGAATCTTTGGGAATGCCTTTCATCTTCAAACAAATTTCTGTAAGTAGAGAATTCAGCCATTGACTCAGTCGCCCCTCTCATGCATGGCAAAGTGCGACAATCCAATAGGCAACCCTGGCACAACAACCTCACCAAAAAACTTCGACAAGCATCCAGGGTCGCGGAGCAGCGTTGGAAGAAAATACGCCTGCCAGACGACTTCACTGCTTTCAAACAAGCTACACTTGCCTTTAAATCAGCCCTCACCTCTGCTAAACAGACCTATTTCACAAACCTTGTATCTTCACTATCCCACAACCCAAAACAACTGTTCAGCACATTCAACTCTCCTCCGCCCACCACTGCCACCTCCCCTCATCTCTGCTGAGGACTTTGCAACCTACTTCAAAAACAAGATTGACCAAACAATGCAAACTTTTACAGCTCCACCACCCCAACCGCTCTACATACCAGACCTCTGCCCTTCCCTAATAACCTCCCTCTCCAACATCACTGAAGGAGAGCTTACTCATCTCCTTTCCAAATCACACCTCACCACCTGTGCACTTGACCCCATCCCTTCCCACCTGCTTCTCAACCTCACTAACATGATCATTCCAGCCCTAACCCATCTCTTCAACCTATCCCTAACTTCTGGTACCTTCCCCTCTGCCTTCAAACATGCCACCATAACACCCATCCTCAAAAAATCAAACCCTGACCCAACTGCTCTACCCAGCCATCGCCCCATATCACTGCTCCCGTTTGCTTCCAACTCCTTGAACAGCATGTCCATGCTCAACTTTCCTCCCACCTCTCATCTAACTCCCTCCTTGACATCCTGCAATCTGGCTTCCGCCCCCACCACTCCACTGAAACTGCCCTGACCAAAATTACCAATGACTTACTCACAGCCAAAGCTAACAGACAGTTCTCCATCCTCCTCCTTCTTGACCTGTCCTCTGCCTGACACAGTTGACCACTGCCTACTGCTACAGATTCTTTCTTCCCTTGGCATAAAAGACCTCGCCCTGTCCTGGATTTCCTCATACCTTTCTGACCGCACATTCAGCGTTTCCCACTCCCACACTACCTCCTCATCCCGCCCCCTCTCTGTTGGAGTCCCCCAAGGCTCTGTCCTGGGGCCCCTACTTTTTTCCATCTATACTCTTGGCCTAGGACAACTCAAAGTCCCATGGCTTCCAGTACCACCTGTATGCAGATGACACTCAGATCTACCTCTCTGCTGTCCAGAATCCCGGAGTGTCTATCAGCCATATCCTCCCTTTTCACCTCTCGCTTCCTAAAACTCAACGTAGACAAAACTGAACTCATTATCTTTCCTCCATCTCACGTATCTTCCCTACCCGATCTATTATGGTAAATAGCATCATGCTCTCTCCTGCACCTGAATTCCGCTGTCTTGGAGTAACTCGACTCTACCCTGTCCTTCAAACCGCATGTCCAATCTCTTGCCACCTCCTACTCAAAAATATTTCCAGAATCCGTCCCTTCCTCAGTTCTCAGTCTACTAAAACTCTTGTACATGCCCTCATCTCCCGCCTTGACTACTGCAACACTCTCCTGTGGCCTCCCTGCTAACTCTCTTCCTGCTAACTCTCTTGCACCACTCCAATCTGTCCTCAATTTTGCTGCCCGACTAATCCACCTCTCTCCTCGCTACTCCCCTGCCTCTCCCCTCTGCAAATCCCTCCATTGGCTCCCAATTCTCCAACGAATCCAGTTCAAACTACTAACACTGACCTACAAAGCCATCCACAACCTTTCCCTCTGAACTAATCTCCCAATAACTTCCCTCACGTACTCTTCGATCCTCCCAAGACCTCCTACTCTTCTCCACACTAATTCATTCCTCACACAACCGCCTCCAAGATTTCTCCCGAATATCCCCTATCCTCTGGAATGCCATGCCTCAACATGTCCGATTATCCACCACCCTCGGATCCTTCAAACGGAACCTGAAAACCCATTTTTTCAGGAAAGCTTACAGACTGCAATAACCATTCTGCTGCCTCACCACCGCATGAGCTGCCGCCTCATCACCACCAGAGCTGCTGCACCCCCAACCTGCTGTCTTTTCCCCACTATCCCGTAGAATGTAAGTCCGCAAGGACAGGGTCCTCTCCCACCTGTACCAGTCTGTCATTGTAAATTTGTTGTGGAAACTTGTTTACTGTTAACGATATTTATAACTTTGTATGCAACCCCATTCTCATGTACAGCACCATGGAATTAATGGCGCTATATAAATAAAATAACAGATCAGATTGCTGAGAAGAGCTGATCCTATATCAAGCCCCTGCCTGCCAGCGGAGGTTGGCAAGCTTAATGTAAGGATAGTGGCGCCCCCGCTCCTCCCTAACCTGTCTAGATACAGGGGAAACGCCTAGGGACAAAGGAGGGGAGAAGAACTTCAGGCTCGTGGGCTGTTTATGGCCCTCGATAACCTTTCATCATGCAGATTCCCAAGGACCGTAGTGCTTGTGTGGCAGCTATATTTTGACTGCCGCTGGCCCTTTAAATTCTTTTTTGCTCTCTGTGCATGCACACAGTCTTCACTACTGAATGCTGGGGAGCGTGTAATGAAAGATTACGCTCTGGCACCAGTGCCATCAGGACGTACTTTGTGGGTGGAATTAGAATGCAGTTTGCATTGCCCCTGGAGGATGGTATACAAATGGCCCTTGGCAGAGAAAAAAAAAAAAAAAAAAAAAGATTCCCCAACCCTGCCCTAAGGGGTGTACTTTAGGGCATGGGCTCTGATTTACCTGTAAATATTTGCACGCCACTGTGAGGATTCTCTCGTGGTAGCATGTGACTAAGTATGTGATACGCACACTCCTGGCCACATTCTGACTAGGTGGGCGCATGTATTGAGTGAGGTCTGAAATTGTCTAGTCTGAACATGGAAAGGAGCATGCATATCGCACACTAGTGGTCACATGCCTGCCAATCGCAGCATCGGCACCAGTTTCATAACTCTGAAGTCACAAAGTGACTGCAGACTTGTAGTTTAAGACCAGATAACCCCTTTAGGTTATGGACTTTTTATTTAGTGCTAATTTTTATGGTCTTCACAATGGGGCATGGCTCACGGGATTCTCTGGGGTATGTCTTTATATGGCTTTGCATTATTATCCTGTGAGCAACACCCCGTTGGTAAAGACCATGAAAGGTAGCACCAATAAAAAAGGCAGTAGTTCTGGAACCATATTTTGCATTATAAAAAAAAATCTAAGGGGAAGCAGCAAGGATAAAATAAGAGCAAAAACAAGCCACTTTTGACTTGGTGACAGCTTAGCATTGAGAAGAGCAAAACACAGACGTGTATGCAACTTGAGATTCTTGTTTGGCTTTTATCCCAAGGCATATGGAAAGGTTCATTAAAGGGTAGATACCGATTTTTACGATTACCACTTCCAATAGGAGGCACTTGAGTTCAACATATCAACAGGCTCACATGACTGCAGGAATAGGGGCAACATATTATAGGCCAGTGACAAAAAGCTAGCATCTAAGAATCACCTCAGAGAAAAGTATACATTTTCATGACATCCCAAAACCACAATGCTCTTGAGGATCTTTCAGCCTAGTCTCCAATCAAAAACATAGCCAGTCAATGATTGGGAACAGCCAGCACCAGCAGAGCTCCATATAATCTACATCAATAGGGGATGGTAGAAGGAAACAAATGTATGCACATCATCTGTAGGATTTGTTCTAATAATCCTTTGTTTCTTTACAGCCCAGGTTGTGGTAAAGGGGTATCCCCATCTCAAAGATCCTATCCCAACAAGTAGTAGGTGTAACTAGATGTGTATTTCCTGAAGGAAGTACAGATAGTGCTTTGAAATGGTGCCCGGGCTGCCCCTGCAAGACGGGCCACCCTGGGTCCGATTTGGCGAGCGGGGCCACCCTGGGTCCGATTTGGCGAGCGGGGCCACCCTGGGTCCGATTTGGCGAGCGGGGCCACCCTGGGTCCGATTTGGCGAGCGGGGCCACCCTGGGTCCGATTTGGCGAGCGGGGCCACCCTGGGTCCGATTTGGAGGCCAGGGTGGCTAAGCATCCGATTTGTAGGCCAGGGTGGTTCAGCCTCCGATTTGGAGCCTGGGGTCACAGCTTTCGATTTGGAGCGCTGGCCCTTTAAGAGCCAGTTTGGCACACTGGGCTTCTAAATCCACTTTGGCGCACATTCTCTGTCAGGGGCATGCGTCATGTGATGAAGCTAGATTTGCATTTGTGCTGTGGGTTTCACTTTAACCGGTTCCCGACCTGTGACACCGCGTATGCGTCATGAAAGTCGGTGCCAATCCGACCTATGACGCATACCCTGTGTCATGAATTCAAAGCCCCCCTGCGGGTCGGGTGACCGGGGTCAATGAAAGGTCACCTGACCCGCAGATACAGGGGGCTTTGTAATTCACCACAGGGGGCGTGGCTTCGCCCCCCACGTGGCTACGATCGCTCTGATTGGCTGTTTCACTTTTAACAGCCAATCAGAGCGATAGTAATATTTCATCAATGAAAATTGATGAAATATTACAAACCAGCCATGGCCGATGCTGCAGTAGCATCGGACATGGCTGGAGACACCGATTTGACCCCCCCCACCGGCGATCGCCCCCCCTGCCACTGAATGACAGCGGCGATCTGCCGCCGCTGTCATCATCTGCCCCCCCTCCCATTCCCTTCGCTCCCCGCCAGCTTCCGATCCCCCCCTCACCCCCTCTCACCTCCCCCGGCACCTTCCAAGTCCCCCCGTCGCTCCCGGTGTCCGGCGGCTCCGGTTCATAGGCGCCGCCATCTTAGAAAATGGCGGGCGCATGCGCAGTGCGCCCGCCCAAATCTGCCGGCTGCAGATTCCATTATTTCATTTTTATCACTCTCAGAGTGATCAAAATGAAATAAAAAGTAAATGAACCCCCCGATTATCACCCCCATAGGTAGGCAGAACTAATAAAATACAGAAAATATTTTTATTTTTATTTTTCCATCAGGGTTAGGGTTGAAAAGAGGGTTAGGGTTGAAAAGAGGGTTAGGGTTGAAAAGAGGGTTAGGGTTGAAAAGAGGGTTAGGGTTGAAAAGAGGGTTAGGGTTGAAAAGAGGGTTAGAATTAGGGTTAGGCTTGTGGTTAGTGTTATGGTTAGTGTTGGGGTTAGGGGTGTGTTGGGGGTTAGGGTTGGGATTAGGGATGTGTTGGGGTTAGGGGTGTGTTGGGGTTAGGGTTGTGGTTAGGGGTGTGTTGGGGTTAGGGTTGGAGTTAGAATTGAGGGGTTTCCACTGTTTAGCCACATCAGGGGGTCTCCAAACGCGACATGGTGCAACCATTGATTCCAGCCAATTTTGCGTTCCAAAAGTCAAATGGTGCTCACTCCCTTCCAAGCCCCGACGTGTGCCCAAACAGTGGTTTACCCCCACATATGGGGTATCAGCGTACTCAGGAAAAATTGCACAACAACTTTTGGGGTCTAATTTCTCCTGTTACCCTTGGGAAAATAAAAAATTGGGGGCTAGAAAATTATTTGTGGAAAAAAAATGTTTTTTTCATTTTCATGTCTCTGCATTATAAACTTCTGTGAAGCACTTGGGGGTTGAAAGTGCTCACCATACATCTACATAAGTTCCTTGGAAGGTCTAGTTTCCAAAATGGGGTCACTTGTGGGGGGTTTCCACTGTTTAGGCACATCAGGGGCTCTGCAAACGTAATGACGACTGTAGACTATTCCATCAAAGTCTGCATTTCAAAACGTCACTACTTCCATTCCGAGCCCTGACGTGTGCCCAAACAATGGTTCCCCCACACATATGGGGTATCAGCGTACTCAGGACAAACTGGACAACAACTTTTGGGGTCCAATTTATCCTGTTACCCTTGTGAAAAAAAAAATTGCGGGCTAAAAATCATTTTTTTTGAGGGAAAAAAATGATTTTTTATTTTCACGGCTCTGCGTTATAAACTTCTGTGAAGCACTTGGGGGTTCAAGGTGCTCACCATACATCTAGATAAGTTCCTTGGGGGGTCTAGTTTCCAAAATGGGGTCACTTGTGGGAGGTTTCTACTGTTTAGGCACACAGGGGCTCGGCAAATGTAACATGATGCCCCCAGACCATTCCATCAAAGTCAGCATTTCAAAATGTCACTACTTCCCTGCTGAGACCCAACGTGTGCCCAAACAGTGGTTTCCCCCCACATATGGGGTACCAGCATACTCAGGACAAACTGGACAACAACTTTTGGGGTCGAATTTCTCCTGTGACCCTTGTGAAAATAAAAAATTGCGAGCTAAAAATTCATTTTTTGAGGAAAAAAAAAAAGATTTTTTATTTTCATGGCTCTGCGTTACAATCTTCTGTGAAGCACTTGGGGGTTCAAGGTGCTCACCACACATCTAGATAAGTTCCTTTGGGGATCTTGTTTCCAAAATGGGGTCCCTTGTGGGGGGTTTCTACTGTTTAGGCACACAGGGGCTCAGCAAATGTAACATGATGCCCGCAGACTATTCCATCAAAGTCAGCATTTCATAATGTCACTACTTCCCTTCCGAGCCCCGACGTGTGCCCAAACAGTGGTCTCCCCCCACATATGGGGTACCAGCGTACTCAGGACAAACTGGAAAACAACTTTTGGAGTCCAATTTATCCTGGTACCCTTGTGAAAATAAAAAATTGCAGACTAAAAAATTTTTTTTTTTTAGGAAAAACACAAGTTTTATTTTCACTGCTCTGCATTATAAACTTCTGTGAATCACCTGGGGGTTCAAAGTGCTCACTATGCATCTAGATAAGTTCCTTAGGGGGTCTAGTTTCCAAAATGGGGTCATTTGTAGGGGAGCTCCAAAGTTTAGGCACACAGGGGATCTCCAAACACGACATGGTGTCCGCTAACGATTGGAGCCAATTTTCATTTCAAAAAGTCAAATGGCGCTGATTCCCTTCTGCGCCCTGCCATGCACCCAAACAGTGCCCCCCCCCACATATGGGGTACCAGCGTACTCAGGACAATCTGGACAAGAACTTTTGTGGTCCAATTTCTCCTGTTACCCTTGTGAAAATAAAAAATAGCGTGCTAAAAAATCATTTTTGAGGAAAAAAAAATGATTTTTTATTTTCACTGCTCTATGTTATAAACTTTTGTGAGGCACTTGGGGGTTCAAAGTGCTCACTACACATCTAGATAAGTTCCTTAAGGGGTCTAGTTACCAAAATGGTGTCACTTGTGGGGGAGCTCCAATGTTTAGGCACACAGGGGCTCTCCAATCGCGACATGGTGTCTGATAACGATTGGAGCTAATTTTCCATTCAAAAAGTCAAATGGCGCTCCTTCCCTTCCGGGCCCTGCCCTGCACCCAAACAGTGGTTTATGACCACATATGAGGTATTGGTGTGCTCAGGAGAAATTGCCCAACAAATTTTAGGATCCATTTTATCCTGTTGCCCATGTGAAAATGAAAAAACTGAGGCTAAAAGATAATTTTTGTGAAAAAAAAAAAGTACTTTTTTTTTTTTTTTTACAGATCAATTCGAGAAGCACCTGGGGGTTCAAAGTGATCACTATGCATCTAGATAAGTTCCTTGGGGGGGGTCTAGTTTCCAAAATGGGGCCACTTGTGGGGGAGCTCCAGTGTTTAGGCGCACAGCGACTCTCCTAACGCGACATGGCAACCGCTAAATATTCCAGCATATTTTCCATTCAAAAAGTCAAATGGTGCTCCTTCCCTTCTGAGCCCTGCCGTACGCCCAAACAGTGGTTTATGACCACATATGAGGTATCGGTGTACTCAGGGGAAATTGCCCAACAAATTTTAGGATCCATTTTATCCTGTTGCCCATGTGAAAATGAAAAAAATTGATGCTGAAAGGAAATTTGTGTTGGAAAAATTAAAATGTCCATTTTTTCCTTCCACATTGCCTTAGCTGTTGTAAAACACCTGAAGGGTTAATAATCTTCTTGAATGTGGTTTTGAGTAGCTTGAGGGGTGCAGTTTTTAGAATGGTGTCACTTTTGGGTATTTTCTGCCATATAGACCCCTCAAAGTGACTTCAAATGTGAGGTGGACCCTAAAAAAAAATGGTTTTGTAAATTTTGTTGTAAAAATGAGAAATCGCTGGTCAACTTTTAACCCTTATAACTTCCTAACAAAAAAATATTTTGCTTCCAAAATTGTGCTGATGTAAAGTAGACATGTGGAAAATGTTATTTAGTAACTATTTTGTGTCACATAACTCTCTAGTTTAAGAGAATAAAAATTCAAAATTTGAAAATTGCGAAATTTTCAAAATTTTCGCCAAATTTCTGATTTTTTCACAAATAAACGCAAAAATTATCGACCTAAATTTACCACTAACATGAAGCCCAATATGTCACGAAAAAACAATCTCAGAATCGCTAAGATGCGTTGAAGCGTTCCAGAGTTATTACCTCATAAAGGGACACTGGTCAGAATTGCAAAAAATGGCCAGGTCATTAAGGTCAAAATAGGCTGGGTCATGAAGGGGTTAAGAGCTGATATTATCTGCCAGAAACTCTGTCCTGGAGAGGTCAAGTAGTTTGTAGGCGTTGGCATAGTAACTGGGTCTGCCTGAGCATATCAATGAGCTTAACTGCCATTTGAATCGCCTCAGGGCATGTTTTCTCTGTGGCAACATTTTCCCATTGAAATGCATTGAGGAAAATGTTTTTTCAAACGCAAATTGCGCAAAAACTACAAATCCGATCGACACGAAAATTACTTAGCACACCACTCGTGGACGCTGGCTTCGAAACGACACCTCAATGGAGTTTGTGCGTGTAGCTGTTCGGGCCGCATTAATTGCGGAATATCAACTGAATAATAATAAGAAGCAGAACTAGATGTGTATTTCCTGAAGGAAGCACAGATAGTGCTTTGAAATGGTGCCCGGGCTGCCCCTTTAAGAGAGACGTGCCTGCTGCCCCTGCAAGACTTGCCACTCTGGGTCCGATTTGGCGGGCGGGGCCTCTCTGGGTACGATTTGGCGGGCCAGGGTGGCTCAGCCTCCGATTTTTAGGCCAGGGTTGATCAGCCTCCGATTTGGAGGCCTGGGTGGCTTAGCCTCCGATTTGGAGGCTGGGGTCAACCAGCCTCAGATCTGGAGCTTGGGGTCACTCAGCTTTCGAATTGGCGCGCCGGCCCTTTAAGACTCATTTCGGTGCGCCGGCCCTTTTAGAATCACTTTGGCGCGTCGGCCCTTTAAGAGCCAGTTTGGCTCACTGGGCTTCTAAATCCACTTTGGCGCACATTCTCTCTCAGGGGCATGCGTCACGTGATGAAGCTAGATTTGCATTCGTGCTGTGGGTTTCGCTTTAAGAGCTGAAATTATCTGGCAGAAACTGTGTCCTGCTGGGGTCATGTGAAGTTCGTAGGCGTTGGCATAGTAACTGGGTGTGCCTGCGCATATCAATGAGCTTAACTGCCATTTGAATCCCCTCAGGGCATGTTTTCCCTGTGGCAACACTTTCCCAATGAAATGCATTGAGACAGTGCATTCCAATGACGGGAAAAAAAAATTTCAAAAGCAAATTGCGCAAAAACTACAAATCCGATTGACACGAAAAATACTTGGCACACCACTCGTGGACGCTGGCTTCGAAACGACACCTCAACGGAGTCTGTGCGTGAAGCGGTTGGGGCCGCATTAACTGCGGAAATCAACTGAATAATAAGAAGTTAGCAGCGTTCGGATTACAATATAGTGCTTTTTTTCAAAAGCACTATAAAAAGAAGAATAAGTTAGTAGCGTTCGGATTACAATATAGTGTTTTTTTCAAACCACTATAATAATCAGGGCTATGGAGTCAGTAAGCCAAACCACCGACTCAAGAAGACTCCTCAATTTCCCTGACTCCCACTCCACAGCACTGGTCACTACATAGCATGTACATAAAGTGCAGCACAGATTCATCTCCACAGCGCTGGTCACTACTGAGCACGTGCATAAAGTGCAGCATAGATTCATCTCCACAGCACTGGTCACTACATAGCATGTACATAAAGTGCAGCACAGATTCATCTCCACAGCGCTGGTCACTACTGAGCACGTGCATAAAGTGCAGCATAGATTCATCTCCACAGCACTGGTCACTACTGAGCATGTACATAAAGTGCAGCACAGATTCATCTCCACTAAAAGCCCAGATCCTTTGATCAGGAACAGAACAGACCTTTATAGGACATTTCATAACTTTCCCAAATTCTTATGAAAAACATTTACAGCTCATCCTGCATTGTACTACTGTACCCAATTTATTATATATTTTAACGGTCGGAGACGGTCCATTTTATACAGACTCCACGACCCTGGCAATATTAGCAAATACCTCCAATTAGACATGTAGTATACCTTTTCTCATTCGCTATGTCTCTTTCCTTATGTGCAGGCAATGCAGGACTTTATGTGTCCATGGTTACGACCACTGATATAATGACAAGTTTCTAGTGCTCGTAACCATGGATACTTAAGGTCCTGCAATGACAGCACATGAGGAATGAGACATAGCGAATGAGAAAAGGTATACTACATTTCTAATTGGAGGTATTATTTCCCCTACTACATATTGTGAGAATCTTGGGAGATGGGAAGAACCCTTCAATACATTAGATTAATGACCACATACAGTATACCTGCTCCTAGCTTGGTTGAAAATACGGACATGAACGGCGAGTCAGGCGACAATAAGACCCAAGTATAAAAAGTGACAAGTCATTACCAGGATTTTTTTTTCTAATGGCACAAAACTATACTGGACCAATGCCAGTTAAGAAAAATCAGTCCAGGCATGCTAGAGAATTTGGTAGATATCAACCATAAATGAAACCTACAAACCTTTAGTCTGTACTTGCCTTACCTGCTATAGGGTGTGCAGTCTTATTTTAATTAAAAATTCTATTAGACATGCATGATAAATGTGTCAGGAGATCACAGGTGCAGACCAGCCTCAGGCCTTATAAATGTTAAGTACTGGTAACTCCATATTTAAAGTTTTTGGTTTCCATATAAAGCTTTATCTCCCTTTATTGAAACGTTCCTCAACTTCCTATTATAGTTAGCTTTAAGGCTGAGTTCACACGTGGCGTTTTTTCGCGTTTCCGCGGCGGTTTTAACCGTGCGATTTTGCCGCGAAAAATAAGCATCCCATGCATTCCTATGGGAATCCACAATGCTGTGCTAATGCTGCGGTTTTTACCGCAACAGAATCGTTTTGCGGGAAAAAATGCAGCATGCTCATTAATTTCACGGAATCGCGGCGATCCCGCACCCATAGGAATGCATTGTTCTGCTTACTTTCCGCATGTGGCTGTGCACACCATGCAAAAAGTAAGCAGAACATTTGCGGATGGTACCCACAGTCCGGAGGAGAGGAGACTGTCCTCCGGGCTTTGGGCACCATATCCCTGTAAAAAATAGAATTTAAAATAAAAAAATATTGTTATTCTCACCTTCCCACCAAGCCTTTGCGAGCGATGACGTCCGTTCTCGCGGGATCGCGAAGTCTCGCGGTAATTGTCGCAAAGGATTACTGGGACCGGGAGCGTGGAGAGAGGCGGGAAGGCTGCGCGGGACGTCGGAAGGTGAGAACAATATTTTTTTTTGCTATTATTTTTTACATTCTTTTACTATTGATGCCGCTAGGACATTGCCACCTTTCACATGGATAGGCAATAACTTCCAAGCATGAGAAGACCCCTTTAACCCCTTCACACTATGGAGATTCTCCATTTTTCCTCCCCTTCTTTCAAGAGCCATAACTTTTTTTTATATTTCCATCAATATACCGTATATACTCGTGTATAAGCTGAGATTTTCAGACAATTTTTTGGCGCTGAAAGTCCCCCTCTCGGCTTATACACGAGTCATACCTGGGGGTTGGTGTGGGAGGGGGCGCAGGGGTGTCAGAGATCATACTTACCCCCCTGGCGCGGTCTCTGCAGCCCCCCGGCTTCTCCACGGTCTCCCTTCCTGCCTTCAGCGGTCACGTGGTACCGCTCATTAAACTCATGAATATGAAATCCTTGAAGAAAACAGGTTGCACTCCACGGGATGAATTATTCAAATTTATTGACACATACATTACATGTCAGGGTCGGGAGGGTGACATCTAGAGTGCAAAAGACTGACAACGGCCGTTTCGCACTGCTCAAGCGCTTCAACGGACCCGTTGAAGCACTTGAGCAGCGCAAAACGGCCGTTGTCAGTCTTTTGCACTCTAGATGTCACCCTCCCGACCCTGACATGTAACGTGTATGTGTCAATAAATTTGCATAATTCATCCCGTGGAGTGCAACCTGTTTTCTTGAAGTATTTCAGACGTGATTGCTTCGAGGTCAAGCACCCGGGATCCATGTGTTGGTTCACTGATTACCGGACATCACTAGCAAGTACACGGTAACAGCGGTGCTGTCCGCGTTTTCTTTTGTGGTGGTTAAACTCATGAATATGCGCATATTCATGTGTAAGGAGCGGTATCGCGTGACCGCTGAAGGCAGGAAGGGAGACCGTGGAGAAGCGGTGGGGGCTGCAGAGACCATGCCAGGAGGGGGTAAGTATAGCGATATTCACCTGTCCCAGGTCCATCGCTGCTCACCGCTGTCTGCTGCGTCATGTGTCAGTGACATTTAGGCAGCAGGGGGCGCAGTGATGTGGTTAGTGCGCGCTGCGCCCTCTGCTGGCTGAACAGTCACTGACAGCGGTGACCAGCGATGGATCCCGGACAGGTGAATATCTCAGGTGCCGGGTCCTGAGCAGGAGAGGGGAGTATGACCTTTTTTTTTTGCAGCAGCAGCAGCAGCAGCCTATGGGGGCATATCCTATGGAGCAGCCTGTGGGGGTATATCCTATGGGGGCAGCACATGGAGCATCTTATGGGGCCTTAACCTTTATGGAGCATTATGTGGGGCATATTATTCTATGGAGCATCTTATGGGGGCATTATTAACCCTTGTGCAGCATTATATGGGGTGCATTTTGTATGGAGCATGTTATGGGGACCATCATGAACTGTATGAAGCATTATATGGGGCTCCTGATTCAATATGGATATTCAAAAACATTTACCCTACTGATCTTAACTTTTACTTTTATTGGTATCCATTTTTATTTTTGAAATTTACCAGTAGCTGCTGCATTTTCCACCCTAGGCTTCTACGCGAGTCAATAAGTTTTCGTGTCAAAATAAGGGGGGGGGGGGGGGGTCATGTTAGGGCTTGTTTTCTGAAGGACGAGTTGTACTTTTGAATAATATTACCATATAGTGTGCTAGAAAACGCTAACGTTTTTGGAATTTTATATTTACCAAACACCCGGCTTGGCTGTCATGACAACCCATCTGCACCCCCTGATCATATGACACGCTTCTGGCTGTCGTGTTAAATCCCGTTGTCAGATTAACAGCTGGATTTAACTGGTTAACAGCCACGGATGGAGTGTGAAAGGCACAAGACAGCTGATTAAATCAGCTGTCATGTGCAAGGAAAGATGCGGGCTCAGCGCCGGGACCCGACCTATGACGTATATTTACATAATATGCTCGGAAGGTGTTAAAGAAATACCGGTTTGATATGAATGGGTCACCGAAGAGGAACAACAAAAAGCTAAGTCCCAGAAAACCAGAGAGGTTGGTCACTATGCAGATCCCTGATCTTAACCACACAACTAATAGTAGCAGTGGAGCGTTCCTACGTTGTTCCTAGACGCCTCGTCAAAGCAGGAGGACTACATAAACCTAAAGAAAGAAAATGGAAAATTGCCCCAGAGCAGACCCCAAAGGAAAAGACAGCCCCCACACATGTATTGACGGTGAAGCAAGATGAAAACACATACACAGGCAGGAAAATAGGCTGAGCAAACGATGGGGCCCAACTAACTAGAAAGGAAAGGAAAGCCACTGTCTGCAATCTGCCAAAAAACCCTACCAAAATAATGTCCAACACGTCTGATAGCAAAATTAACCCTGAAGTCACTAGACTTCTCCCACTATATCAGCACTCTGAAATAGAGCGAAAAGAGGCCAATCTAATAAGGGACAAAAAGGCAAATACAGATAAATAGGAGTGGAAGTTCAGCATAGCCCCAGCAGGGGCAAGCTGACCAAACAAGAAACTGAATTGACCAACAAGCGCAAGAGTGAACAATAGCAAACAACAAACTTAACTTTAAGAAGACTGAAAGGGAGCTGAAGTCCAAGACCTGAGAAGCAGACTGATCACCAGCAGCAGGATAGGGCATCGGCTGTCTTATATCCAGTCTGATACTCCAGCGATCCAATCGTTATCCTTCTCATCAGGTGGCAGATCACTACCACTTAAACCAACCTCACTACCTCCTGTCACCACCAGAGGGAGAACGGAAGGAGAACTCTCAACTGGAGGAGCAGCAAATGAGCTCATAACACCAGTTGAGTCAAAAGTGACCTATTTTTGCTCTACTGTGTATTCCGTTTGGTTTTAATCAACCATATGACACCAGAGAAATGGGCCATTTTATTTAATGCTGAGTATATGGTTTTTTACCAACGGATGCAGTTCACAGGATTTTCTGGGTGGTGTCAGTACATCACTTGGCATAATTATGTTGTGAACAATGCTCCCTTAGTAAAGGTCATAATTAGCACAAGAAACCAAAAAAAAAAAAGGCCCAGATCTCTGGAGCGAACCTGAAAACGTGGGGATAGGATAGCAAAGTGGTTGAGAGCGTAGGACTATTCTATGTTGCAAAATCCCTGTGAAAGTATTCAGATGGAAAAGCTGCAAAAAGAAAAAAAAAAAAACCTTTACATGTGAAACTACTTATGTTTGATCTCCAGTCAGCACTGTTGGAAATCAGGGAAATATTTAGCCCTATGGTTGGTGAGGCATGCTAGAAGTGTACCCAGCGTTTATGAACCCATACTTCTGCTGGACTGACATGCCTGAAATGTGACCTAATGTTACGTGCAGGACAATAAATTGCAGAAGAAGCCATGTCACAGCATCCTGGGAGTTGTAGTTCCACAACTACTGAAGTCATATCCTTAACAGTCAGTTATGAAATAGCAAGTACACCTGTACCCCAAAGAAAACACAACTCATCCGAAATAATGTAGACTTCTTATCAGTGACGTCCATAAGGCATTATCAACAGAGAACAAATAGGGGGTGCGGTGACAACAGATGAACACCGGCCCACAGCATATGGATGGATACAATATACCAGCACATGACATCTAACATGTATATACCTGATTCTGTGTGATAATGTGAGGGATCAAGAGGGCTGGGATCTTCAATGATAGGAAATCAATAGTACATCCAGCCTTTCCATAGAGAGAAGTAGCTGATCACAGGGAGCAATAGACTGCACAGTAAGAGGTGGTAAGAGGCAAGGTTGTACCCACTACACACAGCTCAATGTACAGATATACATCAGTGTGCCTAGTGTACATTGTGGAGCCCAATATAAAAAAGTGGCGACTCTAAGATGTAAAGGAAACAAGAATACAATGATTTGGAAATCTCTTATGGTAATATTTAATTCACAACAAGAACATAGAACATGCAACAGAAGGTGATTAACACTTCCCATTTAATTTTAAATTAATTTATAAATTGATGGCAGAAATACATCTAAAAACATTAGGAAATGGCTATCAAGAGGCTGGAAAAGTGGTACTAGTAAAAAAAAAACAAAAAAAAAAAAAACAAACAGCTAGAGGGTCAATTTTCCAAGTTACACAACTGTGTGCGAAAAGAGCATGTAAGAGAGGCAGAGTCTCTCAGAAGCAAAGATGGTCTGAGGCTCATCAATCTAACTAACCATCTAAAAACTGTGGGACATTTTCAGAAACATGTTCCTTAACATAAAATTCAAGACTTTGTAGAATATTCAATCTATAGTACAAGTCATCAAAAGATAGAGATTCTGGTGATAACCATGTGCATAAGGGACACTGCCAACAGTCAATATTAGATGCCTGTGATCTAGAGGCCCTCGGGCAGCACAGAATTAAAAACAGCCATCGATCAGTTGTGCAAATCACTGCATGGGCTCAGGAACACTTCCAGAAATCACTCACTGAACACAATTGGCAGTGCAATCCACAAATGCAAGATAAAACTACCATGCAAAAAAGCTGCTTAGCAACACAATCCAGAAATGCTGCAGTCTTCTTTAGGCCAAAGCTTAGCTAAAATGTATTGAAGCAAAACTGAAAACTGTTCTGTAGTCAGATTAATGAAAATTTGAAATTCTTTTTGAAGCCCAAAGATGCGGTGCCCTGCAGACTTAGGAGAGGGACCATCAAGCTTGTTACCAGCACACAAAAGCTTGCATCTCTGATGGCAAGGGGTTGCATTAGTGCCTATGACATGGGTAGCTCACACACTATCAATGCCAAGTATTATAAAGAGGTTTTAAAACATATGCTACCAGGGGCAGACATACCATTGGTGCTACCTGTGCAGACACTCAGGGACCAGAGAGGTGTAAGAAAGTCACTTTTACCTCCAAATTAGCAAGAACCTTCTCTCACAGACACATTATTGGACGGCAAAGGGTCCTGTGTTAGCCCCTTATGCTACCACAGACAGTAGCTATTTCAAGGAAGACCTTGCATATTTCAGCAAACTCCCAGCACTGTTAAAGGGAATCTGTCACCTGAATTTGGTGGGCTATTTAAATGTCCTCTGTCTGGTCCGATGGGCGGTGTTTCCTATCCATCCCCCCCCCCCCCCCCCATCCTTGGCCACCGTCCGCAATATTTTCTGGAATTTTAGTAGGTGTACGCCATAGTCCGCAAGTGCACAATGCAATCTTGCCTCGCACAAGCGCAGTATGCTTTGCCCACCTGTGGGCAAAGCCTAAAAGCGTTATTGCGCATGCGCCGGTTAGGAAAGAGTGGTGACGTGTTTCTATTATATTTTTCCTTTGATTGTTCCACTCCAGGTTTTGGCTTACAGATACTGATGGAAAAAAACCTCAAAATACTCAAAGTGTAGGCATTGCCTAAAAAGACGAGTGGGTGCTTCACAATGGTAGACAATGGGCTAGTCCCAACTTTTTCCAAATATGTTGTCATCAATTTTTAAAGTACTGTATTTTTTGCTTTATAAGACGCATCCCAAATTCTGAAGAGAAAAATAGGAAAAACAACAATTTTTTTTAAATAAAATGGTGGTGCTTATTGTAATCCATGCATCTTATTGCTTACTAGGGTGAAGGCTGCGGTGAAGCGGGGTCCCAGGGTTGCCGCTGGAGGAGGCAAGAATGGAGCGTTGCTGCAGACCTAA
Organism: Dendrobates tinctorius; assembly: GCF_039654945.1. Taxonomy (NCBI): domain Eukaryota; kingdom Metazoa; phylum Chordata; class Amphibia; order Anura; family Dendrobatidae; genus Dendrobates; species Dendrobates tinctorius. The sequence continues at coordinate 56,102,194 of NW_027361728.1, read as the reverse complement.
CACCCCCTCATCCCAGCCTGCAGGCGGTAAGGCATATCCACATTATAAGACGCACCCCCATTTCCCCCAAAAAATTTGGGGGGGGGGGGGGGGGAAGTGCGTCTTATAATCTGAAAAATAAGATAGTCAATTTTTTTCCAAATGAAATGGAAAAGTGGCTAATTATTACCTTCTGATCTGTGTTTTATGTTGTTGTGACTAAACTAAGAGACTGCCAAATGATTGCATTCTAGTTTCCTTGACATTTGAGTGTGGTACTTCTGAACAGTCATGCCCGGCGCTGGGCCCACCAATACGCACACCCATGCCCAGCACCGTGCCCATTTATGTCCGGTACCACATCCACACCTATGCCAGGCACAGTGCCCACCATATGTACATCTATGTCTGGTACCATTATTATTTATATAGCACCATTAATGCCATGGTGCTATACACGAGAAAGGGTTACTGTCAAATACAAGTTACCGTACATTAACAATGATAGACTGGCACAAAGGGGAGAGGACCCTGCCCTTGCGGGCTTACATGCTACAGGATGGTGGGGAAGGAGGCAAAATTTTGGGGGCTGCCCATCATATACAGGTGCTGCGCGCACCCCCACCACAGGCGCTGCGCCAGCCCCACGCTCCCCCACCACAGGCGCTGCGCCCGCCCCACGCATCCCCACCACAGGCGCTGCGCGCTCCCCCACCACAGGCCCTGCGCGCTCCCCCACCACAGGCGCTGCGCGCTCCCCCACCACAGGCGCTGCGCGCTCCCCACGCTCCCCCACCACAGGCCCTGCGCACTCCCCACGCTCCCCCACCACAGGCCCTGCGCGCTCCCCACGCTCCCCCACCACAGGCCCTGCGCGCTCCCCACGCTCCCCCACCACAGGCGCTGCGCGCTCCCCACGCTCCCCCACCACAGGCCCTGCGCGCTCCCCACGCTCCCCCACCACAGGCCCTGCGCGCTCCCCACGCTCCCCCACCACAGGCCCTGCGCGCTCCCCACCACAGGCCCTGCACGCTCCCCACGCTCCCCCACCACAGGCCCTGCGCGCTCCCCACGCTCCCCCACCACAGGCCCTGCGCACTCCCCACGCTCCCCCACCACAGGCCCTGCGCACTCCCCACGCTCCCCCACCACAGGCCCTGCGCACTCCCCACGCTCCCCCACCACAGGCCCTGCGCACTCCCCACGCTCCCCCACCACAGGCCCTGCGCACTCCCCACGCTCCCCCACCACAGGCCCTGCGCACTCCCCACGCTCCCCCACCACAGGCCCTGCGCACTCCCCACGCTCCCCCACCACAGGCCCTGCGCACTCCCCACGCTCCCCCACCACAGGCCCTGCGCACTCCCCACGCTCCCCCACCACAGGCCCTGCGCACTCCCCACGCTCCCCCACCACAGGCCCTGCGCACTCCCCACGCTCCCCCGCCACTGGCGCTGCGCCCGCCCCACACACTCTGCCCGGCACGGTCCCCACCATACGCACACGACCGGCGGTGCCCACTGAAGCGGCACACAATGGCCGGTCTGGGACGCGCCGTCAGTGCGGGGGCCGGGCGGGGACTCCTATACGAGGTACGTGCCGGCAGGACTAGGCCTCAGATCGCACCGGGGCAGGGCGGAGGATTGCACGGGAGCCGCCCTCCTATAACGCGGATGAGGAGCGATGTCGGCAGCCTCCGCCCTCTCCCTCCGGCCCGGGCCCCACATTCCTCCGTCAGGCCCGGAGGCACGACGTCACAGCTGGGCCCGGCAGCGCAGGTGCCCAGGGGGGCGGTGTAGCGGGAGCCCGGAGTAACTACCTCTAGGTCGCGGCCTTTGTTCTTGAAATTCTTCAGCCGCTGGTTGTCCAGCTTGTCGTTGTCAGCCATGATGGGAGCGCCGGGGCCTCGGTGTCAGCACAAGACTCGGGGACAGAGCACGTAGCAAGCACTATGGTTCGCTGCTCAGTGCGGGGACGAGAACGCTGGAGCTCCGCCTGTCCGGTTGGTGCCGCAGCCAACTCGCTTTCCTGCCGCTAGTCTGGGCGGAATGCCGGTAACAAGAAAGCCTCGAACTGGTGGAAATGACTCAGCCCACAGACAGGAATCCCCGCCGCTGATTGGCTGACCGCCGACCCTGTGGGGGGAAGAATTGCGCAAGACTTCCGGTTGCTAGTTAGTCCGCCGAGCAGTGAGGGCGTTAGAGGATTCCAAGGAGAGTGAAAGAGAGGGAAGGAAAAGGAGGTGTGTGTGTGGTCAGAACTTCCGGGGGTGGTAGCGCGAATGGACTCACTCACGCACTAATGTCAGTGTCACTGAGGTGGTGCGTCACGTGACCCACGCCCCTGACTTCTAGGCAAGTGCTATAAAGGTGTGTTCTGGAAAGACTGGTTGCACTACAGTCGTGTCCGCGAGTATCAGCCTGGCTGTATGATTGGTCATTATGAGAGCTAAGCCTGACTGTATGATTGTTCCTACGAGCTCTGAGCCTGGCTGTATGATTGGATGTCATGAGGTCTGACCCTGGCTGTATGATTGGTCATTACGAGGTCCGAGTCTAGCTGTATGATTGCACGTCAAGAGGGCTGAGCCTGGCTGTATGATTGGACTGCACAAGGTCTGAGACTGGCTGTATGATTGGACATCACGAGGTCTGAGCCTGGCTGTATGATTGGACGTCACGAGGGCTGAGCCTGGCTGTATGATTGGACGTCACGAGGGCTGAGCCTGGCTGTATGATTGGACGTCACGAGGGCTGAGCCTGGCTGTATGATTGGACGTCACGAGGGCTGAGCCTGGCTGTATGATTGGACGTCACGACAGCTGAGCCTGGCTGTATGATTGGACGTCACGAGGGCTGAGCCTGGCTGTATGATTGGACGTCACGAGGGCTGAGCCTGGCTGTATGATTGGATGTCACGAGGTCTGAGCCTGGCTATATGATTGGTCGTTACGAGTTCTGGGCCTAGCTGTATGATTGGTCGTTACGAGGGCTGAGCCTGGCTGTATGATTGGATATCACGTGGGCTGACCCTGGGTGTATGATTGGACGTCACAAAAGCTAAGCATGGCTGATTGGTCGTTACGAGGTCTGAGACTGGCTGTATGATTGGACGTCACAAGGGCTGAGCCTGGCTGTATGATTGGACGTCACGAGGGCTGAGCCTGGCTGTATGATTGGACGTCATGAGGGCTGAGCCTGGCTGTATGATTGGACATCACGAGGGTTGAGCCTGGCTGTATGATTGGTCGATACGAGGTCTATGCATAGCTGTACTACTGGACGTCACGAGGTCTGAGCCTGGCTGATTGGTGTTTACGAGGTCTGAGCCTGACTGTATGATTGGACTGCACAAGGTCTGAGCCTGGCTGTATGATTGGACTGCACAAGGGTTGAGCCTGGCTGTATGATTGCACGTCAAGAGGGCTGAGACTGGCTGTATGATTGGACTGCACAAGGTCTGAGCCTGGCTGTATGATTGGACTGCACAAGGTCTGAGCCTGGCTGTATGATTGGACTGCACAAGGTCTGAGCCTGGCTGTATGATTGGACTGCACAAGGGCTGAGCCTGGCTGTATGATTGCACGTCAAGAGGGCTGAGCCTGGCTGTATGACTGGACTGCACAAGGTCTGAGACTGGCTGTATGATTGGACTGCACAAGGTCTGAGACTGGCTGTATGATTGGTCGTTACGAGGTCTGAGCCTGGCTGTATGATTGGACATCACGAGGTCTGAGCCTGGCTGTATGATTGGACGTCACGAGGGCTGAGCCTGGCTGTATGATTGGACGTCACGAGGGCTGAGCCTGACTGTATGATTGGACGTCACGAGGGCTGAGCCTGGCTGTATGATTGGACGTCACGAGGGCTGAGCCTGACTGTATGATTGGACGTCACGGCGGCTGAGCCTGGCTGTATGATTGGACGTCACGAGGGCTGAGCCTGGCTGTATGATTGGACGTCACGAGGGCTGAGCCTGGCTGTATGATTGGACGTCACGAGGGCTGAGCCTGGCTGTATGATTGGACGTCACGAGGGCTGAGCCTGGCTGTATGATTGGATGTCACGAGGTCTGAGCCTGGCTATATGATTGGTCGTTACGAGTTCTGGGCCTAGCTGTATGATTGGTCGTTACGAGGGCTGAGCCTGGCTGTATGATTGGATATCACGTGGGCTGACCCTGGGTGTATGATTGGACGTCACAAAAGCTAAGCCTGGCTGATTGGTCGTTACGAGGTCTGAGACTGGCTGTATGATTGGACGTCACGAGGGCTGAGCCTGGCTGTATGATTGGACGTCACGAGGGCTGAGCCTGGCCGTATGATTGGCCGTCATGAGGGCTGAGCCTGGCTGTACGATTGGACGTCACGAGGTCTAAGCATAGCTGTACTACTGGACGTCACAAGGTTTGAGCCTGGCTGTATGATTGGTCGTTACGAGGTCTGAGCCTGGCTGTATGATTGGACATCACAAGGGTTGAGCCTGGCTGTATGATTGGTCGATACGAGGTCTATGCATAGCTGTACTACTGGACGTCACGAGGTCTGAGCCTGGCTGATTGGTGTTTACGAGGTCTGAGCCTGACTGTATGATTGGACATCACGAGGGTTGAGCCTGGCTGTATGATTGGACGTCACGAGGTCTGAGCCTCGCTGTATGATTGGACGTCACTAGGTCTGAGCCTTGCTGTATGATTGGACGTCACGAGGGCTGATCCTGGCTGTATAATTGGACATCACGAGGGCTGAGCCTGGCTGTATGATTGGTCGTTACGAGGTCTGGGCCTAGCTGTATGATTGGTCGTTACGAGGTCTGAGCCTGGCTGTATGATTGGATGTCACGAGGTCTGAGCCTGGCTGTATGATTGGACGTCACGAGGTCTGAGCCTGGCTGTATGATTGGACTTCATGAGGTCTGAGCCTGGCTGTATGATTGGACTTCATGAGGTCTGAGCCTGGCTGTATGATTGGACGTCATGAGGGGTGAGCCTTGCTGTATGATTGGACGTCACGAGAGCTGAGCCTGGCTGTATGATTGGACGTCATGAGGTCTGAGCCTGGCTGTATGATTGGACGTCACAAGGGCTGAGCCTGGCTGTATGATTGGTCTTTACGAGGTCTGAGCCTGGCTGTATGATTGGACGTCACGAGGTCTGAGCCTGGCTGTATGATTGGTCTTTACGAGGTCTGAGCCTGGCTGTATGATTGGACATCACGAGGTCTGAGCCTGGCTGTATGATTGGTCTGTACGAGGTCTGAGCCTGGCTGTATGATTGGACGTCACGAGGTCTGAGCCTGGCTGTATGATTCGTTGTCACGAGTGCTGAGCCTAGCTGTATGATTGGACGTCACGACAGCTGAGCCTGGCTGTATGATTGAACGTCATGAGGTCTGAGACTGGCTGATTGGACGTCACGAGGTCTGAGCCTGGCTATATGATTGGTCGTTACGAGTTTTGGGCCTAGCTGTATGATTGGTTGTTACGAGGTCTGAGCCTGGCTGTATAATTGGATATCACGAGGGCTGAGCCTGGGTGTATGATTGGACGTCACGAAAGCTAAGCCTGGCTGATTGGTCGTTACGAGGTCTGAGCCTGGTTGTATGATTGGACGTCACGAGGTCTGAGCCTGGATGTATGATTGAACGTCATGAGGGCTGAGCCTGGCTGATTGGTCGTCACGAGGTCTGAGTCTGGCTGTATGATTGGACGTCACGAGGCCTCAGCCTAGCTGTATGATTGGACGCCACGAGGCCTGAGCCTGGCTGTATGATTGGACATCACAAGGGCCGAGCCTGGCTGTATGATTGGACGTCACGAGGGCTGAGCCTGGCTGTATGATTGGACGTCACAAGCTCTGAGCCTGGCTGTATGATTGGTCGATACGAGGTCTAAGCATAGCTGTACGTTTGGACATCACGAGGTCTGAGCCTAGCTGTACGATTGGACATCACGAGGTCTGAGCCTGGCTGTATGATTGGATGTCACGAGGGCTGAGCCTGGCTGTATGATTGGACGTCACGAGGGCTGAGCCTGGCTGTATGATTGGACGTCACGAGGGCTGAGCCTGGCTGTATGATTGGACGTCACGAGGGCTGAGCCTGGCTGTATGATTGGACGTCACGAGGGCTGAGCCTGGCTGTATGATTGGACGTCACGAGGTCTGACCCTGGCTGTATGATTGGACGTCACGAGGGCTGAGCCTGGCTGTATGATTGGACGTCACAAGCTCTGAGCCTGGCTGTATGATTGGTCGATACGAGGTCTAAGCATAGCTGTATGTTTGGACATCACGAGGTCAGAGCCTAGCTGTACGATTGGACGTCACGAGGTCTGAGCCTGGCTGTATGATTGGACGTCACGAGGGCTGAGACTGGTTGTATGATTGGATGTCACGAAGTCTGAGCCTGGCTGTATGATTGGACGTCACGAGGGCTGACCCTGGCTGTATGATTGGACGTCACGAGGGCTGAGCCTTGCTGATTGGTCGTCACGAGGTCTGAGTCTGGCTGTATGATTGGACGTCACGAGGCCTGAGCCTAGCTGTATGATTGGACGTCACGAGGCCTGAGCCTAGCTGTATGATTGGACGTCACGAGGCCTGAGCCTGGCTGTATGATTGGACGTCACGAGGTCTGAGCCTGGCTGTATGATTGGCCGATACGAGGTCTAAGCATAGCTGTACGATTAGACATCATGAGGTCTGAGCCTAGCTGTATGATTGGTCGTTATGAGGTCTAAGCCTGGCTGTATGATTGGATGTCACGAGGGCTGAGCCTGGTTGTATGATTGGACGTCACGAGGGCTGAGCCTGGTTGTATGATTGGACATCACGAGGGCTGAGCCTGGCTGTATGATTGGACATCACGAGGGCTGAGCCTGGCTGTATGATTGGATGTTATGAGGGCTCAGCCTGGCTGTATGATTGGTCATTACGAGGTCTGAGCCTGGCTGTATGATTGGACATCATGAGGTCTGAGCCTGGTTGTATGATTGGACATCATGTGGTCTGAGTCTGGCTGTATGATTGGACATCACGAGGGCTGAGCCTGGCTGTATGATTGGACATCACGTGGTCTGAGCCTGGCTGTATGATTGGACGTCACAAGGGCATAGCCTGGCTGTATGATTGGACGTCATGAGGGCTGAGCCTGGCTTTATGATTGGACATCATGAGGGCTGAGCCTGGCTGTATGATTGGACGTCACGAGGGCTGAGCCTGGCTATATGATTGGACGTCACGAGGGCTGAGCCTTGCTGTATGATTGGTCATCACGAGGGCTGAGCCTCGCTGTAAGACTGGACATCACGAGGGCTGAGCCTGGCAGTATGATTGCTCCGATACAACCTCGTGACATTCAGTGTGCCTTGACTAGATTAGGAAGTGATCTGATGGATTGTAGGGTCTTGTCATGAAATAACTTTAAAAAAGTGTGTCATGAAAATTTTGTATCCCAACAAATTGAAAAGTATTCATGTTTAATAAAAACTGATTTTGTAAAAGTATAAAAAATTAAAAATAGACAGGCTTTATATTTTTAATTTTGAAACACTAGAGGGAGCAGCTGCTGAAATTTGCCATGAAAACCTAGTGTATGGTTGCAGCAAGCGTCAAGGTTCTCAGTGCACAGACACTTTGTGGGTGCAAAGTACTGCTGAGATGTGGCCAGTGTCAACAAGGACGGCTGGCAGAACCAGTGTTAGTTGGTGTTGCATTGTTTGTCGTGTCACATGTGATAGGATTAGATACACAGCGAAGCAGACTAGATCACACGTCATAGGGTTAGATACAGAGACTATCACACAATATGATTAGATATACAAATCAGTGAACTGTATCACATGATAGGGTTAGATACACAGCGCAGCAGACTATCCCACTTTGAAGGGATTAGATACATAGCCCAGCAGACAAGATCACACATGATAGGATTAGCTACACAGTCTGTATGACACATGATAGGGTTAGATACACAGACTATCACACGTGATAGGGTTAGATACATGGCTATGCAGACTTTCACATGTGACAGGATTAGATACACAAGTCAGCGGACTGTATCAGATATAGAATTAGATACATGAACTCTATCACACCTGATGAAATTAGATACCTGACTCAGTGGATGGTATCACACATGATAGAATTGGATACACTGACTGTATCACACATTATGGGAATAGATACACGGCTCCGCTCAGTCAGTATAGAGCCTCATGCAGACGTCCCTGCATCACAAACATCTGATTGAGGCTGTACACAAAGCTTGCACAACATACGGCCTGCATGCCACGTGTGGCCTGCCAAAGGTCTTCTTGCGGCCCACAGAGCACCGGGAGATGCCTTGTTCCTTCTTTCTGTACTTAATTGTATTCATGTCTTTTAGAGCATGTGAACACTTCAGCGCCAGGACAGGAGCAGAAAAGCACTCGTCAGCTCCCCGCCCCATCATGCAGAGGTGTGATGAGGTCTTCACGCTGTTGCTGTCACCACAGAGGTGGCAAGGATGCAGCTGATTATTATTTGGGAGGGGGGGTGGTTACTGTGAAGGCAAATTATGAGAAACTGAGGGGGAAATTATGAGATATGGGGCAGTGTGGGGGGGGGGTATTTACATTTTTTTGTGGCCCTTTGGATTGGTTCAGTGTGACTGGCCCTTGGACCAACAAATGTTGTTCATCCCTGCTTAACACTGACTGAGCAAAGCTGAGTGATGGTTTCTCTGCTGTGCTCTGAACACTGCGGTGAAAGCGGTGGTGAGGACTGGTCAGACATCCTGACATTGTTCTACTAATACCAGGCTACCGAGTTGTTCTGGGAGGAACTTATTCAAGCTGTGAGGCCTGCTCAGTATCCGAATATTAGTGGTACAATGTCAGGCTGCGGACCTATGTGCTGCCCCCAAACCTGTCACCACTTGCCAGTGAATACAGTGATGTTGTTACAGGGGAAATTGTAACTTACAGCACAACTCTGAGCTACAATAAAATGTCACCTGGCTCACTCCACAGCTGTAGACTGGATAGACAAGGGGGAGTACCAATTTTGAAGTTGAGTTAGGCTACTTTCACACATCCGGTGTGTGGGGTCCGGCGGCGTGCGGCGAAAAGCCGGGCCGCCGGATCCGGCCTGCAGCCGTGACACCGGATGTGTATGCGGCGTCTGATACGGCTCGGACGTGATTTAAATGAGCCGCAGGAGGAACATATACACCAGTGGACGAGAGAAGCAGCCGCTGAGAGAGACAGCTGCTGAAAGGGAGAGGAAAGGGGGGTGGAGAGAGAGACATGTGGGGTTAACACTCAGTGTCCAGGCGAGAGAATCTCTCTCTCTTGCCGGGCACTTGTGGGGTTAACCCCACAGAGAGATCTCTCTCTCACCCAGACACTGTGAGTGTTAACCCCACAAGTGCCCGGCGAGAGAGATCTCTCACAAGTGTCCGGGTGACAGAGAGAGATCTCTCTCTCTCGCCGGGCACTTGTGGGGTTAACATTCACAGAGTCCGGGCATGCGCTGTGGAAAAAGCCGATCCGGCGCTGACAAAAAACGTTGCAGAGAACGTTTTTTGCAGATGCCGGACGGCTAATTTTTGCCGTGTCCGGCAACAACCAGACACAACACATAACCATCCGGCACGATGCGGCGACCATGAAAGCTTATGGGACAAAACCGGATCCGGTGCTGGATCCGGTTATTAAAAATTTTGCCACATCGTGCCGGATTACAAAAGCCGGATGTGTGAAAGAGGCCTTAGCCTCAGTTTAGGAGATGCAATCAAACGGGCTGCCATATTTGTGGCCCTAAAGCAGATATCGTGCTGCTAAGGTGAACTGCAAAAGTCTTGTAAAGTAAGGGTCAACACTGTAAATTTTGAGTCTTTTTATAAACTTGATGTATTTATTAATACAAGTTTAATCACCTATGCAGACTTACCCATGAGTCCAGTGCTTTGCCTTCCCTATCACCAAGCACTGACAGATGTACAGTCCAGTCGGTCACATCATCCGGCATCATTTATGGTGAGGAGATGATCAGGCCCACAATTACTATGGATATTTACTTTATGTCACTTAGTATAAAAGCTAGTCAGAATTATCACAATAATCAGAACTAAACAGGATTCCAGTTTAAGGGGTTTCCAGCAGTTAAAGACTATGGACACATTTTGACACAGAAAATGTTATTTTCACCTATGTAATCTGTATTACAGATTAAAATTTCAGATTATTTTAGTTATTATTGTCTAAAGTCCAGTTAAAATGAGAGCACACATCAACAGTGTTCTCCTGATATGTTGTAAGGTGGCCATGGTGATAGTCGTAGCAATGAGCTGTAGTGTTCCCACACCCTGGTGCCCCATAAATGAAACATAATGTCCCTTCTGCTGTATGTGCAACAAGCGCAACAGAGCAATCGCATTTACTGCCGGAGTCTCCTCTTTTTCTGTCGTATCGACTCCAGACCCGCAGGTCTCACAAACGACTCGCGATTCAATGTCCATTTTTATCAGTTCAACTTTACTTATAAGTAGGGTTTGCATTACAGATGTACAGAGTGACATTCCTAACACTTTCCCTGTCTTTCAAATAATCACTGCTCTTCCTGGACAATCTGTCCTGCTTGGCAATCACTGCTCTTCCCGGACAATCGCTGTCCCATCTTGGCAATCACTGCTCTTCCCGGACAATCGCTGTCCCGTCTTGGCAATCACTGCTCTTCGCGTACAATCCCTGTCCCGTCTCAGCAATCACTGCTCTTCCCGGACTATCGCTGTCCTGTCTTGGCAATCACTGCTGTTCCCGAACAATCCCTGTCCCATCTTGGCAATCACTGCTCTTCCCAGATAATCCCTGTCCTGTCTGTGCTTTTAGGCCCACCAGCTTCCTCCCAGTTCCCTAAACCAGTTTCAGAATGAAAAAGTAAAAGGAAAAAGTAAAAGGCTCACTGTCTCAGCAATATTAGCAATATGGAAGAGGCCAGTAGCCATTTGGTGAGCTGCATTTCTTGCTACATGTTCACAGACTTACCAGTGGAAAAGCCAAACTTCACATGCCACAAATGCAAGCTTGTGTCCCTGTTGGAGGAAAAGTTGCAAAATCTCAAAGAGAGGTTAGCTACATTGAAAATCATTAAGGAAGGTGAAGAGTTCTTAGAGCAGAATTATCTCTTCATGTTACAGAAAGAGAAGAAATTTGAAGTGCACCTGAAGAAACAGAGGAATGGAAACGTGACCCAGAGAAGCAAGAGGATCAGGAGGCAGTCAGCACCCTTACTGCTCAGGAACCAGTACCAGGCTCTTACGCAGGAGAACAATGAAGAAATGCATCATCATAAGACTTTGCCCACAAACAGCAACCTTGTATGCCCTCAGAGTCGTCCTGGATGGAGAAAGAAAAATGTTGTGAACAAGAAACGGAGAGTGGTGGTCATGGGGGATTCCCTCTTGAGAGGAACAGATGCCGCTATCTGCAGACCGGATATAACCTCAAGAGAAATGTGCTGTCTTTCAGGTGCAAAAATTAAAGATGTGTCTGACAGGATATCGGGACTCTTCAGACCTACAGATGACTACCCATTCCTGCTAATACATGTGGGGACAAGTGACGCAGCAAGAAACGACCTGGAAACCATATGCAGAGACTTTGAAAACTTAGGTAAGAAAGTGAAAGAACTGGGAGCGCAGGTGGTCTTCTCTTCCATCCTTCCAGTGGATGGCCATGGAACAAGGAGGTGGAATAAGATTCTGCAGGTGAACAACTGGCTACGTCGATGGTGCCGTCAGCAAGGATTTGGATTTCTGGCTCACGGAGTGAATTACCTATATGATGGACTACTTGCTAGAGATGGCGTGCACCTTACGAAGACTGGAAAACATGTATTTGGAAGTCGCCTTGCTACACTCATCTGGAGAGCTTTAAACTAGAACAATGCGGGAAGGGAAGCAAAAGGCCAGAAAAAGCCATACACCTGACAAATGCTATTGAGAACTCTGCTATTAGAAGTGCAAAGGAAGAACAAAGACAAAAGAATCTAAATAATAAAAATATTGGAGAAAGAGAAACCAATAACACACTAAAATGTCTCTATACTAATGCACAAAGCATGGGCAACAAACAAGGAGAATTGGAACTACTAATGCAGGAAAAACAGGATTTTTAGTTGCTTACCGTAAAATCTGTTTCTCTGAGCCTTCATTGGGGGACACAGGAACCATGGGGTGTATGCTGCTGCCACTAGGAGGCTGACACTATGCAGAAAAAAGGTAGCTCCTCCTCCGCAGTGTACACCCCACCGACAGGAAGTAGGATGTTCAGTTAGTGAGAAAGCAGTAGGAGAAGCAATCTGTAAACGATATAAAAACCACAGATACACAAATCCACACTGTAACAATATTATACAGTAAAACCGAGCTGTTCAACTTGGGAGGGTGCTGTGTCCCCCAATGAAGGCTCAGAGAAATAGATTTTATGATAAGCAACTAAAGATCCTGTTTTCTCTATCGCCTTATTGGGGGACACAGGAACCATGGGACGTCCCAAAGCAGTCCCCAAGGGGAGGGAACAGCAAATAACTGCATCCGGACAAGGAAGTCACCCTCGTCACCTGCAAGGTCACCTACGAGGTCTTTTTTACCCCGATCGGCACTTGCCGAAGCTAGGCATGGGCTTTGAAAATCGTATGGACCTGTGGGGAACATATGGCACTGCAAAGGTGCCCGACGAAGACCCTAAGAGTACCGTCAGGAGGACACACACTGCCCGGGCAGAGTTCGTCGTACTCAAAAGAAAGCAGTCCTTCCTGAGCCGGCAACCCTACTAATGCCGACCAGTTTCCTCGAACAGAAGACTAACCTGAAGGCCCGAGGAACTCTACACTTCAAGCCTGAGCTTGAGAAGCACCGTTGGTGTGGCCAAGTAGCCTGATGAGAGGGCGTCATGAAGGGAAAGTCTGAGGGAATTCAGAATGATGAAGAGTGGACCCTTGATCTACAGGAAGTGCACCACAGCTGTTACAGACTCTGTAAGACCCCAGGAGTTGTTGAGAGTCTGAAAGAGAAAGATACCAACTAAAACGGGGAAATGAACCCGTTCGTGCAAAAGCGGACATCGCCAAAGCCTTGAAGAATCAGGAACTGGATAAGAGCTTCATTGAATAAGGAAAAATCCTGCGATTCACAGAAGGTAACTGTTGAACGAAGAAATTTCCTTCCTGAAAAACAAGGATGGGCTCAATCCTTGATCTCCAAACGTCATGCAGAGGAAGAGGCACCGAAGAAACGACGAGACAGAGACTGAGGAAGGGGAGCGCTTGTCCTTCTGGTGATCTCTTTAATAATTTGGTCTATTGGAGCTACACGGAAGGAACGGACAATTGGTGAGGGACCTAGATGGGCATAATTTTGCTCATGAACAGAAAGCCAACTGGACCCTTAGATGGGAACAATTAGGCCAAAAACTGTCTCCCTGCAAGGAAAAATTTTTTGGACAGTAGGAACGGTCAAATCTACCAACCGGTCTCCAGAAAGAATTCTCTGAGCAAACTAGGCCGCGTGTCCATAGAACTTCGCCACACTAGAGGAAGCTAAGGCAGGACAAGCTATAGCGGCGGGTGCTTAGAAGGTTGATCCTGCTAATTACTGTGTGAATTCGACGTTGGTATCCCTGAGAGCAGAACGTCTGGGCGAGGAAAGGCCGTAGCGGAGAACTTGGAACCGGAGGGTTTGTAGTCGCAGAAGTAGACTATTTTGTGAAGCGCTCAGGAGAAAAAGATACACCAAGGCGCTTCCTTATTTGGAAACGGCTGAAGTCTGTTCCATGAGAATATGACAAGCTCTGAGAGCAGGCCCTGAGAACTTGTTAAAGAACCGAACACTGAAAACATACTGAATGGAACTAGGGGATAACCTGGATCTCATCGCTGCAATGTAGGCACCGGTTGGCTATGAAGAGACAACTGATCGCTCGATTAAGCAGGTAGACTGAAAACTACTGGATGCCCCTTCAGACTGAGATCGAGCCTAGCTAGATTTATAACAACGAACAGTCGAGCCAGGAAAGTCCACGGCAAAACATGAAGTATGGCAACTGCAAAGAAAGTTGGCTCTAGGTAGCCCAAATAGACCCCAGAAAGACAACTAGGCTGATGAAAGGAAGGTCAATTCTTATGACGATGTAAACGGCTGAATCCATCCTGGACCCTCCGGAGTAGGGAGAGGACTACCGTGTGTAGAACCACGTGCCTAAGTCTAAGACAACACACGTCCGAAGAACACAGAGAAAAAAATACAATTCCAGCTCAAATAAAAAACATGTTATCACCATACTCATCCTTAGATCCAAGACTGGAACAGCTTTCTACCCTGGTCGATTACTTGCGCAGAGTGAGATCCCACTCCTGTCTGAGGTGAGATACTTGCCCCAGTCACGGCCAAAAGTCACATCTGTGATCCGCTGGAGGCGTTTTATCCGGTGTCTGTAAGAAAGCATAGGTAAGTTCCGACAAATAAGGAGCTTAGGTAATGCGGTAGCTCGAAGGCCCTTGGGACATACTAGAACCTATAAACTACTATTAGCCAAACCTTAATGATAGGCGTAACACACCGGGCAGTAAAGCTAGACTGCAGACGGTACTGTAACTGGACAGAAGGTGGGACAAAACTCTTGTGGAGTAACTCACCCCTAGGGTCCAGATCATGCTACAGTAAACCTCGAACATCCATACCTGACACGAGAGTGTCTGACCTACCTGAAGGTGGAGTCTACAGATATGTTGCTACTGAGATCCGCCCTGTGGTACAGAGATCCCCTTCGTTTGGACCTGGTAGCCTTTGACGTTTAACTGCTAATAGACCACCGATGTTATTGACTATGAAATAAGCAGCTGAACATGTCTTAGACTCACATGAAAGAGGCTGGAAAGCACAGCTGCAGCCCGCTGGAAGTAATAAATGCCGTCACCTCATCTAGAGTGGTGATTATACGGGAGCTAGACGCTGCAAAGGACCCTGAGGAACTTGAGAGAGGACGCTTCTGACTCATCTGCCAATGGGACACTAGAGCCGGGCCGGTATAGTCACTCGACCTCGGGTACGGTACCGGAAAGATGGCGTGTATTCAATAACCATGTCTGGTAGAGGACTAGCCAAATGCTCGATAAGGATAGAATACTGCTGCAATAGGAAGCGAGGAACTTGAATACAAGGGCTTGTGACTCACCTGAATATGGTACTGAACACCAGTACCACTGGAGCAGTCAACCTCGGACACGTCTCCACAGTAATATGGCCATTTCAACCACTATACCTGGTAGGTGTTGCGTCTGAAGCCTGAATAGCGGATATAGCATAGCTGCCAATGGCTCTAAGTAACCTGTGAACAAATCAGCGTGGAGAGAACCCAGAGAAGGGTATAGGAGACAGGCGCTCTGTGTTGCGGTGCGGTCTAGGCCTAGGTACCTGACGACATTAGGCAGAATAAGGGCTTCTGTGTTGTGGTCTGGGCCTGGGATAGAATAATGGCTTCACGTGTGGTAAGCCATACCACGCAGTATGTATTAAAGCATATTTTGACCAGTCAATTCTTTTGACAGTAGAACAGTAGGCCTGGAATCAGAGGGAGACTAAACTCTACTCTCTGTGGTGCAACAGGGTTCCAACTACTGGATCTGCGAGTTGTGGTCAGCTTCTTTATCCACTGAGCCACCGCAGAAAATTGCCAGGTCACACAGATTTGACTTCTTATCCAGCTGGAAATCCGTGCCAAACACTGTAGAAGTGAATGGACAGAAACAGCTCATCATTCTGCTTAGAGCAATGTGATGCCAGCGTCCGGATTGCTTGCGAGCAGGAGATATGGAAGCATTTGCTATGCCGAGGCTCCCGAATCATTATGTGTGAAGCAATGGTCGAGTCCTGCTACGCCGAGAATCAAGGTACGGATCTGCGATAGCAGAAACCACAACAACTGTGAGACAAAGTCAGATCTCCGAGGCAAGACGTGCGAGTGAAAACTTTTACCAGGCATACGCCATATGGCAAGTTTTAACATGTCCAATGTACGTGGGCGGACGTAGAGCGGATCTTGTCACAGAAGACAGCCGCAAGGGGTAACTAATACACCATCGACTGCATGGCTCTTGTGTGCTATGATACTGGACGTACTATTCAACTAGAGACTGAGCGGCAGAAGATTACCATTACGCCAGTGAATTTTATGCATGACCCCGGACCTGCGAGCGCAGGCTGGTCTCCTATTCGGGTCTCAGCCCAGGCTCAAGCTGCTTATCGGTCGCATCTGACGAATGCGGTCACGCTCAGCGTAGAATGGCCGGTGGCACTGGGTTACGATTGCCTAGGGCTGCCCGGCTCTAGAGAACTACCGGCTGTAGATCACCATTACCCCAGTGACTATACGACGCCCAGGTACAATTACGTTAGCGACTGTACGGCTCTGGAGCACTGCTACGTCGGTGAACGCACGTTTCCAGAGCACCTTTACGCTAGTGACTGCCCGGCTATATTACTATTAATGATAGTACGGCTAGGGGTACTTATTACACTAATGGCTGCACTGTTTACATGAGAGACTGCATCGCTATAGCACAATTCCCATCAATTTCCATAGGAAAGATGGATTCAATGCGCCAACACTGGCCTGCGGATAGTGAGGCCCAGCTTAATTTTACTATAAGTGGAATATGCTCCGCACTGTACCTGTTTAGGCCGAGCAGAGATGGGCAGGAAAGGCTGTACCTGCCCGGTGAAGGATCTAACCGGGTCCCACGCTGGAAGACAACGATCGCCTCTTCTGCCGGAAGGTTGGGGGACTGAGAAAAAGGAGGCAGCCTGAGAGGAGCAGTGCAGAAAAGTGTGCGCTTTCACTGAGGGGCCGAGGAAGGGAGAATAGGCGGAATCAACCGCACCGTTAGAAGGCCGAAGATGGCGCAGTCTAAAGACAGTAGGCAGGCTAGGAGGAGTGGGCGGGGCCGTGCGCCGCCTCAGGGATGCAGGACATAGAGGGAGAGAGTGGTGGGCGGGCCTGAAACGGGCGGAAAAAAAGCCCGCCGGAGGATGAAGGCGGGGGGCGTGGCCGCGACGCCGAACAAGGCCCAAATTGAAGCCGAGGCCTGGAGTAACTGCGGCGGCCGCCGGGGAACGTGGGGCGGCCGGAGCCACCGCTGCACCGCCGCGGCGACCGCTCCTGACATGTATCCCTGCATGAAGCCCGGCTGCAGAGATGAATAAGTTAAGTGCAGCCGGAAGAGCAGAAGCCCTTAGTAAAGAAAGGGGCAGGGAGAGGAGGGGGGAAAGCCAGCATGGAGGCCTTGTACCTAACTGCCACAGGGAGTGAAGGTGCCGTGATTCCTCAGTCTTTTTGTGTGAGGAAACCTGAGTAAAAAGAGGTACCTCATTGTCCAGTGAAGTAAAGACGTCCGTGAATTTTCTTAGGACGTCCGCGTCTCCTCCAAACCGACAGGCTCTGGTGGGCGAGTGGGTGGGAGACAGGGGACCAGGACCATTCTGGATCGCCTGACACACATCCGTGTTAGGGGGCTCTTGGTCTTGTGTGGAGAGCTATGAGGATATGGCGTGGCAGTACACGCCATACTCATAGTCTCTTTGTGGGACTACAGATGTGACTATTCACTCTGTATCCCTCCGGAAAACCTAAAAGGAAATGACGCACACTGAGGTAGATATGGGTCTAATGAAAGACCCGTGTCCACCTCCTACTGACACTAAGCTAAACTGAACATCCTACTTCCTGTCAGTGGGGTGTACACTGCGGAGGAGAAGCTAACTTTTTTCTGCATAGTGTCAGCCTCCTAGTGGCAGCAGCATACACCCCATGGTTCCTGTGTCCCCCAATAAGGCGATAGAGAAAGAAATAGGATGTCATTGGAATCACTGAGACTTGGTGGGACAATACACATGATTGGAATACAAGACTAGAAGGATACAACTTATTGCAAGAAACAGACTTGATAAACGAGGAGGAGGTGTCGCATTGTATGTTAGAAACGCGTATATCTGCACAGAGATTGAAGCTTCAGAGACTCGGAGTTCTGTGGAAACTGTTTGGGTAAGAATACAAGGACAGAACAATGGAAAGGACACCATTGTAGGCATTTACTACAGGCTGCCTGTGCAAGCTGAAGATATGGATGAATTCTTTATGCATCAAATGGCCGAGTTCTCCAAAAAATATGACATAGTTGTCATGGGAGATTTCAACTATCCAGACATTTGTTGGGAATCTCTCTCAGGCAAAACTAACAGGTCATGGAAATTCTTATCCTCTCTTGCTGACAACTTTATCTTCCAAAAGGTAGGGGAGAAAACAAGAGGAACTGCTACCTTGGATCTAATCCTTATAAACAGGGAGGAAATGGTTGAGGAGGTAAAAGTGGCTGGGACCCTAGGAGGTAGCAACCATGCTATTTTAGAATTCTGGATAACTAGTGGAGGAAGACCTGTGAAGACTCAGACGTCAAGGTTAGATTTCAGAAAGGCAGATTTTAAGGGATTCAGAAAGAGAATTGGAGGGATCCAATGGCTGGATATCCTTAAGGACAAAAATGTCCAGGAAGGATGGGAAATCTTGAAAAATGAAATTCTCAAAGCAAAATCGTTAACAATTCCGAAAAGACGGAAGAATAGGAAGCATTTAAGGAAACTAGGATGGATGAACACAGAACTTAAGCACATGCTAAAAAGGAAGAAAGAAATGTTTATAAAATGGAAAGAGGGAGGCATATCTAAAGAAGAATATAATGCTGTCTGCAGAACCTGCAGGGCACGAATCAGATTATTAAAGCTGACAATGAATTGAGGCTTGCAAGAGACGTCAAAAGCAATAATAAAGGATTTTGGTGATATGTCAAAAGTAAAAGAAAAGTCAAAGATGCTATAGGATTTTTACAGGATGAAAATTATGAAATGGTAAGACAGGATGTTGAAAAGGCCGAACTTTTAAATTCCTATTTTGCACCTGTTTTCTCTCAGAAAGGAAATGTAACATCAACTATTCTTCACTGTCCTATTAAGGGAATAGAAGAATCCAGGATAACTATAAACAGAAATATAGTGAGGAAACACTTAGCTAACCTAAATGAATTCAAGTCTCCAGGTCCAGATGAATTACACCCCAGAGTACTGAAGGAGATAGCAGAAGAAATTTTTGAACCGCTCTCCATAATCTTTGTAAATTCGTGGAGAACAGGAGAAGTCCCAGAAGACTGGAGAAGAGCAAATGTTGTTCCTATCTTCAAAAAGGGGAAGAAGGTGGACCCAGGCAACTATAGGTCGGTGAGTCTGACTTCCATACCAGGAAAGATCTTTGATCAAATTATTAAACAACATGTATGTCAGTACCTGGATAAGAATGAAGTGATTAAACAGAGTCAGCATGGGTTTGTAACTAATAAGTCATGTCAGACTAACTTAATTTCCTTCTATGACAGAATCACTGATTGGGTGGATCAGGGAAATGCTGTAGATATAGTATATCTTGACTTCAGCAACGCATTTGACAAAGTATCTCACACAATCCTTATTGAAAAAATGACTAAGTATGGAATGGCCAAGGCAACCGGTAGGTGGATTCATAACTGGCTTAGTGATCGGACCCAAAGAGTGGTCGTAAATGGCTGCACATCCAGTTGGAAGAATATCTCAAGTGGGGTACCACAAGGCTCTGTCCTGGGCCCTGTATTGTTCAACATCTTTATCAACGATTTAGATGAAGGAATTGAGGATAAACTGATTAAATTTCCTGATGACACAAAGCTAGGAAGGATAGCTAATACTAGAGAAGAGAAAGAGAAGATTCAAAAAGATATAAATAAACTGGAGCAGTGGGGAGCAACTAACAAAATTGTTTTTAACAGGGAAAAATGCAAAGTACTACATCTGGGCAATAAAAATGAAAAAAGCATATACAGAATGGGAGGAATAGGGTTAAGCAACAGCACATGTGAAAAAGACTTGGGTATACTAATAGATCACAGACTGAATATGAGTCAACAGTGTGATGCAGCAGCAAAAAAGGCAAATGCAATTCTAGAATGTATTAAAGGAAGCATACAGTCTAGATCATGTGAAGTCATTATTGCCCTCTACTCCTCTTTGGTCAAACCTCATCTGGTTTACTGTGTCCAGTTTTGGGCGCCACATTTTAAAAAAAGACATCAACAAACTGGAGCAAGTTCAGAAAAGAGCGACCAGAATGGTGACCAGTCTGCAAACCCTGTCTTATGAGGAAAGGTTGCAGGATTTGGGAATGTTTAGCCTGCAAAAGAGAAGACTGAGAGTAGACTTAATAACTGTCTACAAATATCTCAAGGGCTGTCACATTGCTGAAGGATCATCTTTATTCTCATTTGCACAAGGAAAGACTAGAAGCAATGGGATGAAACTGAATGGGAGGAGACACAGATTAGATATTAGAAAAAACTTTTTGACAGAGTGATCAATAAGTGGAACAGGCTGCAACGAGAGGTGGTGAGTTCTCCTTCAATAGAAGTCTTCAAACAGAGGCTGGACAGATATCTGTCTGGGATGATTTAGTGAATCCTGCTTTGAGCAAGGTGTTGGACCAGATGGCCCAGGAGGTCCCTTCCAACTCAACGATTCTATGATTCAGCTTCGCCTAGTCCTGGCCTTAGGCCCTGGATCCTCTTCGGAATGGTAAAATGTTTAAGCTAGTGATCGCCTGCACGCCATAGCCTGGGGCCCCTTCTTGCCGAAGCAACCTTGTCCCCACGGCTGTCAGACTGTCCTTGTTCACTGCTGCATCTCAACTCCCTCTAAGCCAGGACATGCCTCCCTGTATCCCACTGCTCTGTGCTGCACCATCTGAAACTCCTCCCAGTCTGGAAAACCCCTATTCTGACTACACCTAGGCTAATACTCTTATTCTCTTTCTCTAGTATGCCCTCACTATTTTAATCCCACTATTGTCCTATGCTAACCCTATGTAACGAATGGAAATGGAGGCACAAACTTTGAAGTGTACATTTGTTTATTTTAATTTTCATGGGACCACTGCCCAGGGGGCTCCGAAGGGGGCGTAACTAAGCAAGTCTCAGACTCCCGTAGCAAGACCCCTCAGACAGGACCAGATTGGGAAGCCCGGTGGACGCAAGGTGTTACCTCCAGTTAGACCCCGAACATGTGGAAGCTGACTCGGCTGGGCTGGCAGGAACCGAAGATGGCAAAGAGATGGCAGAGGATTAGTAGCCGAAGCGAATAGCAGACAGCAGCTGGCACGGACCGGTGCAGGTGGTACTGGCGACGTCCTAGAAGACGTGGAAAGGCACGACGGACACACTGAGGAGACAAACCGGAATTAGTGGGATACAGGCAGTGCACGGACACGCTGGTACAGGGAACCTGGGAACTAGCAACAGGAAACACTTGTTGATCAGGCACTGCCCTTAGGGCAGAGGTACCTGATATAGTACAGGTCATTCAGCCATTGGTTGAGACCCTTATAGAAAATGGTTTGCTGTCTCTTTAAGAGACCAGAAGCGTGTGCGCCCTCAGAATCATGCCTGGAGCCCTGCGGGCTGCACGCAGGAACCAGGAAGCCGCAGTAGAGGATGGAAGCACGGGACTCAGAACCGAGGCTTCGGGGGATCGGTGTCTCCGCTGGGAACTGTGCAGCAGCGCCTGTCTCGAGGTGTCTGAGCGGAGAAGCATGGCGGGACAGTCGCGGGAGAGGAGGACCAGATCTCTGCATAGGCGCTGGTGTTACAGTACCCCCCCCTTATGCCCCCTTTTCTTCAAGCCTGCAAAAAGTTTCTTCAGTAGGAGAGGAGCCTGGATATTCTCTTTGGGTTCCCACCACCTCTCCTCAGGATCAAAGCCCTTCCAATCTACCAAGAAAAAGGTCTTTCCCGTTACCCTCTTTGTGGCCAAAATATTCTCTACCTCAAAGACATCCTCCAAAGAGGCAGGCAATTTCAATTTGTAAGAAACAGCGTTAATTTGTCTTATAACCTCGAAGGGACCAATGAAGCAAGGGCCCAATTTGTAAGATGACATCTTCAGACGGATGGACTTGGAGGAGAGCCACACCTTATCCCCAGGCCGAAAGGTCGGAGCATCCAGGCGTCTCTTGTCGGCATATCTCTTCATACGCTGCGACGCTCTCTCCAGAGCTGTCTTGGAGTCTCTCCACACTTTGGAGAAATCTTCAGTAAGGGTGTCAGCAGCTGGAATACCCAAAGACCCAGAGATAGGAAGGAAGAGGGATACCGGGTTGACATCCAAACACAATTTGGAAGGGAGACTTAGCAGAGAACACACATGATTATCGTAGGAGAACTCCGCCATTGGTAGTAACTTGACCCCCAGTCATTGTGATGCGCTTTAACGAAGTGACGCAGGAACCCGGACACGATCTGATTGACCCTCTCCACCTTACCATTGGATTGAGGATGATAAGCAGAAGAGAAATCCAGCTCTATGTTCAATAGTTTACAGGTGGCCCTCCAAAATTTTGAAGAGAATTGAACACACCTGTCGGATACAATGTGGAGAGGAACCTCATGGAGGCGGAAAGTATGCTGAATGAAGTAGTCGGCGAGTTCAGGAGCAGAAGAAAGACCTAACAGAGGAATAAAGTGAGCCATCTTCGAAAAACGATCCACCACGACCCAGATAACGGAGCAGCCATTATAAACGGGGAGGTCCATAATGAAGTTCATAGCAATGTGCTGCCAGGGGACTGAAGGAATGGGAAGCGGCAGAAAACATCCGGATGGAAGGTGCTCTGCGGTTTTGTTTCGTGCACAGGAGGGATAGGCCGAGACATACTCCAAGATGTTTCTTCCCATAGTAGGCCATCAATAGGAACAAGAAATGAGTTGCAAAGTCTTCCTCTCCCCAGCGTGACCGGCCAACTTAGAAGAGCGACCCCACCAAAGAACTCGCCTCCTGTCTGAATTAGATACCAATGTTTTGCCGGGGGGGAACCTGAGACAGATCGACAGAGGCTACAGTGACCATTCTGGATAACTCAATGATGTGTTGAGGCTCTTCCTCCAAAGTCGGGCGGTAGAAATGCCCTAGAGAGTGCATCGGCCTTGATGTTCTTGCAGGCAGGGCGAAAATGAAGAACGAAGTTGAATCGTGCAAAGAACAAGGACCACCTGACCTTGCGTGGATTCAGCCTCTGTGCAGACTTGAGGTAGGCTAGATTCTTATGGTCGGTGAATATAACGACCTGGTGGACTGCTCCCTCGAGAAGATGACGCCACTCCTGCAGAGCCAACTTGATAGCCAGCAATTCCCACTGGAATAATTTCTCTCGGAAGCAGAAAAAATCTTCGAGAAAAAGCCACAAGTGACCTTTCAACCAGAGGAAGATTTTTGGGTGAGAACCGCCCCTGCGCCTATGGAGGAAGCATCCACCTCGATGAAAAACTGTTTATCCGCGACAGGACGATGCAGCTGTCATGATCCAGGTTGGATTATGACAGATTTTGCACAAGTAACCTTTTTTTCCCTTTAAGCTGTTGGCTTAAAGTTAGTTTTGCCCCCGGTGGCCGTTAGGGTCATTACACTGTGGTTGTTTTAGTTCTAGTTTTGCCCTCGGTGGCCGTTAGGGTCATTGCACTCTGGTTACTTTAGTTTAGTTGCCCTCGGTGGCCGCTAGTGTTATTGCATGTGATAATGAAGCAGGTGTGATTCCCTGGCTGCTACCTATAAAGGAGTAGCAGGTGGTCTCACTCACTGTTGGTGATATTGCTCATTTCCAACCAAGTCTGGTGAAGGAAGGAACTACAGAGAGGAGTTCCTGGCAGCTCAGGGGAGCTCTGGTGTAATAGCTTCAGGCGGAAGTTGAATTCAGGTGTCGAGCTTCAGGGGTGAAGCTGAACTTTGGTGTTGTACTCTGTTGCTGGGAGCAATAGCAACAGAGCAAAGCTAAGTGGTGTTTTTCCCTGTTTGTTACTTTCCTTGTGTGTGTGTATTAGTGCAGTGGTGGGATTAGTTTCTGCACCGTCCAGTTCACTAGAAAGGGATAGGTGCAGGGCGAGATAGGGATTTGAGGTATCCAGCTCGTCGCCAGGTGCGGAACCTGCCTAGGGATCGTCAGGAGTGTAGGGACACTGACTCAGGGGAGTGCAGGAGGTTTCCACGTCCCCGTTCCCTATTGCAGGGCCCTCCATTGTAACGGTTTCCCCGGTGTTTCCCTTAACTCCGTTTAAATTCGCACTGCTGGAGGCGGTGTATCCAGGTTCACGGGTGTTATAGAAATTCGCCCTGCTGGAGGCTGTGTATCCAGTCATACGTGACATTACAGCAGCACTGGCGCAGAAGAGAAGGCTTTTTTCAGTGAAGCAAAAGTCTCCTCCACCTCCAGAGGCCAATCCTTGGAGTTGGCTCCCTTATGGGTCAGAGCCGAGATGGGAGCCACCCAAGATGAGAAGTGTGGAATAAAATTGACAATAATAGATAACGAACCACAGGAAGTGTTGTATCACCTTAACCCTGGTCAGGCGAGGCCACTTGTGGATTGCAGCTTCTGAAAGACTGCAAACTCCTGCAGGAGCATTACTGAGCCCGAACGGCCTAACCCAGTATTCATAATGGCTATCTCGGGTATTGAAGGCATCTTCAACTCGTCTCCCTGGCGTATGCGGATCAGGTTGTAGGCCCCTCTGAGATCCAGCTTGGTAAAGATCTTGGCTCCCCTGAAATGGTCAAATAACTCCGAAATAAGTGGCAAGGGATATTTGTTTTTTACGGTGATCTGGTTTAGACCCCTATAATCAATACAGGGCCATAGAGATCTGTCCTTCTTCTTGACAAAGAAGAAACCTGCGCCCGCCAGAGAAAATAATTTCTGGATGAATCCTCTAGGTAGGTTCTCCTTGATGTACTCCGACATGGCTTGGGTCTCTGCCAGGGATAGAGGATAGATTCGGCCCTGAGGAGGAGATATCCCAAGGAGCAGATCAATGGGGCAGTCATAAGACCTGTGAGGAGGCAGCATTTCCGCTTCTTTCTTATCGAAGACATCAGAAAATGACCAGTAGGAGACTGGTGAACCCGGCAAGGTAGATGGCGCCACTGGTAGGCAAACAGGACGAATAGGAGTGAGACCTCTATTGAAACAGGAGTCTCCCCAATGCAGGACCTCGCCGGTCCTCCAGTTTAACACAGGCTTGTGTGCTTGAAGCCAAGGTAGACCTAAGAGCAAGGGGTGAGACAAACCAGGCAACACATGAAACAGATTCTCTCAGAGTGTGTCAGACCTACCCGAAGTTCCAGTGGCTCAGTCTGGAAACGAACGGGCTTGGTTAGGGTCCTGCCATCCACGGAGGTCACCAGCATTGGATTCTGGAGGCACTGGACAGGAATCTGGTATCGGTCCACCACGGCTTGCTGAATGAAGTTCTCGGCGGACCCGCTATCCAGGTAGCCAGACACGGAAAAACTGACTTTGCTGAAGGACAAAGACACTGTCCTCACCCAGGGAAGCCTCTCCTACCGACCTTAAAGAAGTTGTCCAGTACAATAACTTTTTTTTCCATAACTCTTGATATTATGTGCCACTCAAAGCATCCACTGTGTTTATTTTAGCAATATGAGGCCTCTTTCACACTTCAGTTATTAGCATCAGTTATAATCCGCCAAAAAGGCAGACAAGCGGATCCGTTCTCAACTGATGTGAACGGATAATAATAATAATAATAATAATAATTTTTATTTATATAGCGCCAACATATTCCGCAGCACTTTACAATTAAGCGGGGACATGTACAGACAATAAATTCAATACAAGTTAAGACAATTCAAACAATGACATTAGGAGTGAGGTCCCTGCTCGCAAGCTTACAATCTACAAGGAAATGGGGGGACACAGTAGGTGAGAAATGCTTGTTAATTCAGGTCTGGCAATTATAATAGGGATTTTCATATAAAGCTGCATGATCCGGTCATCAGCCCGTGTTTTAAGCGCAATAGACAAGTATCAAGTGCAGTTATCAAGTGCATGAAGGGTGTGGAGACAGATGAATAGTAGGGTGCAGATTCAGAATAATATTTGGAAGGAGGGAACAGGGCAAAGTTAGCTTGCTGAGTAGTTGATGTGATAGGCTTCTTTGAAGAGATGGGTTTTCAAAGCGCGCTTGAATAGGTCAGGGCTAGGTATCAGTCTGATCGTCTGGGGAAGTGCATTCCAGAGAGCTGGAGCAGCACGAGAGAAGTCTTGGAGACGGAGGTGCGAGGTTCGGATTACGGGGGATGTTAGTCTTAGGTCATTTGTAGAACGGAGGGCACGTGTAGGGCGATAGACAGAGATGAGAGAGGAGATATAAGGCGGTGCAGAACAGTGGAGAGCTTTGTGGGTGAGAGAGATGAGTTTATACTGGACCCTGTAGCGAATAGGTAGCCAGTGTAATGACTGGCACAAGATGGAGGCATCGGTGAAGCGGCTGGACAGAAATATGACCCTGGCTGCCGCATTCAAGATGGATTGGAGAGGAGAAAGTTTGGTAAGAGGGAGACCGATCAGAAGAGAGTTGCAGTAGTCCAGACGAGAATGAATAAGAGCGACAGTAAGTAAACGGATGGCACAGGATCCGTTTTTAGACGGACCCTGAAAATGAGGAAATTTAAAGGAACCGCCGGGAAGGAGAGAGAGAGAGAGAGAGAGAGACTGATTGTCAAAAACGGAAGTGTGAAAGAGGCCTTACCTTTTTTCATGCTCTAACAGCACATTTTCAGCGCTGGCTCCAGCTCTTATGGGGTTAATCGACAACTTCCTTTTTCCTGACTTACTGTGCTCTAATACTACAAGTTCCATGATGCATTGCACTGGCCTGTAAGCCAGCACCTAGCACACCCAGTCCAAAACACACCCAAACCTCTCCCTCCTCTATCTTGTAACATTGCAAGCACCTAGAGCACACACACAGCACGAGCATGCACAAACACAGACATTCTTTTTTTTAAAAATAATGAATATGTACCCATGTACATACTGTACCTTTAGGGTGTGTGCACACGTTGCGGATTCTGCTGTGGAATTTTCCGCACAGATTTTGCTAAATCATCAGGTAAATTGCCCTACGTTTTACCTGCGGATTTAGTGCAGATTTTGTGCGGATTTCCCCTGCGTTTTGACACCTGTGGATTTATATAATGGAGCAGATGCCAAAATGCTGCAGATCTGCACAAAAGAAGGGACATGCTGCAGTTTTGAATCCGCAGCAAATCTGCACGGAAAAATCCGCAGCATGTGTACAGCGTCTTTTTTCTTATATAGGCTAAAATGGTACTGTACATCACTTGCAGATCTGCTGCGGATCCGCAGGGCCAAATCCTCTGTGGATCTGCAGCAGAATCTGCATCTCTTGGCAGAAAACACAGGTGTTTTTGATGCGGTTTTTCAAGCGTTTTTTACATGCGGATTTGTATGCATTTTGTAAGGTAAATAAAGATATGTTATTTAACAAAAAAAAAATTGTGATGTAATTTCTGTCCAACCTCCTCTTTCACATTTGTCCAACCCACACTCCATTACACACACAGATAGATAGATAGATTAATGGATGGATAATAATAATAATAATACATTTTATTTTTTTAGCGCCGACATATTCCGCAGCACTTTACATTTCAGAGGGGATTTGTACAGACAATAGACATTACAGCATAACAATAATCACATAGATTATAACAGATACCAAGAGGAATGAGGGCCCTGCTCGCAAGCTTACAGTCTATGAGGAAAGAGGTAGACACGAAAGGTGGGTGGTAACAATTGCCCTGAGTGTATGGACCAGCCATAATGTTAAGTGTGTAACAGTACAGACACAGAGGGCTAATGGATGCATAAAGCATGTGGGAACATGATTCAGGGAACCTGGTTATGGTAAAACTTTTGGCTCTGCCACACAGGGATAGATTAGGTTAATGTGTTGAGGCGATAGGCCAGTCTGAATAAATGTGTTTTCAGGGCACGCTTAAAATTGTGGGAATTGGAGCCTAATCGTATTGACCTGGGAAGTGCATTCCAAAGAATTGGCGCAGCATGTGTAAAGTCTTGGAGACGGGAGTGGGAGGTTCTGATTAATGAGGATACTAACCTCAGGTCATCAGCTGGATGGATAGATAGATATGAGATAGATAGATATAGGATGGATAGATAGATATGAGATAAATACATAGATATGGGATAGATAGATTGATAGATATGAGATTGATAGATAGATATGGGATAGATAGTTAGATATGGGACAGATAGATAGATAAATAGATAGATAATAGATAGATATTGGATAGATAGATATGGGATGGATAGATAGATAGATAGATAGATATGGGATAGATATGAGATAGATAGATAGATTGATAGATATGAGATAGATAGATGGATAGATAGATATGGGATAGATAGATTGATAGATATGGGATAGATAGTTAGATATGGGATAGATAGATAGATAGATAGATAGATAGATAGATATGGGATAGATAGATAGATATGGGATAGATAGATATGGGATGGATAGATGATAGATAGATATGAGATAGATAGACAGATAGATAGATATGGGCTAGATATATCTAACCATATATCTATCTATATGTATCTATAGATAAATCCATAGATATTTCCATAGAAATTTCCATAGATATATCTATAGATATTTCCTGAGATATATCCATAGATATATCTATAGATATATCCATAGATATTTCTGTAGATATTTCCATAAATATAGCCACATATATACAGTATATCCATAGATATTTCCATAGATATATCTATAGATATTTCCATAGATATATCCATATCCATGTTTATTAACCCCTTCTTGACCAAGCCTATTTTGACCTTTATGACCAGGCCATTTTTTGCAATTCTGACCAGTGTCCCTTTATGAGGTAATAACTCTAGAACGCTTCAACGCATCCTAGCGATTCTGAGAATGTTTTTTCGTGACATATTTGGCTTCATGTTAGTGGTAAATTTAGGTCGAAAATTTTTGCATTTATTTGTGAAAAAATCAGAAATTTGGCGAAAATTTTGAAAATTTTGCAATTTTCAAATTTTGAATTTTTATTCTGTTAAACCAGAGAATTATGTGACACAAAATAGTTACTAAATAACATTTCCCACATGTCTACTTTACATCAGCACAATTTTGGAACCAAATTTTTTTTTGTTAGGAAGATATAAGGGTTAAAAGTTGACCAGTGATTTCTCATTTTTACAGCAAAATTTATAAAACCATTTTTTTTAGGGACCACATCACATTTGAAGTCACTTTGAGGGGTCTATATGCCAGAAAATACCCAAAAGTGACACCATTCTAAAAACTGCACCCCTCAAGGTGCTCAAAACTACATTCAAGAAGATTATTAACCCTTCAGGTGCTTCACAGGAACTAAAGCAACGTGGAAGGAAAAAATGGACATTTTTTCTTTTATCATCAATTTTTTCATTTTCACATGGGCAACAGGATAAAATGGATCCTAAAATTTGTTGGGCAATTTCTCCTGAGTACACCGATACCTCATATGTGGTCATAAACCACTGTTTGGGCGCACTGCAGGGCTCAGAAGGGAAGGAGCACCATTTGTCTTTTTGAATGGAAAATATGCTGGAATATTTAGCGGTTGCCATGTCGCGTTTGGAGAATCCCTGTGTGCCTAAACATTGGACCTCCCCCACAAGTGACCCCATTTTGGAAACTAGGCCCCCCAAGGAACTTATCTAGGTGCATAGTGAGCACTTTGAACCCCCAGGTGCTTCACAAATTGATCCGTAAAAAAAAAAGTATTTTTTTTTCACAAAAATTTTCTTTTAGCCTCAGTTTTTTCATTTTCACATGGGCAACAGGATAAAATGGATCTTAAAATTTGTGGGGCAATTTCTCCTAAGTACACCGATACCTCATATGTGGTCATAAACCACTGTTTGGGCGCACGTGAGGGTCCAGAAAGGAAGGAGCGCCATTTGACTTTTTGAATGGAAAATTAGCTCCAATCGTTATCGGACACCATGTCGCATTTGGAGACCCCTGTGTGCCTTAACAGTGAAAACCCCCCACAAGTGACACCATTTTGGAAACTAGTCCCATTAAGGAACTTATCTAGATGTGTAGTGGGCACTTTGAACCTCCAAGTGCTTCACAAAAGTTTATAATGCAGAGCAGTGAAAATAAAAAAATCATTTTTTTTCCTCAAAAATGATATTTTAGCACGCTATTTTTTATTTTCACATGGCTAACATGAGAAATTCGGACCACAAAAGTTGTTGTCCAGTTTGCCCTGAGTATGCTGGTACCCCATATGTGGGGAGGAACCACTGTTCGGGCGCATGGCAGGGCTCAGAAGGGAAGGAGCGCCATTTGACTTTTTGAAAGGAAAATTAGCTCCAATCGTTAGCGGACACCATGTCGTGTTTGGAGAGCCCCTGTGTGCCTAAATTTTGGATCTCCCCAACAAATGACCCCATTTTGGAAACTAGACCCCCTAAGGAACTTATCTAGATGCATAGTGAGCACTTTGAACCCCCAGGTGCTTCACAGAAGTTTATAACGCAAAGCTGTGAAAATAAAAATCTTTTTTTTTCTTCAAAAAATGATTTTTTAGCTCGCAATTTTTTATTTTCACAAGGGTAAGAGGAGAAATTGGACCCCAAAAGTTGTTGTTCAATTTGTCCTGAGTACGCTGGTACCCCATATGTGGGGGGGGACCATTGTTTGGGCACAAGTCAGGGCTTGGAATGGAAGTAGTGACATTTTGAAATGAAGATTTTGATGGAATGATCTGCGGTCGTCGTTACGTTTGCAGAGCCCCTGATGTGCCTAAACATTTTGGAAACTAGACCTTCCACGGAACTTATCTAGATGTCTGGTTAGCACTTTGAATCCCCAAATGTTTCACAGAAGTTTATAACGCAGAGACGTGAAAATAAAAAAATCATTTTTTTCCGCAAAAATAATATTTTAGCCCCCAATTTTTTATTTTCCCAAGGGTAACAGGAGAAATTAGACCCCCAAAGTTGTTGTGCAATTTGTCCTGAGTATGCTGATACACCATATGTTGGGGTAAACCACTGTTTGGGCACATGTCGGGGCTTGGAAGGGAGGAAGCACCGTTTGACTTTTTGAACGCAAAATTGGCTGGCATCAATGGTGGCACCATGTCGCGTTTGGAGACCCCCTGATGTGCTTAAACAGTGGAAACCCCTCAATTCTAACCCCAACACAACCCTAACTCCAACACACCCCTAACCCTAATCCCAACCCTAACTATAACCCTAACCACAAGCCTAACCCTAATCTTAACCCTAATTCCAACCCTAACGCTAATTCTAACCCTAATTCCACCCTAACTCCAACCCTCGTGCAGCGCAATGGGGCTGTGACGTGCGGTGCAGCACCGCCCACAGCCCAGTCACTTGATGAGTGACAGCAGGCTGTGGAGGCTGGGTCATACCTGCTGATGATGTCACGTCAATTTCCAGAGTCAGGAAATTTACATGACATCAGCGGATGTTAGCGGCAGCTGCAGCCTGGGGGTCACGTGCCCCGGACTCAGCCACCAGCATAGCGCCGCTCAGAGGCAGTATTGGCAGCACAAGGTATTTACAATATTCATTAGGGGCCCCGGGGGGATATAATGGGGGGTTCAAAAAAGTAGTGGACAACCCATTAAAGATCTGGAGTTTCCTAGCCTCTCAGGACTGGAGCAGATCAAATGCTTGGAACTGCCACAGTAGAAACACCTCCCCTCCGAGCGGCGCACCTTCTGGCACTGCTTTGCCATGTTCACTTGGTTAACTTGCATAGACTCCGGGGAAGTAGCAGAGATCTGAGAAACAACCGGACTCTGGAAGATGGGTGCCAAGCGATAAGGTCTTTTCTCCAGCTTGGTCTCCCTGGAGCGTTCTTGAAGTCGGAGGTCAATCCGGGTCGCCAGGGATATCAGGTCATCCAGAGACATAGGAACATCCCGTCCCGCCGGCTCTTTCCTTTATTCTACCACACAGGCCCTCCCAGAAGGCGACTACTGATGCCTCGTCATTCCAGGACAACTCAGAGGAAAGGGTGCAGAACCGAACCGCATACTGGGCCATGGTGAGATCCTCCTGGCGTAGGCGAAGAAGAGAGGAAGCTGTCAAAGTAGTACAGCTGGGATCATCAAAGGTCCTGCGGAATGCCCCTAGGAAGGACTGGAAGTCATTGACTAACGGATCCCCTCTCTCACAATGGATTCAGCCAAGCAAGGGCGTCTCCAGCGAGGTGAGACAAAATGAATGCTACCTTAACCCGATCGGAAGCAAACAGATAGCCCAGAAGTTCAAAGTGCAGCGTGCACTGATTAATGAACCCTGTTGTGAGTTCATTTTCCCCTTCGTCACTGGGGTCTGGTGAACTCCCTATTCTGGTGAAGGAAGGTAGTAAGCCTGATTATCAGGCACCTGAGTCTAATGAGGATGACTGGCTGAGTGGAGTCACAGACTGGATATAAGGCTTCCGACGCCCTTCTGCCCTGCGGGTGATTTCTCTGTGGACTCCTAGGACACCAGTCTGATTCCTGCTCCCTAAAGCTAAGTTTTCTGTTTTGGCTGTTAGCCTTTTGTTTTTTGTTTTCCTTGCTTTTCAGTATTCTGCCATCCCCTGCTGGGGTGAGCTGAATCTCCTTTTGCCTGTAGCTCTGTCTTCAGTATATTCCTGAGTGCTGACATAGCTTTTTGAAGCCTAGCGTCTTCAGGGCCTTTTTCACTGTCAGTTTGTTGGCTCTTATTTTCATAGGGTTTTTCACGGATTGCAGACAGCAGCCTTCCTGTCCTTTTCTATCAAGTTAGTTTTGGCCCCTCTTTGCTCAGTCTATCTTTCTGTCTGTGTTAGTATTTTCATCTTGCTTCACCGTCATTATATGTTGGGGGCTGCCTATTGCTTTGGGGTCTGTTCTGGGGCAGTTTAGATTTCCCCTTTCTTTCTTTAGGCCTATTTAATTCTCCGGCTGTGATCGAGGGGTCTAGGGCATCGTAGGAACCCCCCCACGGCTACTGCTAGTTGTGTTGATAGGTTCAGGGGTCTGCAATCCGATAGCTGCCAACTTCTCTGGTTTTCTGGACTTAGCTAGCATTTCTGCTTTTGCCTCCTACGGTGACTCAATCATAACAGAATCACCCGCCATACCGCAGATCCTAGGGTACTCAATAGCAGGAAAGAATTGTGTTTAAAAAAAAAGAAAAAAAAAAAAGGTGTGTGTATATTCTTTCCTCTATATCTCTGAGGCCGTAGGGGGAATTTTTTTTTATTTTTCTCTCAATGGAGATAAAGCAATTGTCTGATCATGTGGAGCAGCTCGCTGCGGAAGTGCGGGGAATTTCCGCCTACCTTGCTCGTTCGCATGCTGTTGAACCAAAGATCCCTACACCTGATGTATTTTTTGGGGATCGATCTAAATTTTTGAGTTTCAAAAATAATTGTAAATTATTTTTTGCCTTGAAGCCTAACTCGTCAGGGAGCTCCGCGCAGCAGGTTAAGATTGTCATCTCTTTGCTGCGTGGCGATCCCCAGGATTGGGCGTTTTCTTTGAAACCAGATGATCCTATTCTGACTAATGTGAACTCATTCTTTCAAGCTTTGGGGTTGTTGTATGACGAACCTAATGCTATTGATCAGGCTGAAAAGACCCTGTTGGCATTGAACCAGGGTCGAGATTCTGCAGAGTTGTACTGTCAAAAGTTCCGAAAGTGGGCGGTCCTTACTACCTGGAATGATAATGCCTTGGCTGCTCTCTTTCGGAAGGGTTTGTCAGAAGCCGTAAAAGATACTATGGTGGGATTTCCTGTTCCCTCTGGTCTGGATGATTCTATGTCATTAGCCATTCAGGTTGATCGGCGTTTACGTGAACGCAGGATTGCACGAGAGGTGTTGCCACCGGTTGAACAGACGTCTGAACCTATGCAATGTGATAGAGTATTGTCTAAGGCGCAACGTCAGGAGTTCAGAAGGCGTAATAAGCTGTGTTTTTTCTGTGGAGATGCCTCGCATATTATTTCTGTTTGTTCTAAACGAGAGAAACGCTTTGCACACACGTTTTCTGTTGGTGGTGTTCAACCTAAGTTTCTTCTGGCAATTACTCTGATCTGCTCCCTGTCCACATTTTCCGCCAAGGCTTTTGTGGATTCGGGAGCAGCGCTAAACCTAATGGACTTGGATTTTGCTAAACGTTGTGGATTTCCGATGACACCTCTGCAGACACCTATCCCTTTGAGGGGGATTGATGCTACTCCTGTCATGGAATGCCTAGGTTACTTTAGGCAAAAACCCCGGGACCCCTGTGATGTCCCTCAGACTAGGGGAACCCTGTCTGTCCCTCTACCCAGGGTTTACACTGAAGGTGTGCCTGCCTGAGCCTCCACCCTGTCCCTGTCTCCTGTCCAGCCCTAAGCTGAACCCACCTCCCTCCACCCAGTGAGGGGACCAGACACCAGACCCCACAAATACGTATGGACAGGGGTAAAAGAAAACACCACACAGTAAATACACAAGGGAATACAATAATGTGCAAGGGCAACCAAATATATATATAACAGATTGGAGAAAGAACCACTGAGGGATATACTGCACCAGATATCAGATGCTCCAACACCACCACTGCTGACCGGTATTGCTAGCACTAGGCTAAAGCTATAGTCGGCGACGCCCATAGTCAGGACGAACTATTTAA
Source organism: Dendrobates tinctorius (assembly GCF_039654945.1). NCBI lineage: Eukaryota > Metazoa > Chordata > Amphibia > Anura > Dendrobatidae > Dendrobates > Dendrobates tinctorius. The sequence continues at coordinate 56,067,504 of NW_027361728.1, read as the reverse complement.
AGACCTAGGGCGTGGCCCAGCCCTCAGCCAGCATGACAACCTGGTTAACCCTATCCCGACTGGAACAGAATACCCAACAGGGTATTACCGCTGTCTGCCGGACACCCTGGTGTGAACAGTGTCCAACATGACAGTACCCCGCCTTCTACGAGGGACCTCCGGAACCTCACCATGACGAGGACCTGGCTTGTCCGGATGGCGACGATGGAACATAGTAACCAGTCGATCAGCATGAATGTCAGAGGCCGGCACCCATGTCCTCTCCTCAGGACCATAGCCACGCCAGTGGACCAGGTACTGTAGAGTGCGACGCACAACCCTAGAGTCCACCACTTTGGACACCTCAAATTCCAACGCGCCATCCACCAAGACGGGAGGTGGTGGCCCGGGGGAACCATCCACCAAACCCACGACCTTCTTTAGCAATGCTTTGTGAAATACATTATGAATCTTATACACAGCCGGCAACTCCAAACGAAATGCCACGGGGTTGATCACTGCGGAGATTCTAAATGGGCCAATGAACCTGGGACCCAACTTAAGTGACGGTATCTTGAGCTTAATGTTCCTAGTAGATAACCACACCCAATCACCCACACACAGGTCCGGACCTGACACACGTCTGCAGTCAGCCACCCGTTTGTACCTGGAACCCACCTTCAACAAGCGCTGCTTGACTCTCCTCCAAACAGATGACAATTGAGCTCCCAACTGGTCCTCCTCAGGGACGCCAACTGAGCACCCCTGACGCAAGGTGCAAAATTGAGGATGTTGACCATACACACAAAAAAAAGGAGATTCTCCAGACGATTCCTGGCAATGGTTGTTTATTGCGAATTCTGCCAGAGGAAGAAACGCTGACCACTCTTCCTGATTGTCGGAAATAAAGCAGCGCAAGTATTGCTCCAGGTTTTGGTTCATCCGCTCAGTCTGTCCATTCGACTGAGGGTGGAAAGCCGATGAATGAGATGATTTGATTCCAAGGCGAGAACAAAAAGCTCTCCAAAACTTTGCCACAAACTGCGTACCTCGATCAGACACAATGTCAGACGGGACACCATGAAGTCTGACCACCTTGCGAATAAATATCTGAGCAAGAGTCTTAGCATTGGGCAAAGACGGTAAAGCAACGAAATGTGACATTTTGGAGAACCTATCAACAATTACCAAAATGACCGAGTTCCCTGCCGAGGCGGGCAAGTCAGTAATAAAATCCATGGAAATCTCAGTCCATGGCTTACTGGGCACCCCGAGAGGCTGCAAGCTACCAGCGGGACGGGAACGAGGAGTCTTGGCCCGTGCGCACGTGTTACAGGCAGCCACATATGAGGCCACATCCTGCCGGATTTTAGGCCACCAAAAACGACGCGATACCAGTTCCAGAGTGCTCTTAACCCCTGGATGACCTGCCAGTACCGTGTCGTGATGTTCGCCCAACACTCTAGAGCGTAGATGTAGCGGCACAAAAGATTTATTAGCAGGCAACCCCGGCGGTACCACCTCCTGAGCCTCCGCAATCTCTGCCTCAATCTCTGTCGTGATGGCAGATACCACCACACCCTTTTGGAGAATAGGCACCGGCTCTTCACATAACTCTCCACCAGGAAAACACCTGGATAAAGCGTCTGCCTTAACAATCTTCGACCCAGGGCGATAGGTAACAATGAAGTTGAACCGGGTGAAGAATAATGCCCAGCGAGCCTGTCTGGAGGACAGGCGCTTAGCAGATTCTAAATAAAGCAAATTCTTATGGTCGGTTATCACAGTAATCTGATGAACAGCCCCCTCCAAGAAGTGTCGCCACTCCTCAAATGCCAATTTGATGGCCAATAGTTCCCTGTTGCCAATATCATAATTACGCTCCGCAGGCGACAGCTTCTTGGAGAAGAAGGCACACGGATGCAACTTGGCCCAAGAAGGGCCCTGAGACAGTACAGCCCCCACTCCAACCTCCGACGCATCCACCTCCACGACAAACGGTAAGGAGACATCGGGCTGCACCAGAATGGGCGCTGAGGCAAAACTATTCTTGAGGAATTCAAACGCCTGTACCGCAGGCTCAGACCAGTCAGAAAAGTCGGTACCCTTCTTAGTCATGTCAGTCAGTGGTTTGGCAATCATAGAGAAGTTCTTAATAAATTTCCTATAGTAATTGGAGAAGCCAAGAAATCGCTGAAGCGCCTTAAGATTATCAGGCCGATCCCAATGTAGTACCGCCTGCACCTTTGCGGTGTCCATCTTAAAACCTGAGGCGGAGATTATATAACCCAAGAACGGTAGCTCCTGTACGAAAAACACACATTTTTCAAGCTTGACATAGAGCCTGTTCTCTCTGAGCAACTGCAGAACCTGTCTAACATGCTCTATATGTGTATCATGGTCGCGAGAGAAAATGAGGATGTCGTCAAGATAAATTATAACAAACCTCCCCAACAACTGAGAGAAGACATCATTAATGAAGTGTTGAAAGACCGCCGGTGCCATAGTCAACCCAAACGGCATTACCAAACTCTCAAAGTGACCCTCAGGGGTATTGAACGCTGTCTTCCACTCATCCCCCTGACGGACTCTTATAAGATTGTACGCCCCCCTGAGGTCCAGTTTGGAGAACCACCTGGCACCAACCACTTGGTTGAATAAATCGGGTATGGCATAGGGTAAGGATCACGGACCGTAATCTGGTTGAGTTCTCTGAAATCCAGACACGGGCGTAAACCGCCATCCTTCTTTTTAACAAAGAAGAAGCCAGCAGCCAGAGGAGAAGAGGAAGGTCTAATATGACCCTTGCTCAGGCTATCCGCAATGTATTCCTTGAGAGCTAGCCTCTCGGGACCTGAGATAATAAACATTCTAGCTTTAGGTAACTTGGCCCCTGGTTTCAACCTAATAGCACAGTCATAGGGGCGATGCGGTGGTAGTTCCGAACAACCCTTCTCAGAAAATACATCCGCATAATCCAGCAACGGCTCCGGGATACTGGGGGTCAAAGCGGAAATACATGTAGCCAGGCACCTCTCCTGACACTCCCTGCTCCACTGAATTATGTCCTGGGTCTTCCAATCAATAACAGGATTATGCATTGACAACCATGGAAAGCCCAGAACCATCTGAGCCGGTAAGTTACTAAGCACCTTACAAGTTACCCGCTCTGAGTGTAATACTCCGATGTGGAGTCGTATATCCAACACACACTCTGTGATCTCCCCTTGAGACAACGGGGAAGCATTGATGGTAACCACCCGGATGGGGTTCGGCAATTTCTCCACCGGAAATCCCGCTGTATGCGCGAACCTCTCATCAATGAGATCGGCAGCTGAGCCACTATCAATAAATACTGTAATAGAGAGCATTTGCCCCCCAAGTACCACCCTAGCAGGGAGCATACACTGGGAAACCATGACGGAGGATACACAAAGGCTCAGACTAGACTCCTCCAAACCCTCTGAGCCTATCAGTTTTCCGCCGGCGCGCCCCTCTTAGGTACCAGGGGGCAAGCGTTAATAAAATGTCCTCCTTTGCCACAAAAAAAACAGAGCCCCTGCCTTCTGTGCCAAGGACGTTTAGGCTTGTTACTCGGTGACTGTGCTATACCAGCGATCTGCATGGGTTCCACGGATTCACCCGCGGCAACCTCACCGACCACTCCCCCACCTCCCGGAGGCAACGAAACCAGCGCCCCCTGACGGAGACGTCGGTCTATGCGTACTACAAGTGCCATCGCAGCCTCCAGAGAGGCGGGAGTCTCGTACATTAGGAGAGTCTGTTTAACCCTTCCAGAAACCCCATGCAAAAATTGACTTCTATGCACAGGGTCATTCCACTGCGTGTCCACCGCCCAGCGCCGGAATTCCGTGCAGTAATCCTCAGCTGGTCGATCACCCTGTAGCAGTGAGCGTAACTTAGACTCTGCTAAGTTTAATCTATCTGGATCGTCATAGATCAAACCCAGAGCAGAGAAAAAAAAATCTACAGATTCAAATGCCGGTGAGTCTGAAGGGAGTGAAAAGGCCCAGGCCTGTGGGTCACCACTCAGCAAAGAAATCACCAAGCCCACGCGTTGAGCCTCATTACCTGAGGAATGTGGACGCATACGGAAATACAATTTGCATGATTCACGAAACACCGTGAACTTACCACGATCACCAGCAAATCGTTCAGGAAGGGGAAACTTGGGCTCAGCTGCCCTGGCTGCAGCCTCAGCAGGTACTGCAGGAGCTGACAGGCCTTGTTGCTGGACCGCCCCCCTGAGTTCAGTGACCTGTATGGATAGAGCCTCCAGCTGCTTGGTTAGGGAAAGTATAGGATCCATAGTAAGTAACCCCTATATTCCCTTTTTTTTTTTTTTTTTCACTTTATTATTTGGGCCGACTATAATGTCATGGAATGCCTAGGTTACTTTAGGCAAAAACCCCGGGACCCCTGTGATGTCCCTCAGACTAGGGGAACCCTGTCTGTCCCTCTACCCAGGGTTTACACTGAAGGTGTGCCTGCCTGAGCCTCCACCCTGTCCCTGTCTCCTGTCCAGCCCTAAGCTGAACCCACCTCCCTCCACCCAGTGAGGGGACCAGACACCAGACCCCACAAATACGTATGGACAGGGGTAAAAGAAAACACCACACAGTAAATACACAAGGGAATACAATAATGTGCAAGGGCAACCAAATATATATATAACAGATTGGAGAAAGAACCACTGAGGGATATACTGCACCAGATATCAGACGCTCCAACACCACCACTGCTGACCGGTATTGCTAGCACTAGGCTAAAGCTATAGTCGGCGACGCCCATAGTCAGGACGAACTATTTAAAGACCTAGGGCGTGGCCCAGCCCTCAGCCAGCATGACAACCTGGTTAACCCTATCCCGACTGGAACAGAATACCCAACAGGGTATTACCGCTGTCTGCCGGACACCCTGGTGTGAACAGTGTCCAACATGACAACTCCTTTGGCTAAAAATAAACCTCAGTTTTGGACCCAGGTGGTCATGCGGGTCGCCCCAGACCATCAAGAAAATTGCAGATTTTTGGTATTGCATGGTCTGCATGATGCCGTTGTTCTGGGGTTTCCCTGGTTGCAAATTCATAATCCAGTTTTGGATTGGAAATCTGTGTCTGTGGTGAGTTGGGGTTGTCGGTGTGCCTTTAGTGAGGCTCCGGTTTTTTCCACCTCTCCTCAGTCGCATGATGTTCCTGACTATTTGGCGGACTTTTATGATGTATTTAGTGAGAATGAGTCTGCGTCCTTGCCTCCTCATAGGAGTTATGACTGTGCAATTGAACTAAGCCCGGGGTGTAAATTTCCCAAGGGTCGGCTCTTCAATTTATCTGTACCCGAGCACGAGGCTATGCGGTCCTATATTAAGGAGGCGTTGGAGAAGGGTCATATTAGACCATCCTCTTCACCCTTAGGTGCCGGGTTTTTTTTGTGGCCAAAAAGGATGGTTCTTTAAGGCCTTGTATTGATTATCGTGCCCTCAATAAAATTACTATTAAATATCAGTATCCGTTACCCCTGATTTCGGATCTATTCTCTAGAGTTAGAGGTGCTTGCTGGTTTACCAAGCTTGACCTCAGGGGGCGTATAATCTTATCCGCATTAAGCAGAGGGATGAATGGAAGATGGCGTTTAATACTCCGGAGGGACATTTTGAGTACCTGGTGATGCCTTTTGGGCTCACTAATGCCCCTTCTGTCTTCCAGTGCTTCATGAACGATATTTTCCGAGACTTTGTCGATAAATTTTTGATTATTTACCTGGATGATATTTTGATCTTCTCCAAGGAATGGGATTCTCATGTGGAACATATTCGGACTGTGTTCCGGATCTTGAGGGAGAATTCCCTGTATGTCAAAGGATCGAAATGCCTTTTTGGAGTACAGAGGATTTCATTTTTGGGATTTATTTTGTCTCCGTCAACTATTGAAATGGACCCGGCCAAGGTACAGGCCATTTATGATTGGGTTCAGCCCACTTCTTTGAAGGCCCTCCAGAAGTTTTTGGGTTTTGCTAATTTTTATCGGAAATTTATAGCAAAATTTTCTAGTATTGCCAAGCCATTGACTGATCTGACTAAGAAGGGTGCTGATGTGTTGAATTGGTCTCCTGAGGCTGTTGCTTCCTTTCAGGAGCTGAAGCGAAGATTTACCACCGCCCCGGTTTTACGGCAACCTGATGTCTCACTCCCGTTCCAGGTAGAGGTGAATGCTTCTGAGATTGGTGCAGGAGCTGTTTTGTCCCAAAAGGATCCTGTAACATCTAAAATGAATCCCTGTGCTTTCTTTTCCCGAAAGTTCTCTCCATCTGAACGTAACTATGATGTGGGGAATCGGGAACTGTTGGCCATGAAATGGGCATTTGAGGAGTGGAGACATTGGTTGGAGGGAGGGTCCTCACTGACCACAAGAATTTGATTTACCTAGAGTCGGCTAAACGCTTGAACCCTAGACAGGCTAGGTGGGCCTTGTTTTTTGCACGTTTTGATTTTGTGGTCTCCTTTCTTCCTGGAACTAAGAATGTCAAGGCAGACGCCCTCTCTAGGAGTTTCTTTGCTGATTCTCCTGTGGTGACCAAGCCTGCTACCATCTTAGGCGAAGGGGTAGTTCTTTCTACCATCTCGCCCGATTTGAGACTTGCTCTGCAAGAGTTCCAGGAGGACAAACCTGAGCGTTGTCCCAGTGGAAAGTTGTATGTTCCTGACCAGTGGAAGAAGAGAGTGATGTCTGAAGTTCATTGCTCTGCATTGGCTGGTCATCCAGGTATTTTTGGTACTAGAGATCTGGTGAGTCGCTCTTTTTGGTGGCCCACCTTGTCTCATGATGTCAGGAATTTTGTGCAGTCCTGTGGGACTTGCTCCCAGTCTAAATCTTGTTCTCGCTTTAGTGGGTTGTTGATGCCTTTGCCGGTCCCCAGGAGGCCATGGACCCATATTTCAATGGATTTCATCTCTGATATGCCGGTCTCTCAAAAAATGACTGTTATTTGGGTGATTTGTGATAGGTTCTCTAAGATGGTTCATCTTGTACCACTCCCTAAGTTGCCATCTTCCTCTGAGTTGGTGCCCCTGTTTTTGCAACAGGTGGTTCGCTTACACGGGATTCCTGAGAACATTGTATCTGACAGAGGAGTTCAGTTTGTGTCTAGATTTTGGAGGACTTTCTGTTCCAAGCTGGGAATTCAGTTGTCCTTCTCCTCTGCTTTTCACCCTCAGATCAATGGGCAGGCAGAGAGAACAAACCAGACCTTGGAGTCGTATTTGAGATGTTTTATTTCCGCTGATCAGGATGATTGGGTTTCATTTTTGCCCTTGGCCGAATTTGCTTTAAATAATAGAGCTAGTTCTGCCACTTTGATGTCACCTTTTTTTTGTAACTTTGGGTTTCATCCTCGATTTTCTTCAGGGCAGGTGGAGCCTTCTGCCTGCCCAGGTGTTGACACTGTGGTGGAGAGAATGCACGAGATCTGGGACCAAGTGGTGGATAAGTTATCTCTCTCCCAGGAAAAGGCCCAGCGGTTTTCCAATCGACATAGGACCATTGGTCCCCAGTTTAAGATTGGTGATATGGTGTGGTTATCCTCAAAAAATATTGCTATGAAGGTGGCTTCTCCTAAGTTTAAGCCTAGATTTATTGGACCTTACAAGATTTTGGAGATTATTAATCCGGTCTCTTTTCGTTTGGCTCTTCCTGTCACATTTAAAATCCATAATGTGTTCCATAAGTCCTTGTTGAAGAGGTTTGTTGAACCAGTTGTTCCTGGGGTGGCACCTCCAGACCCTGTATTGGTTGAAGGTAACATGGAATATGAGGTAGAGAAAATACTGGATTCCCGTCTGGCTAGACGGAGACTCCAGTATTTGGTTAAGTGGAAGGGTTATGGTCAGGAGGATAATTCCTGGGTCTCTGCCTCTGATATTCATGCCAAAAGATTGGTGCGTGCATTTCATCGGGCTCACCCTGATCGCCCTGGTGGCGTGGTTGAGGGTTCGGTGACCCCCTCCTCAAGGGGGAGGTACTGTTGTGAGTTCATTTTCCCCTTCGTCACTGGGGTCTGGTGAACTCCCTATTCTGGTGAAGGAAGGTAGTAAGCCTGATTATCAGGCACCTGAGTCTAATGAGGATGACTGGCTGAGTGGAGTCACAGACTGGATATAAGGCTGCCGACGCCCTTCTGCCCTGCGGGTGATTTCTCTGTGGACTCCTAGGACACCAGTCTGATTCCTGCTCCCTAAAGCTAAGTTTTCTGTTTTGGCTGTTAGCCTTTTGTTTTGTTTTTTGTTTTCCTTGCTTTTCAGTATTCTGCCATCCCCTGCTGGGGTGAGCTGAATCTCCTTTTGCCTGTAGCTCTGTCTTCAGTATATTCCTGAGTGCTGACATAGCTTTTTGAAGCCTAGCGTCTTCAGGGCCTTTTTCACTGTCAGTTTGTTGGCTCTTATTTTAATAGGGTTTTTCACGGATTGCAGACAGCAGCCTTCCTGTCCTTTTCTATCAAGTTAGTTTTGGCCCCTCTTTGCTCAGTCTATCTTTCTGTCTGTGTTAGTATTTTCATCTTGCTTCACCGTCATTATATGTTGGGGGCTGCCTATTGCTTTGGGGTCTGCTCTGGGGCAGTTTAGATTTCCCCTTTCTTTCTTTAGGCCTATTTAATTCTCCGGCTGTGATCGAGGGGTCTAGGGCATCGTAGGAACCCCCCACGGCTACTGCTAGTTGTGTTGATAGGTTCAGGGGTCTGCAATCCGATAGCTGCCAACTTCTCTGGTTTTCTGGACTTAGCTAGCATTTCTGTTTTTGCCTCCTACGGTGACTCAATCATAACAGAACCCCCAGCCCTGAGCGGAATCGTCGTCGAACCGGGTGGGAGCCGCCAGACAAGACCCCTTACCTGACGCATAGCTGGATGTTATGATGAGTCACCGAAGGAGGAAAAAACAAAATACTAGCTAAGTCCAGAAAAACCAGAGAGGTTGGCAGCTATCGTATTGCAGACCCCTGAACCTATCCACAACAACTAGCAGTAGCCATGGGGGGTTTCTACGGTGCCCTAGACCCCTCGATCACAGCCGGAGAACTACATAGCCTAAAGACAGAAAGGGGAAAAACTAAACTGCCCCAGAGCAGACCCCAAAGCAATAGGCAGCCCCCAACATATAATGACGGTGAAGCAAGATGAAAACACTAACACAGATAGAAAGATAGGTTGAGTAAATGATGGGGCCCAAGCTAACTAAAATAGGACAGGATAGGAAAGCTGCTGTCTGCCATCCGCAAAAACCCTATCCAAAAAGTGCCAACCGACTGATAGGAAAAACAGGCCCTGAAGTCGCTAGGCTTCAAAAGACTAAATCAGCACTCAGGTATATTCTGAAGACAGAGCAAAAGATCAACAGATCAAAGACAAAAATGGAATTCAGCTCACCCCCGGCCGGGGATAGCAGAGCTCCCAAAAAACAAGGCAAAACAAAAACAAAACTGAAGTGTACAAAGCAGAGCAGAAAAACTTAGCTTTGAGATGCAGGAATTAGACTGGTCTCCAAGAATCCAGCAGGATCACCAGCAAGGCAGAAGGGCATCGGCTGCCTTATATCCAGTCCTCAATTCCAGCCACCCAGTCATCATCTAGCTGCCCAGGTGTTTGGTTATCAGCCTCACTACCTTCCTTCACCAGAGGAGGGAGTTCATCAGACCTCAACGGTGAAGGGAAAAATGAACTCACAACAGTACCTCCCCCTTGAGGAGGGGTCACCGAACCCTCATCCATGCCACCAGGGCGATCCGGGTGAGCCCGATGAAAGGCATGCACCAATCTTTCGGCATGAATATCAGAGGCAGAGACCCAGGAATTATCCTCCTGACCATAACCCTTCCACTTAACCAAATACTGGAGTCTCCGTCTAGCCAGACGGGAATCCAGTATCTTCTCTACCTCATATTCCATGTTACCTTCAACCAATACAGGGTCAGGAGGTGCCACCACAGGAACTACTGGTTCAACAAACCTCTTCAACAAGGACTTATGAAACATATTATGAATTTTAAATGTGACAGGAAGAGCCAACCGAAAAGAGACCGGATTAATAATCTCCAAAATCTTGTAAGGTCCAATAAATCTAGGCTTAAACTTAGGAGAAGCCACCTTCATAGCGATATTTTTTGTTGACAACCAAACCATATCACCCACCTTAAACTGGGGACCAACGGTCCTACGCCGGTTGGAAAACCGCTGGGCCTTTTCCTGGGAGAGAGACAACTTATCCACTACTTGGTCCCAGATCTGGTGCATTCTCTCCACCACAGTGTCAACACCTGGGCAGGCAGAAATAATATGCGAGGCATCTCCATAAAAAAACACAGCTTATTACGCCTTCTGAACTCCTGACGTTGCGCCCTAGACAAAACTCTATCACATTGCATAGGTTCAGACATTTGTTCAACAGGTGGCAACATCTCTCGTGTAGTTTTGCGTTCACGTAAACGCCGATCCACCTGAATGGCTAATGACATAGAATCGTCAAGACCAGAGGGAACAGGAAATCCCACCATAGTATCCTTTACAGTTTCTGACAAACCCTTCCGAAAGAGGGCTGCCAAGGCACCATCATTCCAGGTAGTAAGGACCGCCCACTTTTGGAATTTTTGACAGTACAACTCTGCCGAATCCCGACCCTGGCTTAATGCCAACAGGGTCTTTTCAGCCTGATCAATAGCATTAGGTTCATCATACAACAACCCCAAGGCTTTGAAAAATGCGTTCACATTATTCAGAATAGGATCATCAGGTTTCAAAGAAAACGCCCAATCCTGGGGATCGCCGCGCAGCAAAGAGATGACAATTTTAACCTGCTGCGCGGAGTTCCCCGACAAGTTAGGCTTCAAGGCAAAAAATAATTTACAATTATTCTTGAAATTCAAGAATTTAGACCGATCCCCAAAAAACACATCAGGAGTAGGAATCTTTGGTTCAGCAGCATGTGAATGAGCAAGATAGGCGGAAATTCCCCGCACTTCAGCAGCCAGCTGCTCCACACGATCAGACAATTGCTTCATCTCCATTGAGAGAAAAATTCCCCATACAGCCTCAGAGATATAGAGGAAAAAATATGCACCAAATAAAAAAAAAATTCTGACACACTTTTTTTTTTTTTTTACAATTCTCTCCTGCCATTGCGTACCCTAGGGTCTGCGGTATGGCTGGTGATTCTGTTATGATGAGTCACCGAAGGAGGAAAAAACAAAATACTAGCTAAGTCCAGAAAAACCAGAGAGGTTGGCAGCTATCGGATTGCAGACCCCTGAACCTATCCACAACAACTAGCAGTAGCCATGGGGGGTTCCTACTGTGCCCTAGACCCCTCGATCACAGCCGGAGAACTACATAGCCTAAAGACAGAAGGGGAAAAACTAAACTGCCCCAGAGCAGACCCCAAAGCAATAGGCAGCCCCCAACATATAATGACTGTGAAGCAAGATGAAAACACTAACACAGATAGAAAGATAGGTTGAGCAAATGATGGGGCCCAAGCTAACTAAAATAGGACAGGATAGGAAAGCTGCTGTCTGCCATCCGCAAAAACCCTATCCAAAAAGTGCCAACCGACTGATAGGAAAAACAGGCCCTGAAGTCGCTAGGCTTCAAAAGACTAAATCAGCACTCAGGTATATTCTGAAGACAGAGCAAAAGATCAACAGATCAAAGACAAAAATGGAATTCAGCTCACCCCCGGCCGGGGATGGCAGAACTCCCAAAAAACAAGGCAAAACAAAAACAAAACTGAAGTGTACAAAGCAGAGCAGAAAAACTTAGCTTTGACACGCAGGAATCAGACTGGTCTCCAAGAATCCACCAGGATCACCAGCAAGGCAGAAGGGCGTCGGCTCCCTTATATCCAGTCCTCAATTCCAGCCACCCAGTCATCATCTAGCTGCCCAGGTGTTTGGTAATCAGCCTCACTACCTTCCTTCACCAGAGGAGGGAGTTCATCAGACCTCAATGGTGAAGGGAAAAATGAACTCACAACAGCTGGAAGCCTGGAAACCAGCAACGGAGGTGGTCGCAGTCTGGGCTGAAACGGATGAAGCTCAATATGTCGACGAGTCCACGGGGGCCGACAAGTTCAGCAGATACTTAGTGATCTCCTGCTGGTCCATCCAAGCGGGTGACATTCTGCGGCCGGAGGCGGTTGGGAGCCAGCGGGTTCCATGGTCTGAGCAATCTGTTACAAATGGAAATGGAGGCACAGATGTTGAAGTGTACATTCGTTTATTTCAATTTTTGTGGAACCACAGGATAGCGGATAGTGGGCAGCATGTGGCACTGACCGATGCAGGTGGTACTCGCATCGTCCTAGAAGACATGGAAAGGCACGGCGGACACACTGAGGATACAAACCGGAATTAGTGGGATGCAGGCAGAAATTCCCAGGTTCCAGGGGAACCTGGGAACTAGCAACAGGAAGCACTTGTTGCTCAGGCACCTCCCTTAGGGCAGAGGTGCCTGAAATAATACGGGTCATTCAGCCATTGGTTGAGACCCTTTTAGAAAATGGTGTGCTGTCTCTTTAAGAGACCAGAAGCACACACGCCCTCAGAGCTGTGCCTGGAGCACTGCGGGCTGGACCAGGAAGATGCAGCAGAGAAGGGAAGTGCGGGACTCAGGACGGAGGCTTTGTGGGATCGGCATCTCCGCTGGGAACCGTGCAGCAGCGCCGGTCCCGAGGTATCTGAGCGGGGAGCGGGCCGGGCATGGGAAGCATGGCGGGGGATCCATGGGAGAGGAGGACCAGACCTCTGCAGAAGTGCCAGCGCTACACCCTAATCCTATACACACTACATATCAAGTGCATGCACATTACAGTAAATCAACACATTAACATTTGCAAACGCTATGGAACCGCACGTAATACATGTGAACAATGTCCAAAGAAGGGGAGAAATATGACGGCATCTGTCACCTCCTACAATGAAGACTGATATCTTGGCACTCTTAGGAGTAACTGACTGTCAGGGCGCAACTGGTGCACCACTGGGCCTATTGCGGTGACAAAATATTTCACATCCTACACCTGGTCCAAAAATGGTTGCTACCTGAATCCTCCTCCCAGGCACAGATGGTGGAGAGAGTCATCATGGACAAGTTCATACATTCCCTTCCATGGCCGATGCAATCCTGTGTCGTCCAGGGAGATCCCTGGAATGGTGATGACCTGGTGGAAAGGTATGAGGCCATTGAGAGTTCCTTGGGGAAGAAAGGGGTCTTAGCATCTCCGATTTGAATTTTCCAAAAGAGCGGAAGTAGGGCCACATCTGGATGGTGTCCAAGAGCCCAGGAGGAGTCTTGAGTTGTGGCCAAAGGCCCCATTCAATAACGTAATTTGTTGGAGATGCCACTCCCAGGTTCACATAGCTGCCTGGTGCTCCATGACCACTGAGACAATGGACTGCAGCATAGGACGGCGCTGCTTGTATTTTGCTATTTTGTCTACCCTTCCTGCAGGGCTGTCCCTCAACCAGGTGTCAGTCCAGCCTCTGTTTGAAGACTTCCATTGAAGGAGAAATCACCACCTCTCATGTCAGACTGTTCCACTCATTGATCATCCTCACTGACACTGTCAAAAAGTTTTGTATAATATCTAATCTGTGTCTCCTCCCATTCAGTTTCATTACATTGCTTCTAGTCTTTCCTTGTGCAAATGAGAATAAAGATGAACCTTCTACAATGTGACAGCCCTTGAGATATTTGTAGACAGCTATTAAGTCTCCTCTCAGACTTCTTTTTTGCAAGCTAAACAATCCCAAATCCTGTAACCATTCCTCATAGGACATAGTTTGCAGACCGGTCACCATTCTGGTCACTCTTCTCTGAACTGAGAATGAGGAGCAGCGAATTTGAAATCTGATTTCATTGCTGCAAGGAGATCCTCAATCCTGGGCTTTCTCTTTGCCGCAGGATTTAGTTTGTCTCCAGTCTGTGGAATGGTTTTTCGGGGCTCTAGCCCTTATCTATGATGACCCTGACCGAGTCTCCTTGGCTGAGTCCAGACTGTGTCGCCTTCAGCAGGGTGATCGGTCAGTGTTCAGACATATAGCTCTAAATTCTCCTGGCTCTCAGAAACCAATTTTTTCAGGGCCTTACTGAAAGGTTGGCAGATGCCTCGGCAGTCTATGAAATCCCTGAGCCCTTGGAGGCTGCCATGTCGTTGGCTATATGTGTTGCTAGATGCCTTCGGGATAGATGTGTAATACCACCTTCTCCGGAGCCTTTTTTTCGGGGTAGTGTCCCTTTGTCGGGTGAGCAGTCTGGCAGTGAACCAGTACTGTGGAGGGTGGACTAATCATGCAGTTGGGGTGTGCCTTTGCATTGAACATTTCCTCGGAGATTTGCATAAAAAGAAAAAGGGTTTTTTTTTTGTGGAAAAAAGGACATTTTATTGGGCCTGTCCTTTGATGACTAAGGAAAAGGAAAATCATTTAATCCTTGGTAGTCTGGAGTTGAATAAGCAAGGGGTACATTTTTGATTAACCTGCAGTTCCCGGTTTGTCCTGACAGTAGAGGTGGTGCTGGAGAGCAAAACCGAGGAGATTTTTGTGTTTGTTGACAGTATAGCTGGAGTGAGCATGGTTTATGCTGAGTTTGCTAGAACTCATGGGCTGGCTTGCTGTACTTTAGTTAAGCCCATTCACATCTTCGCAATCGACTCAGCGCCAATTACACAGAAAGCTCTGACTCAGATTGTACATAATGTAAGACTGAGGGTGGGGTTGGTAATTTGTAAGATAATTCCTTGCTATGTCCTGGACAGTTTTCCCACCGCAATTGTATTGAGTCTTCCCTGGTTGGTGAAACATAATCCATTGGTGGATTGGCAAGCCAGGGAGATCATTGAGTGGGGAGATTACTGCCATGAGAACTGTTTAAATATTTCCCTTTCTACAGTCTATACAGAAACCTTACCTGCATTTTTATCTGGGTTTGAGGACAAGAGGGGCATAAAGATTTGCCTCCTCATCATGCATATGACTGTCCTATTAATCTGACCCACTGAGCTAAACTACCAAAGTCCAGACTGTTTAATATTTTTGGCCCTGAGAGATAAGCCATGAAGGATTTCATTGTGGAAAGTCTGGAGAAAGGACATTTCAGACACTCATCTTCACCCATGGCGGCAGGGTTCTTTTTCGTGAAGAAAAAAGATGGCTGTCTACATCCTTGTTTAAATTTCCGGGAATTAAATCAAATTACCATCTGAGATCCATACTCTCTTCCTCTGATTCCAGATCTGTTCAGCCAGGTGGTGGGAGCTAAGGTGTTCTCCAAGTTGGATTTAAGGGGGGCCTACAACCTGCTTAGAATCAGAGAAGGGGATGAATGGAAAACGGCTTTCAATACCACTGAGGGTCATTTTGAGAGTCTGGTCTGACCAATGCACCTGCGGTATTCCAGCATTTAATTAATTAGATTTTCCATCATTTGGTGGGCAGGTTTGTGGTGGTCTATCTAGATGATATTTTGGTTTACTCACCTGATTTTGAGACACATCGGCGGCATGTTAAACAGGTGCTGCAAATATTAAGAGATCACAAACTATATACCAAACTAAAAAAATGTGTTTTCGCTGTCCAGTTTTTGGAGTGCCTGTTGTCATCTTCGGATTTTCAAATGGATCCGGTGATCTGTGCTGTCCTTGATTGGGACCGTCCCGAGAACTTGAAGGCACTACAACATTTTCTGGGTTCTACTAATTTTTACTGGAAATTCATCCAGAATTATTTAGTAATTGTGAAACCCCTTACTGACATGACAAGGAAGTAGTGATGAGCGAGTATACTTGTTGCTCGGGTGGTCTCCGAGTATTTTGGCGTGCTCGGAGATTTAGTTTTCAGCGCCTTAGCTAAATGATTTGCGACTGCTAGACAGCTTGAATACATGTGTGGAATGCCTGCTTGTTAGGGAATTCCCACATGTATTCAGTCTGTCTACAAGTCGCAAATCATGCAGCTGAGATGACGAGAAATAAATCTCCGAGCATGTCAAAATACTTGGAGATGACCCAAGCATGCTCAAGGAGACCCGAGCAACAATGCTACTCGACCATCACTGCAAGGAAGGGGTCTGATTTTTCCCAGTGGTCGGATGCCACCTTTCAGGCTTTTTCCTCCCTAGAGAGCTGGTTTGCCACGGTTCCTATACTTAGCCAACCCAATGTTTCCCAACCCTTTATTGTGGAGTTTTATGCGTCAGCATTTGGGGTTGGGGCAGTGTTATTTCACGGTCCGTCCCGTGGTAAATGACACCATGCGCTTTCTTTTCTAAGAAATTATTTTCGTCTGAGAGAAATTATCATGTGGGTAATAGGGAGCTTTTGGCAATTAGATTGGCATTTGAAGAATGGCGATATTGGCTGGAGGGGGCTGTCCATCCTATTGCGGTTATTACTGACCATAAGAACTTGTCAAATCTTCAATAGGCTAAACATCTCAACTCTATGCAAGCTAGATGGTCCCTGTTTTTTATTAGGTTCAATTTTGTTGTCACTTTCTGTCCAGGGGTCAAAAATATCAAGGCTGATGCTTTGTCCCGGAGCTACCCTGGTGGTGGTGACCATGAGAACCCTGTCCTGATTTTGCAGAAGTGGTGTATTCATTTTGGCATTGTACCCTGAGCTGGAGGGTGAGATGTTGGAGGCTCAGGGGTACGCCCCTGCCTCCTGCCCTACAGAAAGGTTATTTGTACCATCTAATCTGTGCCACAAAGTAATTAAGGAATATCACAACTCTGTGCTAGCTGGTCATCCAGGTGGTATAGCAATTGCAGACCTCCTTTTTCATCGTTTTTGGTGGCCAGAGTTACGTCCGGACGTGGTTGAACACGTATCTGCTTGTAGTATCTGTGCACGTTCTAAAGTATCGTATACCCATCCATCTGGTAGTCTTCCTCCACTTGTCCATGGATTTTATTACTGACCTACCGGTATCTGCAACAAGACTGTGGTTTTGGTGGTTTTAGATAGGTTCAGTAAAATGGTTCACTTTGTCGCATTACTGGCACTTCTGAATGCTAAGACTCCTGCTCAGTTGTTTATAAATGAGATTGTGAAGGTTCACTGGGTTCCCAGTTTATTTCCAAGTTCTGGAGGGCGTTCTGTTCTCGCCTGGGGTTGCAGCTATCCTTTTCCTCTGCCTTCCATCCCCAATTGAATGGACAGACTGAGTGCATTAATCTGAACTTGGAGACTTACGTCATGTGTTTTGTCTCCAGAAATCAGGAGGATTGGGCATCCTACCTATGGCTAGCAGAATTTGTTATTAACAATGACCATCAAGAATTTTCCGGCAGGTCACCGTTCTTTGGTGCATATAGTTACCATCCACGGTTTGGTAATTTTAGTAGGGAAGGGGCTTCGGGAGTTCCAGAGGTGGAATGTTTTCCTTCGTCGCTCTCCTCGGTGTATCGGGTGTTCTGAGTAATTTCAAGATTATGAAGTACCGGAACAAACGTACGGTTGACAGAAAATGATTGCCAGGTCCGGACCTGCATGTGAATGACTTTGTGTGGTTGTCTACTTGGAATATCAGGTTGAAGGTTCCTTCCTGGAAGTTGGGACCTAGATTTATTGATCCCTATAAAATAACTGCCGTCATTAACCCAACAGCGTTCCGTCTTGAGCTACCTCAGGCCCTTAAGGTCCACAATGTCTTTCACAGGTCTTTGCTCAAGAGATATGTGGAACTTCTTAAGTTCTCACCCCTACTGCTGCCCCCAATAATAGTTGATGGTAATCTTGAGTTTCAGATTTCGAGGATTGTAGATTGTCGCCTCCAACATTTTTCCCGAAAATACTTGGTGCACTGTAAGGGTTACGGTCCAGAGGAAAGGATGTGGGTTTCAGCATCAGAGGTGAATGCCCCCAGGCTGGTTCATTCATTCCACGCCTCTTATCCTGAGAAACCTGGCCTTGAGTGTCCAGAGGCCACTCGTAGAGGGGGGCTACTGTCACAGGTGTGTCAGACAGTCGCTCTACATCGCGCTTCAGAAGGTCTGTGCGTTTGGCATTGCAGATGCCTACTTAATCCTTCTGATTGTTGGATCCAGCAGCAACCTCCCTCCGGCTCTATTTGGCACACCTGGACCTTGGTGTTTATAAACTCCCAGTCTGATTCATGGAGTCAGCGGTGATATTCACTTTTTTCCTTGTGAAGGCTTGGAGCTATAGCTATGGGCTATCTTCCTCTCAGTTACTCTTGGAGCCTGTTTGGTGTTATCTCTCTGGGGTCTGCTCAAGCTAAGTTCCTCTCTCCTTGTTTGTCTCCCTTGTTGACTTTAGTTATCAGTGGGGACTGACCAGTGCTCATCCCCTCCCTAGCTCTAGGAATATACAGGGCTTAGGTTTCCTGCTCGGCAATTGGTGTGGAACCAATATAGGGATGGTTGGGTAGGCAGGGTGTTATAAGATCTGCTTAGGGGTCTCCACTCCCCCATTCCCTAGTATTTGGACTTCCTTCCCTTCATCCCTTCGTGTTCCACTTAGTCTTTCCCACAGTGTGCATACACATAGTATAATGCACATCCCATATAATACATATAGTATAATGCACAGCACATAGTCCTTGATAGAGTATAATGCAGCTTCCCCATATGATATAATGCAGCCCCCATGGTCCTCCAGTATTATGGTCACCACATGGTATAATTAATGCAGCCCCCCATATGGTATAATGCACACCCTATAGTCCTCCAGTATTATGGTCACCATGTATGCGCTGATTAACCCCTTTAAGCCCCAAGGGTGGTTTGCACGTTAATGACCAGGCCAATTTTTACAATTCTGACCACTGTCCCTTTATGAGGTAATAACTCTGAAACGCTTCCATGGATACCGGTGATTCTGACATTGTTTTCTCGTGACATATTGTACTTCATGTTAGTGGTAAAATTTCATTCAAATAACTTGCGTTTATTTGTGAAAAAAACAGAAATTTGGCGAAAATTTTGAAAATTTCGCAATTTTCCAACTTTGAATTTTTATGCCCTTAAATCACAGAGATATAGCACAAAAAAAACTGAATAAGTAACATTTCCCACATGTTTACTTTACATCAGCACAATTTTGAAACCAAAATTTTTTTTTGTTAGGAAGTTATAAGGGTTAAAAGTTGACCAGCGATTTCTCATTTTTGCAACACCATTTTATTTTTAAAGACATCACATTTGAAGCCACTTTGAAGGGTCTATATGATAGAAAATACCCAAAAGTGACACCATTCTAAAAACTGCACCCCTTAAGGTGCTCAAAACCACATTCAAGAAGTTTATTAACCCTTTAGGTGCGTCACAGGAATTTTTTGAATATTTAAAAAAAAAAAATGAACATTTAACTTTTTTTCACTAAAAAAATACTTCAGGTTCAATTTTTTTTAATTTACCAAGGGTAACAGGAGAAATTGGACTGCAAAAGTTATTGTGCAATTTGTCCTGAGTACGCCGATACCTGATATGTGGGGGGGAACCACTGTTTCGGCGCATGGCAGACCTCAGCAGGGAAAGAGCGCCATTTGACTTTTTCAATGCAAAATTGGCTGGAATTCAGATCGGACGCCATGTCGTGTTTGGAGAGCCCCTGATGTACCTAAACAGTGGAAACCCCCCCAAGTGACCGCATTTTGGAAACTAGGGCCCCAAAGAAACTTATCTAGATATGTGGTGAGAACTTTGAACCCACAAGGGCTTCATAGAAGTTTATAACGTACAGCGGTACAATTAAAAAATCATATTTTTTCCACAAAAATGATCTTTTCACCCCCAATTTTTATTTTTCCAAGGGTAATAGGTCCCTAAAAGTTATTGTGCAATTTGTCCTGAGTACACTGATACCCCATATGTGGGTGTAAATGACTATTTGGGCGCATGGCAGAGCTCGGAAGGGAAGCAGCGTCATTTGACGTTTTTGGCTGGAATTGAGATCGGACACCATGTCGCGTTTGGAAAGCCCCTGATGAACCAAAACAGTAGAAACCCCCCACAAATGACACCATTTTGGAAACTAGACCCCCCAAGGAACTTATCTAGATGTGTGGTGAGAACTTTGAACCCACAAGGGCTTCACAGAAGTTTATAACATACAGCCGTACAATTAAAAAATCATATTTTTTCCACAAAAATGATCTTTTCACCCTCAATTCTTATTTTTCCAAGGGTAACAGGACCCTAAAAGATATTGTACAATTTGTCCTGAGTGCGCTGATACCCCACATGTGGGGGTAAACCACTATTTGGGCGCATGGCAGAGCTTGGCAGGGAAGCAGCGCCATTTGACGTTTTTGGCTGGAATTGAGATCGGACACCATGTCGCGTTTGTAAAGCCCCTGATGTACCAAAACAGTAGAAACCCCCCATAAATGACACCATTTTGGAAACTAGACCCCCCCAAGGAACTTATCTAGATGTGTGGTGAGCACTTTGAACCCCCCCAGTGCTTCACAGAAGTTTATAACGCCCGTGCGTGAAAATAAAAATATCGTATTTTTTCAACAAACATCTTTTAGTACCCATTTTATTTATTTTCCCAAGGGTAACAGGATAAATTGGACCCCAAAAGTTGTTGTCCAATTTGTCCTGAGTACGCTGACACCCCATATGTGGGAGAAAACTACTGTATGGGCACACGTCGGGGCTCGGAAGGGAAGTATTGACGTTTTGGAATGCAGACTTTGATGGAATGGTCTGCGGGTGTCATGTTGCCTTTGGAGATCCCCTAATGTACCTAAACAGTGGAAACCCCCCCACAAATGACCCTATTTTGGAAACTAGACCCCCTAAGGAACTTATCTAGATGTGTGGTGAGCACTTTGAACCCCCAAGTGCTTCACAGAAGTATATAATGCCCAGGCATGAAAATAAAAAAATCGTATTTTTTCCACAAATATGATCAATTAGTCTCCAATTTTTTTATTTTCCCAAGGGTAACAGGAGAAATTGGACCCCAAAAGTTGTTGTCCAATTTGTCCTGAGTATGCTGATATCTCATATGTGGGAGAAAACTACTGTATGGGCACACATCCGGGCTCGGAAGGGAAGTAGTGACGTTTTGGAATGCAGACTTTGATGGATTGGTCTGCGGGTGTCATGGGCGTTTGGAGAGCCCCTGATGTACCTAAACTATTGAAACTCCCCACAAGTGACCCCATTTTGGAAACTAGACCCCCCACGGAACTTATCTAGATGTGTGGTGAGCACTTTGAACCCCCAAGTGCTTCACAGAAGTTTATAACGCCCGGGCGTGAAAATAAAAAAATCATTTTTTTCCACAAAAATGATATTTTTGCTCCCAATTTTTTATTTTCCTAAGGGTAACAGGAGAAATTGGACCCCAAAAGTTGTTTTGCAATTTGTCCTGAGTATGCTGATACCCTATATGTGGGGGTAAAACACTGTTTGGGCGCATGGCAGAGCTTGGAAGGGAAGGAGCACCATTTGACTTTTTCAACGCAGAATTGGCTGGAATTGAGATCAGACACCATGTTACATTTGGAGAGCACCTGATGTGCCCAAACAGTGGAAACTTCCCAATTATAACTCCAACCCTAACCCCAACACACCCCTAACCCTAATCTGAGCCCTAACCCTAGCCCTAACCCCAGCCCTAACCCTAGCCCTAACCCTAACCCTAGCCCTAACCCTAGTCCTAACCCTAATGGGAAAATGGAAATAAATACTTTCTTTTAATTTTATTATTTTTCCCTAACTAAGGGGGTGATAACGGGGGGTTTGATTTACTATTTATGGCGGGTTTTAATGTTTGGCAGCTGTTGCACGCTAAAAGACGCTTTTTATTGTAAAAATAGTTTTTGCATCACGACATATTGAGAGCTATAATTTTTCCGTATTTTGACCCACCGAGTCATGTGAGGTCTTATTCTTTGCGGGACAAGTTGACGTTTTTATTGGTACCATTTTTGGGCACGTGACATTTTTTGATCGCTTTTTATTCCGATTTTTGGGACGCAGAATGAACAAAAACCAGCGTTTCATGAATTTCTTTTGGGGGGGTGCGTTTACACCGTTCCGCGTGCGGTAAAATTGATAAAGCGCTTTTATTCTTCGCGTCGGTACGGTTACAGCGATACCTCATTTAGGTCGTTTTTTTATGTTTTGTCGTTTTTTTGCAATGAAAACAATTTTATATAAAAAATAATTATTTTTGTATCGCTTTATTCTGCGAGCTATAACTTTTTTATTTTTTTGCGGATGATGCTGTATGGTGGCTCGTTTTTTGCGGGACAAGATGATGTTTTCAGCGGTACCATGGATATTTATATGCGTCTTTTTGATTGCGTGTTATTGCACTTTTTGTTCGGTGGTATGATAATAAATCATTATTTTTTGCTTCGTTTTTTATTTTTATTTTTTAAGGGCTTCGCTAAAGGGGTTAACTAATGGGACAGTTTTATAGGGCGGGTCGCTACGGACGCGGCGATTCCAAATATGTGTACTTTTATTATTTTTTTTTTATTTTCTAAAAATGAATTTATTGGGGAATATTTTTTTTTTTTTTACTAACTTATTTAGCGATTTTTTTAAAATTATTTTTACACTTTTTTTTAAATTTTTTTTAACTTTATTACATAGTCCCAGGTGGGACATCACTGTCCTGTGACAGATCGCTGATCTGTCACATCACAGATCACTGTGACAGATCAGCAATCTGTCACAGGCAGTTCTGCAGACTTCCTCATGCCTGCGCTTTGCAGGCAGTGAGGAAGTCAGCTCCCTACAGGCCCCCGAAGGCCCCGGTCGCCATCTTGGATCCGGGGGCCTGTAGGGAAAGAGCCCCCCGCAGTAGCGCTGCACATTGCGCTGCCGTGGGGGGCTCAGGGAAGCACGGAGGGAGCCCCCTCCCTGCCGAAGCTTCCCTTTAACTCCCGGTACACCGCGATCATGTTTGATCGCGGTGTACAAGGGGTTAACGTGTCGGGGGCGGTCCGTGACCGCCCCTGACACATTGTGCCGGGTGACAGCTGTGATAATCAGCTGACACCCGGCCGCGATCAGCGGCGCTCACCACGTGGGTGCCGCTGATCGCATTAGACGTACTATCCCGTCCTTGGGAATTAAGTCCCAGGGCACATGGACGGGATAGTACGTCTAATGGCAGAAAGGGGTTAAAGAAAAACATACTCTCCCTAGTTCCCCATTGCTCCGGTCTCTGTACCATGACTCCTGAGCAGCTCCACTGCTCGGCACAGCGTGGCACGATGAAGTGACATAATTGCGCCCACAGTGCTGAAATGTTAGACTGGAAATGATGGGTGAGGGAGCATCACCTGACATCTAAGATGACAATACAGTTGAATGTGCAGTGCTGGACCCGAACTGACCGAAATCCCCTGACTCACGAGCTCCATAGTGGCCACGTGGTCTGCCGCTTTTAACTACACGCCCACTGGCTGGGGGCCTGTGGGGGAGTGGGTGCCCCAGGCAAACAGTGGCCCTGGTTGAGCTAGTTCATTAACTGTGGTTAGTTATAGAAAATTATAATTATCCTCCATCCCATAATCTCGTGCCCATATACCCATCATACATATCCACGATCCCATAGGCCTGTGCCCATATACCCATCATACATATCCTCCATCCCATAGTCGAGTTCCCATATACCCATCGCACATCCTCCATCCCATAGTCCCATGCCCATATACCCATCACACATCCTGCATCCCATAGTCCCGTGCCCATATACATATCCGCCATCCCATAGTCCTGTGCCCATATACCCGTCAAACATATTCTCCGTCCCATAATCCAGTGCCCATATACCCATCACACATCCTCCATCCCATAGTCCCGTGCCCATATACATATCCGCCATCCCATAGTCCCGTGCCCATATACCCATCATACATCCTCTATCCCATAGTCCCATGCCCATATACCCATCACACATCCTCCATCCCATAGTCCCATGCCCATATACCCATCATACATATCCTCCATCCCATAGTCAAGTGCCCATATACCCATCACACATCCTCCATCCCATAGGCCAGTGCCCATATACCCATCATACATATCCTCCATCCCATAGTCAAGTGCCCATATACCCATCACACATCCTCTATCCCATAGTCCCATGCCCATATACCCATCACACATCCTCCATCCCATAGTCCCATGCCCATATACCCATCATACATATTCGCCATTCCATAGTCGAATGCCCATATACCCATCATACACATCCGCCATCCCATAGTCCTGTGCCCATATACTCGTCATACATATCCTCCATCCCATAGTCCAGTGCCCATATATCCATCACACATCCTCCATCCCATAGTCCCGTGCCCATATACCCGTCATACTGATCGTCCATCCCATAGTCCCGTGCCCATATACCCGTCATACATATCCTCCATCCCATAGTCCCGTGCCCATATACCCGTCATACATATCCACCATCCCATAGGCCCGTGCCCATATACCCGTCATACATATCCTCCATCCCATAGTCCAGTGCCCATATACCCATCACACATCCTCCATCCCATAGTCAACCATTATGACATCATAATGAGCAGCGGCAGGTCTTGCAACCTCTGATGACATCAGCGTCGCCATTGCAACCATTGTGACATCATAATGAGGGGCGGGGCTTGGTACGCACACACTGCTTCCCCAGTATGCAAATAGGGGCATTGTGACATCATAATGAGGGGCGGGGCTTGACGCGCACACACTTTTTCCCCAGTATGTAGATAGGGGCAAAATTGTTTGGTGAATTGGAACGTGCGCGGTTAAAATTTCGCCTCACAACATAGCTTAGGACGCTCTCGGGGTCCAGACGTGTGACTGTGCCAAATTTTGTGGCTGTAGCTGCGACGGTGCGGATGCCTATCCCGGACATACACACATACACACACACACACATACATACATACATACATACACACATACATACACACTTTGAGCTTTATATATTAGATATAGATATATACGTCAGCCATATAATGTACTCTCATTATTAACCCCTTCCTGACATGAGACGTACTATCCCGTCCATGGGACCCAGGCCCCTATGCCCATGGACAGGATAGTACGTCTACCGCGATCAGCGGCGCCCACGTGGTGAGCGCCGCTGATCGCGGCCGGGTGTCAGCTGATTATCACACCTGACACCCGACACGTTAACCCCTTGCACACCGCGATCAAACATGATCGCGGTGTACCGGGGGTTAAAGGGAAACATCGGCAGGGAGGGAGCTCCCTCCGTGCTTCCCTGAGCCCCCACGGCAGCGCAATGTGCAGCGCTGCTGCCGGGGGCTCCTTTCCTGCAGGCCCCCGAATCCAAGATGGCGACAAGGGCCTTTGGGGGCCTGCAGGAAGCTGGCTTCCTCAGTGCCTGCAAAGCGCAGGCCTGAGAAAGCCTTCTGCAGTGCCTGTGACAGATTGCTGATCTGTCACAGTGATCTGTGATGTGACAGATCAGCGATCTGTCACAGGACAGTGATGTCCCACCTGGGACTATTTAATAAAGTTAAAAAAAATAAAAAAAAGTGTTAAAATAAATTTAAAAAAATCGCCAAATAAATTAGAAAAAAAAAAAAATATTCCCCCAAATAAATCCATTTTTTAGAAATAAAAAAAACAAAACAATAAAAGTACACATATTAGGTATCGCCGCGTCCGTAATGACCCGCCCTATAAAACTGTCCCATTAGTTAACCCCTTTAGTGAACCCCTTAAAAAATAAAAATAAAAAACGAAGCAAAAAATAATGATTTATTATCATACCGCCAAACAAAAAGTGTAATAACGCGCGATCAAAAAGACGCATATAAATATCCATGGTACCGCTGAAAACGTCATCTAGTCCCGCAAAAAACGAGCCACCACGCAGCATCATCCGCAAAAAAATAAAAAAGTTATAGCTCGCAGAATAAAGCGATGCAAAAATAATTATTTTTTATATAAAATAGTTTTCATTGCATAAAAGCGCCAAAACATAAAAAAACGACCTAAATGAGGTATCTCTGTAACCGTACTGACCCGAAGAATAAAACCGCTTTATCAATTTTATCGCACGCGGAAGGGTGTAAACGCACCCCCCCAAAAGAAATTCATGAAACGCTGGTATTTGTTCATTCTGCGTCCCAAAAATCGGAATAAAAAGCGATCAAAAAATGTCACGTGCCCGAAAATGGTACCAATAAAAACGTCAACTTGTCCCGCAAAAAATAAGACCTCACATGACTTGGTGGGTCAAAATACGGAAAAATTAGAGCTCTCAATATGTGGTGTTGCAAAAACTATTTTTACAATAAAAAGCATCTTTTAGCGTGTGACAGCCGCCAAACATAAAAACCGCCATAAATAGTAAATCAAACCCCCCATTATCACCCCCTTAGTTAGGGAAAAATAATAAAATTAAAAGAAAGTATTTATTTCCATTTTTCCATTAGGGTTAGGGCTAGGGTTAGGGCTGTGTTGGGGTTCAGGTTGGAGTTAGACTTGGGGGTTTCCACTGTTTGGGCACATCAGGGGCTCTCCAAATGCAACATGGCGTCTGATCTCAATTCCAGCCAATTCTGAGTTGAAAAAGTCAAATGGTGCTCCTTCCCTTCCAAGCTCTGCCATGCGCCCAAACAGTGTTTTACCCCCACATGTAGGGTATCAGCCTACTCAGGTCAAATTGCAAAACAATTTTTGGGGTCCAATTTCTCCTGTTACCCTTAGGAAAATAAAAAATTGGGGGCAAAAATATCATTTTTGTGGAAAAAAATGATTTTTTTATTTTCACGCCCGGGCGTTATAAACTTCTGTGAAGCACTTGGGGGTTCAAAGTGCTCACCACACATCTAGATAAGTTCCGTGGGGGGGCCTAGTGTTGAAAACATGGTCACTTGTGGGGAGTTTCAATAGTTTAGGTACATCAGGGGCTCTCCAAACCCACATGACACCCGCAGACCATTCCATCAAAGTCTGCATTCCAAAATGTCACTGCTTCCCTTCCGAGCCCCGACGTGTGTCCATACAGTAGTTTTCTGCCACATATGGGGTGTCAGCGTACTCATGACAAATTGGACAACAACTTTTGGGGTCCAATTTCTCCTGTTACCCTTGGGAAAATAAAAAAATTGGGGACTAATTGATCATGCTTGTGGAAAAAATACGATTTTTTTATTTTCATGCCCGGGCATTATAAACTTCTGTGAAGCCCATGGGGGTTCAAAGTGCTCACCACACATCTAGATAAGTTCCTTAGGGGGTCTAGTTTCCAAAATGGGGTCATTTGTGGGGGTTTCCACTGTTTAGGTACATTAGGGGCTCTCCAAAGGCAACATGACACCCGCAGACCATTCCATCAAAGTCTGCATTCCAAAACGTCACTACTTCCCTTCCGAGCCCTGACGTGTGTCCATACAGTAGTTTTCTCCCACATATGGGGTGTCAGCGTACTCATGACAAATTGGACAACAACTTTTGGGGTCCAATTTTTCCTGTTACCCTTGGGAAAATGAAAAAATTGGGGACTAATTGATCATGTTTGTGGAAAAAATACGATTTTTTTACTTTCATGCCCGAGCATTATAAACTTCTGTGAAGCCCTTGGGGGTTCAAAGTGCTCACCACACATCTAGATAAGTTCCTTAGGGGGTCTCGTTTCCAAAATGGGGTCATTTGTGGGGGGTTTCCACTGTTTAGGTACATTAGGGGCTCTCCAAAGGCAACATGACACCCGCAGAACATTCCCTCAAAGTCTGCATTCCAAAACGTCACTACTTCCCTTCCGAGCCCCGACGTGTGTCCATACAGTAGTTTTCTCCCACATATGGGGCGTCAGCGTACTCAGGACAAATTGGACAACAACTTTTGGGGTTCAATTTCTCCTGTTACCCTTGGGAAAATAAAGAAATGGTGACTAAAAGATCATGTTTGTGGAAAAAATACGAATTTTTTATTTTCACGCACGGGCGTTATAAACTTCTGTGAAGCCCTTGGGGGGTTCAAAGTTCTCACCACACATCTAGATAAGTTCCTTAGGGGGTCTAGTTTCCAAAATGGTGTCATTTGTGGGGGGTTTCCACTGTTTTGGTACATCAGGGGTTTTCCAATCGCGACATGATGTCCGATCTCAATTCCAGCCAAAAACGTCAAATGGCGCTGCTTCCCTTCCGAGCTCTGCCATGCGCCCAAATAGTTGTTTACCCCCACATGTGGGGTACCAGCGTACTTAAGACAAATTTCACAATAACTTTTAGGGTCCTGTTACCCTTGGAAAAATAAAAATTGGGGGTGAAAAGATCATTTTTGTGGAAAAAATATGATTTTTTAATTGTACCGCTGTACGTTATAAACTTCTGTAAAGCCCTTGTGGGTTCAAAGTTCTCACCACATATCTAGATAAGTTCCTTGGGGGGGTCTAGTTTCCAAAATGGGGTCACTTGTAGGGGGTTTCCACTGTTTAGGTACATCAGGGACTCTCCAAACGTGACATGGCGTCCGATTTGAATTCCAGCCAATTTTGCATTGAAAAAGTCAAACGGCGCTCCTTCCATTCTGAGCTCTGCCATGCGCCGAAACAGTCGTTCCCCCCCACATATCAGGTATCAGCGTACTCAGGACAAATTGCACAATAACTTTTGCAGTCCAATTTCTCCTGTTACCCTTGGTAAAATAAAAAAATTGAACCTGAAGTATTTTTTTTGTGAAAAAAAGTTAGATGTTCATTTTTTTCAAAATATTCAAAAAAATTCCTGTGACGCACCTAAAGGGTTAATAAACTTCTTGAATGTGGTTTTGAGCACCTTAAGGGGTGCAGTTTTTAGAATGGTGTCACTTTTGGGTATTTTCTATCATATAGACCCCTCAAAGTGACCTCAAATGTGATGTGGTCCTAAAAATAAAATGGTGTTGTAAAAATGAGAAATCGCTGGTCAACTTTTAACCCTTATAACTTCCTAACAAAAAAAAATTTTGGTTCCAAAATTGTGCTGATGTAAAGTAAACATGTGGAAAATGTTAGTTATCAAGTTTTTTGTGTGCTGTATCTCTGTGATTTAAGGGCATAAAAATTCAAAGTTGGAAAATTGCGAAATTTTCAAAATTTTCGCCAAATTTCCGTTTTTCTCACAAATAAATGCAAGTTATTTGAATGAAATTTTACCACTATCATGAAGTACAATATGTCACGAGAAAACAATGTCAGAATCACCGGGATCCATGAAAGCATTCCAGAGTTATGACCTCATAAAGGTACAGTGGTCAGAATTGTAAAAATTGGCCCGGTCATGAACGTGCAAACCACCCTTGGGGGTGAAGGGGTTAAAATTGTACATAAAGAGTTAAATAAAAAATACACACAAACAAAATTAGCATGAAACGCTATATCTGTTTATTTTTCAAAAGAAAAAATTAAAAAAAAAATTGCATGGGCTCCAGTGCAATTTTCAGAACCAGCAGAGGGAAAGTCGACGGCTGAGAGCTGATGTTAATATTCTGGGAAGGAGCCAATAGCCATAAAGGTACCCAGGCTATTAATATCAGCTCACAGATGTTTGCTTAGCCTTTACTGGCTAGTTTACAGGGGAACCACGGAAAAAAATTGATATGAGGCCCCCTATAAAAGCAAAGGCTAGGCAGCTGTGGGCTGATATTAATAGCCTGGGAAGTGGTCATGTATATTGGCACCCCCCCAGCCTAAAAACATCAGCTCTCAGCCACCCCAGAAATAGCACATCCTATAGATGCGCCAATTCTGGCACTTAGTCTCTCTGTTCCCACTTGCCCTGTGGCAAGTGGGGTAATACTTGTGGTTTTGATGTCACCTTTGTATTGTCCGGTGACATCAAACCTACGGCTTAGTAATGATGAAGTGTCAATAAGACCTATCCATTACTAATCCTATAGTTATATGGTACATAAAGACAAAGCCATAATAAAGTCATTTAATTGAAATAATCACAGAGACGCCTTTATTGAATCTTAATTAACCATACTTACTGCATCGCCTAATCCCCGAATCCCTCGATCTCCTGCCACAAAAATAAAATAATAAACCAACACAAATACTCCCTGTCTGACGTAGTCCATTTACCAAGTGTCCCACAACGATCTCACATGTAGAACAGTCACATCAGAACAGTCACGCAGCAGTGCCACAAGTGACAGCGCGAACTCCAGTGAACTCTCACGGTGGCGCAGTGATACACTGCGGGAGGGTCACCTCCTGTCAGTGTATCACTGGAGTCCGGGTAGAGCGGTCACATCTCTCAATGTGACTGTTCTTCACGTGAGATCATCGTGGGACACTTGTTATTAAATGGACTACGGCAGAAAGTTAAGTATATGTTGGTTTATTATTTTATTTTTGTTGCAGGAGATCGAGGGCGTAGAGGATTAGGTATTTTGTGAGTATGAATTTTTTTTGTTTTAAAATTGAACAATGTGTTTATAATTAATTACTTTGCTGTTCTCCTGATATTAAAAAAAAATCCTTATGAAAATGAGCACGACCATATTTTTAACTCAAAACTGAAAATTAAGATTAAACAACAACCACAAGATGGATTTCATCAACCAAGGTATCATTTTAATCATTACAACAGCACCAACTTGACACTGTGTGTAGGTTACTGTACGCAATACTGCTGACAAGTTCCCTTTAACCCCTTAACCCCCGCAGCTTTTATCGGTTTTGCTTTTTCGTTTTTCGCTCCCCTCCTTCCCAGAGCCATAACTTTTTTATTTTTCCGTCAATATTGCCATGTGAGGGCTTATTTTTTGTGGGACAAGTTGTAGTTTTGAACGACACCATTGGTTTTACCATGTCGTGTACTAGAAAACAGGAAAAAATTCCAAATGCGGTGAAATTGCAAAAATAGTGCAATCCCATACTTGTTTTTTTGTTTGGCCTTTTTACTAGGTTCACTAAATGCTAAAACTGACCTGCCATTATGATTCTCCAGATCACTGTGAGTTCATAGACACCAAACATGTCTAGGTTCTTTTTTATCTGAGTAGTGAAAAAAATTCCAAACTTGACAAAAAAAAAATTGTGCCATGCTCCGATACCCATAGCGTCTCCATTTTTCATGATCTCGGGTTGGGTGAGGGCTTATTTTTGCGTGCTGTGCTTATGTTTTTAATTATACCATTTTGGTGCAGATACAATCTTTTGATCACTCATTATTGCATTTTAATGCAATGTCGCAAAAAAAAATGTTGTGGCGACCAAAAAAAGTAATTCTGTCGTTTTGACTTTTTTTTCCCTACGCCGTTCAGCGATCAGGTTAATCCTTTTTTTTATTGATCGGGCGATACCAAATATGTGTATGCTTGATTTTATTTTTATTGTTTTATTTTGAATGGGGCAAAAGGGGGGGTGATTTGAACTTATATATATATATTTTTTTTATATTTTTAAACACATTTTGTTTTACTTTTGGCATGCTTCAATAGTCTCCATAGGAGACTAGAAGCTGCCACAACTCGATCGGCTCTGCTACATAGAGGCAATGGTCAGATCTCCTCTATATAGAATTGCTCACTTGCTATGAGCGCCAACCACTGGGTGGTGCTCACAGCAATCTGGCACTGACAACCATAGAGGTCTCCAGGAGACCTCAGGTTGTCATGTCGACATATCGGTGACCCGCGATCACGTGATGCGGGTCACCAGTGGGTGTATTTCCGGCACGATTGCCGGAAGAGCTTGTTAAATGCTGCTGTCAGAGTTGGACAGCGGCATTTAACTGGTTCATAGCTGTGGGTGGATCGCAATTCCATCCGCGGCTATTGCCGGCACATATCAGGCGTTCAAAACAGCTGACATGTCCCGGGAAAGATGTGGGCTCACTGCCGGAGCCCACATCAAAGGGAGGGAGTCAGACATCAGCGTAAATACACGCCCAATGTCAGAAAGGGGTTAAATAAATGAAGAAAAAGTAACTTGGGGTCCCCTCTATTTTTGTAACCAGCCAAGGTAAAGCAGACAGCTGGAGGCTTACATTATAATGGAAAAACTAAATATACCATCCCTCAGCCACTCCAGAATTGGCGCATCCATTAGATGCGCCAATTCTGGCACTTCACCTCAGCTCTTCCTGATTGATTTGGTGCGGTGGCAATTGGGGTAATGTTTTTGGAGTTGAAGTCAGCATCTGGTGATGACATCAAGCCTTGATGTTTGTAATATAGAGACATTTGTCAGACACCCCCCATTACTAACCTAGTCGTAAAAAGAAATAAACACAAACTCAAACAAATCTTTAAAGAAAAAAACTCTACTTTCCTTCGCTCACCAATTTATTAAAGAAAAAAAGAAAAAACTCCCATGCTGGTCCGCCGTAGTCCATGGATTCCCAAGCTGTCCAAAACCTATGGAACCTTGTTCAGAGTGCAAAGTTGGAAAGGTCTAGTAGCAGCCACTGTCTCTGCACTCCGCGTTATCCGGCGGCTGTGATGAGCAGTGATGACAGTAAAGTTACCGCAGTTCTCAGGGTGACACAGAGGGCAGTGTGAGACCCCGAATGTTGAGCGGTGACATCACTGCTCATCATTTTGGCTCTAGTTCTCACTGCTCATCATTGCAGCTCTCACACTGCCGTCTGTGTGACACGATGGCTATGAACTGTGGTAACCTTAATGATGTAACTGCATATCACAGCCGATGGGTCTCGTGGAGCGCAGTGTGAGACCCGACAGTGACTGCTGCTCCAGTCTATGGATCTTTGTTTACTAAAAGACTGAGACAGGGATCGTTGCCTCCATGTGGACTATGGCGGACAGGTGTTTTGTTTTTTTTGTTTTTTTTTAAATTGGTGAAAAAAGGAATTTGCTGGAGAGTGTTTTTTTCAAATAAAGGTTTGATTTTTTTTCTGTGTTTATTTCTTTTTACTTCTCTCCATTACTAACCCCTGGGCTTGATGTCATAGCCAGCTATGGCCATCAAACCAAAACCCCATTACTCTGATTGCCATGATACAAGGGCAATTGGGAAGAGCCAAGGCTAAGCGCCAGAACTGGCACATCTAATGTGATGCGTCAATTCAGAGGCGGCTGAGGGTTGGTATTTTTAGGCTGGGAAAGGCCAAATAACCATAGACCTTCTCAGCCTATTAATATCAGCTTAGCAAAGGCAAAGCAGGCAAGTCTCTGGTTATCTGGCCCTTCCCAGCCCAACAATATCAGTCCCCAGCTGTCTGCCTGCTAAAAATGAAGGGGTAACCCCACGTCATTTATTTAATACATTAAAGAATCTGTCAGCTGATTTTTTTTTAAACTATAGTAATAATATCCTGAAATAGGGCTTTGGCAGCCCTTTTGGAGTATGTAACGTTCATTGCTTTCACTTCGCCGGTTTTCTTGCTGTCAGCCTCAGAAGAGTGAGAGCCGCGCACTGAGCAGTTAATCAGATGTACATTAAAAATGAATATTCACTGTTCCCCACGCCCACGTTTCGACACCGGGTCAGTGACATTAAAAATTTCAAGCCCCAAGAGGTGGGAGGGAGGACAGTGTGCCGAGCATCAAGTCACTGGGTCTTATATAGCCTCCATGATGCGATGTGGCTTGCCAATCACAGTGATGCCAGTAGGTAACATGGCTATGGGATTACTATGGCAGGCAATCCCTATGGTAGGTTTAGTAGCTGTCTAACAGCCACGAAACATGACGGTGACTCAATCATTTTCTTGAGCACCACGAGATACTTGGCCGAGTAATGAGCGTGCCCGAGGACCCTGATATTCGATTAAGTATCGAGCAATGCCGAGCATGGTTGCTCATCACTATCTACAACATATTAAAATGTGTTTAAACGTTTAATTATTCTAAAGTTAAACTTAAACCATGCTGTACCACTAGAAGTAGGTAGGAAAGCAAGTAGATAAAAGCAAAGCATAATAAAAAAATATATAGGAAACGCAAATTCAAAGTATCTGCCTATAAACTGAACTGTCATTGTTGTGACCATTTAAATAGCATTGTATTAATGAATACCAGCAATATTTTACAATATTGCATAGTGCAAGTTATCTTAGAAAGCTACAGTACATTTTCTTTGTACCTACTCTGTCTTGGGGTATCAATGCTCCGATGGGATAAATATTTTTGAATATTTTTATATTGTTTAGTAAGCAAAGTAATTTAAAAAAAATTGTTATAATTAGAAATAATGAAACTCAACTAAACAAAAATAAAATTACATTCAAATAAGAAAAATATGGATTTATTAGAGAAAAAAACTATACATTGGTGACACTGGTGATATTATTTCTTAATGAAAATTAAACTTAAATAAAACAATGCACAGTGTAAAGGAAAGCAGCATATGCTATCGCCTATCTAAAATACTGATTGTAAGTATTACAGTGGACTGCGACAGTGCCATGTACATAACACTCTACACACATCTGAATGGCTTTTCATTTATGTACTTGAGTATACATAGCACCAACTAGAGGCAGCAATTTAAATAATTTGTCGATAGCTGCCCATTTTAATACGAAAGGTCACATATTTCCCAAATTTTGGCCCTTAATACTGTGAGGCCTCTTGTTCTTGCAGTGTGTAAGTAGGTACACACTCATAGTCTTGTATCACAGATGCATTGCATTCTTGTGCATGTCCCGATGAAAAATAATACTTAGCTCTCGTTAAGGCTCTTTTTGGCAGCATGATGAATATGCCGCTGTGACAGCTTTCACATTTAAGGTGCATTACGTTAATTTTCCATGAGCTGTAGAAAGACATTCATACTTTACGTGAAGTTTTAAGTGTTACATTCTGTTTGGTGAACCTTACAGCTTCTTCTTTAGATCTCTTCACAAATTCAGTCACTTTGTTGAAACCTTCAGCTAGTCCCTGCCCAGTGATGGCACAACATGGCTGGACATACCAATCGCGGTCACAGCAATACTTCTTCATGTTAAATTTTCTAGTAATTTCATCAGCGTTCAGAGCTCCGGGCAGGTCTTGCTTATTGGCCAGGACCACCACTGGCACATTCTTGATCA
Source organism: Dendrobates tinctorius (assembly GCF_039654945.1). NCBI lineage: Eukaryota > Metazoa > Chordata > Amphibia > Anura > Dendrobatidae > Dendrobates > Dendrobates tinctorius. The sequence goes on along the minus strand of NW_027361728.1, from coordinate 56,032,499 downwards.
GCTCATTCTGGAGGACTTGCTGAAATTGTTTCTTTGATTCATCCAAAGTACGTTTGTTGGTGCTGTCCACCACGTAGACCAGTCCATCTGTGTTTTCAAAGTAGTAGCACCAAAAAGATCTCAGCTTCTCCTGTCCTCCAACATCCCATATAGTGAGCTGCAGGTGCTTTTCCGTCTGAATCATCTCCACATTAAATCCTACTGTTGGGATAGTGGAAAAGGGCTCCTTAAACTTGACTCTATACAGGACAGTAGATTTCCCTGCTGCGTCCAAGCCAAGTAGCAGGATTCGGGCTTGTTTAGCCTTTGAGTGAAAAGAACCAGATAAGCCCATGTCCTGTATTTACAAAAAGTATAGGTGAAAAAGTGGAGAATATGTTTAGCATGGTGAACTCTAGCAGTGGCAGCCTTGTACTTATAGGCTCTCTTATCAGTAAGTAGAAAGGTGTATTGTTTATGAAGGTTTAATGTCCGTTGCTTGTCACAAAGGTGGAACTGTCACGAGTAATAAAGCATAATCGATAAAGGAATCAAAGTTCAAAGTATGTGAGAATGCAACGATGTATGAAAATTATAGTGATATAAGCAGGCAAGGTTACTTTGCAACTGCGTTAAAAAAATCATGCTTCTGGCTGCTGCAGCTCCTGCCAGGAGTGGTCAATATATGGGACCTATGTCAGGGGATTGACAGCTTTCTTATCAATTTTGCAAAAAAAGAATACAGCACTGTGTATAAACCAAGATGTATGCAAACAGTATATATGAAATTTATAAAATGAATGCACTTAGTGCACAAATTGGCAAGCCTGTCTATGATGGAACATTAAGTATCTTCATTTTATAAGTATATTCTATATAGCACTAATGCAGCCTAAGTTTCACATATTCAGTGTTTGCATACATCTTAGCGCTTCCAGAATGCTGCTGTATGCTTTTGTTTGTATACTTATGCAGTCCGAGCTTGTTTGTATACTTATGCAGTCCGAGCAGCTTGTACCTGTTCAAACGTGCTTCGTTCTGTTAGAAGTTGCTGGTGAGTTTTTTGATTCTTCTCAATCTTAGACACTTCAGACATGACATGGATGGAAGCACATATGGTCCCTCCGAATCCACACAACAGAGCCATAGGCAGTCTGCTGGCAGCCATATACAGTAGTGTCTCCATATGGCATCGTATTATAGAATTAGCCACTCATAGAAGCAATATTTCATCAATTATCCCCTTAGTGACCACCAATGTGACTTAAAACTGACCTAGGATATCAGTGAATAGTATCCCCTGATGCGTGAAAATGCAGCAGCTGTCAGCTGTACACTATAGCTGACCTCCTGCTGCATCAGTCACCATCAGTGTTGTCACCTACCCTGGTCATTTAACACCTTAAATGCTGTTGTCAATAATGACTATTGCATCTTGGTGGTTAACAAGAGTGTCGGAGAGCCCTCTTTAAACACATCGGCACCCTGAGATCACGATTGATCATGGTTGCCATGCTAGAGATGAGTGACTTTGCCTTTTTTCGGGTTGAGTCGGGTTTCATGAAACCCGACTTTCGCAAAAGTCGGGTCGAACGAAATCGGCCGATTATCGTGAAAAGTCGAAGGCCGACTGAAACACGAAACCCAATGCAAGTCAATGGGGAAGAAAAGTGAGTGGAGGACAGGAAACACACCTACACACACCCATTTTAATGCCAAAAACATCAATTCTTATTACTTAAGCTTTTCAACCTTAATTTACTTTATAATAATAGTTAGGCATTGAAAACTGGGGGTTAATTGGCTAAAGTTGTAGGGGGGGTAGGGCTGGCTCCATATTTTCGTGGGCCCAGGGCCAAAGAGTGTCAATGGGCTCCTTTAACACATGCCACAATTCATGATCCTCTGATACGGCAGAGAAATAGCGGTATAGTACAATGAAAAATACTTCACTTCTTACATCACATGACTGATATCCATTTTAAATTCTCCAATAGCTCCAAAAACGGACAGTATATTACTCCATACAGTATTATGGCCACCACATAGTGCACTATACAGAGTAATGAGGCCCATATATTTCTCCATACAGAATCATTGGTCCCATATAATGTTCAATACAGTATATGATGTGCTCCACATAATGCTACAGTATATGTTGGTCCCCATGGATGAAGCTCCACTGTCTTGTGGGCCCAAATAGTGCTCCATATATAATGGGCCCCATTTCTAATGCTCCAGTGTATAATGGGCCCTGTAAATGCTGCTGCAGTGTCTGATGTCCACCTTTGGAATGCTCTAGTGTATGGTGGGCCCCATATATCATCCTCCAGAGTATAGTGCTCCCCAAAAATTGCTCCCAACCTTTAAAACAATTAAATAAGTCTCCTCGCTAGGGAATCCCTGTACTAGTCTGGACTCCTCGTCGTCCCCATCTTCCATCTCTCTGCACTTGGACTGTTTAGGCAGAGGTTGTACAGACATGATGTCATCGCTCTCTCTGACCAGAATGTCACTGTCAGGAAACGCGGAAGAAGGTAAGTATTTCAACTTTGCAAGTGCTGTGACCCTGAGCAAGCAGGGGGGGCCCACTCGTTGGCGACAGCACTGGCACAGGGCCCCTCATAGTACGGTGGTGTGTCTGACGGCGGATGGGCCCTCCCACCGGCAGAGACACTTTGCCAGTGTCGTCGCCCATGAGTATGCCTCCCCCACCTGCTCAAGGAACCTGCACTTACATCTGCATCTTCCTCTTTGTCACCGTGTAAGGTGGTATAGTATGCGGGAAGGGGAACCTGAGTTTCATCAGGGTCAGGTTCTGGCTGTGTAGAGTGGGAGGGGAATGTAGTGGTCTGGGTCAATATACCAACAGAATCATCTAGCAGTGGCTGGACATCAGTGCACTTGTGGCGCCCCCAGGAGTACGGCCGCCACAGTGGCATTATCTTCCTCCTAGGGAGTGTGATGTCATGCTTGGGAGCAACGAAGGATCTCTCTAGCGGTTAAACCAACACACAACACAGTTCCCACTCCAGGCCAGCAGGCAGAGCTCTGAACCTGATTGCTGAGGAGCTGCTCTCTGTGGTCAGGAGGAGGGAATTTAGGGCAGGCTGTGAAAGGAAGGGGAAGTGTGTGGATGTGAGAAGGGGAGCTGGAGGATGAGCAGAGTTAAAGCTCACTCCTAGCTGGAGCGCATGGTCTGGATTCCGGTCTCCGAGTTTGTAGGGACACTGACGGTCCTGCAGCAGAAACTGGAGGAAGTAGCAGCTGTAAATGCTCTGTTCCCAACTAAGGCTGGGAGGCCCCAGCAGCGACTTGTGTGAGCCAGAAGGAAAAGGCTACGGCTGCCTGCCATACGAGAAAGTTTCAAAAGAGAGTCAACAGGGGGAATTTCAGTGAACGCAGTACTGCGAGTACCTCAGATAAGCGCTAGAATGGAGGCCACACTACCTATCTGCAGAGAGAGAATTCCTAATTTGCTTCCAGGCTGACCAACTCCTTCTCCATCTGTACTCTGGGTCCTGTACGGCACTTACCGAGTACAGGTAAAGGAACTGCACGACTGTGTCTGTCATCTTTCTCCTGCGCCTGGCGCACGGTTCTGCTACATCCTGCACTGCACACCATCTACCAATTCTTTCATCTGCCCTGCGACTACGGCCCTACCTGTGCAAGGCTTTATTCATCTTAGCTGCACCACAACATCTGTCCCAGAGAAGCGACACTGCAGCGCTGGTCAATCTGATCAGAAACCACAGGTGGCGTCACGTATCATTCACCTATAAATGTTATTCACCCCTTTGCCTGGACGCCCATGCCCACGGACCGGGTCACCACCACCGTGACACATCCCTCTGAGACACTGGCCCGATACCAATTAACCCCACTGCCCTGGCTCGCCGTGATTGCTGAGCAGGGCCCAGAGCGGTCAGAGCGAAATGGGAGACCGCTGAATGTACGGCTCTGGATTCCTGCTGTGCAGAGCCAGAAATCCAGAGCCGTACATTCAGCAGTCTCCCATTCCGCTCGGACACCCCTGGGCTCTGCTCAGTAATCACGGCGAGCCGGGCGTGCTGCTCAGACTCGTTCTGTGAGCCTGGATGTTGCTGCCACCTCTGGTGCAGCAATGGTAGCGCAACCTGCCCTGCAGGGAACCGCTCCAGAGGCCAAGTCCTCATGCCGTGCTACTGGGCATGCCCGTAACGTGACCTCTCACTGGAGAGCAGGGGTCACATGCTCAGGTCCTGCATCGGATCTGATTGGTCCTTTCCAGGGTACTGGAAGGTCCTGGAAATGCATGGCTACAAAATGCCTGCATGGCGGCTCGGCCATGCGCTAGTGTAGACTAAGATTGCTATGTGTGAATGGTGATGGATGCATGTTCTGGTGACTGACTTATTATGAAACCCCTTTCCTCTTATAATACAAATGGTGACAGAGTGTTGGTACATAGTCAACCCCAGATAGTGGCAAGGTCTGCGCCACTGTGCACACCGCACGTAGCACTAGCGTCCGACGGTGCCCGGCTCCTCCGGCACCGCCGTTCAGTGGCTATCCTTACCGCCGCTCTGCAGTAGCAGTATCTATTGTCGTTTGAGACTGCAACGCCACCCGCTGGTTATCCTGTGAGGCTAACAGGGCCAGCGTTTGTCTCCTATTTATGTTTAGAGGTCTCTGTGTCTGAACAGAGCCGATCCTAGGCCGTCGGGTGACGTTAACCCGAGCGCTGTACCGCATCTATTGCGTATCTGCCATTGTCCAGCAGCGGTCTTGTCATCTACCGCACGGTGGACCCCGGGCGGCGACCGCACCTCCTATTATTTATATCTGGTGTGTTCTGCCGACCCTAACACATGGTACTGTATGTGGGAAAGAGCTACATGGACTAATGTGAAGTGTGGCCTGCTGCATTATTCACTTTTGGTGGGGGTGAAGGACACACGGAAAGGTGTTGTTCCTGGCCAGGAGCCTCCACTGACGACTCAGTGCTTTTATTTTTTGAAACTTCAGAAGAGGAGGCGATAGAGCTGGAGGCTGTGTCAGCAATGTAAGCCAAAACTTGTTCCTGAAGTTCCGGCTTTAAAAGCGGTTTACCTACTCCCAGAAAAAGGAGCCTTCAAGGCCTTGTGGAGCCAGACGATGACGCAGCCTCAACACCTCCTGCCTTAGGTGCTATTGTGCTTTTGCCACTACCAGCAGATGCACCACCACCCCCACCACCATCAGTACCAGTTGGCAACCCCCGCCCACTTCCACGGCCTCTTCCACCATACTTCCTCATTTTTGGAAAAATGTACCCAAAATACCACCAGGTATATGGTACTGTAAAACAAGGTACATAGTATTGGGGAGAATTTGAATCTCCCTAGAGATTTTAGGAGGCTGAACTATTTTCTCAGGCCCACTATAGATTACACCTCAATGTAACAGGCTGAAATTGGCTGTTGTATGACAAAGTACAAGGTGTGTATATAGTATTGGGGAGAATTTGAATCTCCCTAGAGATTTTAGGAGGCTGAACTATTTTCTTAGGCCCACTATAGATTACACCTCAATGTAACAGGCTGAAATTGGCTGTTGTATGATAAAGTACAAGGTGTGTATATAGTATTGGGGAGAATTGGAAGCTCCCTAGAGATTTTAGGAGGCTGAACTATTTTCTCAGGCCCACTATAGATTACACCTCAATGTAACAGGCTGAAATTGGCTGTTGTATGACAAAGTACAAGGTGTGTATATAGTATTGGGGAGAATTGGAGGCTCCCTAGAGATTTTAGGAGGCTGAACAATTATCTCAGGCACACTATAGATTACACCTCAATTTAACAGGCTGAAATTGGCTGGTGTATGACAGAGTACAAGGTGTGTATATAGTATTGGGGACAATTGGAAGCTCCCTAGATATTTTAGGAGGCTGACAATGATGCTCTCTGTCCAAGTATGGCAGCAGGCAGCCTAATAAGCAGGACTGCTGAACACAAAAGTGTGGAAAAATGAACGTTTGGTAACTGTGTTTTTAAAAAAGCAGTTTGCACAGCAGTGTGCAAACAGCAATGCAGCTATCAGGGAGCCTTATAAGGCAGCCTAATAACCAACAGAACTGGTGCACAAAAATATAGCCTCCCCTGTCACTGCACACAAACTGTTGTGTTGTACAGTGAAAATCGCTACCAGCAGAAGCAGTTTTTGGTTCTTCTTCCCTGCCTAACGCTCTCCCTACAGAATCAGCAGCTGCAGCAGCTCGCCCTATGCGAAGATCGGCAGAAGTAAGATGGCGGTCGGCGTGCACGCCCTTTTATAGCCCCTGTGACGCCACACAAAGCCAGCCAATCATTTGCATGCCCTTTTCAAAGATGGTGGTGACTGCTGCCCATGTCATCGCGTTGCCCACAGTGTGTGTCCTCCATCATTGGCTGAAAAAGGGCGCTGGAAGCATCATTTGAAACGCGACTTTGGCGCTCTGGTCGCCGACCTCGTGGCCGACCTCACGCTATGGTCGGGTTTCGTTTCATGAAACCCGACTTCAGCGAAAGTCGGCGACTTATGAATTTGACCGACCTGTTTCGCTCAACTCTATGCCATGCAATTCAGTGACCTGTTCAGAAGTTAGCCAATAGCAATATTTACGTGGTGAAAAAAACCCATTTTTTTTCCTGTCATGATACTTTGCATTAATTGCTGAAAAGCACCCAAATGGTTAATAAATTACTTGAAAGCAGTTTTGAATAGTTGAGGAGTGCTGTTTTTTAAATGCTATCACTTTTGGGGTTTTTCCAATATATAGGACCCCCAAAGTCCCTTCACAACTGAATAGATTCCTTTAAAAATACGTTTTATAAATTTCCTTGAAAAAAAGATAAAAAATTGCTGCTACAATTTTAAATCTTCTTGCATCCCACCAAAATAAAAAAAGCATTTTACAGATGGTCCTGATGTAAAGACATAAAGTAAATGTTATTTATTAACTATTTTGTGTGTCATGACTATTTGGACCACAAACAAGATATATCACCTATCCATAAGATAAGTTATAAATGTATGATCGTTGGGGGTTCCACAACCAAGACCTCCACTGACGACATGAACAAAATGTTTTTCTTCCAAGAAAATTCTTTAAAACACAGCATTATGACTAGTTCTGGGAACTTAAATGGGTTTTCCCACAAACAAAAGTTAATTCTAATCAATAGATCTTGGAATAAAAATAATCTCCACAATTGGATGTGATTAACCCCTTTACCCCCAAAGGTGGTTTGCACGTTAATGACCGGGCCAATTTTTACAATTCTGACAACTGTACCTTTATGAGGTAATCACTCTGGAACGCTTCCATGGATCCCGGTGATTCTGACATTGTTTTCTCGTGACATATTGTACTTCATGTTAGTGGTAAAATTTCATTGATATAACTTGCGTTTATTTGTGGAAAAAAAAAGGAAATTTGGCGAAAATTTTGAAAATTTCGCAATTTTCCAACTTTGAATTTTTGTGCCCTTAAATCACAGAGATATGGCACACAAAAACTAAATAAGTAACATTTCCCACATGTTTACTTTACATCAGCACAATTTTGGAACCAAATTTTTTTTTTGTTAGGAAGTTATAAGGGTTAAACGTTGACAAGCAATTTCTCATTTTTACAACACCATTTTATTTTTAGGGGCCACATCGCATTTGAGGTCACTTTGAGGGATATGATAGAAAATACCCAAAAGTGACACCATTCTAAAAACTGCAGACCTCAGGCTATGTGCACACGTCCGGAATTCCTGCTGAAATTTCCACGGTAATTCTGAAACTCCCTGCTGCGAGAAATCCGCATTCATAATTCCCGCGTATTTCCCGTGAAAAACTAGTGTTTTGCAAGCGTAATTAGCTTGCAGAATACTAGCGTTTTCCAAGCAATCTGTAGCATTGCTTGGAAAACTGATTGACAGGTTGGTCATACTTGTCAAACATAGTGTTTGACTAGTGTGACCAACTTTTTACTATTGAGGCTGCCAATGCAGCATCAGTAGTAAAAATATATAAAGTTAAAAATAGTGTCCCACGCAGCGTCCCCAGGCCTCAACGATGCTCCCGGCAAGTCTCGTTTCCTGCGATGCCTTGCGACAATATTTCTTTGATGACGTAGTAGTCTCGCGAGACTGTTACGTCATCAATAAAAAAAATCATATTTTTTCCACAAACATGACCTTTTAGTCCCCAATTTTTTTAATTTTCCCAAGGGTAACAGGAGAAACTGGACCTCAACGGCTGTTGTCCAATTTGTCCTGAGTATGCTGATACCCCATATGTGGGAGAAAACTACGGGATGGGCACACGTCAGGGCTCGGACGGGAAGTAGTGACGTTTTGGAATGCAGACTTTGATGGAATGGTCTGCGGGTGTCATGTCGCATTTGGAGAGTCCCTGATGTGTCTAAACAGTGGAAACCTCCCACAAGTGACCCCATTTTGGAAACTAAACCCCCCAAGGAACTTATCTAGATGTGTAGTGAGCACTTTGAACCCCAAGTGCTTCACAGAACTTTATAACGTGGAGCCTTACAAATAAAAAAAATTATATTTTTTTTTCCACAAAAATGATATTTTGGCTCCTAATTTTTTATTTTCCCAAGGATAACAGGAGAAATTGGACCCCAAATGTTGTTGTGCAATTTGTCCTGAGTACGCTGATACCCAATATGTAGGGGTAAACCATTGTTTGGGCGCATGGCAGAGCTTGGAAGGGAAGGAGCACTGTTTGACTTTTTCACCGCAGAATTGAGATCAGACGCCATGTTGTGTTTGGCGAGCCCCTGATGTGCCCAAATAGTGGAAACCCCCCAATTCTAACTCCAACCCTAACCCCAACACACTAATCTCAGCACTAGCCCTAACCTTAGCCCAAACCCTAATGGGAAAATGGAAATAAATGCATTTTTTTATTTTATTATTTTTCCCCTAACTAAGGGGGTGATAAAGGGGGGTTTGATTTATTATTTATGGTGGGTTTTTATGTTTGGCAGCTGTCATACGCTAAAAGACACATTTTATTGAAAAAATAGTTTTTGCATCACCACATTTTGAGGGCTATAATTTTTCCAGATTTTGACCCACCGAGTCATGTGAGGTCTTATTTTTTGCGGGACGAGTTGACGTTTTTATTGGTACCATTTTCGGGCACATGACATTTTTTTGATCGCTTTTCATTCCGATTTTTGGGACGCAGAATGAACAAAAATCAGCAATTCATGAATTTCTTTGGGGGGGGTGTTTACACCGTTCTGCGTGTGGTAAAATTAATAAAGGGGTTTTATTCTTCGGGTCGGTACGGTTACAGCGATACCTCATTTAGGTCGTTTTTTTGTGTTTTGGCGCTTTTATACAATAAAAACAATTTTATATAAAAAATAATTATTTTTGTACTGCTTTATTCTGCGAGCTATAACTTTTTAATTTTTTTGCTGATGACGCTGCGTGGCAGCTCGTTTTTTGCAGGACAAGATGACGTTTTCAGCAGTACCATGTTAATTCATATCTGTGTTTTTGATCGCGCGTTATTGCACTTTTTGTTCAGCGGTATGATGATAAAGCATTGTTTTTTGCTTTGATTTTTTTTAAGGGGTTCAGTAAAGGGGTTAAGTAGTTGGATAGTTTTATAGGGCGGGTCATTACGGACGCGGCGATACTAAATACGTGTACTTTTATTTATTTATTTTATTTAGAAAAAAAAAGAATTTATTAGGGAATATTTTTTTTATTTATTTAGGATTTTTAAAAATTATTTTTACAAGTTTTCTTTTTATTTTTTTACTTTATTACATTGTCCCAGGGGGGACATCACTATCTAGTGTCAGATCGCTGATCTGACAGTTTGCATAGCACTCTGTCAGATCAGCGATCTGACAGGCGCTGCACAGGCTTCCTCTGTGCCTGCTCTCAGCAGACACTGAGGAAGCCGCCTCCCTGCAGGACCCCGAAGGCCCCCGTTGGATCCGGAGGCCTGCAGGGAGGAGACCCTCAGAGCGACGCAGCACATCGCGTCGCTTCGGGGGTCTTAGGGAAGCACGCAGGGAGCCCCGTCCTTGTGTCCTGACACAATTTGACCATGGACGGAATATTACGTCTAAGCGATCGGCCGCGCTCACGGGGGAAGCGCGGCCCATCGCAACTGGGTGTCAGCTGATTCTGACAGCTGACACCCAGCACTAAGTGCCAGGAGCAGTCACAGACCGCTCCCAGCACTTTAAGCCCCGTAGTACTGCGATCTAACAAGATTGCAGCATTCAGGAGCCAGCACAGGGGTTGACAGCCCCTCTGCCTTTGTATCGGAGACATGCGATGTGCCATGGTGATCCGGATCATGACAACATCCGGGTGACCAGAACTAAGTAGTGCATGATAAGCAAGTCTCTCTCTGTCAGTGCAGCACAGACAGCTTTTATGGCATGCAGATTCTGCTTCATCTGCATGCCATAGAAGCGATCAGCCTGCAAAAAATGATTCTCCCATAGTGGGACTAAGTAAAAAAGTTAGGGAAAAGTAAAAAAAAATGCAAATAATTGTAATATTTTTTTAAAATAATAATAAAAAAATCAATATATTCTATCTCTAAAATATTTAAATGAAAAAAAAAACAATAGTACACACATTTGGTATCGCTGCGTCCGTAACGACCCAACCTATCAAACTGTCCCATTAGTTAACCCCTTTAGTGAACACCATAAAAAAGGCAAAAAACACTGCTTTACCATCATACTGCTGAACAAAAAGTGGAATAACACATGAACAAAAAGACGCATATAAATAAACATGGTACCGTTGAAAACGTAATCTTGTCCCACAAAAAACAAGCCACCATACAGCTCCATCAGCAGAAAAAAAAAAAAAAAAAAGTTATAGCTCTCAGAATAAAGTAGTGCAAAAACAATTATTTTTTCTATAAAATAGTTTTTATTGTATAAAAGCGCCAAAACATAAAAAAAGTTATCTTCTCCCCCATCTGGCAAGTTGGGCATTCTGGACAGTGCATCAGCATTGGCATTCTTACGTCCCGCTCGGTATTTGATGGTAAATTCGTAGCTGGACAGCTGGGTCATCTATCGCTGCTCCAGCGCACCTAGCTTTGCGGTTTCCAAGTGAGTCAGCGGATTGTTGTCCGTGAAGATGGTAAACTTTGCCGCAGCTAGGTCGTGTTTGAATCGCTCAGTCACAGCCCATACTATGGCGAGGAATTCCAGTTTAAAGAAGCTGTAGTTGTCAGGGTTCCTTTCAGTGGGACAAAGCTTCCTGCTGGTGTAGGAGATTACTCTTTCTTTGCCTTTCTGTACCTGCGACAGTACTCCTCACAGTCCCACGTTGCTGGCATCATTATAAAGGATGAATGGTTGGTCATAGTCTGACTTTAACCGAGTGAAGGATCTTTCCAGTTCATCATTCCAGTCAAATGTAAGACTCTTCCTCCTGGCCTTCTTGGGCTGGCCCACGAGAATGTTTTGCAGGGGTGTGGCTATTTCAGTGAAGCCCTTGATGAACCTTCGGTAGTAGCCTACCAACCCGAGGAACTGACATATTTCATGAATGTTGCTGGGCCTCTGCCAGTCCCGGATAACAGTGACTTTGTCGGGGTCCGATGCCATGCCTTCCGCACTACGTGGCCCAGGTACTGCACCTTGGGTTTCAGGAGGTGGCATTGGGACGTATTCACTTTCAGACCAAAGTTGGACAGGGCTTTGAACACCTCGGCCAGGTGTTCCAAATGGCCTTCGTAAGTCTTGGAGAAGACAATGATGCCATCAAGGTACAACAGAACGGTCTTGAAGTTCTTGTGTCCAAGGCAGCACTCCATCAACCTCTGGAACGTTCCTGGCTCATTTCAAAGCCCAAACGGCATGTACTTGAATTCGGAGAGGCCAAATTGGTGTTGCGAAGGCGGTCTTCTCTTTGTCCGCCTCTGCCACAGGAACCTGCCAATACCCACTAGTGAGATCTAAGGTAGAGAAATAGTTAGCGGTTCTCAGTGCAGCTAGTGATTCCTCTATCCTAGGTAATGGATAGGTGTCCTTGTGGGTAATGCTGTTAATTCGCCTATAGTCAACACACATCCTCATTGTACCATCTTTCTTTCTAACGAGGACTAGCGGAGCTGCCCAGGGGCTACAACTGTCTGTGATCACCCCAGCCTCCTTCATCTCGCGTAACATAATCTTGGCACATTGATAATGAGCTAGGGGCACAGGCCGGTACCTTTCTTTAATGGGTGGATGATTTCCAGTGGGGATATGATTTTGGACCCCTTTTAGGCCGGTTTCACATTTGCGCTTCAGGGCGCAGCGACGGCCTGCGCTCGGCCGCCGCTAAGCCCCGCCCCAGCCGCGCCTCCGTCGGTAGCTCCGCCTCCGGGTGCATGACGCTGCATGCATCATGCGTCCCCTATCTTTATCACTGAGGACGCACGCCGTGCGCACTATGCGTTTTTGCGGCACCTGCGTCCTTTTGACGGTGCGCCGACCAGGGCCAACCGCAACCTGTTGCAATTTGGTTGCGCTCGGCGCACCGTCAAAAGGACGCAGGCGCTGCCAAACGCATACTGCGCACGGCCAGTGATAAAGCTAGGGGACGCATGACACATGCAACGTCATGCGCCCGGAGACGGAGCTACCGGCGGAGGCGCGGCAGGGGCGGGGCTTAGCGGCGGCCGTGAGCAGGCCGTCGCTGCGCCCTGAAGCGCAAATGTGAAACCGGCCTTACCTGTCTAAAGGATGTTTGCTGAATACCCATTCAAACTCTTGGACTACTCGGTAAACCCCATTCTTTTGGTGTGGAAGGGTGGAGTCAGTGCCTACGTGCAACTGCTGACACTAATCCTCCAGCTGTTTTGCAGAGCCATTGTCCTCCGCCTGGTCGGATGAGACCAAGGGTTCTGCTGTCTGAATTGAGTTGTGATTGACAGTGAACAGCTTAGCAACGGTGGCATACCGAGGTAGTCTGGCCTCCTCCTCCCCAAAATTTAAGATGCGTACAGGTACCTGGGTCGCCCTCCCAGGGCTGTGAGGTACTCAGTACCGGGCCGGTCTCTCAGTGGGAGGTGTAACAGCAGCGGTGACCCGGTTCCGTGGCTCTGGGCGCCCATGTAAAAGGGGTTGAGTGGTGGAATAAAGTTTATGAGCTATTCGTGACGCCACCTGTGGTGTTCGGCAAGGGAGGTGTTAAGCCGACGCTGCAGACAGATCCTCTGGGACAGATGGTGGGGTGCAGCAGTGATGTTATAGTCCTCCACAGGTAGGGCCAGGGCAGAGTAGATAAAGAGAATAGGGGTTGAGGAAGAGGGTGCAGTGTCTGGCACAGAGATGTAGCAGTGCTGGAGAAGTTGCAGAAAGAAGGCAAGGACACAGCGGAATGTAGTTTCTTTAGCTTTACTTTGGATTTGCAAATGCAGTCCAGGGTCCCGATTACAGATGGCACAGGAGCTAATTAGCCTGGAAGCAACTCAGGAATCTCTATATGCAGATAGGTTGTGTAGTCTCCTTCCTAGCCCTCATTTGAGGTACATGCAGTACTGTCTTTCCTCCTTCTTGTTCCCTCTCAGATCTACCTCGTTTGGCAGACAGCTGTAGCCTTCTATCTCTTCTCTTGGCTCACCCATTGCTGTTGTGCCTCCGAGTCTTAGGTGGGAATAGAGCATTTACAGCTTCCTATTCCTCTGGTTTCTGTTGCAGGACCTTCAGTATCCATACAACCGTGGAGACCAGGCTCCAGATCATGTGCTCCAGCTGGGAACGAGCTCTCAACCCCGCTCAGTCTCCCAGCTTCTCTCTCCACCTCTACACCCTTCGGCCTCCTCACACTAACTCCTAATTTCCCCTCCTGGCCCTCAGAGCGCACTCCTCCCCCTATTCTGGTTCATAGCTCCCTCTGCTGTCCCGGAGTGGGAACTGTGTTGCATGTTGTGGTTAACTGCCAGAGAGACCCTTCATTGCTTCCAAGCCTGACATCACCCTCCCTGGAGTAAGGTAATGCCAGTGTGGTGACCATACCCCTGGTGGCGCCACATACCCTCCCCTTGTGGACATCAACTACCCCTCTAGCTGTCAGGACAGTGGGCCTACTATCAGAGTACACTGGTTCTACCAGGGCTTGGTAATCTCTTCCCCTGAGGCCTGTGGCTGCCCGACACCAAATTAACATTTCACTCCTTGGGGGTATTGCAATGGGGAATGAATCACTCACTCTGACACTGTCAACTTCTCCACCAGATAGCTCTACCTGTTGCCTTTGCATCAGGGCCTTGCTCTCATTTTGCAGGACCCGTTGCTCACTGGAACCAGCAGTTTCGGCTACCTGTTGCAACAAAACAATAACCTCGGCAAGACAATTTTCCATCACATTAGTGCCTAAGGTCACTCTTGGGTTACATTCTCGTCGATCAATGTCTACAATTATCAAGCCTTGGGCTTTTAATTCTACTCGCCCCACCTTAATGGTCACCTCCTTACACCCCACTTGTGGCAAAGACTGACCATTGCTGGCAACTACTGTCAGCTCATCATCTGGGCGGTGAGTAATTTCAGAGTCAGCCCAATACCGTTTGTAAAGAATATATGGCATAGTTGTAGGTACGTATGCCGACCGGGGGGTGGTACTTTTTCCCGCCGCGAACAGACTTAAGACAGACACCGATGTGCGTTCAACAGGTCCTCTTTATTAGCCATCCTCTTGACAACCGCAGCACCACACAGCAGCTGCACGACAACTTCTGCACACATGCCCGGGTAACTTCACTTTCTTCCTTTTCCTAATTGACGTACCTCGCGGCTCTTTCACTGTGGCTGCCCTAGGCCTGCCACCACAGCGCTTCACCCGTCCGAGTCCGTCCATCTGGTACCCCCGGGGCTTCTCTGTCCTGCGGCTCTCCTGTCAGGGCCACCCCCTGACTGTCTTCCTCCTCAGTCCCTGCTGGAGCTTCTCCTCTGTCCGTCTCCTCCTTTCAGTCTCTTCTCCTAAGCTCCTCTCACTGGACTGGCTCCCTCCTGGAACTCTCTACCCCTTCTTATATCCCACTCCCAGGGAATTCCCCCTCTAGAGCTCCTGTAACTCCGCCCCCCATAACTCTGCGGTTTCGTAGCCTTAAGCTGATGTCAAGTCCTTTCCTCACAGCTCCCTGCTTCCATCTTGTGGCCAAACTACAGTACTACACCATCTACTTTCCCTGCTGTTCTTGGTCTCCCTCTAGTGGCCAAACCCAGTACTTCACCATCCTCTACTGTCATTAGCTATCTCCCACATTCGTATACAGCAGTCCACGTCACGCACATTGTACCTTTTCCTTCCCACTGCAGACAGGTCCGTAGGTCAGTCCACTTCCCCTACATAGTCGTCACCTGAGAGCCGGTGTCCAGCAAAGAGTTCATTGGGATGCTGTCACTCACAACTGGGAGGACCGGTTGTCCTCCGACGTACTTGGCTCGCCAGTTCTGTGGGCCTGGTCGTCCTACTCCTGGAGGTTGGCCCTCTGCCCCATGGACTGCTCGTTTAAATGGCAGAATCTTGCGATGTGCCCCGCTTTGCTGCAGTGGTGGCAAATGGGTCGTCCATCCTGGTCGTAGCGGTCGTTGTCTCTCCCTCTGATTGGTGGGATCCTCTTCCACCGTCACCACGGGACGTCATCTGGACTAGAGGCCAACTGGATCTTCTCTTTTGCGGGCACTTGCATGGACTGCACGGTTTTGGCTGGTGCAGCCATACTTTTGGTCAGATCCTGGATCTGAAGATGTAGTTCTGCAGATGGATCATTATCCATCTGCTTTGGCTTCAACAGGGGCCCGAGGGAAGGATGCCGCCTCCTGGTGGTATGTAATTGCTGGGCACCTAGAGTTCGCTGGACAGCTGACATTCAGTCAGGTATGTGACTCCCCTGAGTATTGTGGTAGCCAGGCCACTCCTGGTATATATGGCATTGATAGTGGCATTATAGGGACTGCAGCGGCGGTTGCCAGATCTTGCGGCGCTCTGGGGGTTGTGGCTGTGCCGGCTGCTGGATTCTGCTGGGCTATGGGGGTTGCAGCTGCACCTGCCACTGAATCTTGCAGCACCATGGGGGCTGTGACTGCGCCCGCCGCTAAATCTTCCCCCCTAGTTAATCTTAGCCAGCCTCTGAGTTCTCACTGGCTTACCAGGCTGTTGCTCCTTCGGCTAGATGAACGGTGCGTACCAGTATTCCAGGCCTCAGCTCCCTGCTCTCTGCCAGCTGCTGTCTGAGCGCGCGCAGCACTTCCATTTTCACGCTCTCTCCTAGGCTCCACCCACGACGGCACATCCCTTCTGCTTTCCGCGTGCCGTGTGGCGTTGCAATGGCAGCAATCATACAGTTCAATACAGTCTATGCACACAGTACCCGGTGATACTGGGCTTCGATATCCTGTTCATAATGCCAAGTTGGATCGCCCGCCAGAGCAGTGGGATACTCGGTACCGGGCCGCTTCTTAAAGGGGCTGTGTCACGGCAGCAGTGACCCAGTCCATGGCCCTGGGCGTCCAATAGAAGGGAATATTTACAGGGGAAAAATAAGAGTTTGTAATAAAGTGTTCGTGACGCCACCTGTGGTTTCTGGTCATGGGTGACCAGTGCTGCAGGGCAGGTCCTCTGGGACTGATGGTAATGCAGCAGAGTTGGTAGAGCTCTCCACGTGAAGACCTTTGTCCCAGGGCAGTTGTGGTAGTAAAGATGTTATGTTTGATGATGATAGATGTAGCAGAGTTGGATAGGTGACGCAGGAATAATTAGAGGACACAACAGAGTGAAGTTTCCCTTACCTTTTACTGAGCTGTGCAGGTACAGTACAGGGCTCAGGTTAGAGATGGTTCTGGAGTCGGTCAGCCTGAAAACAATTTGGGAATCTCTTTATTCAGGTGGGTTGTGAGGCCTCCTTTCTAGCGCTATTTTCTGAGGTACTTGCTGCTGTGAACTCTATTCAAGTCCCTCTCTCTGTTTGCTACTTAGGTAGAACTCCCCTCGCATGACAGGCAGCTGTAACCTGCTTCAGGCATCGCTCCTATTTGGCATCTCTGGCTCACACGTGCTGCTGTGTCGTCAAGTATCAGATGGGGACAGAGGATCTGCCGTCTTCTGTCCTCCAGATTCTGCTGCTTGGGCTTTAGTACCCACACCGCCTCGGACTTAAGCCTGGGGGTGAGCTCAGCTATAGCTCCTGCCCCCAGCTTCACTGCGCACATCCTGTCTCAACCCTGCTCAGGCACTGACTAACTCTAACTTCCTCCTCCTGACCAGCGAGAGCAGCTCCCCTCAAGTCAGGTTTAGAGCTCCCTCTGCTGGCCCGGAGCAGGAACTGTGTTGTATGCTGAAACTACCTGTTAAGGGGATCCCTTCCTTGCTTCCAGACATGACATCACTCCCCCCTGGAGGGAGGAAAAGCCACTGTGGCAACCGAACTCCTGGGGTGCCACACTTGCAGACCAAGACTAAGATATCAAGTTCATAATCATTTAGAAACAACAATACTAATGTTTTAACTCAGGAAGAGTTCAGAAATCAACATTTTGTGGAATAACCATGATTTTTAATCACTGCTTTCATGCGTCTTGGCATGCTTTCCACCAGTCTTTCACATTGCTTTTGGGTGACCTTATGCCTCTCCTGTTACAAAAATTTAAGCAGTTCTTCTTTGTTTGATGGTTTGTGACTATCCATCTTCCCGTTTGATTACATTCCAGAGGTTTTCAATGGGGTTCAGGTCTGGAGATTGGGCTGGCCATGACAGGGATTGATGTGGTGGTCCTTCATCCACACATTGATTGACCTAGCTGTGTGGCATGGCGCATTGTCCTGCTGGAAAAAACAGTCCTCAGAGTTCGGGAACATTGCCTGAGCAGAAGGAATCAACTGTTTTTCCAGGTTAACCTTGTATGTGGCTTGATTCATACGTCCTTTGCAAAGATTAACCTGGCCAATTCCAGCCTTGCTGAAGCATCCCCAGATCATCACTGATCCTCCACCAAATTTCACCTCGGATGCAAGACATTGTAGCTTGTACGCTTCTCCAGGTCTCTGTCTAACCATTAGACGACCAGGTGTTTGGAAAAGCAGAAAATTAGACTCATCAGAGAAGATTACCTTACTCCAGTCCTCTATGGTCCAATCCTTTCGGTCTTTGGCAAACTTCAGCCTGGCTTTCCTTTGCTTCTCATTGATGAAAGGCTTTTTTCTACCTTTACATGACTTGAGTCCTGCCTCTAGGAGCCTGTTATGAACTGTTCTTGCCGTGCACTTCACCACAGCTGCCATTTGCTATTTCTTTTGCAGGTCACTTGATGTCATCCTGCAGTTTCTGAGTGACATTTGAATTAGATGACAGTCATCCCGGTCAGTGGAGAGTCGTTTTCGCCTTCTGCCTGTCTGTAGCTTTGTTGTCCCCAATGTCTGCTGCTTGATCTTGTTGTAATGGACTGCCGTCTTAGAAATTTTAAGGATGAAAACAACATGACACTCACTGTATTCCCCTGCTAGTAAACCCAAAATTGAGCCCTTCTTTTCCTCACTCAAGACTTTTCTTTTCAACTCCTTTGGTGTGGATAAAAGTTATTTTTTCATTCCTATTACTTTTGGGATATTACTAGCACTTGTTTTGCCATCCAGCTTGTCCTATTGAAACAGGATTGTGAACACCACAGCAAGTTTTTTTATACTTTCCTTCGTTAAATAAGATTTGGTTCAGGTGATCACCTAATCAGAAGCACATTAAGTAGAATGAGGTGTACTCTGGTTGGAATTCAACTGACACTGGAATGGATTGGCTGTCAGACATGTAGAGAAGCTGAGTTTTCTAAAATTGTGCAGTGGTCTCTTAATTTTTGCCAGAGCTGTATAATTTTTTTGTATACACAGTTTTGTTAAAACAGTCCTATTGTAAGGAGGTGACCGCTCCCTTCAATTGCACCCATCTCTTTGTCTGTGTGACTCCCCATGCACTTTCCTGTATATATGCTTTAAGTGTAATGTAATGTATGTGATATTATGTATTATGTATGTATTCCTTTAAATGTCTGTGCAGAGTTATGGACAGGCAATAGTTAAAGGGGGGCTGGGTTTGCAGCTACAGGGAACAGGAAGCAGCTGCTCCTTAGAACTGCCTGGGACTCTGGCCAGGGCAGACATAATTATCGTACTGCCGGACCCCCAGATGGGAGAGGTCTGTTGCCCCGGACTCAAAGGACTCCAGTGACTCGAGGGGTCCCAAGGATCAAAGGACTGAGGATCATAACATGGGCCCCAGGAATCTGGAAGGGCCCCTGCTGGAGGGGTGTCAAGGACCCAGGACTCCAGTGCATGGACCACTGTCTACCTTTGGCTGCCACAGCTGCTGTGGGTGCGACTGCGGAGCATGTCAGGGAAAGATCAGGAATCCAGTGCTGTATTCTTCTGTTATTCTGCTCCATCACTGTTTATTAAAAGTTATTTTCCCTGTTGGAGAACAGCTGCTTGGAGTATTACTCTCCTGGACTGCTGTGACCAGAACAGAGACGTAATTTGTGAAGAAAACTGTGTTCGTCCTGTCCATTTATGTACAAGGGAACGGGGGGGAGCTAACTGACTATCTGCCCAGTGGACTCGGTCTGTGTACTGTGCCTTTAATAAACCTGGCCACAGCTACGCCCCCCGCCCCCCAATTTTGGTCACCCTTGATCATCATTTTTTATATTTTGCCAATTTTTGCACATATTTACATTCCATATTATTGTCTCTTATTTTGCTTGTACTAATCCCCCCCCTTTTTCATTTTTTACATGTTTTTCTCATTTTTTTTTTCAATTTTTCATTTTGCTTTAATTAACATCTTTAAGATAAAACCTGATGTGTTGGTTCTATTTTGATCTATCAGTACTTATTGATCTCCTACAATTAATATTCTTACTTATATTATTGTACATTTTGATCTAAAATTGAGTAATTTTGTATATAAATTTGATTATCTACTCATTTTATAGCTCAATTATGTATTGTCTATTTGCCAGTGCGGGCACCTCTTTTTTTTGTAGTGCTGCAATTTTAATCTCATTAGTAAAAGTCATTTTAACCTTAATTTTAAACGTCCTATTGTTTCCTGACCCTTGTTCGGTATTTCCTCTTTTTGGTTTCACACTTCATCCCGCCATTCCTCTGATACAGCAGATATATATCAGTCACAGTTTAGTTGATTTTATATTATTAGTGATTTATATCCATTGCTGTGTTCAATACATCTTTTTATCCTATATATAACTGTACTGAAATCCATTGTTTGTTCTATAGGACGGTTATTTACCTCTATATGTTTCCATATGGCAGTAATATCAGTGTACTACCATAGTTGTAATCAGGGTTACCGGTTAAGGGCCCCCTCAGGTGTTTCACCCCACTTGAGCTGAACCCCTAGCTAGGCCTCTGTTTCCATTACAAGTGAATAATACATTTATGTTATGAGTTGCTGTATGCTATGATAGTTATTTGAATAGTGAATGTTTTTTCCACCTAAAAGGGGAAGCAGTTATATTTGCATGCCTCTACCAGTCACTGTTACTTTCCCTTCCTGAATTCTATTTGTGGTAATTCATTGCTGGAAAACATTCTGCCTGTCAATATTCAGGATTTTAGTTATTGTACAGCATTTTCTAAAGGATGAATGACAGGTACCCAACTGAATGGGAGATCTGAATTCTTCCAGAACGAGAGACGCTGTTTGCTATGAGTGACAGAGCCAATTTGGTACTTAATGACTAGGCCAATTTTACAATTCTGACCTCAGTCACTTTTTGAGGTTATAGCTCTGGAACGCTTCAGCGTAACCAAGTGATCCTGAGACTGTTTTTTCGTGACATATTGTACTTCATATTAGTGGTAACATTTCTTCAATATGACTTTGAAACTTTGCAAATTTGGCAAAAAATGTAAAAATTTTGCAATTTTCAAACTTTAAATTTTTGTGCCCTTAAATCAGAGAGTCAAGTCACACAAAATAGTTAAATAACATTTCCCACAGGTCTACTTTACATCAGCACAATTTTGGAAACATTTTTTTTTGTTAGGATTAAAAGTTGATGTTAGGGTTAAAAGTTGACCAGCAATTTCTCATTTTTCCAACAAAATTGTTTACAAAACCAATTTTTAGGGACCACATGACAGAAAATGACAGAAAATACCCAAAAAGTGACACCATTCTAAAAACTGCACCTCTTAATGTGCTCAAAACCACATTCAAGTAGTTTATTAACCCTTAAGGTGCTTCATGAGAACTAAAACAATGTGGAAGGAAAAAATGAACATTTTACTTTTTTCACAAAAAAATTACTTTGGACCACAAAATTTGTTGTGCAATTTCTCCTGAGTGCGCCGATACCCCGTATGTGGGGGAAAGCCACTGTTTGGGCGCATGGCTCAGAAGAGAGGGAGCACCATTTGACTCTTTGAACGCAAAATTGGCCGGAATCAATGGCGGGCGCCATGTCGAGTTTGGAGACCCACTGATGTACCTAAACAGTGGAAACCCCCCAATTCTAACTCCAACCACAACAAAGCCCTAACCCCAACCCTAACCCCAACATAACCCTAATCCCAACACTAACCACAACCCTAACCCGGAGGTGTATCTAGGTTTTATGGCACCTGGGGCAAGAATTCAGCACTCCCCTCCCCCCAGGCACATATACGATTTGCACACTTAGTCATGTACCGATGAGCTGCTCTCCCTAATGATTTCAATGTTCAGTGAAAAACTGAGAGAAGCAGGAAGAGAAGCTCGTTGTCACAGGACCATAAGTATGAAAATCGCATATGAGTGAAGTGTACATGTGATGGCTACTGGAACCTGCAGAAATAAATCCTGACATTGCAGGCTTCTGAATTCTCACAATGAATGCACTGCACACTTTTAGGATTCTCCCTTGTCCGTAGACAGTCATGTCAGCACAAGCATGTGATTTGTATTCTTCTGGACACATTCCGACTATACATGCTCCGCCTCGATCAGTTAATTTTCATTGAGTGAGGCCACACATGTCTAGTCAGCACGTGACTGCATGTATGTAAATCACCAGCACAAGAGAATCCTGACACCGTGCAGTGAGCACAGTGAGAATTCATAAGTCTGCAGTCAGATAGAATGACTGCAGACTCAGCACAAACCTGGACAACCCCTTTAAAGCTCCTAACAAAAATATGACAATTAGTCAGTATCACAAATATCATTTACATCCAGGTACCTTATAGATGATGTTGTCTCTGGAGTTGTTCTTCTTTTCTTCATCTTGTCCAGACCCCATGATGAGTTTTCTCATCCACAGCTTGTCTCTGCAGACCTCCATCTTCTCCTCTCTTTTGCAGATCCCCTTAAAGATAGAAGTGTCATTATAATGCTCCTGAATAAAAAATTGCCCCTCACTATATTGTCTGCATAAAATATGACCCACACTGTCCCTCTTATGGTACATGCTCTTTACATTGACCTCTCCTTTCCATACTGGCCCCCCTCTTCACACTGTCCTCTCACACTGTGTCCCCCCTATAGGGTCCAGTCTTTATACTGTACTCAGCACACTCCCCCTCCTTGGTATATTGTCCCCTCCTGGCTGTGCCCTTACACTGTCACCCAATGCTATGCCCCCACTACTCAGTTTTCTCCCTCCATACTGTCTCTTCACACTATTCCCGTCGCTCCTCATACTGCCTCCTCTCACATCCCCCTGTTCACTATTCTGTCTCATATATTTACCTCCTCACTTTTTATACTGCCTGCTCACACATACCCTCAACTCCACATACTGTGTGTGCACACATCCCATCACCCTCACTCCTCATACTCTGTCCACATACATTTTTCCCATTTCTACTCATACTGTGTCCGCATACATTCCCTTGTTCGCTCTCAATATTGTCTGCACCCATCCCCACTCACCATACTGTGTCTGCACCCATTCCCCATACTGTTACCTCATACATGCCCCCTATTCCCCCTGTTAGGGACGGCGGAACGCACCAAATATAAATAGGAGGTGCGTTCGCCGCCCGGGGTCCACCGTGCGGTAGATGACAAGACCGCTGCTGGTAAATGGCAGACTCGCCAGGAGGCGGAGTACTGCACTCGGGTTAGAGTCACCCAAGGTGCTAGAGCGGCTCTGTTTAAGGCACAGAGACGCCCTAGAATAAATTAGGGATAAACGCTGGGCCTGTTACCTCACAGGGCCAGCCAGCGTGTGGCGTCACAGCCGCGAACGCCAAGAGGTGCTGCTAAGCACAGCGCGGCAGTAACTGCAGCCGCTTAACGACAGCGCCGGGAAGCCGAGAACTGTCGGACGCTAGTGTACAGTGCAGGAAGCACAGTTGCGCATAGCTTGCCACAACTGGAGCTGACTAAACCAACACTCTGCCACCATTCGTAATATCAAAGGGAAGGGGGTTTCAAATAAGTCAGTCACCAGACACAAGCATCCATCACCTTTCACACAAAGCATATTAGTCTACACTAGCGCATGGCCGAGCTGCCATGCGGGCTTTTTATAGCCATGCGCTTCCGGGACCTTCCAGTACCCTGGGAAAGACCAATCAGATCCGACGCAGGACCTGAACATGTGACCCCTGCTCTCCACTGAGAGGTCACCCTGCGGGCATGCCCAGTAGCACGGCATGAGGACAGCCTCTGGAGCGGTTCCCTGCAGAGCAGGTTGCGCTACCATTGCTGCACCAGAGGTGGCAGCAACATCCAGGCTCACAGAACGAGTATGAGCAGGATGCCTGGCTCGCTGTGATTGCTGAGCAGGTCCCTGAGTGGTCAGAGCGGAATGGGAGACCGCTAGATGTCTGGCTCTGGATTCCTGCTGTGCAGTGTCAGGAATCTGACGCCTAATACCCCCATACTGTTTCCTCTTATATGCCCCCAATTCCTCTGTTCTTCTTCCTCATATATGCCCTGCATCTCCCCCTTTGCTCCTCATTTTGCGTCCTCAAATCTCATCCCACACATTAAATCTCCCCACACATTAAATCCTCTCATCCCCACTCCAAATCTCCCCCTAAATATTAAACACTCCCATCCCCAAGAAAAATCTCCCCCCACACGTTAAACACCCCAATCCCCACTCCAAATATCCCCACACACAATAAATGACCCCATCTCCACTTCAAATCTACCCACACAATATAAATAACCCCCTAGAAACTTAATCTTCGGTGTCTTCAGCTTCATTGGAGCACTTACCACTAGTGTTGAGCGATACCGTTCGATACCCAAAAATATCGTATCGGATGGTATCGCCCGATACGAAAAAAATATCGGGTATCGCCGATTCTGATACCGGAAGTCCCATTCAAGTCAATGGGACTTCCGGTATCGGAATTAAAAAAAGCCCTTTATTTCCTTGTTGGCTAATTCTACATAATTGAAAACAAATAAGAATCATGTAGAATGTATTGTGGGAGGTGGAGGAGACATTAAAAGCATAGTGGTTTATTCAAATCACATGGCATAGCATTAATTCCAATTTTTTTTTTAGTACGTTCGGAGTTAAAAAGATATTGACTATGTTAACCTTTTTTATATTTTGTCAGATATGTATGTTTCACAACTTCCATGCTCTTCACGTTCTTTTGTACTTCTCCCACACTTTCTCCTTCATGATCCGCAGCAGTAGCATTTTTTTCATCAACTTTTTCTTCACCTTATTTATCTTCTTCTTCTTCATCTTCTTCCCATTAATTTTTTTTTCCATTCTTCATATTCTTCTTATTCAGCTATTATCAATTTTAATATGCTATTTCTTCATCTTCTTCCTATTCTTCTTTGTCTTCATTTTCTTATGGTGACAGGCATTCCTGTAGTACTTATCTATAAAAGTTATAAGATTACACCTTACGTTCTGCCTGTCACTAAAGATTTACAACAGGATTTGTCCGCGTTCAGTTTGGCCTGCAGCAGCAGGCATTTTCCAGGGGCACCACGAGGAGGAACGGACTCACCCCCATTTACTGCTTAGTCTTCTTCTGCTTATAATTTTGATTTCTTCTATGCTGATTTTTAGTCTTATGCTTAATGTTCTTCTGCTTTCTGTTCTTCTGCTTTTGCTTCTTCTGCTTCTTGTTCTTCTGGCTTTTGTTCTGTATCTTGGTGGTTGTCTTCATGTTCTTTGTCCTCTTGGTCTTATTATTTAGGGTCATATTTCTGGTCTTCTTTGGTGTGGTCTTCAGGGTCGTCGTCGTCGTCATGGAGATCAATAAGGATTACCAAAGACAATTTCAAAAAGCTTGATCTTGGAAATGTTGCAGAAGGTACAAGAAGGCTGAGAAACTGGCGAGAACCAGCACACAGTGCTGGCACCCGGATGGGTAGAAGAAGGAACAAGAGCCAATGGCACTACTGAGGACCAACTGACGGTGCTGGACCACGGTTACTAAGCAGAAGGTACCTGTGCTAAAAAGCACTACCAAGGACCAGCTGACGGTGCTGGACCTCGGATACCGAGATGGAGGCACCTAGGCCAAAGGCTGTGGTGAGAACCAGCAGACAGTGCTGGCACCCGGATGGGTAGCAGAAGGAACAAGAGCCAATGGCACTACCGAGGACCAACTGACGGTGCTGGACCACAGTTTCTAAGCAGAAGGTACCTGTGCTAAAAAGCACTAGCAAGGACCAGCTGACGGTGCTGGACCTTGGATACCGAGATGGAGGCACCTAGGCCAAAGGCTGTGGCGAGAACCAGCAGACAGTGCTGGCACCCGGATGGGTAGCAGAAGGAACAAGAGCCAATGGCACTACCGAGGACCAACTGACGGTGCTGGACCACAGTTTCTAAGCAGAAGGTACCTGTGCTAAAAAGCACTACCAAGGACCAGCTGACGGTGCTGGACCTCGGATACCGAGATGGAGGCACCTAGGCCAAAGGCTGTGGCGAGAACCAGCAGACAGTGCTGGCACCCGGATGGGTAGCAGAAGGAACAAGAGCCAATGGCACTACCGAGGACCAACTGACGGTGCTGGACCACGGTTACTAAGCAGAAGGTACCTGTGCTAAAAAGCACTACCAAGGACCAGCTGACGGTGCTGGACCTCGGATACCGAGATGGAGGCACCTAGGCCAAAGGCTGTGGCGAGAACCAGCAGACAGTGCTGGCACCCGGATGGGTAGCAGAAGGAACAAGAGCCAATGGCACTACCGAGGACCAACTGACGGTGCTGGACCACGGTTACTAAGCAGAAGGTACCTGTGCTAAAAAGCACTACCAAGGACCAGCTGACGGTGCTGGACTTCGGATACCGAGATGGAGGCACCTAGGCCAAAGGCTCTGGCGAGAACCAGCAGACAGTGCTGGAACCCGGGTGGGTAGCAGAAGGTACCCATTGAAAGCAAAGTAGCCAGGCCGCAAGCCGGCCGCAGTTACCGAAACCCACAGTCCTACAGGGGGTCCATGTCCCATTGGCACTACGGATCCAGCCTTCAGTGCCAGTTCCCGCAGCCCACATAGGAGTCACCTAAACTGCAGGCACCGTAGAGTCGGCTAACCCGGCCGCAAGACGACAGGACAACGGATTGGTGGCATAGTGACCTTGACACTACCCGGAAACAGCAGGCATGCTGGAACCAGGCTGGGCAACAGGGAGTCCCCGTGACAAAGACACTGCCGAGCACCAACTGGCGTTGTTGGAGCCCAAGGACAATCATGGTGTAGGCCGAGGCCTACTTGGTGGTAGTTTTAGATTGTTTGTAGGCTACAACAGACTGTCAACGTGCTCCAATTAGGCATCTGTCTCCACTCTGTTTCCAGGATTTCACGTGACCACCAACACCGCCAGTTTATGCATACAGCAGCCGTCTGCCCAATCCACACGTGTTGCTGTGTTACTGGGATTCTGTAATGTCAGCAGATCCCCTGATGTGTCTGCCACTGTCTCCTGCTCTGTCCACATTCCCACCGCTTGCAGTGGGAAGGTGGACAGCGCAGGTGACAGTGGCGGACACATATTGGGGGATCTGCTGACGTTACAGAACCCCAGTAACACAGGAACACGTGTGGAATGCGTGGACGGCAACTGTGAGCAGGAACTGGCGGTGTTGGAGGTCAGGGGAAATACTAGAGACAGAGTGGAGACAGAGGCCAAATCAGAGAATGTTTAAATCTGAAGTAGTTACAATTTGGAGGCAGCAGCAGTTTGCCCTCCACACAGCAGGGGATCAGCTGACGTTACCGAACCCCACTTTCACATGAACGAGTGTTTTTCTGTGTGGACAGCACTTCCGAGCACCAACTAGCGTTGTTGGAACCCAGGGACAATCATGGTGCAGGCCGAGGCCTACTAGGAGCCAGGTGTAAAGCTGAGGTATTTTGACTTTGGAGGGAGCAGGACACTTTGCCCTCCACACAGCAGGGGATCAGCTGATGTTACCGAACCCCACTTTCACATGAACGAGTGTTTTTATGTGTGGACAGCACTTCCGAGCACCAACTGGCGTTGTTGGAGCCCAGGGACAATCAGGGTGCAGGCCGAGGCCTACTAGGAGCCAGGTGTAAAGCTGAGGTATTTTGACTTTGGAGGGAGCAGGACACTTTGCCCTCCACACAGCAGGGGATCAGCCGACGTTACCGAACCCCACTTTCACATGAACGAGTGTGTTTTTCTGTGTGGACGGCACTTCCGAGCAACAACTGACGATGTTGGAGCCCAGGGATAGTCATTTTGTAGGCTGAGGCCTACTTGGAGGCAGTTTAAGATAAGACGTTGTTTGAATTTGGAGGCAGCAGCAGTTTGCCCTCCACACAGCAGGGGATCAGCTGACATTACCGAACCCCACTTTCACATGAACGAGTGTGTTTTTCTGTGTGGACAGCACTTCCGAGCACCAACTAGCGTTGTTGGAGCCCAGGGAGAACCAGGGTGCAGGCCGAGGCCTACTTGGTGGCAGTTTTAGATTGTTTGTAGGCTACAACAGACTGTCAACGTGCTCCAATTAGGCATCTGTCTCCACTCTGTTTCCAGGATTTCACGTGACCACCAACACCGCCAGTTTATGCGTACAGTAGCCGTCTGCCCAATCCACACGTGTTCCTGTGTTACTGGGATTCTGTAATGTCAGCAGATCCCCTGATGTTTGTCTGCCACTGTCTCCTGCTCTGTCCACATTCCCACCGCTTGCAGTGGGAAGGTGGACAGCGCAGGAGACAGTGGCGGACACACATTGGGGGATCTGCTGACGTAACAGAACCCCAGTAACACAGGAACACGTGTGGAATGCGTGGACGGCAACTGTGAGCAGGAACTGGCGGTGTTGGAGGTCAGGGGAAATACTAGAGACAGAGTGGAGACAGAGGCCAAATCAGAGAATGTTTAAATCTGAAGTAGCTAAAATTTGGAGGCAGCAGCAGTTTGCCCTCCACACAGCAGGGGATCAGCTGACGTTACCGAACCCCACTTTCACATGAACGAGTGTGTTTTTCTGTGTGGACAGCACTTCCGAGCACCAACTGGCGTTGTCGGAGCCCAGGGAAAATGAGGTAGTAGGTCGAGGCCTACTTGAAGCCAGGTGTAAATCTGAGGTTGTTTGACTGTGGAGGGAGCAGGACACTTTGCCATACACACAGCAGGGGATCAGCTGACGTTACCGAACCCCACTTACACATGAGCGAGTGTTTTGTCTGTGCGGACAGCACTTCTGAGCACCAACTGGCAGTGTCGGAGCCCAGGGAAAATCAGGTAGTAGGCCGAGGCCTACTTGGTGGCAGTTTGCGATTGTTTCTAGACTATTATTAACTGTCAACGTACTCCAATTAGGCCTCTGTCTTCACTCTGTTTCGAGTATTTCCTCTGGCTTCCAACCACGGCAGTTGCTGCTCTGAAATGCCGTCTGCACAACCCACACTTGTTCCTGTGTTACTGGGGTTCTGTAACAGCAGCTTCTCCCTAGAGGTGAGTCAGGCAATGTCTCCTGCTCTGTCCACATTTCCACTACAAGTAGTGGGAATGTAGACAAAGCAGGAGACATTGCCGTGCTCAACTCTGGAGATGAGCAGATGTTACAGGACCCAGGTACCACAGGAACAAGTGTGGATTGTGCAGACGGCACTTGAGAGCAGAAACAGGCGGTGTTGTGGGCAGGAGGAAATACTCAAAACAGAGTGGAGACAGAGGGCAAATCAGAGAACATATTAAATCAGAGGTAGTCAGAAGTTGTAGGCAGCAGGAGAGTTTGCCGTACACACAGCAGGGGATCAGCTGACGTTACCGAACCCCACTTACACATGAGCGAGTGTTTTGTCTGTGTGGACAGCACTTCTGAGCAACAACGGGCGTTGCTGTAGCCCAAGAAATAAAGTTCAGGTCATAGAAACATGAACACAACAGGAGACCTGGATCCTGTTGCCAGCCAATTATTTATTCTGGAAGAGGACTGGCAAATTCAGGTGAGATCCAGGCCTTGTTCATTTTCACAAAAGTAAGCCGGTCAACATTATCGGCGGATAGTCGCGTGCGACGGTCTGTTACCACACCACCTGCAGCACTAAAGACACGTTCCGATAATACACTGGCAGCAGGGCAAGCCAGCACCTCCAATGCATACTGGCTAAGCTCTGGCCATGTATCCAGCTTAGAGACCCAATACTTGAACGGGGAAGAGCCGTCTGGGAGAACACTAACAGGGCACGACAAGTAGTCTGTCACCATCTGACGGAAACGTTGCCTCCTGCTGACTGGAGCCGTCTGTGATGGTGTAGCCGTTTGTGGCGGTCCCACAAAACTTTTCCACATTTGGGCCATACTGGCCTTGCCTTGTCCTGCGGCACTGCCTCTGCTACCTCTTTGTGCAGAGCTTCCTCCACTGCCTCTACCCACATGGCTGCTTTGAAAAGCACTACCAGCAACACTTGTGGGGGGAATGGAGAACATGATGGCCTGCACAAGTGTTTCTTGGTACTCCCGCATTTTTCGCTCCCAGTTCAACTGTGGTATGAGGCTTTGTAAGTTGTCCCGGTAGCGAGGATCTAGGAGGGTGTACACCCAATAATCAGCCGTGTGGAGAATGTTGGCGATGCGGCGGTCATTTAACAAGCACTGCAGCATGAAATCAACCATGTGCTGCAGACTGCCAACTGGACCGGAAACGCTGTCCCCAGCTTGAGGCAGCATCTCTGCCTGCTCAGCATCACCCCACCCTCGCTGTACACACTGACTACTAGAGCCTTGTGTACCTCCCTCCTCTGGAGAGATGTGTTCCTCCTCCTCCATTGACTCCTCGTCATCCTCCTCACTAAGTGTCCCCTGCCTGGGCCTTTGTGTGGAAGCACGTTGCGCAGACTTGCCAGAAGCAGATGGCATTTCTGACTACTCATCCTCGACCTCTTCAAAAACCTCCTCACTTAGTGCTTGTAAGGTTTTTTGAAGCAGACAGATGAGGGGGACAGTCATGCTGATTAGTGCATCATCTGCACTGGCCATCCGCGTGGAGTCATCGAAGGCACGCAAAACTTGGCAGATGTCCCTCATAGTGGCCCACTCAGTGGTGGTGAAGTGTGTCCGGCGCACAGTGCGACTTGTTTGCGCCTGATGCAGCTGGTACTCCATTACTGCTGCCTGCTGCTCACACAACCGCTCCAACATATGTAACGTTGAATTCCACCTGGTGGGGAGGTCACATATGATGCGATGTTCTGGCAGGCGGAATCGGCGTTGCAGAGATGCACTGCGCGATCTTGCCATGCTGGAACGCCGCAAGTGAGCACACTCTAGGCGAACCTTGTGCAGCAGTGCATCAAGATCCGGATAGTCCCTCAGAAAGCTCTGCACGACCAAATTGAGCACGTGTGCCAGACATGGTATGTGAGTGAGGTTGCCTAGGCCCAGAGCTGCCACTAGATTTCGGCCATTGTCACTCACTACCAAACCTGGCTGGAGATTCGCTGGCACAAACCACACATCGCTCTCCTGCTTGATGGCATTCCAGAGCTCCTGTGCTGTGTGGCTCCGATTCCCCAAAGAAATTAATTTAAGGACGGCCCGTTGACGTTTGGCCACACCTGTGCTCATATCTGGCCTAACAGGCTCACGCAGTGCTGATTCCGAGGAACTAGAGTAGGAGGAGGACTCAATATGTACAGACTGCATTCCTGCAATCCTTGGAGTTGGCAGAATACGTACAGAGCCACTCTCCAGATCTGTACCCGGCTCCACAACATTGACCCAATGGGCAGTGAGGGAAAGGTATCGTCCCTGTCCATGGCTACTGGTCCACGCATCGGTGGTCAGGTGGACCTTGCTACTGACGGCATTTAGTAGCGCATTTTTAATTTTTCCCTCCACATGCTTTTGCAGGGCAGGGACAGCTTGCCTGCTGAAATAAAAGCGGCTGGGCACATTGTATTGTGGAACTGCCAATGACAAAGTTCCGGAAGGTGTCAGTCTCCACCAGCCTGAATGACAGCATCTCAAGGGCCAGTAGTTTGGCAATGCCGGCATTCAGGGCCAGTGCTCGGGGATGGTTTGCCGAGTATGGCCGCTTTTTCTCCCATGCCTGTGCTACCGATTGCTGGTGAGTGGCCTGGGAGTGTGCTGATGACTGCGAACGTGGTTCAGTGGGTGGAATTTCACTGGGTCTCTGGACAACAGTGGCAGTGGTTCTTCCATGGCGTTCCAGTGAGGAAGCCGAACCAGTTGTGTGTGAGCTGGAGGAAGAGGCCCCAACACGAGCTGAAGAGGTGGTAGGTGCTGCTGAAGGTTGGCCTACATCTTCAGTGTGTCTGTGTAACTCCACCTCGTGCTTGGTACGCACATGTTTCCACATATTTGTGGTATTGAGGTTGGTCACATTTTTCCCTCGTTTCACTTTCTGATGACACAGCTTGCATTTGACAAAGCAAATGTCATCTGCAACTGTGTCAAAAAAAGACCACGCACTGCAAGTCCTGGGAGCGCCCGTTTTGTGTTTTGGAAGAGGATTGCTCCTCACGGGTGCCCAAGTGGAGGCTACAGGCAACCAAGTCTGCCCCCGCCCTCTCCCTCCTCTTTTAGCCGTTCGGGGAATCTCTTCCTCAGAGCTGCTCCCACCACCTTCCTGTGGCTGATGCCATGATGGGTCAAGGACCTCATCATCTCCACTCCCCTCTTCAAGCACCGGCTGGTCCTGGGTTGTCTCGCCAGCACCGTACGCACCAGAAATTGGCAACTGAGTCTCATCATCATCTGATGCATACTGAGGTGTGCTGACCATAGGCACTGGCCCACCCGCCTCTTCAGATTCAGAGGGACAAAGCAGTTGCGCATCACTGCATACTCCCTCTTCTTCACGCTCTAGAATGCTGCTTGGCTGGCCACCTCTTTCCAAGCCAACAGATTCTGAGAACAGAAGTAAAGATTGAGATGGCTCCTGTCCAGGGCTCTCAGACTGCCTGGGCAATTTGGCAGGTGGTGAAGAGACAGATGGTTGCTCTTCAGTGCTCTGGCCTTGGGAGGATGCGGAAGTCATTGAAGTGGATGCGTTAGCTGCCATCCATCCGACAACGGCTTAAATTTGTTTGTCACGCAGCAGTGGGGTACGGCGAGGTCCTACAAAGCTGCGCATGAAGGACTGTTGCCTGGTAAAAGTGGGGGATGCCAGGTCACTGGTGGCCGCAGCAGACACCGAATCCCCACGTCCTCTCCCTGCTGAATCCCCCCGTCCTCTCCCTGCTGAAACTCCATGGCCACGACCACATGCCTTACTCCCTGCCTTCTTCATCTTGGTAGACTGATAAAGATAGGCAGAAAAGTAAAAAAGGGGTGGCTTAGTGTTCTTATTCCTGAACACCTGCTAACCAGTATAATAAACACTAATTTGGCTAAGAGTGTGTGTACTACACTTTAATATGATCTAATGTGGCCTAGACAACTGTAAAGTGGAGTGTTTGGTGAACTTTATTTCCTTTTTTTTGGGTGGGGGGAAAAGAAAGGATGTGACCAAAGTTTGAAAGCTATAGTATCACAAACTTTTTGGAGCGATTACAATGCAGGAAGCTAACCTACAATGCAATTGATGAGGCTCCAAAAAATAGGGTGATACTAGCCTGGCTGTCCCTGAAGGGCACAAGCCAGCAAAAAGGCTCCTCTATCTAATCCTATATAGTGTTTGCAACCAACCAATGACAATGGATGCGGTTGGAAGCACACTAATATAGGAGCAAAAATCTGGCTAAATTTGCTGCAAAAAAAGGACTATGTATGAGGCAGTGACGCACGCTGAGCGGACTACAGCTAGCGGTGGCTGTAGAACACACTGCAATGTGAGCTGCACTCACACACAGAGAGACCTATCAGACAGCCAAAAACAGTGCAGAGAAATGGGCTATAGCACTGAAAGGCTGCTGAAAGGCTCCGCTGTCCACTCCTTTAGTGTTTGCAACCAACGTATATGGATACGTATGGAAGCACACTATACAGGAGAAAAAAAAAGCAGCAATAAAAGAAAAATGTGTATGAGGCAGAGACACACGCTGGCCGGCCTACAAGCAGACGTGCCTGCAGGACACACTACACAGCGTGGGTCTGCACTCACACAGCCCTTGCAGACAGCTGTGAAAACAGCGCTGCTAGGGAAAAGCAAGCTACCGTGGTGGTTTATGTAGCCTGAATAAAGCACAATATTGTTTTTAGAATCGCTATTTCTAACTGTCCCTCACAGTCTTCAACAGCAGCCTGTCCCTAACTGAATTCACAGCAGAGTGACCAGAAATGGCGGCTGCAGCGCTTTTTATAGTGCATCATGACATCATTTCAGCAGCCAATCACAGCCATGCCAGTAGTTAACATGCCTACATGCCTAACAGGATATGCCCACACTTCTGAGGATCCCCATTGGCTGAATCAAATCGAGCGGGCTCCTAGCATTATGGGAACTTCCGATTCCGGTATTCGATATGAAAAAAGTATCGGAACTAAGTATCGGAATTCCGATACAGCTAATATCGGCCGATACCCGATACTTGCGGTATCGGAATGCTCAACACTACTTACCACCCATCTGCGTCTCTGCAGTGTCGGTGGATGACGTCAGCAGTGTGATCACATGACATGATCACACTACTGGCGTTGCTCTGACCCGGCGATCAGAGCTTCAGTTGCACAATGTGACGTCCGTCTGCGAGTCTGGGCTGCAGTAAGACAACACCCCGAGTAACCCTGAAACCCTTTACCCCTATACAGGGATCTGGATTTATAGCAGAGCCCAGGAAGTAGCTGGTAGCTGTCTGAATAAGAGCAGTGGACCAGAGCAGGGCGGTCGCCAGAGAGATGTTACAATACGGGACCAAAAACGTAGTGGGATCCGAGTCTAAACCAGTCGGGCAGCAACGGTACAAAAACAGCAGATAATAGCAGAGTCAGATTCGGGCCAAGGTCAGAGTCGTCAACCAGGAGCGCGGCAGAAGTACAAAATCGTTAGGCAGAAGCAGAGTCAGAAATCCAGGCCAAGGTCAGAGTCATAAACCAGGAGGGCGGCAGAAGTACAAAAACAGCAGGCAATAGAATGGTCAGAAATCCAGGCTGAGGTCAAAGTTAACTATAGCAATTCACACAGTAGCACGCAGGGGAACCAAGAATATATCTGGTGGCTTGCAAGACCAGTCCCGAGGTATTTGAGGGATCAGGTCATCCCTCACAGGTTCCTGGACTGATGATGTCATTAGGACCGCCCCCAGGACCAGGCTAGATGGTGATGCAGTAACCCCCTGACGACTGACAGAGGGGTGGAGCCTGCGCCCACCAGATGCCTGCGCAGGAGCCCCTTCTCTGTCACCACCATAACTCACGGGCGAACCACGGCGCCTCCCAGTGGCCGTGGCAGAAACAGCAGTCCCTGAGTCTGACGGCGAAGTGGCGGTCCGGCGCCTCCTAGTGGCCGCGACCAGAATAGTAGGCCCCAAGTCTGACGGCGACATGACACACTCTAGTCTGTAAGATGCGAGTACAATTGATCCCTGGGAGCCAACTCGCTTGACAGTTGGCACAGAGAACAGCTGACTCCCAGTCCGGGGAGTGGCAGAATGTGGCCGCTGAGGGGAGACACTGCAGACCGCATTAGGCGGCTCGACTCTCCTCTGATGTGCTAGATCATATCAGAGAGAGAAATTAAATGAAAATC
Organism: Dendrobates tinctorius; assembly: GCF_039654945.1. Classification (NCBI taxonomy): domain Eukaryota; kingdom Metazoa; phylum Chordata; class Amphibia; order Anura; family Dendrobatidae; genus Dendrobates; species Dendrobates tinctorius. The sequence goes on along the minus strand of NW_027361728.1, from coordinate 55,997,398 downwards.
TGACTTTTTTTGCGGTCGCTGGTATTCCGTGAATAACGGTGAATCGCAACACTGGGGTCAGTAAAAACTGACCTGAATCATGTTCTCCGGGGTCTCAGCTACCCCCGGTAGCCAAGGTCCCAGAGAAATTCTGGCTCTGGAGGGCGCTATACACTTATTTCTCAGTGATGTTAAAGGAAGGAATAAGTACCTTTAATTGCAGCCATTAAAAGGCAGTCGTTAAGGGGTTAATAAAGGTTTGGTTTGGGTACCAGAATGCCATACAAATGGGGTTTTCAAACATCTGTTCTTTTCCCCGGTGTCATCTGCATGACAGCGCGGGAAACACTGGCTCTGATCCGCGGTAAGAAAACTGACACTCTGATCAAACTCTGATAAAACGTTGATCAAAATAATCAGTCTGGTTTTCTTCTACATGAGAAAAACGGATGTCTGAATGAAGCCTTATTATTAGCTTTTTTGAGACAGTGAGGGGGATCATATACAAGGGTCATTATATGTCCCCCAGGATGTCCATAGAAACATACTGAACCTGCTAGAGAGCCTTGTAATTACAGCCAGAGCTGTAGTTACAATGCAAAATAAAAGAAAGTGTAGGCTTGATCAAGCTATTTGACCAAGCCAGATTTAGCAAAACATGACATGGGCTTTTATTTTTGGAAAGATCTGTAGGAAGGTAGTGGGACGGATCTCTCCCTCCACTCTGGGTCTTGGGAGCGACCCATGTCCACGATTCCCATTTAAACTCTGAGTTAATGCATGTCGGTGATTAAGCCTGCAGCGAAACAGCTCAGGCCTGCTGACAAGATGGAGGAAATACTAAAGCAGTTGGTCCTTTACCAACAGCTCCAGTTTCAGCAGCAGTAGCAGTAGCAGCAGTTTCAGCAGCTACAGCAGCAGTAGACTAACAGCCTAATTCTGCAACAGAATGCGGCCCTGTGGGAAACGCCCCTACTGCCGACCTCGGTCTATCCCAAGGCCCGAACCAAAGTCAGGTCAGCGCTGAGGAAGATGAGTCCGGAGGACAACATGTAAGCTTTCCTCACCGTGTTTGAACGTACAGCAGAGCGGGAGAACTTGCCCATTGTCCAGTGAGCTGAAGTGGTGGCCCCGTTCCTGATGTGAGATGCCCAGAATGCTTACTTTGACCTCAGCCAAGAGAGTGCCCAGGTTATGTGAAACTCTAAGGTGAGTTTCCTTGCCCGGCTGGAGGTTAATACATATGTACGGGTGCAGCAAGTAAACCATTGGTCCATTGTAGAAGCTTGACCCGCTTGGTCTCAGGCATATGACTTGGTATCTCTAGTACAAAAATGGATCCTGTCTGAGACCTTGAGCCCAGCCCAGATGGTAGAGAGGGTAGTAGTCGACCTGTTTTTGGGAACTCTGCTGGTAACCATACAGCACTGGGTGGAGCAAGGGGACCAGGGTAACATAGATCAGGTTGTTAGCCTGATCGAGTGTTATATTGACACCCAGGACTTCATATGGGACTCTGCCCAGAAGCCTGGAAAAAGCCTGACCTTCTGCTGTGGTCAGTCAGAACTGAGCCCATACAGAGGGGATACCCCAGAGTGAGGGCGGCCAGAGACCAGTTTCCCATAATCCAGTCTCATGGACTAATGATGCCTCTGCTATCAGGGCCAACTGCCCCCTGACTTCTGAATCCATGGACTGCGTGTTTACTCGCTGGGTATCGATGTATGCCCAGGGTGTCCACACTGCGAATGCCGTTGCCCCAGCTGTTGAACCCCATCTGTGCCAGGTACATGTCAACAGACACCAGGACATTCGTCCATAGGTCTTTGATGGGTCATTAGAACCCAATAGGAGAAAAGTCAGGATCATTTGTATATATGGCGTACTCCGCAAGTATCCGTCGGCAGAGGTTACTTTTACCATTCTGTGTGGAAAAAGATCATTTATTGTGAAAAACACTACTCTGAACCGCTGTGGAATACATACCAAACATAAATGTATTGTTTTCCATATATTTTATTTTTTGCGGTATGTGATTAGCTGTGGGGTTTTGAAACCCCAAATAAACAAAAATCGAGACCAATTAAAATTGCCCGGCTTCTTACCACGAAACAGGTGTGAGAGTTCCTCAACATAATTGGGTATTACGACGATTTATACCAAATTTTGCAGGGAGACCAGCACCCTTGACCGATCTCTTAAAGGGAAGGAAATCGGTCATGGTTCAATGAAACTCTCAGGCGTAGGAAGCATCCCTGTCCATTAAATTGGCATTGTGCAGACAGCCCGTCTTCATCAGCCCCAACTTCAAGAAAAGCTTTATCGTGCAAAAGGAAGCCTGTGAGGTAGGCCTAGGAGCGGTTCTGACAGTCTAATGTCAATGGGAGCCCCCCAACAGGTAAGTGTCAGAGGAAGATAAGGATCTAGCATGTCTGATTTTGGACTACCAATCACTTTGTTTTCTGTGAGATAAGCTGTTGCCAGAGATGTCTGGCAGCATCTGTCTCATACAGAACACAGGAGCACTTGGGAGGGTGTGCACTCCTGTGTATGGGAGAATCGGGAGAGATAGATGCCAGTCGAACAATAGGCAATCAATTGGCTGAAATCTATTTAATGTGTATGGGGAAGGCTTTAAAATCCAGTTTCACAAAATGTACATGCAAAAGCAGTAATGTAGACACAAAACATTGTTTGTAAAATTTTATTTATAAACATAATCAACATGAGGGAAAAGATATCAAGCTGCAATGCAAGAAATAACAATAATCACATTTTTTTCACCTATTTAATAAATCAATTGAATTTAATCAAAGTCACAAGATCCTAGAAAACAAAAAACATAGTACATATCACCATGCTTGTGTAAGGAGAAGACCCGGACCAGGCCTACCTACTCCATGACAGATCTGGAACTGTCGGGGCTGCCACCCAGGTTTCCACGGGGGAAAGCTTAAAATCTGGACCGACCTCTGCACCTAGGAGTAGGGGGCGTGGCTAAGATAAAAGGGCCACAGCGCGCAGCAAATCAGTTAGTTGCCACGGGAACGTGCATCGCGCAGGAGGGCAGTGTCAGGACTTTTGGGGGGGGGGCAACTGCCAGAGCGGGCAAACACCAGCAGAGGCTAAAAGCTCTTAGCAGAGACTGCCGACAACGACATACCTGGTCCCCGCTGACATTGCTGACCGTGAGTGACAGGATGCCCAGTCAGGACATAAGCCTGTAAAGAGCAAACAGATGAACGGCAAACTAGGGCACACAAATCACCACATTATCTGAAGTATTGCGGTATATTTTCACTCAAAAAATGGAGGTGCTTGCATGAAAAACATGAATATTTCATTGTGAAATGAAAAAAGAAGAAATATGCAGCACTCACCAATAAAGCTGAAAAACTGTGCGTCTTTATTTCACATGAATTCCATGAACAGATATGTGGACATGCAGGACGTTAGAGGAATGCTAGGGGAGGGAGGTGCCGGACAATGGCTGTTTCGCGATTACTCGCTTCTATGGGTCCAGGTGAGGGGAGTAGCTTAAGGTCATTTCCTTTATAGGACCACAGACCTTACTAATTAACATACATAACGAGTTGTGAGACAAACATTTACAAGTATATATTTAGCAAAATAATTATACAATATACAGAGTGCAAGATACTAGGAAAGAATAAATCTTTCCATATCGATTTACAAGCTAATCTATATTTTTACAATATCATAGGAAGATTATAATCTAAATAACTTTATATACAATTTTTTTATGAAAATACTGATAGATCGATCCGGTCATTTAGTCCCAAAGGACCTTGTGCGTTCGCTTTCAGGATCCATTTCGCTTCATGTTGCAATAAAGCTTTGAGGTGGAAAATTGACCTTTTCAATCCCTGCAAAACTCAAAATTTCTGGGTTAGCTTTATGCACATCTTGAACATGCTTGATTAATCGCAGTGAGCCCTTTCCTGATGTAATAGATCTATAGTGTTCACCAAAACCTATCGTAAGTGGTCTTATAGTTGTTCCAATATAAAAATAACCGCATGGACAGAAAATAATATAAACCACGAATTTAGTTTGACAAGAAATATAGTTTTGTACCTTATGTTCAAGGTACATTTGGGAATTTGTTTTTTTTTTAGATAAGACATACTATATACAAGATGCCCTAAATCACTTGAATGACAGTAATACCTATTGTATACTAAATGACAACCCTTTGCATAAATATAATGATAAATTAAGATCTCTTTTAAGAAAGTATGTTCAATTGGGGATATTATCAAAAAAGAGAGCAGAAAAGCGCTTTCCAGAATACCCAGAAATTGCCTATTGGTATAGTGTGCCAAAAGTGCACAAGTCTTTAAAAGAGCCTCCGGGTCGCCCTATAATTTCAGGGAAAAACTCTTTGAACCACTTTCACAATACTTCGACTGGTTATTAAAACCTTTACTAAGAGCTGTGCCATCCTTTGTAAAAGACTTGGGAGATTTATTGAAAAAATTGAAAGATTTTCATTGGCAACCACATTTCTCCCTTGCATCTATTGATGTTGAGAGTCTATATACCCGCATCCCCCATGATAAAGGCATAGCAGCAATAAAGGAGATTTTACATAACACAAATAAATCACAGGATTTTATTTCCTTTATTATGGAGTCACTCGATTATGTTTTAACACATAATGCCTTTAAATTTCTGGATAAGTGGTATATACAAAGGGTGGGCACAGCAATGGGTACGCCAGTCTCTTGTGTTTATGCAAATTTATTTCTAGCATGATTTGAAGAGTTTTATATAAAAACAGCCCTAAATCCACACTTAAGACAGTTACAAGCATATTTTTGCTTCGTGGACGATATTTTTATTATCTGGGGAGGTTCTCAGGAAGAATTTGCGGATTTTGTAAAATACCTGAGTAATGTGAACAGTGACAACATGCGCTTCATGTTTTCATTTGGTGGAAACACCATAGATTTTCTCGATGTCAAATTTAAAATAAAAAATGGTTCTTTAAAAACAGAAGTGTTTAGAAAAGAAACCTCAACAAATAATTACTTACATTATAAGAGCGCTCATCCATTACATACTAAAAAGGGACTTCCATATAGTCAAATGCTAAGAGTAAGAAAACTGAATAACGATGAAACCAATTTTAACCCCTTAACGACCGCCGATACGCCTTTTAACGTCGGTAGTTAAGGGTACTTAAACCACAGCGCCGTTAATTCACGGCGCTGTGGAGAAAGAACATAGCGCCCCCAGTGTCGGATTTTCTCCGCTTTTGTGATCGCCGTTATTAACCCTATAACGGCGACCGCAAAAAAAAAGCCGCTATTATGCATTAAATTTCTCTTTCCTCTGATGTGATTGCACATCAGAGGAGAGAGAAATAGGGTCCCCGATCCCCCCGATCGCCCCCGGTACCTCTCCGTGGTCCTCCGCCCCCTCCCGGTGGCTCCGCGTCCCGCCGGCGCCCTCCGATGGGCGCCGCCATCTTGAAAATGGCGGGCGCATGCGCAGTGTGCCCGCCGGGAATCTGCCGCCTCCGGCTGGCAGATTCCATTCATTATTTTGATCACTTTGATAAACGATCATAGTGATCAAAATAAAAAAATAGTACATAACCCCCCCGTTTATCACCCCCTTATATAGGCAAACATAATGAAATAAAGAAAATATTTTTTTTTTCAATTTTCCATTAGGGTTAGGGCTAGGGTTAGGGTTGGGCTAGGGTTAGGACTAGGGTTAGGGTTGGGCTAGGGTTAGGGTTGGGCTAGGGTTAGGGCGAACTAGGATTATGGTTAGGATTAGGGATTAGGGTTGGGATTAGGGTTAGGGGTGTGTTGGGGTTAGGGTTGGAGCAAGAATTGAGGGGTTTCCACTATTTACCAACTTTGGGGTCTAAAAATTGGGGTCTAAAAGATCACTTTTGTGGAAATAAAAAAGACTTTATTTTCACAGGTCTGCGTTTATAAACTTCTGTGAAGCGCTTGGGGGTTCAAAGTGCTCACCACACATCTAGATAAGTTCCTTAGGAGGTCTAATTTCCAAAATGGGGTCACTTGTGGGGGGTTTCTACTGTTTAGGCCCATCAGGGGCTCTGCAAGCGCAACATGATGCCCGCAGACCATTCCATCAAAGTCTGCATTCCAAAATGGCACTCCATCCCTTCCGCGCTCTCCCATGCACCCAAACAGTGGTTCCCCCCCACATATGGGGTATCGGCGTACTCAGGACAAATCGCACAACAACTGTGGGGGTATGATTTCTCCTGTTACCCTTGTAAAAACAAAAATTTGTGGGCGAAAAGATCATTTTTGTGCAAAATAAATGGATTTTTTATTTTCACGGCTCTTCGTTACAAACTTCTGTGAAGCACTTGAAGGTTCAAAGTGCTCACCACACATCTAGATAAGTTCCTTAATGGGTCTAGTTTCCAAAATGGGGTCATTTGTTGGGGGTTTCCACTGTTTAGGCTCATCAGGGGCTCTGCAAACGCAACATGATGCCCACAGACCATTCCATCAAAGTCTGTATTCCAAAATGGCACTCCTTCCCTTCCAAGCTCTCCCATGCGCCCAAACAGTGGTTCCCCCCACATATGGGGTATCAGCATACTCAGGACAAATCGCACAATAACTGTGGGGGTATGATTTCTCCTGTTACCCTTGTAAAAATAAAAATTTGGGGGCGAAAAGATCATTTCTGTGGAAAAAAAAATTGATTTCTTATTTTCACGGCTCTACGTTATAAACTTCTGTGAAGCACTTGAAGGTTCAAAGTGCTCACCACACATCTAGATAAGTTCCTTAATGGGGTCACTTGTTGGAGTTTTCCACTGTTTAGGCACATTAAGGGCTCTCCGAACGCAACATGGCATCCGATCTCAATTCCAGCCAATTCTGCGTTGAAAAAGTCAAACGGCGCTCCATCCCTTGCGAGCTCTGCCGTGTGCTGAAAAAGTGGTTTACCCCTACATATGGGGTATCGGCGTATCCAGGAGAAATTGTACAACAAATTTTGTGGTTGATTTTCTCTTTTAACACTTGTGAAAATAAAAAAAATTGGTTCTGAAGTAAATTTTTTGCAAAAAAAAGTTAAATGTTAATTTTTTCCTTCCACATTGCTTTAGTTCCTGTGAAGCACTTAAAGGGTTAATAAACTTCTTGAATGTGGTTTTGAGCACCTTGATGGGTCTAGTTTTTAGAATGGTGCCACTTTTGGGCATTTTCTGCCATGTACACCCCTCAAAATGACTTTAAATATGATGTGGTCCCTAAAAAAAAATGGTTTTGAAAATTTTGTTGTAAAAATGAGAAATCGCTGGTCAACTTTTAACCCTTATAACTTCCTAACAAAAAAAAATTTTGCTTCCAAAATTGTGCTGATGTAGACATGTGGGAAATGTTATTTATTAAGAAATTTGTGTGACACATCTCTCTGATTTAAGGGCATAAAAATTTAAAGTTTTAAAATTGCAAAATTTTCAAAATTTTCGCCATATTTCTGTTTTTTTCATAAATAAACACAAGACTTATCAAAGAAATTTTACCACTAACATGAAGTACAATATGTCACAAAAAAATATTCTCAGAATCAGCGGGATCCATTAAAGCGTTCCAGATTTATAACCTCATAAAGGTACAGTGGTCAGAATTGTAAAAATTGGCCCGGTCATGAACGTGCAAACCACCCTTGGGGGTGAAGGGGTTAATGACCTTGTAGGGGGCATAGAGAGTAGAATTTCAATATTTGTAGATGACACTAAACTCTTCAACTCTAATCAATACAGAGGAGGACAATTTTATATTACAGGAGGATTTATGTAAACTAGAAGCTTGGGCTGATAAATGGCAAATGAGCTTTAATGGGGATAAATGTAAGGTCATGCACTTGGGTAGAACGAACAAGATGTATAATTATGTGCTTAAGGGACAGTGGTCAGAATTGTAAAACTTGTCTTGGTCATTAAGCTGCAAACTGGCTCTGTCGCTAAGGGGTTAATGTACATATTTCTGAGCTGATACAAAGTTTTTTGGAAAGGGGATACCCTATGACTTTATTAAATGAAGCACATGAAAGGGTAAAACATTTTTTCATACGGATTTATTAAAGGAAAGGGCTAAAAAATTAAATAGTGTAGTCAAACTTACAAAAAAATTTAATTTTTGTTTTAAACATAGTCCAATGGATAGAGCAATACATGCAGCAGTGAGAAAACACTGGCATCTCATTGATGCAGAAAAAACTTTACACACAGATGTCAAACAAGTTCCGTAATTTGCATATAAGAGGGCACATAATATAGGCGACTTATTAGTACATCATGGACTTCGTCCCCCTCAAAAAAATTGGCTACGAGATTTATCAATAAAAGGAAATTATAAATGTGGTCACTGCAAATACTGTCATCTTCATCTGACAGGGAATTCTATACTGTACATTTTGGCTCTATTGAACATAAGGTACAAAACTACATCTCTTGTCAAACTAAATTCGTGGTTTACATTATTTTCTGTCCATGCGGTTATTTTTATATTGGAAAAACTATAAGACCACTTACGATACGTTTTGGTGAACACTATAGATCTATTACCTCAGGAAAGGGCTCACTGCGATTAATCAAGCATGTTATATAAAGTTATTTAGACTATAATCTTCCTATGATATTGTAAAAATATAGATCAGCTTGTAAATCGAAAGATTTATTCTTTCCTAGTATCTTGCACTCTGTATATTGTATAATTATTTTGCTAAATATATATTTGTAAATGTTTGTCTCACAACTCGTTATGTATGTTAATTAGTAAGGTCTGTGATCCTATAAAGGAAATGACCTTTAGCTAATCCCCTCACCTGGACCCGTAGAAGCGAGTAATCGTGAAACGGCCGTTGTCCGGCACCTCCCTCCCCTAGCATTCCTCTAATGTCCTGCATGTCCACATACCTGTTGATGGAATTCATGTGAAATAAAGTCGCACAGTTTTTCAGCTTTATTGGTGAGTGCTGCATATTTCTTCTTTTTTCATTTCAAAAGGACATAAGCCTGCGCAAGCACTAACGGGAGAATTGGGACACCCGCCGTGAGGGGTTTCCCTTTGTACCTGAATCGATTTGCTCGTTGTCCCTGTACGCTGACAGGGGGAAAGACTGTGCTCTGCCCTGCTCATCTTTTCCAGGACTACACCAGACCACGAGGAATCACCGCCGCCGCCATGAACGAGTGCTCCTAAGAAGTCCTGCTTTCTGATAATCTAGCAGTTTAAACGGGCTACTATCACCTGACAAACAAGCAAAATACTTTTTTTTTGGGTGAAATGATCTTTTGTGCTGTACAAAACATTAAGGGCTCATACTCACTGGTGCGAAAATCGGATGAGTGTAATCCGATTAAAAATCGGATTGCACTCTGACCAACGTTAGGCAATGTGTGACATCTCATTTGCGATTTTTTTCTCAGCCGAAAAGTCATGATGCAAGTCAATGGGTGCAATAAAATATCAGACAGCACTCGCACCATGCGAGTGCTGTCCGAATTATACACATCGGTGTCCTTTGAAAAAAGCCGTCAATTCATATGCCGCTACTGTACAATCACACTGACATGTTAGAATAGAATAGTTATATACACATAGAATACACAGATATATATGTGTGTGGCACTGACATGTATATATCTATGTATATATATCTATTCTATCTATTCTTTTTTGAGCTGTCAGTGTGATTATAGCTACATATGAATTGCCGGCTTAGCTATCTATCTATCGATCTATCTAATATATAAAGATCAATGTGTGTGTGTGTGTGTGTGTATGTCCGGGATTGGCATCTGCACCGTCGCAGCTACAGCCACAACATTTTGCACAGTCACACGTCTGGACCCCGAGAGCGTCATAGGCTATGTTGTGAGGCAAAATTTTAACCCCGCGCGTTCCAAATCACCAAACAATTTTGCCCCTATCTACATAATGGTGAAAAAGTGAAAGGAAAAGTGTTGGAGGCAAATTGACAGCTGCCAGATATGAACAAGGGGGACTTAAAGAATGAGAGCGATGGCGCCAAAGAGTATATACCGTATAGTTGCTAAGGTGGGGCCCTGACATAGGATACTCACCACACACGGGGATATGAACATACACACTAAATGCGCCACACACTACCATGTGCTTCACCACATATACCACCCTTAGCACACATTTCACCACACATACACCAACCTCACCACATAAAAGTCGAAACACAAAAGTCGCCACTCAAAACTCGCCACGCTGTCCCAGAGCTGTTTATAAGATGAAAAATGAGCTGTGATTGGTTGCTGTCAGCAACAGTTTTCTTTGTAGACAGTTGTGGTAACTGAGGCCTATTATTCTTATCATTTCTATGGTGTTATCGTCCTTCTGTAAAGCTGGAAATAACACAATTTATTACTGTGCTAACACAGACCACCCTCTGACACAGACTGCAGGGGGAGCCCAGTATCACACAGGATAGGATTAGATACATGGCTCAGCAGTCAGTATCACACAGGATAGGATTAGATACAGAGCTCAGCAGTCAGTATCACACAGGAGAGGATTAGACACATGGTTCAGCTGGCAGTATCACACAGGATAGGATTAGGTACACGGCTCAGCAGTCAGTATCACACAGGATAGTATTAGATACACGGCTCAGCAGTCAGTATCACACAGGAGAGGATTAGACACATGGTTCAGCAGGCAGTATCACACAGGATAGGATTAGATACCCAGCTCAGCAGGCAGTATCACACAGGATAGGATTAGATACCCAGCTCAGCAGTCAGTATCACACAGGAGAGGATTAGACACATGGTTCAGCAGGCAGTATCACACAGGATAGGATTAGATACACAGCTCAGCAGTCAGTATCACACAGGATAGGATTAGATACACAGCTCAGCAGTCAGTATCACACAGGATAGGAATAGACACACGGCTCAGCAGACAGTATCACACAGGATAGGATTAGATACGCAGCTCAGCACACAGTATCACAAAGAATAGTGTTAGATACACGGCTCAGCAGACAGTATCACACAGAATAGGATTAAATACACGGCTCAGCAGTCAGTATCACACAGGATAGGATTAGATACACAGCTCAGCAATCAGTATCACACAGGACAGGATTAGATGCATGGTTTTTATGTGCAATATAATCATTATAATTTGTTATAACCAACCACAGTTGGTTACTCTGCCCAGGTGTATTTATATTAGAAAGATAGATAGATAGATAGATCGATAGATAGATAGATAGATAGATAGATAGGAGAAAAGCCGACAATTCATATGCGATGTACAGTAACATCACATTGACAGCTCAGAAAAGAATAGATAGAATAGATATATACAGATAGAATACACAGATATATACATGTCAGTGACACCAACACATATATATATGTATTTATATTAGATAGATAGATAGATAGATAGATAGATAATAGATAGGAGAAAAGCCGGTAATTCATATGCGGTGTGGTGTAGTAACCACTGAGTCTGCTAGGGGGCGCTGTGTGGATGTGCTAGGAGAAAGGATGAATGGCAGAATACTGAATGGCCGTTATGTATCTCAAAGTGGGTGGCTTTGGGATGGAGACTTATGTGTTAATCAGCAGTGATACTGCTGAGGTGTTGTTTCAATGTGTAAGGGAGAAGTCTCCAGGTAGCTAGAGAGATGGGCGGTCCTGGTTACCTACAAACCCACCCAGGGGGTGTGTTTAAAGCACTATTGTAAAGAGTGTGTAAAGGCTTGAAGGACCTGTGATGAGGTCAGAGTCATGTGACCCGGTGGGCGTGGCTATGGACCATATAATGTGGCCAGGGTAGGTCACATGGGGTGAATGCTGGGACCTGCTTGGTCCAGTGTGGAAGGTCCCGCTGAGATGGGGCTTCCTGCCTGACAGCACGTGTGGATGCTGTGTTTAATGTCTGCTAGTGCCTGAGAGTTCACTGGAGGGAATGAATGTCTGCAGTATGGAGACGCAGCCATGAGAGAACCCTGACGGGGTGAGATATAACTGTGAGGCTGAAAAGCCTGCGTATTGGACATTGCTAACAGAGTGAAGCTCTGTCATGGATGCTATGCCGTTTATATATTGCTGGTCATGGTTTATGATGTTTAATAAACCGCATGGACCGTTCTGAGTTTATGGAAATCCTGTGCCGGATCTGATTTTTGTGGCTGCCAAGTGAGTGATCCCCTACTTAAATGACAGCGCTACCTCACAGCGGCTATACAGTAAAATCACACTGACATGTTCTAATACAAAAGATATAATACATGTATACACATAGAATAAGTGTATCTATATATACATATATATTTGGAAAATCACAATGACAGTACATATATATATATACATACATTTCATATATAAGATACATAATCTAATATATAAAGCTCAATGTGTGTATGTGTGTGTGTATGTCCGGGATTGGCATTCACACCGTTGCAGCTACAGCCACAAAATTTGGCAGTCACACGTCTGGACCCTGAGAGCGTCCTAAGCTATGTTGTGAGGCGAAATTTTAACCCCGCGCGTTCCAATTCACCAAAAATTTTTGCCCCTATCTACATAATGGGGAAAAAGTGTGTGTATCAAGCACCGCCCCTCATTATGATGTCATAATGTTTGCCATGGCGACGCTGATGTCATCATAGGTTGCAAGCCCCGCCGCTCATTATGATGTCATAATGGTTTACTATGGCATGGAGGATGTGTGATGGGTATATGGGCACTGGACTATGGGATGGAGGATATGTATGACGGGTATATGGGCACGGGACTATGGGATGGAGGATGTGTGATGGGTATATGGGCACTGGACTATGGGATGGAGGATATGTATGATGGGTATATGGGCATGGGACTATGAGATGAAGGATGTGTGATGGGTATATGGGCACTCGACTATGGGATGGCGAAAATGTATGATGGGTATATGGGCATGGGACGGCGAATATGTATGATGGGTATACGGGCATGGGACTATGGGATGAAGAATATGTATGATGGGTATATGGGCATGGGACTATGGGATGGAGGATGTGTGATGGGTATATGGGCACGTGACTATGGGATGGAGGATATGTATGATGGGTATATGGGCACGGGCCTATGGGATGGTGGATATGTATGATGGGTATATGGGCACAGGACTATGGGATTGAGAATATGTATGATGGGTATATGGGCATGGGACTATGGGATGGAGGATGTGTGATGGGTATATGGGCACTCGACTACGGGATGGAGGATATGTATGATGGGTATATGGGCACGGGCCTATGGGATGGAGGATATGTATGATGGGTATATGGGCATGGGACTATGGGATGGAGGATAATTATAATTTGTTATAACTATCCACAGTTAGTAACTATGCCCGGGCAGCGCCGGACTCTTCAGCTAGTATATACACTCACTGGCCACTTTATTAGGTACACCTGTCCAACTGTGTGTTAAGACTTAATTTCTAATCAGCCAATCACATGGCGGCAACTCAGTGCATTTAGGCATGTAGACATGGTCAAGACAATCTCCTGCAGTTCAAACCGAGCATCAGTATGGGGAAGAAAGGTGATTTGAGTGCCTTTGAACGTGGCATGATTGTTGGTGCCAGAAGGGCTGGTCTGAGAATTTCAGAAACTGCTGATCTACTGGGATTTTCACGCACAACCATCTCTAGGGTTTACAGAGAATGGTCCGAAAAAGAAAAAAAATCCAGTGAGCGGCAGTTCTGTGGCCGGAAATGCCATGTTGATGCCAGAGGTCAGAGGAGAATGGGCAGACTGGTTCGAGCTGATAGAAAGGCAACAGTGACTCAAATTGCCACCCGTTACAACCAAGGTAGGCAGAAGAGCATCTCTGAACGCACAGTGCGTCGAACTTTGAGGCAGATGGGCTACAGCAGCAGAAGACCACACTGGGTACCACTCCTCTCAGCTAAGAACAGGAAACTGAGGCTACAATTTGCACAAGCTCATCGAAATTGGACAGTAGAAGATTGGAAAAACGTTGCCTGGTCTGATGAGTCTCGATTTCTGCTGCGACATTCGGATGGTAGGGTCAGAATTTGGCGTAAACAACATGAAAGCATGGATCCATCCTGCCTTGTATCAACAGTTCAGGCTGGTGGTGGTGGTGTCATGGTGTGGGGAATTTTTTCTGGGCACTCTTTGGGCCCCTTGGTACCAATTGAGCATCGTTGCAACGCCACAGCCTACCTGAGTATTGTTGCTGACCATGTCCATCCCTTTATGACCACAATGTACCCAACATCTGATGGCTACTTTCAGCAGGATAATGCGCCATGTCATAAAGCTCGAATCATCTCAGATTGGTTTCTTGAACATGACAATGAGTTTACTGTACTCAAATGGCCTCCTCAGTCACCAGATCTCAATCCAATAGAGCATCTTTGGGATGTGGTGGAACGGGAGATTCGCATCAGGGATGTGCAGCCGACAAATCTGCGCCAACTGTGTGATGCCATCATGTCAATATGGTCCAAAATCTCTGAGGAATGCTTCCAGCACCTTGTTGAATCTCTGCCACGAAGAATTGAGGCAGTTCTGAAGGCAAAAGGGGGTCCAACCCCTTACTAGCATGGTGTACCTAATAAAGTGGCCAGTGAGTGTATATATATATAATCTATACATATAAAATAAAAAAAATAAAAAAAAAAAATATATATATATATATATATATATATGTCAGAGACATATACAATTACCATAGTATAGTGTTGCTGTCTATAAATAATAGGGGGACCCCACGACATTTTGTTCCTTGAAATAATCATGTATTAAATAAGTACATATCCATAATTTAGAACCAACATTAACATGTGTATATATATATATATATATATATATATATATATATATATATATATATATATATATATATATAAATAATATAATAGTCCCGCCCTGATGGCATCCTATGCGCACTGAACATTCTGTTACATATCATTTAGTGCAAATTGTTAACAGCACTCTGCCTGTGTAAACAGACTATTAAATGACCGCCTATCAGCAAAAACAATTGCTGATCAGGGGCCATTTAGTGCTCCTGTAAAAGAACCTTTAACTCTTACCAACATCCACCGTACATGTGTAAGGAGGAAACCGGGCCGTGGGTACCTGTCCTGTGCTGGGTCCGGAACTGTCTGGGCTGTCTCCCCTGTTGTCCGGGGGAAGGAGTAAGAAACCGGACGGACCTTTGCACTGGGAAGCAGGGGGCATGGCTGAGAGAGTACAGGGGCAGCGCACGCGGAAGCAGTCAGTCTTGGCGGAAGCAGGCAGCGTGTAGCAGGGAAAGAGGTGCTCTCCACCCTTTGAGAAACAGGACCGAGCCAGCCTGCGTCTTGGGACTCCCGCCGTCACCAGCGGGGACCACAGAGGAAGAAGTGCGGTGTGCCCGCCAACTGTCAGAAAGCGAGGTGCCGTGCGTTTTGCGACCATGACTAGAGCGCACGTATCACAGAAAGAGAACAGGGTGTTGGATAAATGTCTGCGGTATACCTTACCGACATTCCCCTGCCTGCCTACGGTGGATCCTGATAGTGTTGCGGCCTTGCTTGTGTCGGACGCATATTCTCATGGACTAGGGGATCAGCGGAAAGTGCCGGAGACCAACCGCTGGTTGATGAAGATGGACCGTCATTGCCCACAGATTACCCTCGGACCAATATCGCGCCAGCCGTTGCTGGCGCTATCAACCCCCAAGTAGTGCCTGCAAGTTGAAGTATTCCTGACACGATAAGTGCACCAAAGAACTGCTGTCCTGTTGTAACTCTTCATATCTAATATATACTTACCTTGTAATGTCTTCACATCCTGTTCTGTCCAGATGTATCCAGATCCCAGAATTCCAAGCGGCAGAAGTTCACCGACTGCCATATTGGGACACCCAAGTGATGGGTGTCTCAATATGGAAACTGCTGGTGGTACCAGCTTCTTGCGCAGTAACACTAGTGGAACACCGTATGGGGTACACAGGTCAAAGAAGAGATGACATGACAGGAGAAGACAGCAGATGGGGAAGAGAGAAAGTACACAGGGGTGAGCGAGGCAGAGCACAGAGGGGAGACAGCTCAAATGGGACAGCACATGAGGGGAGAATACAGCACAGGAAGGAGAGAGACAGCAGACAAGGGGGATAGCACATGGGGTAGACAGGTCAAAAGAGAGAGCACAGACGGTTGAAGTCAGCACAAGGCGAGAGAGTGTATAGGTGGGTGAGCACATGGGGGGGAGAGATTCTCAATGCTGCAAAGCCTGCCCCCATCGTGACATTACTACCTTCCCGATGTGATAGCATCGGGCCTCCATCTAGTCCTTTATAATTAGACTGTTATTCTCCCAGTAAACCCTTCATCTCCCTGCGAGGAGTTAACCCTCTGTTACATTAAAACTGTCAAACTTGTTAACCCTTGCTCAGCCTTCTGTCTGTCACTGCATCCCACAACCTGCTTTCACATGTACAATGCAAGTCGGAGCGAGCCCTTACCTAGCAAATAATGGCTATGGCACACAGCCAGGACTTGCCACTAACAGCCGCAGGTAGAACAAAGCTCCACCCATGACTTTTAACCTATTATCTTCACAAAGCACCTTTGAAACCCAGCCTGTCGTCGGGCTTCAAAGGAGATTGTGATTCTTACTATATGCAGCAATACTGTGTATAGGACAAGTGATCAGACAATCACAGGTTCGAGTACTCATAAAAGGGACCAATAAATACAGCAAAAAGTAAAAAAGTTGAAAAAAAGATAAACATTCAAATCATCCCCCTTTTCTGTCAATAAATATAAAGATCATTAAAAAAATACAAATATAAAAATGAATCACAAGAAATTGTAAAGAATTGAAGCACTCACTCGATCCTTGCTGATGTATTTCTTTATTCCGTGATTAGGATAACATCATAAAGTGCGGTGTGCAGGTGCAAGAGAGTTTAACATTTGTCAAAAGACTGACGGACTACGGCTGTTTCGTGCCTTCTTTGCAAATCTACGGGTCCATGCTAGTCAGAGGTGTTACAAGACTTCCTTTTATCAAGGATTAGTGAGTGGCTAAACCTTAATAGTGAAATCACATACAACATACAATACAAAATAGAATATAAAAGGGTAGAACAAAGATCATAACCATACAGACATGTCTAATTTATCATTTAGACCGTGGGGACCTTGAGCATCAGCATCCAAAATCTATTTAGTTTCTCTTTGCAAGAGTAATCAGTTATAGTCACCTCCTTGTGCAGGACAACCTAAGTGCTCATTTCCCACAAATCTTAAAACATCAGGGTGTGCTTTGTGAAAATCGTGAATATGTTTTAGCAGTTTTAAAGAGCCCTTTCCGGTACTAATTGAATGAAAGTGTTCCCCTAGATTTAATATGAAGCAGTCTGATTGTCTTCCAAAAGTAAAAGAATTGGCAAGGGCAGTAGATTACATATACAACATATTTAGTGCAGCATGTTATTAGTTCATTTACCGTGTGTGTTACCGCACCTATTCTTAGATTTTTTTCAATCAGATTTTTGGTCCCCACAATACTTCAAAAAATGCTGTAAGAAGTGATCAAAATGTCATATCTATCCCAAAATGGTATTAATAAAAACGACCTCCCCCTGGAAAAATTAAGCCCTCATGGCAGTAGCAACTGAAAAATAAAAAAACTTTACAGGTCTTGAGAAATGGAAGAACAATCCCCAATTTTTTTTCTTACAAATAACTGATTTTTTCTACCACTAAAATAATAAAAATGACTGGACAAGTATGGTATAACTGTAATTGTATTGATAAGGAAAATCATATTGCCAGGTCACTTTCACCCCACAATGTGCGCCATAAAAACAGTTCCCAAAAGATATTGGAATTGTGTTTTTTTTTTGCAATTTCACTGCACCTAATTTTTTTTCCTGTTTTTCAGTACACTATGAGGTAAAATTAATAATGTCATTCAAAAGTACAACTCATCTTACAAAAAGCAAGCAGTCATATGTCTATGTGGACAGAAAAATAAAAAGTTATGGCTCTTGGAAGAAGGGGAAGAAAATCCAAGAATGCAAAAAACTGAAATTGGACATGTCAGGAAGGGGTTTATGTCAGGAGGCAAAGAGAACACATTCTCTTGTTTCTTCAGGGGTTAAACACACTATTGGTCAATAAAAGGCATAAAGATTGTGATAATATACAAAAACTGAACTTGGAAATTATAGCCCAGTAAGTTTAACCTCAACTGTGGGTAAAATCCTGGAGGGTTTTCTAAGAGATACTATACTGGAGTATCTGAAGAAGAATAACCTCATGACCCAATAGCAACATGGGTTTACAAGGGACCGTTCTTGTCAGACTAATCTGATAAGCTTTTATGAAGAGATAAGTTCCGGACTGAACCAAGGGAATGCAGTGGACGTGGTGTACATGGACTTTTCAAAAGCTTTTGATACGGTGCCACACAAAAGGTTGATACATAAAATGGGAACAATGGGGATAGGGGAAAATATGTGTAAGTGGGTTAAGAGCTGGCTCAGGGATAGGAAACAAAGGGTGGTTATTAATGGAGCACACTCGGACTGGGTTACGGTTAGCAGTGGGGTACAACAGAGGTCAGTATTAGGCCTGCTTCTTTTTAACATATTTATTAATGACCTTGTAGGGGACATAGAGTGTAGAATTTCAATATTTGCAGATGACACTAAACTCTTCAACTCGAATCAATACAGAGGAGGACAATTTTATATTACAGGAGGATTTATGTAAACTAGAAGCTTGGGCTGATAAATGGCAAATGAGCTTTAATGGGGATAATAGTAAGGTCATGCACTTGAGTAGAACAAACAAGATGTATAATTATGTGCTTAATTGTAAAACACTGGGCAAAACTGTCACTGAAAAAGACCTGGGTGTATGGGTGGACAACAAACTCACATTTAGTGGCCAGTGTCAGGCAGCTGCTGCAAAGACAAATAAAATAATGCGGTGCATTAAAAGAGGCATAGATGCTCATAGATGCTCACGAGGAGAACATAATTTTACCTCTATATAAGTCACTAGTGCGACCACACTTGGAATACTGTGTACAGTTCTGGTCTCCGGTGTATAAGAAAGACATAGCTGAACAGAAGCGGGTGCAGAGAAGAGCGACCAAGGTTGTTAGGGAACTGGGGGGTCTGCAATACCAAGACAGGTTATTACACTTGGGGTTATTTAGTTTGGAACAAAGAAGGCTTAGGGGTGATCTTATTACAATGTATAAATATATGCAGGGACAATACCAAGACCTTTCTAATGATCTTTTTACTCTTAGACCTGTGACGGGGACAAGGGGGCATCCTCTACGTCTGGAGGAAAGAAGGTTTAAGCATAATCACAAACGCGGATTCTTTACTGTAAGAGCAGTGAGACTTTGGAACTCTCTGCCATATGATGTTGTAATGAGTGATCCCCTACTAAAATTTAAGAAGGGACTGGATACCTTTCTTGAAAAGTATAATATTTCAGGGTATATACACTAGTTTCCTTAATATTGCGCTGATCCAGGGAGCTAGTCTGATTGCCATATGTGGAGTCGGGAAGGAATTTTTTTTCCCCAATGTGAAGCTTACTGTTTGCCACATGGGTTTTTTTTGCCTTCCTCTGGATCAACATGTTAGGGCAAGTTAGGATAGGATATGGGTTGAGCTAGATGGACTTAAAGTCTCCCTTCAACCATAATAACTATGTTACTATGTAATATTATGGGTCAGTACACGTGGTCACATATGCAGATATTGTAGGAACGTATGTGATTTGGCAGATTATATTATTCCGCAATGAAATGTTTAGTTTGACGTGTGATTTTGGTATCATGATTATCACTTTTCTAGGTTAACAGATATGAGCTTATATCACCTTGGTACAAGATGGTGCATTGCAAGGTAATAAAATCTGCATATTTATCTTCGATTGATGTAAGAGGCTATGAGACAGCAAACAACAACTATTAACTACGGGTTTTTTCCATAAAACAGAGCAAACAAGATACTGAAATTACCTATATCTGATATAGATAACACTGAACATAAAGTTGTCAACTTTCATTAACACAGAGTTTCGAAGATTTGTATTGTACATTGATTATTATATTACATTATTTGCTAATGTTATATAAATTGTATGTTTTATTGTCTCAATTGCTGAAATAGTATATAAACTGGTCTGGGCTCCCATGTAATTTGATCTAAAATGTTTTTCCACAGGTCTCTTTTTATTAAAGCACTTATAAGAACCAACGATAAGTTTCATATCACATAGTTTCATAGCATAGTGAATGTTGTTTAACCAGATCAGGGTCAGTTAAGCTATGAAACAGATTGCATCTGAATCATCAGTGATCTATGGCAAGAGATACAGCAATTCATTTTCCCGAGGGTCCACATGAGAGACCATGACTGTTGCTGAGGATCGAACCAATATGTTGAAATTACTTCTGTTCAATATTATCATTGTTATATATTAATGTAAGATGAGAAAGCTTGGGCTAGGGGAAAATGTGTGTAGATGGGTAGGTAGCTGGCTTAGTGATAGAAAACAAAGAGTGGTTATTAATGGTGCATACTCAGATTGGGCCAGGGTTACTAGTGGGGTACCACAGGGTTCTGTATTGGGCCCCCTACTATTTAATATATTTATTAGTGATCTAGTGGATGGCTTACACAGTAAAATATCAGTGTTTGCAGATGATACAAAACTATGTAAGGTAGATAACACAATGGAGGACAGTTTGCAACTACAGACAGATTTGAGTAAATTGGAGAATTGGGCTGAAAAATGGCAAATGAGGTTTAACACAGATACGTGTAAGGTTATGCACATGGGAAGGAGAAACAGATACTATAATCTAATATATAAATCTCAAAGTGTGTATGTATGTGTGTATGTATGTCCGGGATTGGCATCCGCACCGTCGCAGCTACAGCCACAAAATTTGGCACAGTCACATGTCTGGACCCCAAGAGCGTCCTAGGCTATGTATTGAGGCAAAATTTTAACCCACGCGTTCCAATTCACCAAACAAATTTTGCCCCTATTACATAATGGGGAAAAAGTGTATGCGCGTCAAGCCCTGCCCCTCATTATGATTTCATAATGCCCCTATCTACATAATGGGGAAACAGTGTGTGCGTATCAAGCCCCGCCCCTCATTATGATGTCATAATGGTTGCCATGGCGACGCTGATGTCATCATAGGTTGCAAGCCCCGCCGCTCATTATGATGTCATAATGGTTGACTATAGGATGGAGGATGTGTGATGGGTATATGGGCACGGGACTATGGGATGGAGGAGGTGTGATGGGTATATGGGCACTCTACTATGGGATGGAGGATGTGTGATGGGTATATGGGCACGGGCCTATGGGATGGAGGATGTGTGATGGGTATATGGGCACGGGACTATGGGATGGAGGATGTGTATGATGGGTTTATGGGCACTCTACTATGGGATGGAGGATATGTATGATGGGTATATATGGGCACGGGACTATGGGATGGAGGATGTGTATGATGGGTATATGGGCATGGGCCTATGGGATGGAGGATGTGTATGATGGGTATATGGGCACTCGACTATGGGATGGAGGATATGTATGATGGGTATATATGGGCATGGGACTATGGGATGGAGGATGTGTATGATGGGTATATGGGCACGGGCCTATGGGATGGAGGATGTGTGATGGGTATATGGGCACGGGCCTATGGGATGGTGGATATGTATGATGGGTATATGGGCACGGGACTGTGGGATGGAGGATAATTATAATTTGCTATAACTAACCACAGTTAGTTACTATGCCCGGGCAGCGCCAGGCTCTTCAGCTAGTCTAATATATAAAGCTCAAAGTGTGTATGTATGTATGTATGTATGTATGTATGTATGTATGTATGTATGTATGTATGTGTGTATGTATGTGAGTTTGTTTGTCCGGGATTGGCATCTGCACCGTCGCAGCTACAGCCACAAAATTTGGCACAGTCACACGTCTGGACCCCAAGAGCGTCCTAGGCTAAGTTGTGAGGCGAAATTTTAACCCCGCGCGTTCCAATTCACCAAACAATTTTGCCCCTGTCTACATAATGGGGATAAAGTGTGTGCATGTCAAGCCCCGCCCCTCATTATGATGTCATAATGCCCCTATCTACATAATGGGGAAAAAGTGTGTGTGTGTCAAGCCCCACCCCTCATTATGATGTCATAATGGTTGCCATGGCGACGCTGATGTCATCATAGGTTGCAAGCCCCGCCGCTCATTATGATGTCGTAATGGCTGACTATGGGATGGAGGATGTGTGATGGGTATATGGGCACTGGACTATGGAATGGAGGATATGTATGACGGGTATATGGGCACGGGACTATGGGATGGAGGATGTGTGATGGGTATATGGGCACTGAACTATGGGATGGAGGATATGTATGACGGGTATATGGGCACGGGACTATGGGATGGCGGATATGTATGATGGGTATATGGGCACGGGACTATGGGATGGAGGATATGTATGATGGGTATATGGGCATGGGACTATGAGATGAAGGATGTGTGATGGGTATATCTGCACTCGACTATGGGATGGCGAATATGTATGATAGGTATATGGGGATGGAGGATGTGTGATGGGTATATGGGCATGGGACTATGGAATGGAGGATGTGTAATGGGTATATGGGCACTCGACTATGGGATGGAGGATATGTATGATGGGTATATGGGCACGGGCCTATGGGATCGTGGATATGTACGATGGGTATATGGGCACGGGACTATGGGATGGAGGATAATTATAATTTGCTATAACTAACCACAGTTAGTTACTATGCCCGGGCAGCGCCAGGCTCTTCAGCTAGTTACTTACTAAATGGGAAACTGCTGGGGAAATCAGACATGGAAAAAGACTTAGGCATCTTAGTCAATAAGAAGCTAAATTGGAGTGCCCAGTGTCAGGCAGCTGCCACCAAAGCAAATAGGGTCATGGGATGCATTAGAAGAGGTCTGGGGACACGAGATGAAAACATAATTCTCCCTCTGTACAAATCACTCGTCAGACCACACTTGGAGTATTGTGTGCAATTTTGGACGCCGGTGCTCAAGAAAGACATTACTGAACTTGAAAGGGTTCAAAGGCGGGCTACTAACATGATAAATGGAGTTGGTTCACTACAATACCCAAGAAAGGTTATCAAAATTAGGTCTATTTACTCTAGAAAAGAGAAGACTTAGGGGAAACAATATATATGTACAAGTATATCAGAGAACAATACAGAGATCTCTCCAATGAACTGTTTGTACCAAGGACTGTGACAAGAACAAGGGGGCATTCTCTTCGTTTGGAGGAAAGACAATTTCTGCACCAGCATAGAAGAGGGTTCTTCACGGTAAGAGCAGTGAGGCTCTGGAATTCTCTTCCTGAGGAAGTGGTGATGGCCAACTCACTGAATGAATTTAAGAAAGGAATGGATGCTTTTCTTGTGAGTAACAGTATAGAAGGTTACGAATAACAGAATAATTATAGGTAGATGGTTGACCCAGCTTAGGGGATGGAATTTTTTTTCCCTATGGAGAAAATTGGCTTCTACTCTGTGGGTTTTTTTCCTTCCCCAGGATCAACAATGCAGAACAGCTACACTAAAAATAGGCTGAACTAGATGGACATAAGGTCTTCCTTCAGCCTTCAACACTATGTTACTATGTATGTTATGTATATAATTTTCAATTTTTTATAAAAAGCATTAAATCATAGTGCTCTTTTTGTTCAGTCCTTGAACTATGAAAACAGTTCCCCCAAAACAGCATGATGTCCCCTTAACCCCAACATTGTATACTGGACCCCACAGCCCCGCATATACAGAATTATAGTCCTCTAACACCCCCCAATAATATGATAACAGGAATCGTATGATGACCCCCCACACAGAGTTCACGCAGTCCCCACGAAAGTGTGATCCCCAATAGACCCCCCATAGTATTATAATAGCTTCAGTAGCTCCCCACACAGTATGATAATCCCCAAAGCTTCCCCAAAACGTATAATCCCACACATGGGATGATTACTCTCACAGTATGATTGCTCCCAACACATTAGGATGGCCACCATAGCCCCCACACAGAACAATGCCACCTATAGCCCCTCCCATACAATATGATCCACCACATCCCTCAAACACAATGATGGCCCAGACAGCACTCCTAACAGTATGATTCCCCCACATCCCCCAAACACACAATGCTGACTACAGTCCCTAAAGATAAAATAATGACCCCCAGAATATGAACCACCTGAGCCCTCTAACACAGAATAAGGACACCCCATAGTATGATTCCCACAATCCCCAAACACATAATGATGACCCCACAAAAAACTCCTACATGTTAGGGACGGTGGAACGCACCAAATATAAATGGTAGAAGGTGCGTTCGCCGCCTGGGGTCCACCGTGCGGTAGATGTAAGGACCGCTGCTGGACAATGGCAGACTAGGTAGGTGGCGAAGTACTGCGCTCGGGTTAACGTCACCCGTGGTGCTTAGGGGAGACTCTGTTAAATACACAGAGGCACCCTAGAATAAATAAGGCATAGACGCCGGACCTGTTAACTCCACAGGACCAGCCGGAGTGTGACGTCGCAGCCGCGAAACTAAGGCGCTAAACGACGGCGCTGGGGAGCTGGACACCGTCGGACGCTAGCATAAGGTGCGGTGAGCACAGTGGCGCATAGCTTGCCACAACCTGGCACTGACTGAACCAACACTCTGTCACCATTCATATTATCAGAGGGTAGGGGTTTCCAATGAGTCAGTCACCAGACACATGCATCCATCACCATACATACATAGCAAATAAGTCTACACTAGCGCATGGCCGAGCCACCATGCGGGCTTTTTATAGCCATGCGCTTCCAGGACCTTCCAGTCCTCTGAGAAGGACCAATCAGATCCGACACAGGACCTGAGCATGTGAGCCCCGATCTCCACTGAGAGGTCGTCCTGCGGGCATGCCCAGTAGCACGGTGAGAGGACTTAGACTCTGAAGCGATCTCCTGCAAAGCAGGTTACGCTACCATTGCTGGACCAGAGGTGGCAGCAACATCCAGAGCCAGAGAGCGGGTCCGAGCAGAGCGGCTGGATTGCAGACATTGCTGTGCAGGTCCCAGAGCGGTCGCAGAGAATGGGAGACCGCTGGATGTACGGCTCTGGATTCCTGTTGTGCAGTCTCAGGAATCTGACGCCTAACATTACCCCCCTCCTAGGCCCCCCCCTCTGAGCCTCACCACGCTCATTGGCCGCAATCAGGAGCGGGGCATGGATGTTCTCCACCGGTTCCGAGCCTCCGGCCCATGACCCTTCCAATCCACCAAATAAAATTTTGCCACGGACAATCCTGCGCCCCACAATGGCGTTAACCTCGAACTCGTCAGACGACAAGTCTGATGACCCGACAGGTGACTCGGAAAACTGGGCCATATGAATTGGTTTGAGGCGGGACACATGGAAAACGTCCGAAATGGCTAAATGTGGAGGAAGAGCCAGGCGGTAGACCACCGAGCTAATCCGCTCGAGAACCTTGAAAGGTCCAATGTAACGCGGCGTGGACTTGACTCGCAGCTTTTTGTTTCGAGTAGAGAGCCACACGATGTCGCTGGGGGAGAAGCTTGGAGCGGGTCGCCGATGCGTGTCGGTGGACGCCCTCATCCTTTCTTTGGAGGCACGGATAGCATCCTGAGTGTGATCTCAAATGTCGCAAGCCTCCACTGCCCAGTTTGCCACCCTGAAGTCAGCGGAGGACACAGGCATCAGGATAGGGACGCGTGGATGTTGGCCGTAGTTTAGAAGAAAGGGCGTCTGTCCAGTGGAATCAGCCACTGCATTGTTCAGGGCAAATTCAGCTCATGGTAGCAAGGATGCCCAGTCATCCTGCCTGGTAGAGACAAAATGCCGCAGGAACGTGACCAAGGTCTGGTTGGCTCTCTCAACCAAGCCGTTTGATGGTAAGCGGAGGACAGGTTTAGCTCAATGCTGAGTAGACTGCAGAGCTCCCTCCAAAACCGAGACGCGAACTGGGGGCCTCGATCACTAACAATTTTGTCCAGCATGCCATGTAGACGGAATACATGTTTTATGAACAGTGTGGCAAGACCACGAGCGGAAGGCAACCGTGCGAGTGGCACCAGATGCACCATTTTAGAAAAATGGTCAGTGACCACCCAGATGACTGTACTGCCACTGGACTTGGGCAGACCAACCACGAAGTCCATACCAACCATCTCCCAAGGTCTATCCGCCACTGGCAGGGTATACAACAACCCAGCCGGCCTCTGTCTAGAGGATCTGTTCCGTGCACACGAGACGCATGCCTGTATGTAGTCCTTAATATCTCGAGCCATGTGCGGCCACCAATATGACCTTGCCAGAAGCTCTGTGGTCCGCTTATTGCCAAAGTGACCACCCACCCTGGAGGCGTGTGCCCAGACGAGAACCTCAGGCCGTAGCCGAGGAGGCACCAAGGTCTTGCCTGGTGGCACTGACTCGAGCGCAACTGGAGCCACGGGTGTAAAGCTCTCCAACGGGAGAATTAGCCGTGGCTCAGCCTCTCCTTCCTCCGCTGAAACCACCGATCGCGAGAGAGCATCCGCACGGACGTTCTTCTCTCCTGAGAGGTAGTGCAAGGTGAAGCGGAAGCGGGAAAAGAATAGCGACCACCTAGCTTGACGAGAGTTCAAGCGCTGGGCCATTTGTAAATAGACCAGATTCTTATGGTCCGTATACACCTGGAAGGGAAACCGAGCTCCCTCCAGGAGGTGTCTCCACTCGAAAAAGGCCAACTTCATTGCTAGCAGCTCCCTGTCACCGATGGAGTAATTCTTCTCCACCGGTGAGAAGGTCTTAGAGAAGAAGAAGCAAGGATGCTTCCGACCTTGAGCATCCTTCTGGAAAAGGACTGCTCCTGCACCGACGTAAGAAGCATCTACCTCCAAGATAAATGGTTTATCCACATCGGGACGATGTAAGATGGGAGCGCCAGCGAAGTGAGACTTTATAGACGAGAAGGCCTTGGAGATCTGTTCAGACCAAGCATTAGGGTTAGCTCCTTTCTTCGTGAGAGCAACCAAAGGAGCTACCAGTGTGGAAAAATGAGGTATAAACTGGCGGTAATAATTGACGAACCCCAAAAAGTGCTGCACCGCTTTGAGTGAATGGGGTTCCTGTCAGTCCATTACCGCTTGCAGTTTGGCCGGATCCATAGCCAACCCCTGGGCCGAGATGATGTAGCCCAGGAACGGCAAAGACTCCTGCTCAAACTGACACTTCTCCAGCTTGGCAAAAAGAGAGTTCGCCCGCTGACGGTCGAAGACCCTGCAGACGTCTTTCCGGTGGGTGGTCAAATCTGGAGAGAAGATGAGGATATCATCCAGATAGACCACCACCGAGGTAGAGAGCATGTCGCAGAAGAAGTCGTTGACGAAATCCTGGAAGACAGCGGGCGCATTACAAAGGTCGAAGGGCATGACCAAATATTCATAGTGACCATCCCTGGTATTAAAGGCTGTCTTCCACTCGTCTCCTTCGCGAATGCGGATCAGGTTGTACGCCCCTCACAGATCTAATTTTGTAAAGATCCGTGCCCCTCGCAACCTGTCAAATAACTCAGAGATCAGTGGGAGAGGGTATTTGTTTTTGACTGTGATGGCGTTGAGACCTCTGTAGTCAATGCAGGGACATAACCCTCCGCTCTTCTTCTGTACGAAGAAGAACCCTGCACCAGCCGGCGAGATCGACTTTCTGATAAAACCTCTAGCCAGGTTCTCCCGAATATATTGAGACATAGCCTCCGTCTCAGGGAGTGATAGCGGATACACACAGCCTCTCGGAGGTTCTGTGCCTGGCAGAAGATCTATCGGGCAATTGTAAGGACGGTGCGGCGGGAGCGTCTCCGCAGATTTTTTAGAGAAGACGTCCACATACTGGTGGTAGGGTTTAGGCAGCACGGAGAGATCCACGGGCACTTCCGTGGAAGCTACCTGAACACTGCCCCTCAGGCATCTTCCCTCACAAGCCTTGCTCCAACCCAGTATACTCCCCGAGACCCAATCAATATGAGGGGAGTGGCAACGGAGCCAGGGAACCCCGAGAAGCACCTGGTCGATGCCATCTGGTAGAATGAGCAGGGACAGAGTCTCACAATGAGAGGGTGAGATTGAGAGCCCGAGTGGGATTGTCTGGTGAGTCACCTGAGATGATAAAGATGCACCATTAACCACCCTGACGGTGAGAAGTTGGGGCAGTAACACCAGTGGAACAGCGTGTTTTTGGGCGAAGGTCGAGGACATAAAGTTCCCCTCGGACCCGGAATCCACGGTAACCTCTGCCTCCCAGGTGGAGGACCCACTATCTAAAGTGCCCCGGAATACCGGTTTGGGTGAAAAGGGGTCTCTATTGGACTGACCACCACCTACGGCCACTGGACGTGGTCGTTTTTTCGACCGCTGAGGGCACGTGCTGGCCGGGTGACCAAACTGTCGGCACTGGAAACAACGTACGGAGCTTCGCATCGGTCGTGGCTTAGAACCGGTGCGAGACACCTCCATAGGTTCGGAGGATGAGAGCTCCTGGGCGGGATATCTCAGCAGCTCGGTGAAGGTGGGAGCCAAGTTAACCCTACGTCTGGATTGCGCACGTTCCAGCCGGCGCTCCGTAAACCGGAGGTCAATGCGGGTGGCGACAGCAATCAGTTCCTCCAGACTCGTGGGAACCTCTCTGGTAGTTAGAGCATCTTTTACATGCTCTGCTAATCCTCTCCAAAACACCGGGACTAATGCTTTGTCCGGCCACTCTAACTCGGAAGCCAGGGTCCGGAACCAGACGGCATAATGGCTGACCGAGAGTGACCCTTGTGTTAGGGATAATAGTTGGAGAGAGGTATCGTGCTTGATCCGTGGTCCCAAAAAGACCTGCTTCAGGGCCGTGAGGAACTGAGCAGCACCCTGAACCACGGGATCACCACGTTCCCACAATGGTGTAGCCCATTCTAATGCCCTGCCAGACAAAAGGGAGACAATAAAGCCCACCTTAGCCCGCTCTGTAGGAAACCGTGCAGCCAGTAACTCGAGCTGAATAGAGAACTGGCTCATGAATCCCCTACAGGTGGCGCTGTCACCCGAAAATTTGTCGGGAAGCGGGAGGCGAGAAATTGTCGGCGTGGGCGTAAGTGCGGGCACGCGTGAGACAGCCTTTGCGACTGTCTGAGCAGCGGCTAGCACAGCATTCGCAGCTGAGGTGGTGCTCTCAATAGCCGCCAACCTGCTCTCCAGCTGCCGAATGTAGCGCTGCAGCTGCTGCAGGTCTGCCATTACCAGCCAGACCCTGGCGCTAGTGTAATGTTAGGGATGGCGGA
Organism: Dendrobates tinctorius; assembly: GCF_039654945.1. Taxonomy (NCBI): domain Eukaryota; kingdom Metazoa; phylum Chordata; class Amphibia; order Anura; family Dendrobatidae; genus Dendrobates; species Dendrobates tinctorius. Next base: position 55,967,944 of record NW_027361728.1, on the reverse strand, counting down.
ACGCACCAAATATAATTGGTAGAAGGTGCGTTCGCCGCCTGGGGTCCACCGTGCGGTAGATGAAAGGACTGCTGCTGGACAATGGCAGACTAGGTAGGTGGCGAAGTACTGCGCTCGGGTTAACATCACCCGAGGTGCTTAGGGCAGACTCTGTTAAATACACAGAGGTGCCCTAGAATAAATAAGGCGTAGACGCCGGACCAGTTAACTCCACAGGACCAGCCGGAGTGTGACGTTGCAGCCGCGAATGCCAATAGGTGCTGCAGACAGCACGGCGGAAACTAAGGCCGCTAAACGACGGCGCTGGGGAGCCGGACACCGTTGGACGCTAGCATAAGGTGCGGTGAGCACAGTGGCGCATAGCATGCCACAACCTGGCACTGACTGAACCAACACTCTGTCACCATTCGTATTATCATAGGGTAGGGGTTTCCAATGAGTCAGTCACCAGACACATGCATCCATCGCCATACATAGATAGCAAATAAGTCTACACTAGCGCATGGCCGAGCCGCCATGCGGGCTTTTTATAGCCATGCGCTTCCGGGACCTTCCAGACCTCTGAGAAGGACCAATCAGATCCGACACAGGACCTGAGCATGTGAGCCCCGATCTCCACTGAGAGTTCGTCCTGCGGGCATGCCCAGTAGCACGGTGAGAGGACTTAGACTCTGGAGCGATCTCCTGCAAAGCAGGTTGCGCTACCATTGCTGGACCAGAGGTGGCAGCAACATCCAGAGCCAGAGAGTGGGTCTGGGCAGAGCGGCTGGATTGCCGACATTGCTGTGCAGATCCCAGAGCAGTTGGAGAGGAATGGGAGACCGCTAGATGTACGGCTCTGGATTCCTGTCGTGCAGTCTCAGGAATCCGACGCCTAACACTACAAGTGAATTACAAAAAAAAACACTACCGACCTCTTCCCCATTCCACTCCTGTCTTTGCTTTGCTAACTGAGAATTCATTGCATCTACCTCCCTGAGACACTCACAGTGGCATAGGCTGAATGGTGGAAGACGGAACTGATGGCTCCTTCTCCAACCATTATGTTCATTGGTAACTGCATTCCAAGGATGCGGATACTGGTGAAGTCGAGACAACGGATGGAGATGGGGAGTGCTGCCACAGCGTGCTTTTGGTTATTTGCAATAAACACATGAATCAAAAACAATTTAAAGAGCTCAACACCAACTAATATAAAAAGTGGTTTCACCAAGTTCAATACAAAATGTCACTTTTTTTTCTTCTAATCAGCTGCTTAGCACTCTGAAAATGAAAATGGTGGAGGCCCACAAAGCAGGAGAAGGCTGTAAGAAGATAGGAAAGTGTTTTCAAGTTGCCTTTTCTTCATTTCAAAATGTAATTAAGAAATGGTAGTTAACATGAACAGTTGAGGTCAAGATAATGTCTGGAAGACCAAGCAAATTTTCACTGAGAGCTGCTCATAGGATTGCTAAAGAAGTAAATCAGTACCTTCGTTTCACTGCAAAGACCTTCAGAAATTTATCAGACTCTGCAGTTGTGGTACATTTTTCTGCTGTTCAGAGACACCTGCAAAAATCTGGCCTTCATGGAAGAGTTGTTGGAAGAAAATCTCTCCTGCGTCCTCACCATAAAATTTAGAATCAGAAGAATGCAAAATAACATCTAAACAAGCATGATGTGATGCTGGTCACTTATCATGGCCAAGCTGTGAGTCAGATTAGTCAAGGAGTACAAGGTAAGAAGCCAGAAGGGTACATCATAAACAGAAGAAAGAGACAAAAGCATGGTCAGGTTATGTTCCGAGGTCAGAATACCAGGAGGATAATGGATCAGAGCAGAAGGGGTTAAACAGACAGATGGTCAGAATGAAGTCCAAGGTCAGGCAACAAAAGATCAAGCATACAGAACTCAAGGTACAGGGAGCACAAACCTCACTAGCTGAATGTACATCTGGCAGAGGCATGGGAGAAACAGCTCAGTTAAGCAGCATTGCAGTCACCTGGGATAATGAACACTTGGAGACAGCCAATGCCTCCCAGTCTCAGATTGGATAGTTTAGCTGTCAGTCAGCATACTGAAAGCTCAGCATGCCCCTGTACCAGATAGGATGTCTGAGCTGTCAATCAATGTACTGACAGCTTCAGCACACCCCTATACCAGACTGGACGGCCGAGCTGTTAGTAACTGCATCCCAGACACACTGAAGGGTGGAACCGTGAAAATACCCTCTCTTCTAGGGGTGCCACCGGACCCACAGGCTTCCCAGGAAATTTTAGATGGAAATCCCTGACTAACCGATCGGCCTTCACATTTCGAGCAGGTACCCAGGATCTCTCCTCTGGTCCATATCACCTCCGGTGGATGAGGAACTTGAGATAATTATGGACCCTTTGAGAATCCACAACCCTCTGACCCTCATACTCCAGGCCACTGTCTACTGAAAGCAGAGTCGACGAGGATGAGGGAGACAATGCAGAACAAACAAACTCCTTTAATTCCAAAGACATACTGTTAGGGAATTTAGATTGTGAGCCCCATCGGGGACAGTGATGATAATGTGTGCAAACTGTAAAGCTCTGCGGAATATGTTAGCGCTATATAAAAATAAAGATTATTATTATTATTATTATTATTATTATTTAATTGGGATTTATGGAACATGATAGGGATGTGTAGGGATGGAGGAAGCTTTAATCTAAATGCCACAGGATTAACCACCTCAAGGATCTCACATAGACCAATAAACATTGGACTCAACTTCACCAACGGCACTTTAATGTTCCTAGATGACAACCAAACTTTATCCCCAATCTTATGCACAAGCCCCAGAACAGTTTTCTGTTGACTCCTTTTTTGACAGCTGAGGTCTGATATATGACGAACCCGACAGAATCCAGGTTGCTGAGGCTAAGATCATGAACCCGGCACAAAGGGGTTGCACAGCTAAAGACTATTGTATTGAGCTCCGGCAGTGGTCCACCAAAGTTCTATGAAACGATGCTGCTCTCAGGTGTCAGTTCCGAAAAGGCCTTTCTGAAACCCTCAAGGATGTGCTGGTCTTTCATGACACCCCTTGTTCTCTGATGGAGGTCATGACTCTAGCCATATGTATGGACCATAGAATCTGTGAGAGATGTGGTGAATAGCAGGCTGCTCGTTATACTTCCCTGGAGCAGTTCCATTTACCCAAGGTTAGAGTTGCCAGTCTTTGTGTTGCTGAGAGAAGATAGAGACAAGATCTCGGACTCTGTCTATACTGTGATATATTTTCTTAAGAATAGCCCAACTCTTCCTCAAGCTATCAAACCGGGAGAAAGTCTGAGTCTGGGTGACAGCCAAGGGAGTCACCCAGACTCCTAGGTACTTTTTTCTTCCTGATAAAGTACTGATAAATACGATGTTATCCCTCGAGAATCAGGTGACAACATTGACGTTCATTGACTGTGGGTCTGCTGCTAACTTTATTGATTTGGGACTGGTTCTGAAACTAGGATTAAGGACAGTTAGTTTAAAAAGACCCATTCAAGTCATCGCTCTTGACAAGACAACGTTAGCTCACAATTTGGTCAAGAGAGCAATGCTAGATTTCACTCTCCAAGTGGGAGCACTCGACTTTGAATCCATCTCCTGTTTTGTGTTGAATAATTTACCTGCCGAATTGGTACTGGGGTTTCCATGGTTGAAGATTCACAATCCTGCTATTGATTGGTGTCAGAAGGAGATTGTGAAATAGAGCCCCAATTGTTACAAGAAATGTGTAAAAAATATGCTCCCCTAGTCTGAAGGGTCTTCTGGGGTACGTGAAGAACTTCGGAGATGTGTTCTTGGAAAAAGAGGCGGTGATACTACCTTTTCATTGTCCCTATGATGGTGCTATTGATCTTATGCCTAGCGCCAAATTGCCAAAAGCTCACCTTTACAATTTGTCAGGGCCTGAACGGACTACCATGAAAGAAAATGTTAACAAAAGTTTATGCGAGATCACATTCAGCCTTCCTCCTCCCCTATAGGGAGGCAGCTCTGGTTCCACTGGTTCTGTGGCAGCTCTGGTTCCTCTATATTTTAAATGTAGTTTTTTTTTTACCTTTCAGGCCAGTAAGGGTTAAATGTCAGTTTCCTTGCTGGCAGTTGCTTTGTTGCTAGTCAGCTGATGTGGGTGGTGACCACTTCCACCATCATTTAAAAAGTCACATGACCCATCAGCTGAATGTCGGTGATAGAGTAATCTATGTTGACCAAGCCTGGAGTAAAGAGCTCTCTGGTACCAGTAGTGAATCTGCTTTTTTCGTGGTGTTCGTGGTTCTGGGGCATGCCCTCTGCTGTGTGGTGCTTTGCAGCAGAGACAGTTGTTAAGTATAAGTCCCTATGTTTTTCATCATTTGCAGTGGCCAGTGCACTAGCCAGGGATTAATGAGGTGACAATCAGGGACTAGGCACATGATGGTGGCAGTGGGGAAGGACCCACTTATGGTGTTAGGGGAGTTTAGTGACAGGCTCAGGTTGGAGCTCAGGAGTTGCCCCCGTCCCTCGTTCTCTACGGTTAGGGCCTTCCTCACCCCATTCCATCCCATTGTAGGTATAAGTTGTGTCGTCCGCTGGACTTAACCGTATTGGTTTGTGACACTTTGCATGATTTTATGTGTGTCACATGGTCATGTCTCCCTGTGACTTTTTAGCTAATAAAGATATTATTTTTCACTATATATTTGGACTTCATGATCGTCTTTTGTTTTCCCTTTCTTTTTTTCTTATGAATAAGCTGATGATTGGTCCTCATTTAGTCCTATCTCTATCTGTTCCTTGTATTTACTACTTATTATGTAATTATACACAAACCCTTTTATGCCAATGTCTTTCATAAGCTATTTCTATTACTAGATCAATACCCAATAGCATAGCTACTAGGTCGCAGAGGGGGTGATCACCCCTGGCCCTGTCTTCTGAGGGGTCTACCCGGAGCTATGCTACTATTAGCTGTATGGCCGTGCGCAACACACCCATACAGTTAAACTCTATGGGAAAGCAGGGAGATTGCACTGCCACCCAGCCTCTATAGGGCTCTTGAGCAGCACTTGACCCCATCCATCATCTCAAGTTCAACTGTATCAGTTGGATGCCAATACAGTTGAAAGCACTGATGAGATAGGGAGGGTCACATTCCCTCTCCCATCATTCCTACTCTGTGTCTGATGTCCCTGACGCCAACACTGACAGCAGGCGCGATGACATCATTACTTGGCACCTACTGTCCTGAGATGTGGGGGCTCTCGGAGCAGTGGAGGAACAAGGAGGAGAGGTGAGTATTGCATTTATTTTATTTTTTTATGGGGAGTGCATTATACAATATATTGTCTGCTTATGGGGGTGCTTTATTCTATAGAGGTCTATGGGGGTGCATTATACTATATAGAGTCTGCATATGTAGGTGCATTATATACTATATAGAGTTGTCCTATGGGGTACGAGCATCGAGACCAGGAGAAATAGCTCCTGTGCGATAATGTTTATAAAATAATCCTCCTGTTGTACCCATAAAAACAAATGGATGAAACGTGTTGAGGTGTCTGGCATAGCTGAATTGATGTAGGGAGTGTTTTATAAAACCCCGGATCGCTGTAAGCAGCTATAAGTGAATATAGTGTGTCTAGGCAAGCAGCCTCTGAACGATTATCAGCTGCTCTGAATTTAGCTAATGTTCTAATCAGCAGCCAAAAGATGAGAGCAGTTTTATACTGACCGAGCTACTAAATGAATGGAACATTGATTCATTTTGCTCCCAAACTATTGGTCTCACAAAAACCTTTAGGGCCAAGTGTAATATTTATGATAAAACAATAATAATAAGCAATGTGCAATAAATCTCTAATAATAGGTGAAGGCTAGTTAAAGGTGGTATCCGATAGTCTTACAGTGCTACTAATGAGAGCAACAATAGAGATCTAATAGAATGCAGTCAAGTTTATTATTATAATTTTTTTCAATATCTGTATCCATATATGATCCAAATTGGTCAGATTGGATAACACTGCTTAATTAGTAGTGGAAATATATTTTATAGGTTTATTATAAAAGTTAAATTGTAATTTGTTAGAACACCCTAGTCAGTGAAATGCTAAATTAGTGGACTTTTATCTATGGGGGTCATAAGGTCCTCGATCAGTGAATTTTCTGTCTCTCTCTTTAGCTCCAAGACACATCCAGTCTGGTGTTCACGGGCTGTGCATTCACTAGATAACACATTTGCCTATGTTCCATCCAAAAAAACAAAGAAAGAAAACGACAAAAAACCCAAATATACTGAAAAATAGAAAATTATTTATTTAAATATACAAATACATGGAGAGGAGGAGTTACACCTATTGGCACGTGTTGGAAAAAGACGCACCACGAATCAATACCATCATGATATATAGCATAGGGGATATGAAAAGTATATAGGGTTAATATTGCGCCCCTTGAGAAAGGCTTTCCAGCCGAAATGAGCGTCGGGGTGGCGCTCCCGGATCAAGCTCCTGCCCCAGCCAGCATACTAGATAATTTGCCGCTCTATACCATTACTTGGGGTGCGGTGGCTTGCACATCATATCTATATGCACTTAGAGGGAATGTGCAATAATAGGGATTATGCAATCGCTGTATGCAGTCTTATTGGCTGTTGGTGGTTATACTGTAGGTCACCTTTCCTAGTACTGCACTACATGTGGCTTATTATACATATTTGCGATTTGTGATCCTATTGGTTGTTGGTGAATTTATGCCCAATTGTTTCAGCAATGCAATATTAACCCTTTATACTATATACTTCTCATATCCCCTATGCTATATATCATGATGGTATTGATTAGCGGTGCGTCTTTTTCCAACACGTGCCAATAGGTGTAACTCCTCCTTTCCATGTATTTGTATATTTAAATAAATAATTTTCTATTTTTCAGTATATTTGTTTTTTTTGTCGTTTTCTTTCTTTGGTTTTCTGTTATGCTGTATGCGATTTCCCTTATGATAGTCCGTTTTTCATCAATATATCTATATACCACCTTTGAGGGTGGATTCATGCGATGTACTTTACAAGATATTTATATTACTATGCTCCATCCAGCAGAAGGACACTACGTCTGGAGACTTCCACACAATGAACCTACTTCTTAGAGAAACACTGCAGGTGCTTCTAATCAAACTGTAGAGCTGGGATTTAACCCTGTCCTTACCAGCTGTGCTATAGTTCTTTATTACTTCTCTAAGTGCATTCTCCCATAAAAGAATGTATTGCACTATTGTACTAGACCTTCATTGGGTATAATTGGATTTTGTACTCCAAAAACGATGAGGTGCTGTTGGGGAGATTAATGGAGTTAAGATAAAACTAATGAATCTCATTTATAATCAAGAACAATGGAAATTAGTATTTATTCAAACGCATGTGGTTTATTCCGATCCAGTTGTTCTGATGTATGTTATGCTGTTTCCAGTAAAAATGTTTTGATTAATACTTTGCAGGAAGGAAAATAATGAGGGTGGATGGATGAAACACAACCCTGATCCTGGTTAACATGGTGTGATGTCTATTGCAGAGGAGGTGTAATCAGATGTAGCTCCCAGCCATGGATGTTTCACTATCTGTTCTGATTGTGGTGGTGCACCATAGCCGCTAAAACATTCAACCAGTGGACTGTGAGACGCATGTAGTATCCATGTCCATAGTGACTGATCCAGGTGTCTTATGGTGCAGTGTACTTTGGAGCGCAAAGAAAAGTCAGAAGACTCCTTTGAGAACCCCTTTCTTTGAGAAATAATGGTGGTTGGGTATCTTATAGAAATGCTGGGAGCATGCCATCATGTTTTGAAAGGTGACCAACTCCACTGGGTGGTATGGCAGTGACTACACCACCAGCTACTTGATCAGGTAGAAAAAAAGTTAACATACAGGTGGATGACTAGGGGCATATTCATATTTCCTCAACATACAATCAGGGATGGATATCTGGTGGTGCAAAGGAGGAGAAGGAGTACTTGAAGTATGACAAGCAGTAGTTGCATATGACGATTATGACACCAGGTAGCATTAGAGGATACGGAATGGCTAGCAAAAAAGCTAGTATGAAAAGAAGTGGTGGGATGATACTTAAACTTTGCCTAGATTGATATCTAGCTTGCTTTGGCCGTGGGAGCTTTATACTGAGCACCATCATACTGTCTATAGGGGAGCTGTGGGCCCATCATACTGTGTTTAGGGGAGCTATGGGCCCATTATACTGTGTATAGGGGAGCTGTGGGCCCATCATACTGTGTATACGGGAGCTGTGGGCCCATCATACTGTGTATAGGGGAGCTGTGGGCCCATCATACTGTGTATAGGGGGGCTGTGGGCCAATAATACTGTGTACAGGGGAGTTGTGGGCCCATCACACTCTGTATGGGGGAGATGTATATTGGGAACTCAGGAGACATTATTAAATGTTAAATAGGCAGCTAAGAAGCATTACTGGGGAACTCAGAGTACTGAAACTGTCAAAGGTGCACATGGGTCATTATCACTTCCTGTGGGCAAAATGTGGACACTGATTTCTAGGGCATTTACACAGGGCATTAATGTTTTCTAATTTTCTATTGGGGCATTTTACCATCTAGATGGCACAAAGGAAGCATTTTACTTTGAGAGGGCACAGTTGTGGCATTATTATGTGGGGCAGTAAGAAGAGCACTGATTTTGTGCCAAACATCAGATGCATTAAGGCCGGTTTCACATTTGCGGGTGAGTCCGCAGCGTTTGATGCGCATACGTCCGCATGCATCCTGCGTACCTTTATTTAACATGGAGTATGCAGGGACATGTGTTTGTATGTGTTCAGGTGCGTTAGCATACGGTTGTGTCGTTTTGCGGTATGCGGCGGGGTGCGGCGAACGCATTGTGGTGCATTTTTGCTGCGTCAAATATGCGGATGATGTGCGTAAAGAAAACACATTACTGGCTATGGTAACGCAAGCGTATGCAACGACATGTATTCGCTTTGCGTATGCAGGAATTTACATAAGGCATGCCCATTGGGCGTAGCTTGTGTAAATTCAAAATTCGCTGGGAAATAGCATTTGTCTACCGTCCAAAACCGCAAACGCATGGATGCATTTGCGATTGCAGACGATACGCTGCGGACTCAACCGCAAATGTGAACATAGCCTAATAAAGACACATACAACATCCGCGGCTCAATATTGGGGTATCATCAGGATGAGGAGTTTGTGCAGGTTGGGAATAGTTGAAGACAGTGCTGGAAATGTGAGAATTCAAATGTGTCTGTGTTGTAATCTTTGCAGATGAGTCCTGGCTGCAGGGCTGCCACTAGGAATTTCGGGGCCCCATACTGGCAAAATTTACGGGCCCCCCGAGACTCCACCCAGGCTCCACCCCCAGTTCTGCCTTCACCCTAGCTCCGCCTCCACCATGCGAACATTTTAAAGTTCCTCTGCCCTTTCTTGGAAAAACTCCACTTCTGCACCACGCCCTCAGCAATCACACATTAAAGGGAATCTGTCACCTCATATGAGATGCGGTCACCGCCATCAGGAGCTTATCTACAGCATTCTGTAATGCTGTAGATAAGCCCCTGATGTAACCTGAAAGGTAAGAAAAACGAGTTAGATTATACTCACCCGGGTGCGGTGCTGTCCGATGGGTGTCACGGTCCGGTCTGGCACCTCCCATCTTCTAGCGATGACGTCCTCCTCCTTACTTCTGCTGCGGCACCTGCGCAGGCATACTATATCTGCCCTATTAGAGGCCCCACTTTTTGCCTCTATTCACTGGGCCCCATACAGCAGTAAGGGCTGTAATGCCCTGATGGCAGCCCTGCCTGGCTGGAAGAAGTTGTTATAGCAGTCTGGTCATGATAGAAAAGATGGGAAAAGTGAACAACTCCATAAGAAAGAACATCAGCTGTAAGTCACTGTCTGTAACTGTAATCAATTACATGTTCTGCAGGACTGATATCTACCACTATATATGATCACTGCACTATCAGTGTTGGTCTTGGTATAGAGACTTGTTTTCAGTAACACCAAGTTGAGGTTCTCTTATAGAGGCGTATCTGGGGATGAGGTCGGGGGGGGCAGGCTGGGTAAATAACTCCTCTCCTATTATGGTTAATGACCCAAATACAACACTGTATGTATTATATTTAGAGATACAGGTCAGCACAGCCGTCTACCAGGAAATTTTGGAGCACTCCATGCTTCCCTCTGCCGAAAGCTTTCTGGAGTTGGAAATTTCATTCTCCAGCAGGACTTGGCACCTGTTCACACTGCCAAAAGTACCAATAAAGGGTTTAAAAACAACAGTATCACTGTGCTTATTTGGCTAGCAAAATTGCCTGACCTTAACCCCATTATGATACAGGAAAGACTGCTTCACGTCACTTGTCTCATCTATTGCATTTTTTCAGTGCTGTATTGTGCATAAATATGTGACTCTTCAGATTTGCATACATGTGGTCAGGGCTGCCACTAAGAATTTCGGGGCCCCATACTGGCAAAATTTTCGGGGCCCCTTGAAACTCCGCCCAGGCTCCATCCAGCTCTGCCTCCACCCCTCGAACCTTCCAAAGTCCCACCGCCCTCTCTTGGAACAACTCCACTTCTGGACCACATCCTCACAAATCTCATATTAACAGTTCCCATCACCACATACATAGCCAGCAGCTTTTGTTTTGGCCAAAAGATTTTTTAATCCGCCACCACGACAAAGTAGACTCTTTTGGTTAGGCCCTACTCTACTGTAACTTACTAAACATTTGCTAAAATATCCAATATAATTTCGGTATATTTTTATTTATTTTTCCATTTTTAAAATTACCAATAATGCCACATACAAGGGACAAATGCCACCGCACCATGACCAGCCACCATATTACCACCACATGGTGAACTAAAATCCCATATACAAGGAACAAATACCATCACGCCATGACCAGACCACATTTTACCACCACATAGTGACCGGGGCCCCACTCTGGTCATCGGGCCCTATCCAGTAAGGGCAGTAATGCCCTGATAGCGCCCCTGCTTAGGTCAGTGGGTTTGGGAAGAAGGATACTTATATTATAAAGTTTTCAGGAATATTAGGAATAATTAAGGTATATAAATCAATTGTCCAGCTGAAAAAAGTGTATGGCCGGGGTCACACGAATGATGATTCTCTCATGTTAGAGAATCAGCTTAATTATGCTACTGACACTCGGCTCAAACTCTCATCCAAGTGTCATCTGATTCTCTTGCATGAAATAATCGGAGCACATTGAGAAGACAGGGAACTTAATTTCTCCATCTTCTCCATTGTCTGAGGTTGTGGATTCAGACTGCACTCAGCTGACAGCTGAGTGCAACCTGATGTTTCACACGCATCCATAGATTTCAATGGGTCCATGTGATCCGAATTCCAAAGCCACACACGGCGTGCTGCAGATTATTTTTCCACAGACGAATTCAATCTGTAGAAAAAATCGTAGATCAGCGATGCCCCATAGTATAACACTGTGTGTTATGCAATAAAACATCACATAGCACTCAGCCGTATTATACGCTCGTGTGAGCGGGGACTAAAACCCTTCATTCCCCCTGCAGATCTTCTCTCATTAGCATCTCATGCTGGAGTCTGGCCTCAGTTACTTTTCTGTAATACTGTGGAATTTTTGCATACTTTTAGGGTGTGTGCACATGTTGCGGATTCTGCTGCGGATTTTTCCGTGCAAATTTCACTGAATCCGCCAGTAAAATGACCTGCGTTTTACCTGAGGATTTTCTGCAGATTTTGTGCAGATTTCCACAGCGTTTTTACACTTGTGGATTCCTATAATAAAAGAGGTGTAAAAATGCTGCGGATCCGCACAAAGAATTGACTTGCTGCAGATTTAAAGCCGCAGCATGTGCACAACAGTTTTGGCTTTAGGGTATGTGCACACTTTGCGGTTTCTGCTGCGTTTCCGCAGCGTTTTTGGCTCTGCAGAAACGCAGCAGATTCTGTTGCGTTGTACAGTACCTTTATTTCCTGTGCACATGTCAATTGTTTGGTGCAGAAACGCTGCAGTTTTACACCTCATCCATTATGAGGTGTAAAACCGCAGGGCAAAACCACAGATAAACCGCAGATAAACTGCAGGTCTTTGTCCTGCGGATTTACCTGCGGTTTTCACTACAAAATCCGCAGAGACAAAAAACTATGTGTGCACATACTCTTAGATAGACTTTTGGGCTATGTGCACACGTAGTGAAACGTGCTGCGGATTTTTCCGTGCGGATTTGGAAAAATCCGCAGGTCAAAAGACCTGCGGTTTACCTGCGGATAAGCCCTGCGGTTTCACACCTCACAATGGAGAAGGTGTGAAACCGCTGCGGATTCCGCACAAAGAATTGACATGCTGCGGATTTGAACCCGCGGAAAAATCCGCAGCACATGCACTGCGTTTTTAATTTTCCATTGAAAACAATGGTACTGTACACCGCAGCTAAATCTGCTGCGGTTCCACAGAGCCAAAAATGCTGTGGATCCACAGCAGAATCCGCAACGTGTGCACATGGCCAAAGGGTCCTGTAACGCAGCAGAATCTGCTGTAGATCTGCAGGGCCAAATCCGCTGCGTATCCGCAGCAGAATCTGCAATGTGTGCATATACCCTAACATATACTGTGTTTGTGATATATATATATATATATATATATATATATATATATATATACAGGAGTATGGCCGCCACAGTGGCTTTGCCTTCCTCCACGGAGGGTAATGCCAGGCTTGGAGGCAATGAAGGGTCTCTCTCGCAGTTAACCTATACATGCAACACAGTTCCACTCCGGGCCAGCAGGGGGGGGACTCTGAACAGGAATTAAGGGGAGGAGTGCTCTCTGAGGGCGAAGAGGAAGGAGTGGGTAGTTAGTCTGAGGAGGGTGAAGTGTGCAGCCGTGGAGAGGAAGTGCGGAGATCGAGCAGAGAGGAAAGGCTCATCTCCAGTGAGAGCGTATGAACTGGAGCCTGGTCTCCACGGTTGTAGGGATACTAATGGTCCTGCAACAGACACCAGAGGAGTAGGAGGCTGTAAGTGCATCTAAGACTCGAAGGCACAGCAGCACGGAGTGAGCCAAGAGAGGAAGAGAGGCTACAGCTGTCTGCCATATGAGGAGTGATAGTAGAAGAGAATTAGGAAGAACTTCAATGTAACTCAGTACTAGGAGTACTTCTCTCAAATAGGCACTAGGAAGGAGACTGCACAGCCCATCTGCTGACAGAGAATCCCTGAGTTGCTTCCAGGCTAGCCTGCTCCGGTACCATCTGTAATCAGGACCCTGGACTGCATTTATCAAGTAAAGGTACAGAAATTGCACCCCGCTGTGTCTTTGTCTGCTTCCTACCCTTCCGGCACTGCTACATCCCCTTGCCAACACACCCTGTACCACTACATCTGGGTACCAGCTTCTACACCGCCTGTGCCTCTCCTCTACCCCTACATCTACACTGCCCTGGGACTGCAGCTCCACCTGTGGGGAGCTTCACCATCTTGGCTGCAACACACCACCAGTCCCAGAGGATCTGCATGCAGCGTCGGCTTAACATCTCACTTGCCGAACACCACAGGTGGCATCACAAACTATTCATTTAATCAATTACATTTCACCATTCAATCTCCCTTTTACTTGGGTGCCCAGGGCCACAGACCGGGTCACCGCTGCTGTGACACATCCCGCTGACACCGGCCCGGTACCGAGTACCCCACAGCCCTGGGGGGGTGACCCAACTTGGCGTCACGAACAGGATTACAGAGCCCGGTACCCCCCGGGTCCTGTGTGCCAGAGACTGTTGTGTGCTATAGACTGTGAGTGAAATTGGCGCCATTGCCGCCATTATCCCGCTGATTGGCGCGCGCGGGAAGAAAAGGGGCAGGCCTTCGTGGGAGGAGCCTGCCGGAGAGCGCGAAGCAGTGAAGTCCCGCCCGGGAAGAGGAAAAAGCATGCGAGAAGTGGGAGGAGCTGAGGCCTAGGGCCCGGAGCATCGGGCCAGCGAAGCAGCCACCGGTAAGCTCACACAACCCCCGGCCCTGGCTAACCTTAACTAGGGGGGAAGAGAATGTCTGCGCCACGCAGCAATGCAGCGGCGGACGCCGCCGCCAACCCCTCAGCACCGCAAGGAGTAGCGCCCACCGCAGCGGTCCCCATAATGCCGCTATCCATGCCTTACATACCGGGAGCAGCCTGGCTACCGCAGTATTCAGGGGAGTCCCATAAACTGAGTGAATTTAAAGAGAGACTGTGCAGTTTGTTTGAAGTGTATCCTCTATTTGAAAGCCAGAAGGTGAACATCCTGATTGGACAGCTAACGGGTGCAGCACAGAGAGAGGTGAAAGCCTGGCAAGACACTGATAAAGAGACTGTTGCAAAGATTCTGGTCAAGCTGAGAAGCACCTTTGACTCCCGACATGCAGCTGAAATCAAGATGAGATTCTTTGGGTGTAAACAGAAGACGCAGGACAGTATAAGGGACTATGCTCTTAACCTGCAGGAGGCAATGCGAGCAGTTAAGCAAGTCAATCCTGACAGTGTGAAGGAAGAAGATAAACTGTTAAAGGAGCACTTCATTGAAGGACTCCTATCCAGTACCCACAGAGGACAAATGCGCATCATAACCCTGCAAAACCCTGATCTGGACTTTGCTGATTTCAAAGACAGGGCTATTCGGGTACTGCAAGAGTCAACTGACAGCCGTCCAGCGCCCTAGAGGCGCCCAGCGATCACCTACCACCAGGAAGCAACATCTTTCCCTCCCATTCCTGTGGAGGCTGATGCACAGACTCTGGGTAAAGATCCAACTGAGGAGCTGCGTCTTCAGGTCCAGGAGTTGACCAAAGGAATGGCTGCACTTACTAAAACTGTGCAGTCCCTGCAGGTGTCCTCCAAAGAGAAGATCCAGCTTGCTTCCAGTCGAGAGGATGTCCCGTGGCTCCGGAAGAAGAGGATTCCGCCACTCTGAGGGGGAACCAACGATCGCTATGACCAGGATGGACGCCCCATTTGTCGGAACTGTCGCAGGCCAGGCCACATTGCCAGGTACTGTCATTTAAACGAGCAACCCCTGGGGCAGAAGGCCAACCCCCAGGAATAGGATCCCCAGGCCCAAAGAACTGGAGAGCCAAGTATGTTGGAGGGAGACCAATCCTTCCAGTGGTGATTGACGGCATCCCTATGAACGCTTTGCTGGACACTGGGTCCCAGGTGGGTGACCACCATGCCGTACATTCTTTACAAGAGGTATTGGGCTGACTCTCAACTCACCCATGGCCCAACTGAAGTTCCCAGCAATGGCCAGTCTTTACCCCAAGTAGGATGTAAAGAAATTAGTGTTAAAGCGGGTAGAGTAGAATTAAAATCTCAAGGTCTGATAGTTGTGGATATTGATCGACGTGAATATAATCCAATGATTACTCTTGGTACAAATGGAATTGAAAATTGTCTTTCTGAGGTTATTGTCTTGTTGCAACAGGTGGCTGAGACTGCTGGTTCCAGTGAACAACGGGTCCTGCAGAAGGAGATCAAGGCCCTGATGCAAAGACAGCAGGTAGAACTCTCTGGCGGAAAGATTGGCAGTGTCAGAGTGAGTGATGCTTTCCCCATTGCAATACCCCCCAGATGTGAAATGTTGATTTGGAGTCGGGCAGCTATAGGCCTCAGAAGGAATGATTATCAGGCATTGGTAGAGCCAGTATACTGTAACGTTTTAGGAGAAACTACGTCAGAGAGTGGACCCTCTGGATCGCGGATCCGGAGCCCCTGGGCCGAGCACGCCAGGTGAAGACCGACCCCTATACAGGGATCGTTTGGGGCAGGACCACAGAGGACGGAGGCGCGACAGCCGGTACCAAGAGGGACGGCTCCACGGACAAAAGGGGCTGGGGAGGTAGAGGGCTGAGATACGAGCAGGGACCGGTAGCACAGGGAAGACACAATACGGGGAATGGCAAGAGGACGGACCAGGGCTGACCGGAGACAGAGGGAAGGGCACAGAGGATAGGAAGGAAGCAGCGCCTGGACAGACTGGGGAGGGCGAGGAGACGAGACCGAGGACGGCAGGGAGGACAAGGCAGAGGAAGGCAGAGCTACAGGAGAACTGTAGAGGCCAGAGGGTGCAGAATACTACACAATCATCAGGCGTCCTCCTAACAGCGAGGACGCCTGAAATACACCAACCCCCGGAAGTGCGTCCCCCAGTCCAGCCCCTCAACGCCGCCCACCGCTGGTGAGAGAGAGCGGGAGGGGGCGTGCGCGAGACAGGGGGCGGGTGCCAGGAGCCGCCGTGAGGGCGAATGGGCGACGGGCGCGCGCAGGTAAGGGAACGCTGCGGCGCGCGCTGCTGCAGGAGGGGCATCGGCGGGCATAGCCGCCGATGTCACAGTACCCCTCTCCTTACGTCCTCCCCTACTGAGAATGGCCAAAAACTTTTTCAGAATCCGGGGAGTGTTGATATTTTCCCGAGGCTCCCAGGACCTTTCCTCGGGGCCAAAACCCACCCAATCGATAAGAAAAAGGGTCTTACCCCTGACTCTTTTCATAGCCAAGATGTCCTTGACCTCGAAGACGTTGTCCGAGAAAACAGGTGAAGGAGGGACGATGGAAACTGGTTGGAACCGATTCAGGACTACGGGTTTCAAGAGCGAGACATGGAAAGCGTTGGGAACCCGGAGCAAAGCAGGCAACCTCAGTTTGTAAGCCACTTCATTAATGCGTCCAATCACTTCAAACGGCCCAATGTACCGAGGACTCAGCTTATAAGAGGGAACTCTCAGACGGATATGTCGAGTTGAAAGCCAGACTTTGTCACCTGGATGGTACGGAGGCACGTCCTTCCGTCTTTTGTCTGCATGTTTCTTGATTCGGTTGTTGGCACCCCTGAGCGCGTCCCTGGTCTCTCTCCAAATCTGCGAGAATTCCTTAGCGAGAGAATCGGCTGCGGGTACTCCTGTAGACGTGGAGAAAGGTAACGGAATACCTGGGTTTTGACCGGTTACCACAAAAAATGGTGACTTGGTGGTAGATTCGCTGGGATGGTTATTGTGCGAGAATTCAGCCCAAGGTAAGAGCGCGACCCAATTGTCCTGATGGGCATTGGAGAAGTGACGTAGGAAGGTGGTTAACACCTGATTAATTCGCTCCGCTTGCCCGTTGGTCTGAGGATGGTATGCGGAGGAGAAGTCGAGAGATGTACCCATAAGCCGGCAGAGAGCCCTCCAGAAGCGGGAGGTGAACTGGACCCCCCGATCCGACACATTCCGCTGAGGAAGACCATGCAGCCTGAAGACCTGGTGGATGAAGATCTCGGCCAACTTCGGGGCTGACGGCAGTCCCGGTAAGGGAATGAAGTGGGCCATCTTGGAAAAACGATCTGCTACGACTAAGATGGTGGTACATCCAGCTGAGCGGGGTAAATCAGTCACAAAATCCATGGCGATCTGCTGCCAGGGGACCTCAGGAACTGGCAATGGGTGAAGAAGACTGGCGGGCAAAGTCCTAGCCACCTTGTTCTGGGCACAGATTGTGCACGAGGCAACATAGTCCATCACATCCTGGCGAAGCGTGGGCCACCAGTAATACCGGGACAGCAGCAAGAGAGTCTTTTTAGTCCCAACGTGACCAGCAATTTTGGAGGAATGCCCCCAGCCCAACACCTCTGTACGTCTGCTTTGAGGGACGAAAGTCTTACCAGGCGGAGGAATTGCAAAATTCACAGGGGCCACGGTGATCATCTTAGTAGGCTCGATAATATAGGATGGGACTTCATCCCTCTCCGATGACTGTAACGACCTGGAAAGGGCATCGGCCTTGATGTTCCTATTACCAGGTCGAAAGTGAAGTTGAAAGTCAAAGCGGGAGAAATACAGGGCCCACCTGGCTTGCCGGGCATTGAGTCTTTGGGCAGACTGCAGGTAAGCCAGGTTCTTGTGGTCCGTGAGGATGGTGAAGGGATGTACAGCCCCCTCGAGTAAATACCGCCATTCAGCCAAGGCCATCTTAATGGCCAGTAATTCTCGGTCTCCAATGGAGTAGTTGCACTCCGCAGGTGAAAAGGCTTTAGAAAAGAAGCCACAAGGGACCAGCCGTCCGGATGAAGCCTGCTGGGACAGGACCGCCCCCGCTCCAGTGGAGGAGGCATCCACTTCCAGGACGAAGGGCCTGCTGGTCACAGGCCGATGCAAAATGGGTGCTGACGCAAAAGAACGTTTCAGAGCCTGGAAGGCGTTTTCAGCTTCGGGGGACCAGCTGTTGGGCTTCGTTCCCTTACGGGTCAAGGCCGTGATGGGTTTGGTAACTGTAGAAAAATGAGGCACGAACTGACGGTAATAATTTACGAACCCAAGAAACCGCTGGATGGCCTTAATCCCCACTGGACGGGGCCACTTGAGTACCGCACTGAGTTTTTCGGGATCCATCTTTAGACCGGAATCGGTGACGACATATCCCAAGAAGGGCAGTGACGTCTGCTCAAAAAGGCATTTCTCAATCTTGGCGTAGAGTTGGTTCTCTCGAAGGCGGTGCAAGACCAAGCGTACGCTTTTGCGATGGGAGGACAGATCGGGCGAGAAAACGAGAATGTCGTCTAGATAGATGACCACACAGGAATAGAGTAGATCCCGGAACACCTCGTTGATAAATTCTTGAAACACAGCGGGGGCATTGCAAAGGCCGAATGGCATGACTAGGTATTCATAATGCCCGTCACGGGTATTGAAGGCCGTTTTCCACTCATCCCCAGCACGGATCCGGACCAAATTGTAGGCTCCCCGCAGATCTAACTTCGTGAAGATCCGTGCTCCTCTCAGCCGGTCAAAGAGCTCTGGAATCAACGGAAGGGGGTAACGATTTTTAACAGTGATATTGTTTAGGCCCCGGTAATCAATGCAAGGCCGCAGTGATCCGTCTTTCTTCCGGACGAAGAAGAAACCTGCGCCCGCAGGAGAGGACAACTTCCGGATAAACCCCTTGGTCAGATTTTCATGAATATATTCCGTCATGGCAGAGGTCTCGGCAGGAGAAAGAGGGTACGTTCTACCTCTGGGAGGAACCGCTCCAGGAATCAGGTCGATGGGGCAGTCATAGGACCGGTGCGGGGGCAGGGAGTCCGCCTCCCTCTTGCAGAAAACATCAGCGTAGGCGTGGTATGGAACAGGAAGGCCCGGGAGATCCGTTGGCCTAGGCTGAGAATGGGAATGAACCAGGGTACGTAAACAGCTTGCATGGCAGGTGTGCCCCCAGCGCAAGATCTCCCCGGAGCGCCAGTCGACAACTGGCTCATGCCGCCTAAGCCAAGGTAGTCCCAAGAGAATGGCGTGGGATAATTGAGGCAGAACATAAAAGGCAATCTTCTCAGAATGAAGTGCGCCAATTTGTAGTTTTACTTCAGTGGTAACCGTGGTGATGAGCCCAGGTAGAGGTTTGCCATCGACGGAGGTGATTGCTCGGGGGTTACTTAAGACGACCACGGGAATCTGGAGTTTGTCAACCTCCTCCTGGCGGATGAAGTTGCCTGCTGCGCCCGAGTCCACATACGCCTCCACGGAGCCACGCCCCCGACCTGTAATAAGCAGAGCTGAAAGAGTAAGTGGGAGAGAGGTGGTCTGATCACCTAGGGGGCCCTCTCCTACCTGGCCTAGGCGGATACGTTTCCCGGTCTCTCAGGACAAGTGCGTACGAAGTGATTGGCCCCTCCACAATATAGACAGAGTCCCTTAGTCATCCTCTCCTTACGCCGTTGTTCGGACAGCTTGATGCGATCCACCTGCATAGGCTCGGGAGCAGTGTTACTAGGGAGGGCAACGGCATGCGGAATGGGAGCTTGGTATAATCTAAAGGGCCTCTTCTCCCTGGCTGACTCTCTAGCGCGTTCCTGAAAAAGCAGGTCAATACGAGTAGCCAGAGAGATGAGATCTTCCAGGGTGGTTGGAAGGTCACGCCCGGCCAACTCGTCCTTGATTTTACTAGAAAGGCCTCTCCAAAAGGCACCAACCAGGGCTTCATTATTCCACCCCAGCTCCGAGGACAAGGTCCGGAAACGGATGGCGTATTGCCCTACCGTAAGGGACCCCTGGCAGAGGTTAAAAAGGGCCTCTGTAGAGGAAGCAAGGCGTCCGGGTTCGGGTTCATCAAAAACCTTACGGAATGTTTCCAAAAAATTCTGGATGTTAGTCACCACCGAGTCATCCCTCTCCCACAACGGATTCACCCAAGCCAACGCCTCCCCCTCTAGATGGGAGATTATAATGGCCACCTTAGCACGGTCCGTGGGGTATTGTTGGGGCTGAAGATCAAAGTGCAGTGTGCACTGGTTTAAAAATCCCCTACACAACTTTGGGTCCCCACAGTACCTAGGCGGCTTACCAAGACGGGGAGGAGGGAAAGAGACAGTGTCCCGGGCTTGGGTAGAAGCGGCCACAGAGGACTGCAAAGAAAGCAGCCGATCATCCACGGACGCCATATACCCCAAAATGTGAGATTGCGCATCGCGCTGCTGTGCGAGCTCCTGCTGGAGGCTGACTAAGAGAGGTGCATGCGCTGGGTCAGCGGTTTGCAGGGCGGAGAGCCGGGTGTCCATGGACTTCATGAATGACATGATACGGGTCTGATTCTCTCTTAAGAAAAGCAGTTCCTTTTGAGTGGCAGCCGCGGCACCGGCGGGGTCCATGGCCTGATGATACTGTAACGTTTTAGGAGAAACTACGTCAGAGAGTGGACCCTCTGGATCGCGGATCCGGAGCCCCTGGGCCGAGCACGCCAGGTGAAGACCGACCCCTATACAGGGATCGTTTGGGGCAGGACCACAGAGGACGGAGGCGCGACAGCCGGTACCAAGAGGGACGGCTCCACGGACAAAAGGGGCTGGGGAGGTAGAGGGCTGAGATACGAGCAGGGACCGGTAGCACAGGGAAGACACAATACGGGGAATGGCAAGAGGACGGACCAGGGCTGACCGGAGACAGAGGGAAGGGCACAGAGGATAGGAAGGAAGCAGCGCCTGGACAGACTGGGGAGGGCGAGGAGACGAGACCGAGGACGGCAGGGAGGACAAGGCAGAGGAAGGCAGAGCTACAGGAGAACTGTAGAGGCCAGAGGGTGCAGAATACTACACAATCATCAGGCGTCCTCCTAACAGCGAGGACGCCTGAAATACACCAACCCCCGGAAGTGCGTCCCCCAGTCCAGCCCCTCAACGCCGCCCACCGCTGGTGAGAGAGAGCGGGAGGGGGCGTGCGCGAGACAGGGGGCGGGTGCCAGGAGCCGCCGTGAGGGCGAATGGGCGACGGGCGCGCTCCCGGACGGGGGCGCGCAGGTAAGGGAACGCTGCGGCGCGCGCTGATGTCACATATACTCTGATAGCAGGCCCACTGTCCTCACAGCCAGAGGGGTAGTTGATGTACGTAAAGGGAGAGTACCTGTGCGCCTTTTGAATTGTGGGGAGGAGGAGGCCACAATCCCTCGGTATGCGACAGTTGCTAAGCTGCTCACTGACAGTAACAATGCAATGCAGGCAGCAGAGCCCTTGGTCTCATCCGACCAGGTGGAGGACAATGGCTTTGTAAAGCAGCTGGAGGAGTGGTGCCAGCAACTGCAGGTGGGGACTGACTCTACACCTTCATACCAAAAAAATGGGGTTTACAGGGTGACCCAGGAGTATGAGCAGGTATTCAGTAAGCACCCCCTAGATTTTGAGAAGGCAAAAGGGGTTCAACATCATATCCCCACTGGAGATCATCCACCCATTAAAGAAAGGTACCGGCCTATACTCCCAACACAATACCAATGTGCCAAAGGGATGTTGAGAGAGATGAAGGAAGCAGGGGTCATCAGAGACAGTTGTAGCCCCTGGGCAGCCCCAAAAGTTTTTGTAAAGAAAAAGGATGGTACCATGAGAATGTGTGTTGATTACAGGAAAATTAACAGCATTACACATAAAGATGCCTACCCATTACCTAGAATTGAGGAATCATTAGCTGCACTTAAAACTGCTAATTACTTTTCCGCTTTAGATCTCACTAGTGGGTATTGGCAGGTTCCCGTGGCAGAGGCAGACAAGGAGAAAACAGCATTTCCCACCCCAATGGGTCTCTATATGCCATTCGGGCTCTGCACTGCTCCAGGAACATTTAAACGGCTGATGGAGTGCTGCCTGGGACACATGAATTTTGAGACAGTCCTGTTGTACCTTGATGATGTCATTGTTTTCACCAAGACTTATGAAGACCATCTGGAAAACCTGACTGAGGTGTTTGAAGCTCAGTCCAACTTTGGCCTGAAGGTGAAGCCTTCCAAATGCCACCTCCTGAAACCCAAGGTACAGTACCTCAGTCATGTGGTGAGTGCAGAAGGTGTGGCACCAGATCCTGACAAAGTCACAGTCATCCGGAACTGGCCGAAGCCCAGCAACCTCCATGAAGTACGCCAATTCCTCGGGTTGGTAGGCTACTACCGAAGGTTCATCAAAGGCTTCCCTGAAATAGCCACTCCTATGCAAAATCTTCTGGTGGGGCAGTCCAAGAAAGCCAAACAGAAGAATTCCACATTTGAATGGACTGAGGAGTTGGAGAGGTCCTTCACCCGACTGAAGATGGCTCTCACAGGAGATGAAGTTCTGGCCTACCCAGATTATGACAAA
This sequence comes from Dendrobates tinctorius, assembly GCF_039654945.1. Lineage (NCBI taxonomy): Eukaryota > Metazoa > Chordata > Amphibia > Anura > Dendrobatidae > Dendrobates > Dendrobates tinctorius. The sequence continues at coordinate 55,945,288 of NW_027361728.1, read as the reverse complement.
CTGTTTGTGTTGTATACTGATGCAAGCAACGTGGGACTGGGAGCAGTACTGTCACAGGTACACAATGGCAAAGAAAGAGTGATCTCCTACGTTAGCAGGAAGCTTCGTCCCACTGAAAGGAACTCTGACAACTACAGCTCCTTCAAGCTGGAGTTCCTCGCCATAGTCTGAGCTGTGACTGAAAGGTTCAAGCATTACCTAGCTTCAGCTAAGTTTACCATCTTCACGGACAACAACCCGTTGACTCACTTGGAAACTGCAAAGCTAGGTGCACTGGAGCAGCGATGGATGGCTCGGCTGTCTAACTATGAATTTACCATCAAGTACCGAGCGGGGCACAAGAATGCCAATGCTGATGCGCTGTGCAGAATGCCTCATCTGCCAGATGCAGGAGAAGACCCTGAGGCTTTTGAAGAAATAGAGTTGCCTCCCTTCCACCGGCCACTTGCGGCCCAACATGCTCAAGGAGTGTGAAACAGACGGTCTGGCTTGAAAGAGGTAACCCTAAATCCATTGCCCCATCATGACTGGGCAGAAACTCAGGATGATGACCCCGCAGTCCGCCTGGTGAAGGAGCTACTGTCACAAGCTGACTCATGCCCAGAGTCGAATGCTCCTGAAGAAACCCAGCAGTTGTGGAAGGAAAGAGGTCGGCTGTTCATTTATGAAGGAAAGCTGTGTCGGAGGAGTATCAATGCCTGCACTCATGAGCTGGTCTGGCAGGTAATAGTCCAAAAGAGAGAGGCATCAATGGTCTTGGAAGCATACCACAATGGAGCTGGACACTTCGGATGGAAGAAGTTGGAAGCATTGCTCCGGGAGAGATTCTACTGGGCTGGTATGAGGAAAGCCATTGAAAAGTGGTGCCGAGAGTGTGGACAATGTAACCTGCGCAGAAAGGATCGAAACAGCCAGAGAGCTCCTCTGCAGCCAATAGTAACCAAACAGCCACTCGAGTTGGTAGCCCTGGACCATGTGAAGCTGGTCCCAAGCCGGTCAGGCTACATCTATGCTCTTACCATATTCGAACCACTACTCAAGAGTCCTGGTAGTTGTGCCTGTCAAAGATCAAACAGCCAGGACCGCAGCCAGAGCATTCCAACAGCACTTCTATAGACCACATGGATTTCCTGAGCGAGTACTTACAGATCAAGGTCCCACCTTTGAGGCAGAAGTGTTCCAGGAATTCTGTAACTTGTATAGTTGTAAGAAGATCCGGACAACACCGTACCACCCACAGACCAATGGCATGTGCGAGAATATGAACCAGGTAATGATTGACCTACTGAAGAACTTGCCTTTGGAGGAGAGGAATCTGTGGCCTGAAAAGTTGCCAGATCTGGTAGACCTCTACAACCACATTCCTGTGAATTCCACCAACTGCACTCCAGCCTACCTAATGAGAGCGAGGTCTGGTAAACTACCTATTGATTTGGATATGGGAGTCCTTACACCTGAGGTGACGTCACCAGATGCTGACTGGGACACAGAGAGGCAGCAACAGTACAGAAGAGTACAAGAGTGTGTGGAAAAGAGTCTAGCTCAGGCAAGACAAAAACATGAAAGGCACTACAATCAGCATGCACCTGCAGTTCCCTTGTCACCAGGAGAACAAGTCCTCAAGAGGAAAAGAAGACTGCATCAATTGGATGACCAATGGGAAGCTGAACCCTACACCATTCTACCCTCAAATTTTGACAATACAAAAGTATGTGCCTTGTTAGTAAAGATTGAGGAGAAACCTCAGCAGTCATATCAAGAGATCATCTGAAACTATGTCCTGACCTGTTAAAAGAAAGAATGGAAGAACAAGATAACATCCAACCCATAGAAGAAGAGAAGGTCAGCACAATATTTGGAGAATTCCCTGCAAATTGGACTAAAGTAAATGATGCAATAGTGGTGCCAGTGTTGACCTTTCCCCAACTGGTAGCACAGGAAGACGTGACTCAAGAAAATCCTGAAGATCAGGAAAATCAGGCAGCAGATGCCACACCAGCAGTGGAGCCAGAGAACCCACTCCCTGCCAGTGGTGAATCTGTTATGCCCATGGTGAGTCTAAGCGTTCCTAGACAATCTAGTATCCATGTACTACATAGAACCACCAGTAGTGTATCCAGTACATCACACACTACACCCGTAGTTAGCACCAGACAACCAGAGAGATCCCCAGTCACACCAGTGTTACGCAGGTCTACCCGTACTACACAAGGTATACCGCCCATCAGATATCGTGTATAAACAAGTAAATGTAAATGTTGAAATGTATATATGTAACTGTTTTCAAGTTTGTGCCTACAGGTAATCTGTAAGAGTTTCCTCTGAATTTTCCAGTTTTTACCTTGTTTCATGGACATTGGACCACAGGACTTGTGTGGTCAAAACCAACTTGTAAATAGTTTACCATTTGCCCAGGAATGGACCATGGACATTGATGCTGGACTTATCATCATAGGACTATTTTTGGAGCTCTTGGTTTTTGTACATTTTTTCCCTTTTACCAATCTTGTACAATTATAATTGTTCACATTGTCTTACTGTTTATATGTTTTTCATGTTTTGTTCAGCCCAGGAGTGCTGACTTGCACTAGGGGGGAATGTGGCGCCCCCAGGAGTTTGGCCGCCACAGTGGCTTTGCCTTCCCCCAGGGAGGGTAATGCCAGACTTGGAGGCAATGAAGGGTCTCTCTCGCAGTTAACCTATACATGCAACACAGTTCCACTCCTGGCCAGCAGGAGGGACTCTGAACTGGAATTAAGGGGAGGAGTGCTCTGAGGGCCAAGAGGAAGGAGTGGGTAGTTAGTCTGAGGAGGGTGAAGTGTGCAGACGTGGAGAGGAAGTGCAGAGATCGAGCAGAGAGGAAAGGCTCATCTCCAGTGAGAGCGCATGAACTGGAGCCTGGTCTCCATGGTTGCACGGATACTAATGGTCCTGCAACAGACACCAGAGGAGTAGGAGGCTGTAAATGCACTACCCCCATCTAAGACTCGGAGGCACAGCAGCACGGAGTGAGCCAAGAGAGGAATAGCAGCTACAGCTATCTGCCATACGAGGAGTGATAGTAGAAGAGAATTAGGAAGAACTTCAGTGTAACTCAGTACTAGGAGTACTTCTCTCAAATAAGCGCTAGGAGGGAGACTGCACAGCCCATCTGCTGAGAGAGAATCCCTGATTTGCTTCCAGGCTAGCCTGCTCCGGTACCATCTGTAATCAGGACCCTGGACTGCATTTATCAAGTAAAGGTACAGAAATTGCACCCCGCTGTGTCTTTGTCTGCTTCCTACCCTTCCGGCACCGCTACATCCCCATGCCAACACACCCTGTACCACTACATCTGGGTACCAGCTTCTACACCGCCTGTGCCTCTCCTCTACCCCTACATCTACACTGCCCTGGGACTACAGCTCCACCTGTGGGGAGCTTCACCATCTTGGCTGCAACACACCACCAGTGCCAGAGGATCTGCATGCAGCGTCGGCTTAACATCTCACTTGCCGAACACCACAGGTGGCGTCAAGAACTATTCATTTAATCAATTACATTTCACCATTCAATCTCCCTTTTACTTGGGTGCCCAGGGCCACGGACCGCGTCACCGCTGCTGTGACACATCCCGCTGACACCGGCCCGGTACCGAGTACCCCACAGCCCTGGGGGGGCGACCCATATATATAGTGTGTGGTTGTGTTACATAACATATCTGGGAGATGCTATAAATCCTGATGAGCAGTGTCCTGGCCCCGTCCCCTCCAGAGAAGGATAAGGCTATTGTGCCCCCTCTGCCTGACAGGACACAACAGCTCCATTCTGAAGACTGAAGTTTTTTTTACACAAGTTTGGAGAGTAAATGCATGGAATCTTGAGAGGGGGCTGCTGTGTACTGTCAGGGGGCAGGCTGTGCTCAGCGGTCTTATGCTTCTCTGTAGGAGGTGACGGGGGCACTCAGCTCTGCTGTTATCTTGATCAATAGCTGATAAAGATGGGGTCAGACTCAGGACATTGCAGCGTCCTTCCTTGGTGAGTGGCTGCTGTGTTGATAGTGTGACTGACACTGTCACTGAGCACACAGCCCACTCACTGAGGATCCATCTGCTACAGGGACTGGACTAGATCCTGGCAAGACACTGGCCATACACTTAAACAACACAGGCTCAGCCACTCACCGGGGGACTGAGGGCTGCACTGCTGCTCAGTGACTCACTCATGACTGTGTGACGGGAGAATACTATAACTGCACTGCACTAAGCCCGCGCCCAGCCAGGATTGGTTGCTGGAAAGTCCCACCATCCTGTTGCTCAGCACTAGCTGCCTCTCCCAGCTGTCTGTCACAATGACTCCTGCTCCCTCCACACACACAGAGCTCCGATTTATGAAAATTCTGAGCGCGGGGCCCCTCCAGCTCCCGGGCCCCCTTACACCAGTAAGGCTAGTAATGCCCTGATGGCGGACCTGCATGTGGTCACGTGCCGACTAGCCGTGACCTAGCAATGAAAATGAATTGAGCGAGACTGAACATGTCTCGTTGGAATGGGGTCAGAAGTATACAAATCACATACTGTATTTGTGCTCACATGACCATCCATTCTTGCCACCGGCAAGGGAGAATCCTAAAAAGTGTGCAGTGCATGCGCTGTGAAAATTCAGAAATTTGCCGTCACCTAGAGTGACTGCAGACTTTCATCTGGACAAGCACTTTAATTATAAAATGAAGCCATGTAGCCAACAGCCTGAAGTATACTCACTGTCAGTATCCAGCTCTGCTTGCTGGTTCCAGCAGTCATCACATGGCCACTTCACTCATGCTTTTCTTCCTACTTCTCTCAGTTTTGCATTGAACATTGAGAGAATTAGGAAGAGCAGCTCGTCGGCACGTGACCGTAAGTGTGTAAATCACATATGTGCTTGAGGGGGGTGCCACACTGAATTCATGCCCCAGGTGCCTGAAGACCTAGATACACCTCTGTCATACCCACAATTAAGGTGCGCCACTGTAGTTGTAGCCAGGGTTACCTGGTTAGGTGCCCGCTCAGTGGGAATTCCAGGCACCCTCGGATATTTATCCTGGGTCCAGTTACTGCACTGATGATGGCCGTGAGCTCTGCTTTTCTCTCTTACTATATGCCCTTTCAGAGTGTATTATAAGATCAGGAATTAGGGAGGGTTGAGGGTAAGAAGTGGTTGATAAATGGGGAAAGATGCTGCTTTCTCTGATAAGATATACTACATTGTTTCTTATATTCACCTTACTATTGATTTATGCAAAGCTTGTTGAAAGTACAAAGCACATTCAAGTTTAATAAGCTTTTCCGTTCTTTATTCATTTTTTCAATATTTCTAAACATACTTTTCAGCCCTCCATTATGCTGCCGGAGAAGAGTTACTATTATCCATGCCACTCACAGCTCACCCACTGCTGGCTGACAGAAAATTGTCAGTGTGAAGTGGCCGCTCACGAAGCAGCGTGACTAGTTTCTAGCATCGCGCTGCAAAGACTGAAAAATTCACGAGAACAAGTTTACTTTAGCACATAAGTGACGAACCCCCCAAAATCATCATGTCTGTCAATAGGGTATGGCTGCCCTAACAAATCTGTATACCACGATCACGCTGCGGGGGGTGTTAAAGGGAAGGACTCATTCTGTCTGATCATCAGTCCCTTAGATAACAGTATTGGTAGGTTTACATTGCTGGAGATATTTTCTGCAGTGGAAAAACATCTGCAGTAAATCTGCTGTTGATTTCACCTATCTATGGAAGAATGGCATAAACTTTCATTTTCATATCGAGTCTTTAAATCTGTGAAGAATTTAATCAGCAGCATCTGAATGGAGTTTAACACCTGCATTTCCATTATCTTGGGAGTTGGATGTGGAATTCTTCCAAGTTCTGCAGAATGTGGAACCTGCCAATTTGTGTTGATCAGTGTGAAAATAGCCTATCTAAAGGGGTCAAAGGGGATGGTCCCCCACTCAGGACCCCTCTAGGAGCCAGAAAAGAGGTATAAATACTACATTAACCTTCTGGCTGCTGCTGTAGGTCAAATATACTGCCAACATGACCTTACATTATAATTTTTAAATACAATTTATGAAAATTTACTTTAGCAATAATTTTTTTTTGTATCACGTATGTGATTATATATCTTGTCCACAGTTGCAGCATTCATTGTAATTGAACTTTCACCACAGAGATATCTGGCTGGGTCATAGTCCAGGTGAGTTGTTTCTTGACCTCATTGGCGTTCCTCCTAGAAAGTAAAGGCCCCGTCACACTAAGCGACTTACCAGCGATCCCGACACTGATATCAAGGTGTCAGGATCGCTAGTAAGTCGCTATGTGATCGCTGGTGAGCTGTCACACAGACAGCTTCACCAGCGATCAGCACAGCGATGCCGAGCGTGCGGCATCGCTTGCCATCGCTGTAAAAAATAGAATCAAAATAAAAAATATAGTTATTCTCACCTTCCGACGTCCCGTTCAGCCATCCTGCCTCTCTCCACGCTCCGGTCCCAGTGATCCTTTGCACGAATGACCGTGAGATGTCACGGTCTCGAGGGATAACAAAGTCTCGCGGTCATTCATGCAAAGGATCACTAGGACCGGAGCATGGAGAGAGGCAGGATGGCTGAACAGGACGTCGGAAGGTGAGAATAACTATTTTTTATTTTTTTTATTATTTTTTACACCTGATCGCTGGTCTCCCGCCTGTCACACACAGCGATGTGTGCTGGCCAGCGGGAGACCAGCGACCAAAGAAATGTCCAGAGGTTTCTTCCAGCGATCAGCGATACCGGCAGGGGGGCCGCTCGCTGATCGCTGTCACACACAGCAATTTCGCTGGTGAGATCACTGTTACGTCACAAAAGTTGTGACTCAGCAGCGATCTCGCTTAGTGAGACGGGGCCTTAAGTCTTCATACACACTCGGAGATTTGCAATGAGATGACTGCCATGACATATCTGTGATAAGATACAAGGAGAGGTTCTGCTACTTCTTCACAATACCTGTTCTCTTCACTGCCACTCTTCCTACATGCACATATGTAATATATGTTATAGTCGTATCATTGTTACATTATCTTTAGGGATGTTTATGTTGATACCACAGCCAGTGTAAAAAAAATTGCTAAAGTCATAGGCATCAATAACTAAATTAATAAATTTGCCATAAAATAAACTCCTATTTGGTACTGTCACAATTGCATGTGGACCAATAACCCATAGAATGCAAGGGTCCATGATTTTTAAATGTATGGAAGATAATCATGTTGTACAATTAAACATTTACATTAGTACTCATCAGGTATGTTCGCTGCTGTCTCAGTGCCATTTCCGTACCATACATGCATGTGACTTCTTCCGCCAATCATTGGCCTGAACGGCGATGTGCGCATGTAAGCGCAGACTACTGAGGCCAGTGATTACCACTGTAGGACTAGTCAATGATCCACATGGGATCAAATATTTTTAAAAACTGTTTTTTTTTATTTTAGAAAAAAGTTTTTTTTATAGCTGTAATAGTTTTTTTTTCTTTTAAGTGGGTAGAGCTATTTCTAAATTAAACTTTACGGTAATTAAAATGTATGTCATAGAGTGGGGAACTAGTACCAGACCATGAATGACCTTTTCAATGTTGGCTACAAATGTGTTAATAAAAGTTACTCATAGTGGCTACCCATATACATTGCACACACCTAGCACTTAAACAATGCTATGCTGGACACATCACCTAAATATTCAAATTCCTACTTTGCCCTTACAACCCATACTTGCCCCATTCTTGAAGCCTGAATCTCTGCATCTTGGATAGATATTTTTCTTCTTATACCATTAGAATAAAAGAACATAGTGGAGGATGAGAACTGAGCGATGATCCACCAAACAAAAGTCTTGCAGTCATGAGCAGTAGCCAAGAATTAGTCTAAAGACCTCCGTACACATTTGACTAATGTCAGCCATACCCACCAACAGAGGTGTATCTAGGTTTTCTAGCACCCAGGGCAAGAATTCCATTTGGCGCCCCATCCCCAAGCACATACCGTAGGTGATTTACACACTTTATGTATTTCTTAGTGGAGGATGAGAACTGAGTGATGATCCACCAAACAGAAGTCTTGCAGTCATGAGCAGTAGCCAAGAATTAGTCTAAAGACCTCCGTACACATTTGACTAATGTCAGCCATACCCAGAGGTGTATCTAGGTTTTCTAGCACCCAGGGCAAGAATTCCAAGCACATACCGTAGGTGATTTGCACACTTTATGTATTTCTTAGTGGAGGATGAGAACTGAGTGATGATCCACCAAACAGAAGTCTTGCAGTCATGAGCAGTAGCCAAGAATTACTCTAAAGATCTCTGTACACATTTGACTAATGTCAGCCGTACCCACCAACAGAGGTATATCTAAGTTTTCTGGCACCCAGGGCAAGAATTCCATTTGGCGCCCCCTCCCCAAGCACATAGGTGATTTGCACACTTTATTTATTATGCTTTGCTTATATAGTGCTATCTTAATCCACAGCGCTTTACATACATCGCTGTCCCCAATGGGGCTCACAATATAGATTCCCTATCAGTATGTCTTTGGAGTGTGGGAGGAAACCAGAGAACCCGAAGGCATCCCATGCAAACACATGGGGGGAAAGACACACAAACTCATTGCAGATGTTGTCCTTGATGGGATTTGAACCCAGGACCCAAGTGCTGTAAGGCTGCAGTGCTAACCACTGAGTCACCGTGCTGCCCTCACTTAGGGTATGCTTCCACGTGGCATATATGCAGCGCTTTGGACGCAGCTCTGCCCAAAGCGCTTCCCCCTTTTGTAAGTGCGGTGATTCCGCATGTGTTCATTGAACACATGCGGAATCACCGCATCCTATACATAGACTGTATAATTATCTTGCAGAGACTGAGCGTTTCCGCAAGACTAATAGACATGCTGTGGTCTGGAAAGATGCACCGCATGTCTGGTTGTGCAGGTCTGCCACCGGCGTCTTTGAACGCATAGTAAAGATGGGATTTCATTAAATCCCCTCCACTATGCTGTTACATCTGGATGCTGCGGATTGGCCGCTGGGCTCTACTCAGCATCCAATCTGCAACGTTTCCTGACCGTGGAAACATACTCTTATAGTCAAATGCCGACAAGCTGCTCTCCCTAATTCTCTCAATGTCTAGTGGAAAACTGAAAGAAGCAGGAAGAGAAGCTCGTTGTCACTTGACCATAAGCATGAAAATCGCATATGAGTGAAATGGCTGGAACCAGCGAGCAGAGTTAAATCCTGACAGTGAGTATATTACACGCTGTTAGGATTGGCTACAAGGTTTTAATTTATAAATAACAGGTTTGAGATGAAAGTCTGCAGTCACTCTAAGTGACTGCAGGCTTCTGAATTCTTACAGCGCATGCACTGCACACGTTTAGGATTCTCCCTTGCCGATGGCAAGAACGGATGGTCATGTCAGCACATGTATGCGATTTGAATACTTCTGGCCACATTCCAACTAGATTTGTCCAGCCTCGCTCAATTCATTTTCATTAACTAAGGCTATGCATGTCTTATCAACACGTGACCGCATGTATGTAAATCTCTGGCACAAAAGAATCCTGCGCAGTGTGAGAATTCAGAAGTCTGCAGTCACATAGAACAACTGCAGACTCATCACAAACCTGGACAACCCCTTTAATGTTCCTAACATAGATAAAAATATAAGAATTAGTATAGTAAAAAAAATTACATCCAGGTACCTTTTTAGATGAACGACTCCAGAGACAACATCTCCTTTGTTTTATCTTCATTTTGTCCAGACGCCATGATGACTCTTCTCTCCCAAAGCTCGTCTCCCCAGACTTCCATCTTCTCCGGTCTTGTGCAGCACATCCCCACACGACGCCCTTAAAGATAGCAGTGTCATTATAATACTCCCGAATAAAAATATCTGCCATATGTTGAGCCTCTGAATAAATAATTGCCACTCATTATATTCTCTGCACAAAATATGACCCCCACACTGTCCCTCTTATAGTACATGCCCACCACACTGCCCTGTCCTTTCTATATTGGGGTTCCTCTTCACTATGTGTCCCCCCTATAGGGCCCAGTCTCTATACTGTGGCCCCTCACCACACTCCTCCTCCATGGCTGTGACCTTACACTTTTCCCCCATGCTATCTCACCACACTATTCAGTTTTTATTCTGTGCCCATTCACGCTCCCCCATACTGTCTCCTCACATTATTTCCCTTAATAGTCTTCTCATACCTTTCCCCTTGCCTCCTCATGCTGTCTTCTCTCACATCCCCCCAGGTAACCATACTGTCACCTCATAAATCCCTCTGACTCCCCGTACTGTGTCTGCAACCATCACCCCCTTCTGTGCCTGTACCAATCCCCCACTCTCCATACTGTATCTGCACCTATCTCTCCCAATCACCATACTATGAATGCACCCATCCCCCCATACTGTTTCCTCATAAATGCCTCCCCATCTTCCAACTTTCCCCCCCATACTGTGGTTTCAAATCTTTCCTGTTTTTCATATTGTGTCTGCACCTGTCCCTCCCTTGCTCCCCAAAGTTGTGTCCTCAAATCTCTCCCCCTGTTACAATAAATCTTTACCCCACAGAATAAATCTTCCTCACAAAATATATCCTCTTCACATAATAAATCCCCCCCAGAATATATCCTCCTTACAGAATAAATCCCACACCAAATAAACGCTCCTCACAGAATCCCCCCACAGAATAAATCACCCCCACAGAAGAAATCCCAACAGAATAAATCTTCCTCACAGAATAAGTCCCCCACATAGAACAAATCCCGCCACCCCCACAGAATAAATCTCCCCAACAGAATAAATCCCCTCACACAGAATAAATACTCCCAACAGAATAAATCCCCCACCCTCACAGAATAAATCCCCAACAGAATAAATCCCCGACAAAATAATAATAATAATAATAATCTTTATTTATATAGCGCCAACATATTCCGCAGCGCTTTACAGTTTAACAGATTCAAAACACAAGTCATAAGTAACAACGTTAACAATACAATAATTAAAGCAAAATAAGACGAAATAAGACGACCCTGCTCGTGAGAGCTTACCATCTACAGTGAGGTGAGGGCGATACAAAGTACAGGTGTGTATTTACAATAGTGTATTTACAATGAAAGTCCAGCCATCTTGCGGGAGTGAAGGATGGATGGAGATAGTGAATGGGCTACACACACACACTTACACATAGAATGACTTTGATTAGTGAACGTGATAGGCCGCTCTGAACAAATGTGTTTTGCGGGAGCGCCTAAAACTATGCAAATTGTGGTTAGTCCTAATTTCTTGGGGTAAAGCATTCCAGAGGATAGGAGTAGCATGGGAGAAGTCTTGGAGTCGGGAGTGGGAGGTACGGATTAGTGCAGAGGTTAGTCGAAAGTCGTTTGCAGAGCGCAACGATCGGCTAAGAGGAGATGTAGGGGGGTGCAGCACTGTGGAGAACTTTGTGGGTGAGAACAAGTACTTTGAATTGGATCCTATAATGAATGGGCAGCCAGTGTAATGACTGACAAGGGAGCAGAGACGTCCGAGTACCGATTCGCCAGATGGACGACCCTGGCCGCTGCATTAAGTATGGACTGGAGAGGGGATAGTCGAGTGACAGGGAGGCCAAGTAATAGAGCGTTGCAGTAATCCGGGCGGGAGTGGATCAATGCTACAGTGAGGGTTTTTGTTGTTTCCATGGTGAGAAAATGGCGAATTCTAGATATGTTCTTTAGGTGTAAACGGCAAGAGCAGGCAAGAGATTGTATATGGGATGTGAAGGAGAGATTGGTGTCAAACATAACACCCAGACAGCGCGCCTGCTGCCGGGGTGTTATTGTGGTACCACCCACGGAGAGGGAAATGTCAGATTTAAGGAGGTTAGTAGACGGCGGGAGCAGAAGAAGTTCAGTTTTGGAGAGGTTGAGTTTCAGATAGAGAGTGGACATGATATTGGAGACTGCGGACAGACAGTCACTGGCGTTCTGTAATACAGCGGGGGTAAGGTCGGGGGGAGACGTATATAGTTGTGTGTTATCAGCATAAAGATGGTACCGAAAGCGAAATCTGCTGATGGTATGTCCAATTGGGGCCATGTAGAGAGAAAAGAAGGGGGCCAAGGACAGAGCCCTGAGGTACCCCGACAGCAAGAGGAAGAGGAGATGACGTGGAGCCAGAGAACAAAACACTGAAGGAGCGGTCAGATTGATAGGAAGAGAACCAGGAGAGAGCAGTGTCCTTAATCCCTAGTGACTGGAGCCTAGAGAGTAGGAGATGGTGGTCAACAGTATTGAAAGCTGCAGATAGGTCAAGAAGAATGAGCAGAGAGTGGTCACCGTTACGTTTTGCTGCCAGAAGGTCATTGGTCACTTTGATGAGTGCAGTTTCAGTCGAATGTAGGGAGTGGAAGCTGGACTGTGAAGGGTCTAGAAGGGAGTGAGTGGAGAGGTAACGGGTAAGGCGGGAGTTAACTAGGCGCTCCAAAAGTTTACAGTTGAAGGGGAGATTGGAGACTGGTCTGTATGTTATGATTGAGTCACCGTAGGAGGCAAAAATAGAAATGCTAGCTAAGTCCAGAAAACCAGAGAAGTTGGCAGCTATCGGATTGCAGACCCCTGAACCTATCAACACAACTAGCAGTAGCCGTGGGGGGCTCCTACGATGCCCTAGGCCCCTCGATCACAGCCGGAGGACTACATAGCCTAAAGACAGAAAGGGAAATCTAAACTGCCCCAGAGCAGACCCCAAAGCAAAAGGCAGCCCCCCACATATAAAGCAAGAAGAAAGAACAAAACACAGACAGAAAGATAGACTGAGCAAAGATGGGGCCCAAGCTAGCTTAGATAGGAAAGGACAGGAAGGCTGCTGTCTGCAATCCGTGAAAAAACCTATGAAAATAAGAGCCAACAAACTGACAGTAAAAAAGGCCCTGAAGACGCTAGGCTTCAAAAAAGGCTATGTCAGTACTCAGGAATATTCTGAAGACAGAGCAACAGGCAAAAGGAGATTCAGCGCACCCCAGCAGGGAATGGCAGAATCCAGAAAAGCAAGGAAAACAAAACACTAATGCAAAAAGGCAAAGCAGAAATCTTAGCTTTAGATGAGCAGGAATCAGACTGGTTTCCTAGAAGTCCACAGAGAAATCACCCGCAGGCCAGAAGGGCGTCGGCAGCCTTATATCCAGTCATTAATTCCACTCAGCCAGTCATCATCATCAGCCCCAGGTGTCTGACAATCAGGCTCACTACCTTTCTTCACCAGAAGAGGGAGTTCCTCGGGCCTCAGTAGTGAAGGGGAAAATGAACTCACAACAGTACCTCCCCCTTGAGGAGGGGTCACCGAACCCTCAACCACGCCACCAGGGCGATCAGGGTGAGCCCGATGAAAGGCACGCACCAATCTTTTGGCATGAATATCAGAGGCAGAGACCCAGGAATTATCCTCCTGACCATAACCCTTCCACTTAACCAAATACTGGAGTCTCCGTCTAGCCAGACGGGAATCCAGTACTTTCTCTACCTCATATTCCATGTTACCTTCAACCAATACAGGGTCTGGAGGTGCAACCCCCGGAACAGGTTCAACAAACCTCTTCAACAAAGATTTATGGAACACATTATGGATTTTAAATGTGACAGGAAGAGCCAAACGAAAAGAGACCGGATTAATAATCTCCAAAATCTTGTAAGGTCCAATAAATCTAGGCTTAAACTTAGGAGAAGCCACCTTCATAGCAATATTTTTTGAGGATAACCACACCATATCACCAACCTTAAACTGGGGACCAATGGTCCTATGTCGGTTGGAAAACCGCTGGGCCTTTTCCTGGGAGAGAGATAACTTATCCACCACTTGGTCCCAGATCTGGTGCATTCTCTCCACCACAGTGTCAACACCTGGGCAGGCAGAGGGCTCCACCTGCCCTGAAGAAAATCGAGGATGAAACCCAAAATTACAAAAAAAAGGTGACATCAAAGTGGCAGAACTAGCTCTATTATTTAAAGCAAATTCGGCCAAGGGCAAAAATGAAACCCAATCATCCTGATCAGCAGAAATAAAACATCTCAAATATGACTCCAAGGTCTGGTTTGTTCTCTCTGTCTGCCCATTGGTCTGAGGGTGAAAAGCAGAGGAGAAGGACAACTGAATTCCCAGCTTGGAACAGAAAGTTCTCCAAAATCTAGACACAAACTGGACTCCTCTGTCAGATACAATGTTCTCAGGAATCCCGTGCAAGCGAACCACCTGTTGTAAAAACAGGGGCACCAATTCAGAGGAAGACGGCAACTTAGGGAGTGGTACAAGATGAACCATCTTAGAGAACCTATCACAAATCACCCAAATGACAGTCATCCTTTGAGAGACAGGCATATCAGAGATGAAATCCATTGAAATATGGGTCCATGGCCTCTTGGGGACAGGCAAAGGCATCAACAACCCACTAGAGCGAGAACACGATTTAGACCGGGAGCACGTCCCACAGGACTGCACAAAATTCCTGACATCACGAGACAAGGAGGGCCACCAAAAAGACCGACTCACCAGATCTCTAGTACCAAAAATACCTGGATGACCAGCAAAAGCAGAGCAATAAACTTCAGAAATCACTCTCTTCTTCCACTGGTCAGGAACATACAACTTTCCAGTGGGACAACGCTCAGGTTTGTCCTCCTGGAACTCTTCCAGAGCACGTCTCAAATTGGGCGAGATGGCAGAAAGAACTACCCCTTTGCCTAAGATGGTCGCAGGCTTGGTCACCACAGGAGAATCAGCAAAGAAGCTCCTAGAGAGGGCGTTAGCCTTGACATTCTTAGTTCCAGGAAGAAAAGAAACCACAAAATCAAAACGTGTAAAAAACAAGGCCCACCTAGCCTGTCTAGGGTTCAAGCGCTTAGCCGACTCTAGGTAAATCAAATTCTTGTGGTCAGTGAGGACCACGACTTGATGTTTAGCTCCCTCCAACCAATGTCTCCACTCCTCAAATGCCCATTTCATGGCTAACAGTTCCCGATTCCCCACATCATAGTTACGTTCAGATGGAGAGAACTTTCGGGAAAAGAAAGCACAGGGATTCATTTTAGATGTTACAGGATCCTTTTGGGACAAAACAGCTCCTGCACCAATCTCAGAAGCATCCACCTCTACCTGGAACGGAAGTGAGACATCAGGTTGCCGCAAAACCGGGGCGGAGGTGAATCTTCGCTTCAGCTCCTGAAAGGAAGAAACAGCCTCCGGAGACCAATTTAACACATCAGCACCCTTCTTAGTCAAATCAGTCAATGGCTTGGCAATACTAGAAAATTTTGCTATAAATTTCCGATAAAAATTAGCAAAACCCAAAAACTTCTGGAGGGCCTTCAAAGAAGTGGGCTGAACCCAATCGTAAATGGCCTGTACCTTGGCCGGGTCCATTTCAATAGTTGACGGGGACAAAATAAATCCCAAAAAAGAAATCCTCTGTACTCCAAAAAGGCATTTAGATCCTTTGACATACAGGGAATTCTCCCTCAAGATCCGGAACACAGTCCGAATATGTTCCACATGAGAATCCCAATCCTTGGAGAAGATCAAAATATCATCCAGATAGATACATCAAAAATTTAACGACAAAATCTCGAAAAATATCGTTCATGAAGCACTGGAAGACAGAAGGGGCATTAGTGAGCCCAAAAGGCATCACCAGGTACTCAAAATGTCCCTCCGGAGTATTAAACGCCGTCTTCCATTCATCCCCATGCTTAATGCGAATAAGATTATAAGCCCCCCTGAGGTCAAGCTTGGTAAACCAGCAAGCACCTTTAACTCTGGAGAATAGATCAGAAATCAGGGGTAACGGATACTGATATTTAACAGTAATTTTGTTGAGAGCACGATAATCAATACAAGGTCTTAATTATCCATCCTTTTTGGCTACAAAAAAAAACCTGCACCTAAGGGTGACGAGGATGGTCTAATATGACCCTTCTCCAACGCCTCCTTAATATAGGATCACATAGCCTCGTGCTCGGGTACAGATAAATTGGAGAGCTGACCCTTGGGAAATTTACACCCCGGGCTCAGTTCAATTGCACAGTCATAACTCCTATGAGGAGGCAGAGACGCAGACTCATTCTCACTAAATACATCATAAAAGTCCGCCAAATAATCAGGAACATCATGCGACTGAGGAGAGGTGGAAAACACCGGAGCCTCACTAAAGGCACACCGACAACCCCAACTCACCACAGACACAGATTTCCAATCCAAAACTGGATTATGAATTTGTAACCAGGGAAACCCCAGAACAATAGTATCATGCAGATTATGTAACACCAAAAACATGCAATTTTCTTGATGGTCTGGGGCGATGCGCATTACCACCTGGGTCCAAAACTGAGGTTTATTTTTAGCCAAAGGAGTAGCATCAATCCCCCTCAAAGGGATAGGCGTCTGCAGAGGTGTCATCGGAAATCCACAACGTTTAGCAAAATCCAAGTCCATTAGGTTTAGAGCTGCTCCCGAATCCACAAAAGCCTTGGCGGAAAATGTGGACAGGGAGCAGATCAGAGTAATAGCCAGAAGAAACTTAGGTTGAACACCACCAACAGAAAACGTGTGTGCAAGGCGTTTCTCGCGTTTAGGACAGATAGAAATAATATGCGAGGCATCTCCACAGAAAAAACACAACGTATTACGCCTTCTGAACTCCTGGCGCTGCTCTCTGGAAAAAACTCTATCACATTGCATAGGTTCAGACATCTGTTCAACAGGTGGCAACACCTCTCGTGCAGCTCTGCGTTCGCGCAAACGCCGATCAACCTGAATGGCTAAAGACATAGAATCGTCAAGACCAGAGGGAACAGGAAATCCCACCATAGTATCTTTTACGGCTTCTGACAACCCCTTCCGAAAGAGAGCAGCCAAGGCATTATCATTCCAGGTAGTAAGTACAGCCCACTTTCGGAATTTTTGACAGTACAATTCTGCAGAATCTCGACCCTGGTTCAATGCCAGCAGGGTCTTTTCAGCCTGATCAATGGCATTAGGTTCGTCATACAACAACCCCAAGGCCTGAAAAAATGCGTTCACATTAGTCAGAATAGGATCATCTGGTTTCAAAGAAAACGCCCAATCCTGGGGATCGCCACGCAGCAAAGAGATGACAATTTTAACCTGCTGCGCGGAGCTCCCTGACGAGTTAGGCTTCAAGGCAGAAAATAATTTACAATTATTTTTGAAATTCAAAAATTTAGACCGATCCCCAAAAAATACATCAGGTGTAGGAATCTTTGGTTCAGCAGCATGTGAATGAGCAAGGTAGGCGGAAATTCCCCGCACTTCCGCAGCGAGCTGCTCCACACGATCAGACAATTGCTTTATCTCCATTGAGAGAAAAAAAAAAAAATTCCCCCTACGGCCTCAGAGATATAGAGGAAAAAATATACACACTTTTTTTTTTTTTTTTATACAATTCTTTCCTGCAATTGAGTACCCTAGGATCTGCGGTATGGCGGGTGATTCTGTTATGATTGAGTCACCGTAGGAGGCAAAAATAGAAATGCTAGCTAAGTCCAGAAAACCAGAGAAGTTGGCAGCTATCGGATTGCAGACCCCTGAACCTATCAACACAACTAGCAGTAGCCATGGGGGGCTCCTACGATGCCCTAGGCCCCTCGATCACAGCCGGAGGACTACATAGCCTAAAGACAGAAAGGGAAATCTAAACTGCCCCAGAGCAGACCCCAAAGCAAAAGGCAGCCCCCCACATATAATGACGGTGAAGCAAGAAGAAAGAACAAAACACAGACAGAAAGATAGACTGAGCAAAGATGGGGCCCAAGCTAGCTTAGATAGGAAAGGACAGGAAGGCTGCTGTCTGCAATGCGTGAAAAAACCTATGAAAATAAGAGCCAACAAACTGACAGTAAAAAAGGCCCTGAAGACGCTAGGCTTCAAAAAAGGCTATGTCAGTACTTAGGAATAGTCTGAAGACAGAGCAACAGGCAAAAGGAGATTCAGCTCACCCCAGCAGGGAATGGCAGAATCCAGAAAAGCAAGGAAAACAAAACACTAATGCAAAAAGGCAAAGCAGAAATCTTAGCTTTAGATGAGCAGGAATCAGACTGGTTTCCTAGAAGTCCACAGAGAAATCACCCACAGGCCAGAAGGGCGTCGGCAGCCTTATACCCAGTCATTAACTCCACTCAGCCAGTCATCATCATCAGCCCCAGGTGTCTGACAATCAGGCTCACTACCTTTCTTCACCAGAAGAGGGAGTTCCTCGGGCCTCAGTAGTGAAGGGGAAAATGAACTCACAACATCTGTAGTTGTTTGTGCAGGATGGGTCGAGAGCGGGATTCTTTAATAATGGAGTAACGATATCCTGTTTGAAGGAGGATGGGAAAATGCCGAGGAGAGGGAGAGATTAAAGATTGTAGTTAGGTGGGTTGTGACGACTGGAGAGAGAGACTGGAGGAGATGTGAGGGAATGGGGTCGGTAGTGCATGTAGTCGGATGAGAAGAGAGGAGTCTGGAGACTTCTTCTGTGATGGGATCAAATGTGGAAAGTGAGCCATGGGAGATGCAGGAAGGGATGGGAGTCACAGCACTTGGTGGTTGGGAGCAGATTTCCTGACGGATATTATCTGTTGGCTAGATGGAGACTCCAGTATTTGGTTAAGTGGAAGGGTTATGGTCAGGAGGATAATTCCTGGGTCTCTGCCTCTGATATTCATGCCAAAAGATTGGTGCGTGCCTTTCATCGGGCTCACCCTGATCGCCCTGGTGGCGTGGATGAGGGTTCGGTGACCCCTCCTCAAGGGGGAGGTAGTGTTGTGAGTTCATTTTCCCCTTCACCATTGAGGTCTGATGAACTCCCTCTTCTGGTGAAGGAAGGTAGTGAGGCTGATTACCAAGCATCTGGGCAGGATGATGATGACTGGGTGACGGGAAATGCTGACTGGATATAAGGCAGCCGACGCCCTTCTGCCTTGCTGGTGATCTCTCTGAGGGATTCTAGGAGACCAGTGTGATTCCTGCTCCTCAAAAGCTAAGTTTTCTGCTCTGTTTTTTGCATTTGTGTTTTGTTTTTGTTTTTCCGGATTTCTGCCATTCCCTGCTGGGGTGAGCTGAATTCCTTTTTGCTCTGTCTTCAGAAAATACCTGAGTACTGATATAGTCTTTTTGAGGCCTAGCGTCTTCAAGGCTTTTTTCCCTATCAGCTGTTGGCTCTTGTTTTGATAGGGTTTTGGTGGATTACAGACAGCAGCTTTTCTATCCTGTCCTTTGTAGTTAGCTTGGGCCCCATCGTTTGCTCAGCCTATCTTTCTATCTGTGTGAGTGTTTTTTCATCTTGCTTCACCGTCATTATATGTTGGGGGCTGCCTATTGCTTTGGGGTCTGCTCTGGGGCAGTTTAGATTTCCCTTTCTGTCTTTAGGCTATGTAGTTCTCCGGCTGTGATTGAGGGGTCTAGGGCACCGTAGGAACCCCCCACGGCTACTGCTAGTTGTTGTTGATAGGTTCAGGGGTCTGTAATCCGATAGCTGCCAACGTCTCTGGTTTTCTGGACTTAGCTAGTATTTCTGTTTTTGCCTCCTACGGTGACTCATTCATTACAGAATCACCAGCCATACCGCAGATCCTAGGGTACTCAATAGCAGGAAAGAATTGTGTAAAAAAAAAAAAAGTGTGTGTATATTTTTTCCTCTATATCTCTGAGGCCGTAGGGGGAATTTTTTTTCTCTCAATGGAGATAAAGCAATTGTCTGATCATGTGGAGCAGCTCGCTGCGGAAGTGCGGGGAATTTCCGCCTACCTTGCTCATTCACATGCTGCTGAACCAAAGATCCCTACTCCTGATGTGTTTTTTGGAGATCGGTCTAAATTTTTGAATTTCAAAAATAATTGTAAATTATTTTTTGCCTTGAAGCCTAACTCGTCAGGGAGCTCCGCGCAGCAGGTTAAAATT
The DNA here is from genome assembly GCF_039654945.1 of Dendrobates tinctorius. Classification (NCBI taxonomy): domain Eukaryota; kingdom Metazoa; phylum Chordata; class Amphibia; order Anura; family Dendrobatidae; genus Dendrobates; species Dendrobates tinctorius. The sequence continues at coordinate 55,925,300 of NW_027361728.1, read as the reverse complement.
TTCATCTCTTTGCTGCGCGGCGATCCCCAGGATTGGGCGTTTTCTTTGAAACCAGATGATCCTATTCTGACTAATGTGAACGCATTTTTCAAGCCTTGGGGTTGTTGTATGACGAACCTAATGCTATTGATCAGGCTGAAAAGACCCTGTTGGCATTGAGCCAGGGTCGAGATTCTGCAGAATTGTACTGTCAAAAATTCCGAAAGTGGGCAGTACTTACTACCTGGAATGATAATGCCTTGGCAGCTCTCTTTCGGAAGGGTTTGTCAGAAGCCGTAAAAGATACTATGGTGAGATTTCCTGTTCTCTCTGGTCTTGACAATTCTATGTCATTAGCCATTCAGGTTGATCGGCGTTTACGTGAACGCAGGTCTGCACGAGAGGTGTTGCCACCTGTTGAACAAGTGTCTGAACCTATGCAATGTGATAGAGTTTTGTCCAGGGAGCAACGTCAGGAGTTCAGAAGGCGTAATAAGCTGTGTTTTTTTTGTGGAGATGCCTCGCATATTATTTCTGTCTGTCCTAAATGAGAGAAACGTTTTGCACACACGTTTTCTGTGGGTGGTGTTCAACCTAAGTTTCTTCTGGCAATTACTCTGATCTGCTCCCTGTCCACATTTTCCGCCAAGGCTTTTGTGGATTCGGGAGCAGCCCTGAACCTAATGGACTTGGATTTTGCTAAACGTTGTGGATTTTCTATGACACCTCTGCGGACGCCTATCCCTTTGAGGGGGATTGATGCTACTCCTTTGGCGAAAAATAAACCTCAGTTTTGGACCCAGGTGGTAATGCGGGTCGCCCCAGACCATCAAGAAAATTGCAGATTTTTGGTGTTGCATAATTTGCATGATACCATTGTTCTGGGGTTTCCCTGGTTGCAAATTCATAATCCAGTTTTGGATTGGAAATCTGTGTCTGTGGCGAGTTGGGGTTGTCGGTGTGCCCTTAGTGAGGCTCCGATTTTTTCCACCTCACCTCAGTCGTATGATGTTCCTGACTATTTGGCGGATTTTTATGATGTATTTAGTGAGAATGAGTCTGCGTCTTTGCCTCCTCATAGGAGTTATGACTGTGCAATTGAACTGAACCCGGGATGTAAATTTCCCAAGGGTCGGCTCTTCAATTTATCCGTACCCGAGCACGAGGCTATGCGATCCTATATTAAGGAGGCGTTGGAGAAGGGTCATATTAGACCATCCTCTTCACCCTTAGGTGCTGGGTTTTTTTTCATGGCCAAAAAGGATGGTTCATTAAGGCCTTGTATTGATTATCGTGCCCTCACCAAAATTACTATTAAATATCAGTATCCGTTACCCCTGATTTCGGATCTATTCTCCAGAGTTAAAGGTGCTTGCTGGTTTACCAAGCTTGACCTCAAGGGGCGTATAATCTTATCCGCATTAAGCATGGGGATGAATGGAAGATGGCGTTTAATACTCCGGAGGGACATTTTGAGTACCTGGTGATGCTTTTTGGGCTCACTAATGCCCCTTCTGTCTTCCAGTGCTTCATGAACGATATTTTCTGAGACCTTATGGATACATTTTTGATTATCTATCTGGATGATATTTTGATCTTCTCCAAGGATTGGGATTCTCATGTGGAACATGTTCGAACTGTGTTCCGGATCTTGAGGGAGAATTCCCTGTATGTCAAAGGATCGAAATGCCTTTTTGGGGTACAGAGGATTTCTTTTTTGGGATTTATTTTGTCTCCATCAACTATTGAAATGGACCCGGCCAAGGTACAGGCCATTTATGATTGGGTTCAGCCCACTTCTTTGAAGGCCCTCCAGAAGTTTTTGGGTTTTGCTAATTTTTATCGGAAATTTATAGCAAAATTTTCTAGTATTGCCAAGCCATTGACTGATCTCACTAAGAAGGGTGCTGATGTGTTGAATTGGTCTCCGGAGGCTGTTTCTTCCTTTCAGGAGCTGAAGCAAAGATTCACTTCTGCCCCGGTTTTGCGGCAACCTGACGTCTCACTCCCGTTCCAGGTAGAGGTGGACGCCTCTGAGATTGGTGCAGGAGCTGTTTTGTCCCAAAAGGATCCTGTAACATCTAAAATGAATCCCGGTGCTTTCTTTTCCCGAAAGTTCTCTCCATCTGAACGTAGAGGTAGACGCTTCAGGTGCAGGAGCTATTTTGTCCCAAAAAGATCCGGTGACGTCTAAAATGAATCCCTGTGCCTTCTTTTCCCGAAAGTTCTCCCCATCTGAACGCAACTATGATGTGGGGAATCGGGAACTGTTAGCCATGAAATGGGCATTTGAGGAGTGGAGACATTGGTTGGAGGGAGCTAAACATCAAGTCGTGGTCCTCACTGACCACAAGAATTTGATTTACCTGGAGTCGGCCAAACGCTTGAACCCTAGACGGGCTAGGTGGGCCTTGTTTTTTTACACATTTTGATTTTGTGGTCTCTTTTCTTCCTGGCACTAAGAATATCAAGGCTGACGCTCTCTCTAGGAGCTTCTTTGCTGATTCTCCTGTGGTGACCAAGCCTGCTACCATCTTAGGTGAAGGGGTAGTTCTTTCTGCCATCTCGCCCGATTTGAGACGTGCTCTGGAAGAGTTCCAGGAGGACAAACCTGAGCGTTGTCCCAGTGGGAAGTTGTATGTTCCTGACCAGTGGAAGAAGAGAGTGATGTCTGAAGTTCATTGCTCTGCATTGGCTGGTCATCCAGGTATTTTTGGTACTAGAGATCTGGTGAGTCGGTCTTTTTGGTGGCCCGCCTTGTCTCGTGATGTCAGGAATTTTGTGCAGTCCTGTGGGACTTGCTCCCGGTCTAAACCTTGTTCTCGCTCTAGTGGGTTGTTGATGCCTTTGCCGGTCTCCAGGAGGCCATGGACCCATATTTCAATGGATTTCATCTCTGATGTGCCTGTCTCTCAGAGAATGACTGTTATTTGGGTGATTTGTGATAGGTTCTCTAAGATGGTTCATCTTGTACCACTCCCTAAGTTGCCATCTTCCTCTGAGTTGGTGCCCCTGTTTTTACAACAGGTGGTTTATTTGCACGGGATTCCTGAGAACATTGTATCTGACAGAAGAGTTCAGTTTGCGTCTAGATTTTGGAGGACTTTCTGTTCCAAGCTGGGAACTCAGTTGTCCTTCTCCTCTGCTTTTCACCCTCAGACCAATGGGCAGACGGAGAGAACAAACCAGACCTTGGAGTCGTATTTGAGATGTTTTATTTCCGCTGATCAGGATGATTGGGTTTCATTTTTGCCCTTGGCCGAATTTGCTTTAAATAATAGAGCTAGTTCTGCCACTTTGATGTCACCTTTTTTTTGTAACTTTGGGTTTCATCCTCGATTTTCTTCAGGGCAGGTGGAGCCTTCTGCCTGCCCAGGTGTTGACACTGTGGTGGAGAGAATGCACCAGATCTGGGACCAAGTGGTGGATAAGTTATCTCTCTCCCAGGAAAAGGCCCAGCGGTTTTCCAACCGACATAGGACCATTGGTCCCCAGTTTAAGGTTGGTGATATGGCTAGTGAGGAGATCAGGGTGGTGAAGTAGGTCTGTTTGGCGAGGTGAAGGGCAGCGTTATAGGTTCCTAACATAAATTTTAAGTGGATGAAGTCTCCTGGTGTGCGGGTTTTTCTCCATAGGCGTTCAGCACTCCTAGAGCATCGCTGGAGAAGTTGAGTTTGCGATGTGAGCCAGGGCTGTTTTACTCTGTGCTTGGAGGTTCTGAGGGTAAGGGGAGCTAATTGGTCAAGGGTGCTTCTAAGAGTGTCATTGCAGTGATGAACAGCCAGATTAGGACAGGAGTGTAGGGAATCTGAAAGTGTCTGAGGGTTAATGGCTTGTAGATTTCTGACTGTGTGGTAGGTATGAGTGAGCTAGGGTGGGTGAGGATTTGTGAGCGTGAAGGAGAGAATATTGTGGTCAGTGTGTGGAAGCGGTGATTTATTTAGGTGGGAGATTGAACAGAGCCGGCCGAAGACCAGATCATGGGTGTTACTGTCCTTGTGTGTCTCAGAGGTTGAAAGCTGCGAGAGGCCTAGAGAGGTGGTTAGTGATAGAATCTGGGATGCAGATGTGGAAATAGGGCTGTTAATGGGGATGTTGAAGTCTCCAAGGTAAGGGTTGGAAGTTCTGAGAACATGAAGTGCAACAACCAGGCTGAAAAGTGGTCAAGGAAGTAGGTGGGTGAGCCTGGGGGCCGGTATATGACCGCTACTCTGAGGGAGAGGGGACGGAAGAGCCTGATGGTATGGACCTCAAAAGAAGGGAATAAGAGTGATGGAACTGGGGGGGATGACCTGGAAAGTGTATTGTGGGGACAGGAGTTTGCCGACTCCACCACCATGTCTGTTTGTGGGTCTCGGGAAGTGAGAGAATTGTAAGCCACTGTAGGAAATGGCAGCAGGAGAGACAGTGTCTGAATCCTGAATCCAGGTTTCAGTGAGGGCCAACAGATTAAGAGAGTTGTTCAGAAAGTAGTTGTGTAGGAAAGGAAGCTTGTTACAAGCAGACCGTGGATTCCAGAAGGCACAATTAAAAGATGGAGATGAGGGAGTGCAAGTAATATTAATAAGATTATTATGGTTTTGATATGAGGTAAGGAGGGGTTGAGGTTGGGGGATGGTGGACCAGGGTTGGGGGAGATGTCCCCTGAAATCAGTAGGAGTAGAAAGATAAAGAGCAAATAGTTGTTGGAATTGTAATAGTTTTTTTCTGCGATGTGTTTGGGCAAGATGGGCTGAGGTTTCTCAGGAAGGTGAGGAGTGCATGGGAGCTGTACATGGGAAAGGGAAGTATAGAGGTGCTTATGTGTATGAGTCGTGATGGAAGGGGGAAAGGGTGGTGAATGTGGATGGCAAGGGAACACAGGAGGATAAAAATAATAACAAAAATATAATAAATAAATCCCTCCAAAGAGTAAATCCTCCCCCCCACGGAATCCTCCTCACAGAATAAATCCCCCCATATTTAATCTTCGGTGTCTTCTGCCCTAGAGTGGAGCACTTACCACCGATGCTCTTTGCGCTTCGGGGCACCAGCGAGTGACGTCAGCAGCGTGATCACATGACCTGATCACGCTGCTGGCATCACTCTGACCCGGCGGTCAAAGCCTCAATTGTACTCACTTCTTTCTGTAAGGTGCGAGTACAATTGAACACTGAGCCTGCGCGCTGCAGCTTCTCTGTGCAGGCTGTCAGCTTGACAGCTGGCACAGATAATGGCCGTCTCCCAGTCTGGGGGGCGGCAGAATGCCACCGCCGGGGGAGACATTGCAGACCACCGTATTACGTGACCCAACTGCGACCCCTGCTGGCTGCGCCCGTGGCACGTGCCCTGCCTGCCCTCCCCAGATACACCTCTGCCCACCAATATCAATGGGTTGGCTGACATTAGTCTAACATGTATGAGGACCCCACACTATCTCCCAAAAGATAATAATAATAATAATAATAATAATAATAATAATTGTATTTCGATAGCACCAACATATTCCGCAGCACTTTACATTATAGAGGGGACTTCTACAGACAATAGACATTACAGCATACCAGTAAACACATAGATCAAAATAGATACCAAGAGTTGTGAGGGCCCTGCTCGCAAGCTTAGCTTACAATCTATAAGGAAAAAGGGGAGACACGAAAGGTGGATGGTAACAATTGCTTTTATCGTTTTGATCAGCCATTGTGTAAGAGTCGGGTGCTCCTGTTGCTGCATGTGTAGTAAAGTGGCCCTGCTTGGGGGGTGGTCCACTGCTTACCGCGAACAGATGACACAGACACGAGACGGAGGCAGATTTCGGGTACAACAGGTCCGAGTTTATTGGCCGTCCTTCTGACGACCTCAGCAATACACTGCAGCACTTCCACAGCTCTCCATATTCAGGCCCGGGTACACACACCTTTCTTCTGTCGTTGTGACTTTTCTTACGGTTCTGTCACTGGGGCCGCCCTAGGCCTATCTACCGCCAGCACTTCACCAGTCAGAGGTCGTCGTCAATTTGGTACCCCCGGGGCCTCGTCTGTTCTGCAGTTCTTCATGTTGGGGCCACCCCCCTGACTCCTTTTCTCCTCAGTCCCCTAGTTGAGCTCTCCACACTGTCCGTACACCTTCACTGAGTCCTCTCCTTCTGATCTCCTCCCGGGACTGGAACTTTCTGGAACCCTCCTGCCCTATTTATAACCTTCCTAGGGATATCCCCTCCTGGGTTCCTGTCTCCCCGCCCCCCATGACTAAACGTTTTCATAGCCCTAAGGCCTGTTTCACACTTCCGTTTGTGACCATCAGTCAAGATCCGCCGATTTGAAAAAAAACGGATCCGCCATTTTTCTTGGCGGATCCGTTTTTTTCCTCATAGACTTGCATTATCAGCAGATCTTGACGGATGGTTGTCCGTTCGATCCGCTTTTGTACGGATCCGCCAAGATTTTGGCGTCCGCTCACTGGCCCGGACGGCGCATGTAACGTTATTTTGTTCTCCGGATCCGCTATTTACTAAATTAACCCACATTTCTGTCTGGCTGCTGGATAAAATTAACCCACATTTCTGTCTGGCTGATGGATAAAATTCTCTCTCTCTCTCCTCCACAACATACCCCTCCACATCGCCGCTGCTGATCTCTCTCCTCCACATCGCCCGCTGCTGTCCCGCGAGATCTCTCTCTCCGTCACGACATACTCCTCCACATCGCCGCTCCTTTACGGCACCTTATTCACGACAGCGTACTTACTGATGCTGCGACCACCGCTGCTGCTCCCGCTACTTCACTGCTGCTGATCCCACCATGCCTGCTCCCAGACAGTGCTACATCGCCGGTATTTTTACTTTTTTTTTTTTCATAGGTGCGGTTCCTTTAATTTTTCAACTTCGGCGGATCCGTACATCCGCCAATCCGATGCCACCCGTTCCTGTCAAACTGAAAAACTGAAGTGTGAAACAGGCCTTAGCTGCTGTAATGTCCTGTTCTCACGCTCCCCCCTGCCATCTTGTGGTCAAACCAGGGTACTGCACCCATTGTACACTTTTCCTAGCTGTTTCCCTTCTGTCATTATAAACATCTGTCTAAAGTGCACAAACCGTCCCTTTTCCCTACTGTCAAGTCCGTCCGTCAGGTCACCTTCCCCACACATGAACCAGTTAACAGTCTAAATATGTAACAGTACAGACACAAAGAGCTATTAAATGCATAAAGCATGTGAGAACATGATGCAGGGAACCTGGTTATTTTGAATGAGCCACACCGGGAAATTTAGGTTAATGCGTTGAGGCGATAGGCCAGTCTGAACAAATGCATTTTTAGGGCACGCTTAAAGCTGTGGGGATTGGGATTAATCGTATTAGCCTGGGTAGTGCATTCCAAAGAATTGGCGCAGCACGTGAAAAGTCTTACAGACTGGAGTGGGAGGTTCTGATTATTGAGGATGTTAACCTCAGGTCATGAGCAGAAAGGAGGGCATGGGTAGGGTGGTACGCTGAGACGAAGGAGGAGATGTAGGATGGTGCTGAGCCATTGAGTGCTAAGGGTAATAAGTTTATACTGAATTCTGGAGTGGATGGTTATCCAGTGTAAGGACTGGCACAAGGTAGAGGCATTGGTATAACGATTGGTGAGGAATATGATCCTAGCTGCAGCATTCAGGACAGATTGGAGAGGGGAGAGTTTGGTAAGAGGGAGACCGATTAGTAGAGAGTTACAATAGTCCAGACAAGATATCAAGAGCGAGCCAGTGATCGGATGTGGGGGTGAATGAATGCTCAGAATCAAGTATGACTCCAAGACAGTGGGCATGTTGCTGGGGAGTAATGGTGGAACCACACACGGAAATGGCAATGTCGGGCATACTGTAGGTAGGTTAGTAGAGGGAGGAAACACGAGGAGTTCAGTTTTTGACAGGTTCCGTTTCGGTTAGAGGGAGGACATGATGTTAGATACAGCGGTAAGACAATCACTGGTGTTTTCCAAAAAGGCAGGCGTGATATCAGGAGAAGTGTATAATTGGGTGTCATCAGCATAGAGATGGTACTGGAACTCAAGTATACTGATTACTTGACCAATAGGGGCAGTATACAAAGAGAAGAGGAGGGGGCCTAGAACTGATCCTTGAGGAACCCCAACAGTAAGGGGAAGATGAGAGGAGGAGGAGCCAGTAAAAGATACAGTAAAGGAGAAGTCAGAGAGATAGGAGGAGAACCAGGAGAGAGCACGGTGTCCTTGAGGCCGATGGAACGGAGCATAGTGAGGAGGAGCTGATGATCCACAGTGTCGAATGCTGCAGAGAGATCCAAGAGAATTAGCATGGAGTAGAGACCATTAGGTTTAGCTGTTAGACGATCATTAGAGACTTTAGTGAGGGCAGTTTCAGTAGAGTGAAGAGAGCGGAAACCGGATTGTAGAAGGTCGAGGAGTTATCTGAGAGATAGCGGATAAGTTAGACGTGAACCAGGCGTTCCAGGAGTTTAGAGACGAAGGGAAGATTAGAGACAGGTCTATAGTTAGCGGCACAGTTTTGGTCGAGGGATGGTTTTTTAAGTAATGGCTGTATGATGGCATGCTTAAATGAGGGAAGGAAAGATACTGGAAGAGAGAGAGGTTAAATATTTTTGTTAGGTGAGTGGTGACAGCAGGGGAAAGGGATTGGAGGAGGTGTGATGGAATGGGGTCACTGGTGCAAGTGGTAGGGCGAGAAGAGCCTCATTACTTCTTCTTCTTCTGTAACTGGTTCAAAATGAGAGAGTGAGCTAGATGCAGTGGGGGAGAGAGGACAGTGTATGGTATGAGGGGATTGGGAGATAATTTCCTTTTGGATATGGTCAATTTTTTTCTTAGAAAAAATTAGCCAGATCGTCAGTGTGGAGATCCGTGGTTGGGGCCTGCACTCTTGGGTTGAGTAGGGAATTAAATATGTCAAAGAGGCGTTTCGGGTTATTGAATAGTGAGGTGATGAGGGTGTTGAAATAGGTTTGTTTTGAGAGGTGAAGGGCAGTGTTGTATGTTTTAAGCATAAACTTATAATGGATGAAATCTTCGGGTAGATTGGATTTTCTCCACAGACGTTCGGCGCACCTGGAGCACCACTGTAGGAAGCGTGTTTGCAGTGTGTGCCAGGGTTGTCGTGATCTGTGCCTTGTTGTTCTATGTATAGGAGGTGCAATTTCATCCAGGGCACTTTGAAGTGTTTCATTGTAATGCTTTAGTGCAGAATCAGGACATGAGAGGGAGGAGATAGGGGCCAACGATGACTGCAAGTTCTTCATAAGTTTTTGAGTGTTAATGGCCTGTATGTTTCTAAAAGTGTGGAAAGTGGGGGTGACCTGGGCAGGATGGCAGTTCTTTTTAGAGAATGATAGAAGGTTGTGGTCAGAGAGCGGGAGAGGGGAGTTTGTGAAATCAACCACTGAGCAAAGTCGGGAGAAGACCAAGTTGAGGAAGTTTCCGTCTTCATGCGTGAGGGAGTTAGTAATCTGTGAGAGGCTGAAAGAGGAGGTTAGAGATAAAAGGTGAGAAGCAGATGGTGAGAGGGAAAGAGCAATGGGGATGTTGAAGTCTCCCATGAGGAGGGTGGGGATGTCACAGGAGAAATAGTATGGAAGACAGGTGGCAAAGTGATCCAGAAACTGATGGGAGGGGCCCGGAGGACGATACACCACTGCCACTCACATGGAGAAGGGGACGTAGAGTCTGACAGCATGGACCTCGAAAGAAGGGAAGACAAGTGAGGATACTTGAGGGATAACCTGAAAGGTACATTTGGGTGATAGGAGAAGACCAACGCCTCCACTTGCTCTGTTGTCCGATCTTGGGGTATGAGAGAAATGTAGTCCACCATATGAAAGAGCAGCAGCAGTGGTGTGTCTGACTGCTGGATCCAGGTTTCAGTAAGAGTCAGAAGGTTAAGAGAATCGGAAAGGAAGAAGTCATGGATGAAGGAGAGTTTATTACACACTGAGCGAGAATTCCAGAGGGCACAATTAAAAAACACAGAAGGCATGCAGGGATTATTAATGAGATTTGAGAGGTTTCTGAGTGTAGCAGTTGAAGGGTTCGACTTACTATAACATGAGGGGCCAGGGTTGGGAGAGATATCTCCTGAGACTAGGAGAAGGAGGATAGAAAGAGTGAGCAGATGGCTAAGTGATTTGTGAGAGTGTCTCTTGTGTTGGATGGTGGGACTGAAAGGATCTGTGCAATTTAGCAATGTGAAAAGAACGTGAGTGCAGTACATAGGAGAGGAGAGCGGGTCTGATAAAGATGGAGTGTGAAGAGTTAATGCAAGGATGGTAAATCTGAGTGAATGCAGCATCCAGGATATAAATTATACAAATGTATATGGTGAATATTTGCTGCAATCCAAATGTACTGGGAATAGGTTTCTTTAAATGTCTTACCTGACTCCCGCCCTGTCTAACTGCCATGTTTAACTGTAAGGTACTTTAAAAAATGTAAATGACTAAGAACATCCCTTCATGGCAGCAGTATTTCCTAATGTCAGTGACTACTTTAGCACGATAATGTGTAACGTGGTGCAGGGTGGTAGCCGCAGGCAAGGTACTCGTGTTCTAGCCTTGTCACACTACAGGAAAATAGGGGTCCCGGCTGGGTGTGTGGACCTTAGCTATAGGAGTGCCTCGTTTTTGCAGACCGCATGATACTAGCGACTTTGTACAGTGGATAGTGGGTTGTCACTCTGCTATGGTCTTCAGTAAGAAAGGTTGGTCTCAAACTGTGCCTGGAACTTGACACTAACTATCCCAGTCCTGGGGGTACTCTTGAAGGTAGAGAGGCCCGAATCTCTTTCCTTACTATGCTCCTGTTAATGTCCTAAGCTGTCCCCTCCCCCTCTCACAGGAGGCCTGGGGCAGAAAAGTTAGTGTACAAACATGTAAGACAAACAGGGATAACAAAGAGCAACTTACATACCAAAGCACTCACCAAGCATAGATAGGAATAAAGGGAAGGATAGGCATGTAGAAATCCAAATGGGAATAGGATAATGGATAAAGCATACACCCAAAAAGAGCACGCAACCACCTCCAGCAGCGACTACGAATTCCAACTTCAGCACACCAATTCCAGCAAACTAGGAAAGTAAACTTTCACAGGCAGGGATGAGAAGGTCTGGCCAGGTTTTATAGAGAGAAAAAATGATCAGGTCAGGATTAGCTGTGGAAGGAGCTGCATGTCTGTAATCAGCATACAAAGAGTTGTTAACCTCTTCTGGGCCCAAGGAAACAAAGTCCATTTAATATGAGGAACAAAACACGCAGGCTAAATGGAAGACCTGCGATTCATAGTACGTAAAGATCGCCTAACCCCAGAACTTCCAGCAGGACGTGACACACTTGTGACACGGGTGCAAACTTTGTGGATGTTTCTCTTAAAACATGACATTTTCATACAAATTCCATTCCTTCCTGAGCTCACTCCTCTCTCTAGTCCACTAGCCTCTCTCTCTGGCTTCAACACTACACAGCACAGCACTTCTGGAACTTCTTTAGTCTCCAACAACAGCACCACCTAACAAGAAGCAAGAGTCCTATCTTCCAACCTGCGGTTTCATGTCCTGTTTGCCTTAGGGGAGATACTTGTGCCACTATGGCTATTACTTAGCTCCAGTGCTGCCACTAGGAATTTCGGGGCCCCATACTGGCAAAATTTTTTGGGCCCTCTTGAGACTCTGCCCAGGTTCCATCCTAGCCCGCCTCCACCCCTGGAACTGTCCACAGTCCCACTGCTCTCTCTTGGAAAAACTCCACTTCTCACCAGTCACACATTAACAGTTTCCATCACCAGATCACACATATAGCCAGCAGCTTTACTTTTGGCCAAAAGATTTTTTAAGCAGCTACCACGACAAGGTAGATTAATTTGGTTGGGCCCTACTCTACTCTAGCCTATTAAACATTTGTTAAAATATCCATTACATTTTAGGTATATTTTTACTTATTTTTCAATTTTTAAAATTGCCAATATTACATACAAGAGACAAGTACCACCGCACCATGACCAGACATCATATTACCACCACATAGTGACCTATAATACCACATACAAGAAACAAATACTGACACACGATGTCCAGACCACATACTACCACCACAGTGACCGAATAATATCACATACAAGGGACAAATACCATCACACCATGGCCGAACAACATATTACCACCACATAGTGACTAAATACTTCAATACTGATAATTAATAACAAAAAACAATACTAATATCACCATACATTATTATTATTATTATTATTATTTATTGTTCTAGCGCCATTTATTCCATGGCGCTTTACATGTGAGGAGCGGTATACATAAAAACAAGTACAATAATCTTAAACAATACAAGTCATAACTGGTACAGGAGGAGAGAGGACCCTGCCCGCGAGGGCTCACAATCTTCAAGGGATGGGTGATAATACAGTAGGCGAGGGTAGAGCTGGTCGTGCAGCGGTTTGGTCGATCGGTGGTTACTGCAGGTTATAGGCTTGTCGGAAGAGGTGGGTCTTCAGGCTCTTTTTGAAGGTTTCGATGGTAGGTGAGAGTCTGATATGTTGTGGTAGAGAGTTCCAGAGTAGGGGTGATGCGCGAGAGAAATCTTGTATGCGATTGTGGGAAGAGGAGATAAGACGGGAGTAGAGAAGGAGATCTTGTGAGGATCGGAGGTTGCGTGCAGGAAAGTACCGGGAGACGAGGTCACAGATGTATGGAGGAGACAAGTTGTGGATGGCTTTGTATGTCATGGTTAGGGTTTTGTAATGGAGTCTCTGGGCAATTGGGAGCCAGTGAAGGGATTGACAGAGGGGAGAAGCTGGGGAATAGCGGGGGGACAGGTGGATTAGTCGGGCAGCAGAGTTTAGAATAGATTGGAGGGGTGAGAGAGTGTTTGAGGGGAGGCCACACACACATACATGACATTATACACAGGAGATCTGTACTTCTATACAGTGACTGTGTACAGGTAATACAGTGATTACCGGTGACATAATACCCAAGAGCTCTGTATATAGTGTATAGTGTAAAGGTAATACAGTGATCACTGGTGACATTGTACACAGGACCACTGTATATAGTATACAGTGTATAGTGTCAGTGTACAGGTAACACACTGACTCACCAGTAACATCTCTAGGTGAAATCCTTAATCTTTGCTTTTCATCTTCTTCCAGCACAGACCACTGTCACTTCCAGCCAGGGTTCGTCTCTACAGGAAATAACACAGTTATCTACAGAATCGCTTGCAGTACACTTACTTAATTTTTTCCCAAATTCTAAACTACACAAGATGAAGAAAAAAAGGCGACAGTGTCGCTCTGCACAGTAACAGGACCGCTTACCCCATTTAAAACAGTATCCTCAAAAAATAAATACACCACTGCACTAATAATATCCCTTAATTAGCCCCTATGGTAATAATATCCTCTATCCTCGCCCCTGTGTATCTCATTCCCGGCTCCAGCCATATGTTCTCCCATCCTGTCCCCATATGTTCTCCCATCTTGCCCTCATGAGTATGATGCTCCATCCTGCCCAGAAGATCAGCTCTCCACCCTTCTGTCAAAATCACACCTCACCACTTGTGCCCTTGACCCACTCCCGTCTCACCTCATCCCTAACTTGGCCACAGTTCTCATCCCATCTCTAACACACCTTTTCAACCTTTCACTTACAAATGGTGTCTTTCCCTCATCCTTCAAACATGCCTCAATCACACCCATCCTCAAAAAGCCCTCCCTTGACCAATCCTCTGTGTCTAACTATCGCCCAATATCTCTTCTCCCTTACACCTCAAAACTACTGGAACAGCATGTATATCTTGAACTGTCCTCCCACCTCTCCTTCTGTTCCCTCTTTGACCGGTTACAATCTGGCTTCCGACCGCATCACTCAACTGAAACTGCCCTAACTAAAGTCACTAACGACTTACTAACTGCCAAGAGCAAGCGACACTACTCTGTCGTCCTTCTCCTGGACCTGTCCTCTGCCTTTGACACCGTAAACCATTCCCTCCTGCTACAGACTCTTTCATCTCTTGGCATCACAGACCTGGCCCTATCCTGGATCTCATCATACCTAGCAGACCGAACATTTAGTGTCTCCCTCTCACACACCACCTCCTCACCTCGCCCCCTGTCTGTCGGTGTTCCCCAAGGCTCTGTCCTAGGACCCTTACTATTCTCCATCTATACCTTCGGATTGGGACAGGTCATAGAATCCCACGGTTTGCAGTATCACCTCTATGCCGTTGACACGCAGATCTACCTATCTGGACCCAACCTCGCCTCCTTACTGACTGAAATCCCACAATGTCTGTCTGCTATCTCAGCCTTCTTCTCTGCTCGCTTTCTAAACTGAACATGGACAAAACAGAATTCATCATCTTTCCCCCATCTCACTCTACCCCTCCACCAGACCTATCCATCAATGTCAACGGCTGCAATCTTTCCCCAGTCCCGTACGCTCGGTGCCTTGGGGTGATCCTCGACTCTGCGCTCTCTTTCAAACCACATATCCAAGCCCTCGCCTCCTCCTGCCGCCTCAAACTCAAAAATATTTCCTGGATCTGCTCATTCCTCAACCACAAAAACACTAGTGCATGCTCTTATCATCTCCCACCTCGACTACTGCAACCTCCTACTCTCTGGCCTCCCCTCTAGCACTCTGGCTTCGCTCCAGTCCATCCTACACTCTGCTGCCCGACTAATCCACCTGTCTCCCCGCTATTCCCCAGTACCCCCCTATGCCAGGCCCTTCACTGGCTACCTATCGCCCAGAGGCTCCAATTCAAAACCCTAACCATTACATACAAAGCCATCCACAACCTGTCTCCTCCATACATCTGTGACATGGTCTCTAGGTACCTACCCGCACGCAACCTTCGATCATCTCAAGATCTCCTTCTCTACTCCCCCTTTATCTCTTCTTCCCACAACCGCATACAAGACTTCTCCCGTGCTTCCCTCATACTCTGGAACTCCCTGCCGCATCACATCAGACTCTCACCATCAACGGAAACCTTCAAGAAGAACCTGAAGACCCACCTGTTCCGACAAGCCTACAGCCTGCAATGATCCTCGGTCTATTGAACCACAGCATGACCTGCTCTACCCTCTCCTACAGTATCCTCACCCATCCCTGTAGACTGTGAGCCCTCGCGGGCAGGGTCCCCTCTCCTTATGTACTTGTGTGTCTCTTGTCTTACACATGCTTACTATACTTGTCTATATTTCCCGTTTTCACATGTAATGCGCCATGGAATAAATGGCGCTATATAAATGCATAATAATAATAATAATAATCTGTATCCATCCTGCCTCATGATGCTGCCTCATCTGTTTCCATCCTGCCCCATCTGTCTCCTTCCTGCACCATGATCCTGCACCATCTGTCTCCATCCTGCCCCATCTCTCGTTCCTGCCCCATCTGTATCCATCCTGCCCCATCTGTCTCCATCCTGCCCCATGATCCTGCCCTATCTGTCTCCATCCTGTCCCATGTTCCTGCCTCATTTGTCTCCATCCTGCACCATGTCTCCATCCTGCCCCCTGTGTCTCCATCCTGCCCCCTGTTTCTCCAATCCTGTACTTTAACCCCCGGCACAATGCGATCAAACATGATCGCAGCGTTCTGGGAGCAGGCAGAGGGGCTGTCAGCTGTGACAGCTTCTCTGCCTTTGGACTGGAGACCCTGCGTCATAATGCGGGGTCCCGATCGCTGCCATGGAGACCCGATGTCATCATGACGACATCCGGGTCTTCAGACCTGAGAGACTTCCTGTCATGTGCAGTGCATGTCAGGAAGTCTGTCAGGTCAGTGCACAGAAGCTGCAGCGCTGACAGCTTCGATAGCATGCAGATCTGCATGCTATAGAAGCGATCAGCCTGCAGAAAATGAGTGTCCCATAGTGGGACAGGGTGTAAAACTAAGAATTAAATAAACAAATTTTTTTTTAAACAATTGTAAAAATATTTTTAAAAATAATAAAAAATAATAAAAAAAAAAAATCAATATTTATTCTAACATTAAATCAATATTTGAATAAAAAAAAATCTAAACTATAAAAGTGCACACCAGGTGGCGGAAGAGTTGTCAGACGAGCCGAGTCAGAACCAGTCAGGAGCAGAAGTACCAGAGGTCACAGCAGAACACGTGGTCAGAAACAAGCCAGGGGATCAGTAAAGGTCGGAAGTGGATAAGATAAAGACAAAAGACAGAAGCAGGTCGGAATGCAAGCAAAGTCAAAACCAGGGAGTCAACAAACTTAATGGGAAACACTGAGTCAGGACAGATAGAGGGAATAAACAGCCATGGGGCAAGTCAGGGATCACAGCAGGTCAAATCAGGATATACCAGAGTCAGATACACATGCCAAAGGCAGAACTATAGCTAATACTGCCTGCAGGATGCAGCAGAGATAAACAGCAAACCTGAAACCAGACTGAGGCTGAGAAAAATTAACCCCTGATATGACCAGACCAGGAACATGGAAAGACAGGACTCAAAACCCGGTCTGGATCATGACACTAGAAGCCTCTGTTCGAGATCTCCCTAGCAATAAAAGTCCAGGACCTGATGGTATCTCAGCAGAATTTTATAAAGTATTTTTTGAACAATTGTCTCCCTTAATATTACAATTGTTTAATTCCATATCAAAGTCTACTTTCTTTCCTCCCCATTCCACAACGGCACATATTGCAGTCATAACTGTTATGAATGCGTCACCGAGGAGGAAAAAACAAAAAGCAAGCTAAGCCCAGAAAACCGGATAGGTTAGGGTTAGGGTCTAGCGGATTGCAGACCCCTGATCCTATCCACAACAACTTGCAGTAGCCGTGGAGCGTGCCTACGGTGGTCCTAGATGCCTCGTCACGGCCGGAGAACTAAATAAGCCTAAAGAAAGAAAGGGAAAATCTAAACTGCCCCAGAGCAGACCCCAAAGCAATAGACAGCCCCCAACATGTATTGTCGGTGAAACAAGATGAAAACACAAACACAGATAGAAAGATAACACAAACAGAGAGCACAGAATGACAATTGTGCAGAAATATCCTGCAGTAAAACATATAACAGTAGTCAGCAAGTGAACATGTGAACAGTGTCTAAATGAACAGGATGAAGATAGGCCGCTTCCTAGTATGGGCACGTGGTGTAAGCCAGCTCTTTATGTGCATGTCACACAAGAGAGGGGTGGGGTCTCTCAAATCATTGCATAGACACAGAAAAAACTGGTTTAAAAACACGTGACATGCACACATATGAACAAGTCGGTAGGACACTGTTCATACCACCCACTGACTCAAACACAAACAGAGAGCACAGAATGCAGAGCACATACTAGGCAGCGGCCTATCTTCATCCTGTTCATTTAGACACTTCACATGTTCAGGTTTTAAATACATTAGATAGGGACTGCTTCAATAGGGTTACCTTGACGCGGTGAAGCAGCTTGATATACATTTTTTTGCAAAAAAACGTATAGACTAAATACCCTGCATTTGTTATCATCTCTTCATTAGCACTTGCTGACTACTGTTATATGTTTTACTGCAGGATATTTCTGCACAATTGTCATTCTGTGCTCTCTGTTTGTGTTTGAGTCAGTGGGTGGTATGAACAGTGTCCTACCAACTTGTTCATATGTGTGCATGTCACATGTGCTTTTAATACAGATAGAAAGATAGGCTGAGCAAACGATGGGGCCCTCACTAACTAGATAGGACAGGAAAGAAAAGCTGCTGTCTGCAATCACGCAAAAAACCCTGCCAAAAATGTCCAACACGTCTGATAGAAAAAGGCCCTGAAGTCGCTAGACTTCAATTCCCTATATCAGCACTCAGGTATATTCTGAAGACAGAGCAAAAGAGATCAACTGATCAGAGACAAAATGGGGATTCAGCCCAGTCCCAGCCAGGGCTGGCTGAACACAAAAACTAAGTAAACCAGATGAAAACTCATATGAACAATAGCAGAGAAAACTTAGCTTTAAGAAGGCAGGAACCAAACTGGAAACCAGAAGCCACAGTCAGGAGAAATCACCAGCAAGAAACTAGGGAGTCGGCTGCCTTAAATCCAATCAGAAATTCCTGATGTCCAATCACAGTCCTCTTCCTCAGGTGGCCGGTCTCTGCCATTTAGATCAGCTTCATTACCTCCCTTCACCAACAGAAGGAGTCCAGATAGAGAACTCACTACTCCTCTGTCATCACAGCCAGCTCCATAACCCTCACCAGAAGCCAGAGGCAAACCCGAAAATGAGCTCACAACACATCCCCATACCAGGGAAAGACCTCAACTCATGTAGTAGCTATAGGCCTATATCTTTATTAAATGTAGATTTAAAATTATATGCTAAGCTTTTGGCCAATAGACTTAAATAACACCTACCTCATTTAATACACCCAGACCAGGAGGGTTTTGTTCTGGGAAGAGAGACACGAGATAACACTTTGAAAACAATAGATATTATTAATCATGCACACACTCCAAAAAACCCTTTAATGATCCTATTGCTTGATGCCAAAAAGGCTTTCGATAGGATCTCATGGTCTTCTCTCTCTCAAACCCTGAGCCACAACGGTTTGGGTCCTGCATTTACTTCAAAAATCTTATCCTCTACCACTCCTTCTCAGCCCAGCTAAAAATGAACGGCTCCCTTTCGGCCCCTTTTACTATAAAGAATGGTACTCGACAAGGTTGCCCCCTTTCCCCAATGTTGTATATCCTGATAATGGAGCATCTTATGGAGGCCATACGTGCTAATCCTGAAATATGGGGAATCAAATTAGCGGGTTCAGAGTATAAGTGTTCTGCATTTGCTGATGACCTACTAGTTTATTTAACTGATCCACATACCTCGCTTCCTTTCCTGATGTCTTAGCTGGCACATTTTAGTTGTTGGTCTAATTTTAAGATCAATCTCGAAAAATCTGAAGCCATGAATAGCAAAGAAAAAGCCATACCTGAGACTGCCTAATAAAAGGAAAAGATTAATATGGGCAAAAGAACACAGACATTGGACGGAGGAATATTGGTAAAAAGTGATATGAACAGACGAATCCAAGTTTGAGGTGTTTGGATCACACAGAAGAACATTTGTGAGACGCAGAACAACTGAAAAGATGTTGGAAGTGTGCCTGATGCTATCTGTCAAGCATGGTGGAGGTAATGTGATGGTCTGGGGTTGCTTTGGTGCTGGTAAAGTGGGAGATTTGTACAAGGTAAAAGGGATTCTGAATAAAGAAGGCTATCACTCCATTTTGCAACGCCATGCCATACCCTGTGGACAGCGCTTGATTGGAGCCAATTTCATTCTACAACAGGACAATGACCCAAAGCAGACCTCCAAATTATGCAAGAACTATTTAGGGAAGAAGCAGGCAGCTGGTATTCTATATGTAATGGAGTGGCCAGCACAGTCACTAGATCTCAACCCCATTGAGCTGTTGTGGTAGCAGCTTGACCGTATGGTACGCAAAAAGTGCCCATCAAGCCAAACCAACTTGTGGGATGGGCTTCTGGAAGCATGGGGTGAAATTTCTCCAGATTACCTCAGCAAATTAACTGCTAGAATGCCAAACGTCTGCAATGCTGTAATTGCTGCAAAGGGAGCATTCTTTGACGAAAGCAAAATTTGAAGGAGAAAATTATTATTCCAAATAAAAATCTTTTTTTTCGAACCTTGTCAATGTCTGGACTAGATTTTAAATTCATTTGGCAACTCATTTCATTAATAAAGGTATGAGTTTTCTTGGAAAACACAAAATTGTCTGGGTAATCCCAAACTGTTGAACGGTAGTGTATTCCCTTATACAGTGCCTTGCGAAAGTATTCGGCCCCGTGGAACTTTTCAATCTTTTCCCACATATCATGCTTCAAACATTAGGATACCAAATGTAAATTTTTGGTGAAGAATCAACAACAAGTGGAACAGAATTGTGAAGTTGAACGAATTTTTTTTTCAGCAGTTTTCAGCTCTTTCCACAGATTCTCGTTTGGATTCAGGTCTGGACTTTGACTTGGCTACTCTAACACCTGGATACGTTTATTTGTGAACCATTCCATTGTAGATTGTGCTTTATGTTTGGGATCATTGTCTTGTTGGAAGACAAATCTCCGTCCCAGTCTTATGTGTTTTGCAGACTCCAAAAGGTTTTCTTCAAGAATGGTCCTGTATTTGGCTCCATCCATCTTCCCATCAATTTTAACCATCTTCCCTGTCCCTGCTGATGAAAAGCAGGCCCAAACCATGATGCTGCCACCAACATATCTGACAGTGAGGATGGTGTGTTCAGGGTGATGAGCTGTGTTTGGCATTGTTTCCAAAAAGTTCGATTTTAGTTTCATCTGACCAGAGCACCTTCTTCCACATGTTTGGTGTGTCTCCCAGGTGGCTTGTTTCAAACTTTAAACAATATTTTTTATGGATATCTTTGAGAAATGGCTTTCTTCTTGCCACTCTTTCGTAAAGGACAGATTTATGCAGTGTACGACTAATTGTTGTCCTATGAACACACTGTCCCACCTCAGCTGTAGATCTTTGCAGTTCATCCAGAGTGATCATGGGCCTCTTGGCTGCATCTCTTATCAGTCTTCTCCTTTTTTGAGATGAAAGTTTAGAGGGACAGCCCGGTCTTGGTAGATTTACAGTGGTATGATACTCCTTCCATTTCATTATGTTCGCTTACACAGTGCTCCTTGGGATGTTTAAAGTTTTGGAAATCATTTTGTATCCAAATCTGGCTTTAAACTTCTCCACAGCAGTATCATTGACCTGCCTGTTGTGTTCCTTGTGTTAGAATCTGTTCAGTTTGTGACTATATGCCATTTTCTTGTAGTGTTCTGGCTGCTGGTCTTTTTCCCCTGGTGCTGGGTTTGTCTTGGGTCAGGTGATTCTATCACCCATTATTAACCTGCACCTGTCTCCCATTCCTTGCTGGACAACAGTGTTAATCCACTTGAAGTCTGGCTTGGAGCCTTGCTTTGCCTTCTGTGTGTTTAATTAGTGTAGTTCTGGGACATTTGGTTCTGTTAGCCTTAATTTCTGTTTTCAGTTTGTTTCTGCAGCCTTCTCTTTGTTTACGATTAGGAGTTGACCTGTTTTTGTACCCAGTCCTTAGATCTTTCAGGGACCCCCTTCCTCCTATCTATAGGTCTTCGCTTGAGAGTAGCCTAGCCCAGGATCGTTGGTGGGTCTATTCACAAGGAATGGGTTGCCCACTCCATCGTGTGGTATCAGCCTAGTCACAGTGCAGGGTCAGTTCTCCCTCTCCTACCCTAGTCCTGTGCTCCAGTACTGTAACAGTTTGTCCAGCTTGAGAAAGTATAAAAAAAGAAAAACCCTCCCAGATTTCTGCAATATGAACAGCGTTCTGTCACGTGGACCCGTCCTGTGTGACATGACCAGCAGGCCGGTTACTAGAACAACAGGATGCAGCACGTGATACTGTCCTGTGTGACACGGCTCGCAGGCCGGTAACTAAAACAACAAGAAAAGGGGTAAGGAAAGAGTTACAACGGTGGGCCCTGCGATAGGGAAAGGGGACGTGGAGACCTCCTGCACTCCCCTGAGTCAGTGTCCCTAACGCTCCTAGCGTTCCCTATGCCGGTTCCGCACCGGGCGCCGATCAGGAACCTGTCGCCCTAGCACACCCTACACCTATCCATTGCTAGGGAACTGGGTGGCGCAGGCACTGGCCCCACCGCTGCACTAATACACACCAAGGAAAAACACAAACAGGGAAACACCACTTAGCTTTACTCTGTTGCACTTGCTCCTGGCAACAGAGTCCACCACCAGCATGCAGCTCTCCTCCTGAATCGCTGCCACCAATCTCTGTCAGAGCTACAAGGAAATCCCCTATGACTCCTTTCACACCAGTGCTGCAAGGAACGCTCTCCAGCTCCTTCCTCCACCAAGAATGGTTGAAATGAACACTATCACCAACACTGATGACACCTGTGACTCTTTTATAGCAGAGCCAGAAACCACACCTGTATTATAATCATGTGCACTTAACTAAAGAAACAAGAGTGCAATGATGCTCACCACCGGGGGCAAACTTAGAACAAACGACACCACAGTGCAATAATCCTAATGGCCACCGGGGGCAAAAACCAAACCTAAGCACAGCTTAGGAAAAAAAAAGGTTACCTGTGCTTTATATCAGTCCTGATCCAGCATGGATCACTGTCACGCGGCGGCTGCCGCGGACCTCCTCTCTTACCTCCCTTCGGCCCCGGCTCACCCGCTCTCCGGGGGTCACCTCTCTGCCGCACCGGCCACTGCGGGCCTCGGCGCGGTCTCTCCCGGTCCCCCGTCCACGGCCCACGCCTGCCTCTGTCCAGCCCCCTGGTGCGCGCTCCCGCTCCTCCTCCTCGGCGGGTGCGTCTCCTCACTATGGCCGGGCGCGCGCTCTCCCCCACCTGATGACGCGCGTCTCCTCCTCCAGCTGGAGGTCATGACCTGGCAGGCCCTCGCTCTCCCTATATCAGGCCGCCTCCTTCTGGAGGCGATGCCTGACTATCATTAGTATTTGCTGGTGACTCTGGCCGCTCTCCTAGCGCTCCCCTGCCTTTTCCCGTGCATTTAACTAGTTCCTCTTGTGTTTCCTCTCCTAGGTTCTGTGTCTTCAGTCCTCGCCCGTTTCCCTCCTGTGTCTTCAAGCCTTGCCATCCCTCCTGTCTCGCCAAGACCTGCCGTCTCTCCTGTGTCTCCGAGCCGTGTCGTCTGTCCAGTGCCTGCTCTTCGGATCTACCTGTCCGTCCGCCCTGACCTTCCCGGGTACCGGCTACCGTGGTGATAGTTCCCCGTGGGCCTGCCCCATACACTCCCTGTATAGGGGGTGGTCCACCTGGTCAGCTCGCCCTCGGGGGGTTCGTTGCCACGGTCTAGTGGGTCCACCCCAGGAGTACCTTACAGTATAGTCAGGCCATGGATCCCGCTGGTACCTCGACCCCGACCCAAAAGGAACTTTTGTTCCTTCGTGAGAACCAGGCGAGGATCATGTCGTTCCTCAAATCGATGGATTCTCGACTTTCCGCTTTGCAGACCTCCGATCCGGGAATTGCCTCCCAGATCTCCGGCCTGCAGCAGGAACTGGCCCAGCAGCGCGACACCCAGGCCCATATTTTGAACTACATCGCCTCTGTAGATAACCGCTTACTAGCCCTACAGGCGGCAGCCGCAGTTCCGGCACCTGTGGCAGTTCCACACGCCTCTCCCCGGTTGGCTAAACCCCCACGTTATAGCGGAGATCCCAAACTCTGTCGGGGGTTCATCAACCAGTGCCACTTGCATTTCGAGTTGGCTCCCCTACAGTATCCCTCCGACCGGGCCAAAGTGGCCTTTATGATTTCACACTTTGAGGGTGAGGCACTGTCCTGGGTGAATCCCTTGTGGGAACGCGATGACCCGATTGTCTCCCAGCTCGCGACTTTCTTGGAGACCTTTCGTAAGGTCTTCGATGAGCCCGGTCGCCTGGTCTCTGCTACCGAGTCTTTGTTCTGCCTGCGCCAGGGTACCCTCTCGGTCGGACAATACGCCATCCAGTTCCGTACGTTATCCTCGGAGCTGGGGTGGAACAATGAGGCCCTGGTTGGGGCTTTTTGGCGAGGCTTATCATCCCGAATCAAGGACGAGCTGGCAGGCCGGGATACACCCTCGACTTTGGAGGACCTCATCTCGCTGGCAACACGAGTTGATCTGCGTTTCCGGGAGCGTTCCCGCGAGATCGCCAGGGAGAGAAGGCCCAATCGTTTTTCTCCTCCTACACACAGCCCACCACGCTCACGGTCCTCCGCTGCAGCCACAGCTCCCGAACCCATGCAAGTGGACCGACTAAGGCCCGCGGAGCTTCGCCGCCAGGACAGACTCGCTCATGGCCTTTGTCTCTATTGTGGCAGCGCCTCCCATCTCCTACGTTCCTGTCCTGTGAGGCCGGGAAACTCCTCCGCCTAGGACAGGTAAGAGAGGCCTCCCTAGGTGTCACTGACACCTCTCTACCCTTGACCCTTTCTGTTGTGTTTTTCCTGGGCTCCAAACGTTTTTCGGAGTTAGCCTATATTGATTCGGGGGCTGCGGGAAACTTCATCCAACTCGAGGCGGTGAAGAGATTAGGGATACCTGTCAGGTCCTTGGAGGTTCCCCGGCAGTTAGCCTCTGTCGACGGTGCTCCCTTGCGCGAAGCCGTTACTCTGGTCACTGAAGAGCTGGACTTACAGATCGGGGTCTTGCACCGTGAAAAGATAACCTTCTTCGTGCTGCCGTCTTTGTCCCACACTGTGCTCCTGGGTCTTCCGTGGTTGCGGATGCATGAACCTGTTCTGGATTGGCGCTCCGGAGACATCCTTCGTTGGGGCCGTTTCTGCCAGACCAGATGTCTCCGCCCAGTACGACCCCTCAAATGCTCGTCTCCTGTCTCGGGCCCTGCGGACTTGCCTTCGGCTTACTGGGCCTTCGCGGACGTCTTCGATAAGAAGGAAGCAGAGGTCCTTCCTCCGCACCGGCAATATGATTGTCCCATCGAGCTTGTTCCTGGCTCGACTCCGCCCCGAGGACGGATCTATCCGTTGAGTCCACTCGAGTCCCAGGCCATGACCGAATATGTACAGGAGAATTTGGCTAGGGGCTTCATCCGAAAGTCTTCCTCCCCCGCTGGAGCTGGCTTCTTTTTTGTCAAGAAAAAAGACGGGTCCCTGCGCCCCTGTATTGACTATCGTGGTCTCAACGAGATTACCGTTAAGAATAGATATCCGCTACCTCTCATCCCCGAGTTGTTTGACCGGCTGCGTGGGGCACGAATCTTTTCTAAATTGGATCTCCGTGGAGCCTATAATCTCATCCGTATTCGCTCTGGAGATGAGTGGAAGACCGCCTTCAACACCAGAGATGGACACTATGAGTATCTCGTCATGCCCTTTGGGTTATGCAACGCTCCCGCAGTCTTTCAGGAATTTGTGAACGACGTCTTCCGAGACCTTCTGTATTCCTGCGTGGTTGTGTACCTCGACGATATCCTGGTCTTTTCTCCTGATCTGTCCACTCATAGAAGAGATGTCCGGCGCGTCCTGTTCCGTTTGAGGGAGAATCGTCTGTACGCCAAGTTGGAGAAGTGTGCCTTTGAGCAGTCCTCTCTTCCATTTCTGGGCTATATCATCTCCGACTCTGGTCTGCGTATGGATCCTGAGAAGGTTTCAGCCGTGCTTAACTGGCCACGTCCTCAGGGGGTGAAAGCCATTCAGCGTTTTCTCGGCTTCGCAAACTACTACCGGCAGTTCATCTCCCATTTCTCCTCTTTGACTGGCGCTATCTCATCTTTGATCCGTAAGGGAGCCAACCCACACGTCTGGACCCCTGAAGCAGAAGAAGCCTTTCTATCTCTGAAACGTGCCTTTGCCACGGCCCCCGTACTCCGTCGCCCTGAGGTCAACAAACCATTCGTCCTTGAGGTAGATGCATCCGCAACGGGAGCCGGAGCTGTTTTGTCTCAGAGGTCCTCCTCCGGCAGGCTCGTTACGTGCGGTTTCTTTTCAAAATCCTTCTCCACCCCAGAGCGGAATTATTCCATCGGAGACCGAGAACTGCTTGCCATCAAGTTAGCGCTAGAAGAGTGGAGGTACTTGTTGGAGGGCGCCGCACATCCCTTCACAATCTACACAGACCATAAGAATCTGGCGTACCTGCGGTCTGCACAAAGACTCAACCCTCGGCAGGCCAGGTGGTCTCTGTTCTTTGGCCGATTCGATTTTGATCTGCATTTTCGTCCAGGCAACAAGAACCTCAAAGCCGACGCCTTGTCCAGGTCCTCTCTTTCCACGGATGTCGAGGAGGAACCTGCACATATTTTGGATCCATCCAGGTTCCTCACCGTGGCACCGCTTTCTCTCCTCGCTACCCCACCTGGTAAGACTTTTGTTTCTGAGACAGACCGAAGACGAATCCTCCACTGGGGCCATGCTTCTAAACTGGCGGGTCATCTCGGCCATAAAAAGACACTTCTTCTGGTGTCCCGCTATTACTGGTGGCCGACCCTTTCCCAGGATGTCCGGGATTTCGTCGCCTCCTGTCTCTCGTGTGCCAAGATCAAGGTGCCTCGGCAGCTGCCTTCTGGTCTTCTACATCCACTTCCAGTACCCTCGTCGCCTTGGCAACACATTGCCATGGACTTTATTACGGACCTACCCTCCTCTGCCAAGTGTACTGTCGTCTTAGTGGTAGTGGATAGATTCTCTAAAATGGCCCACTTCATCCCTTTGCCTGGCTTGCCATCGGCTTCCGCCTTGGCGAAGATTTTCGTCCAGCACATCTTTCGTCTCCATGGTCTGCCCCAACATATTGTCTCGGACAGAGGAGTCCAATTCACCTCTCGCTTCTGGAGAGCTCTATGCAAATCGATGGATGTCGCCCTTGACTTCTCCTCATCTTATCATCCACAGTCCAACGGTCAGGCAGAACGGACGAATCAGAGTTTGGTGAACTACCTCCGGCACTTTTCTAATATCCACCAGAACGACTGGTCTGAATTACTCCCGTGGGCTGAGTTTTCCTATAATAACCACATCAGTGAATCTTCTGGCAAATCCCCGTTTTTTGTTGTCTACGGTCTACATCCTGGTGTACCTCTACCAGTTCCCCCCGCCTCGGGTGTACCGGCGGCTGATCTTCTGTCCGGCGAATTCTCCAGGATCTGGCAGGAGACCAAGACCGCTCTCGAGTTAGTGCGTAACAGGGTAAAGGGATTCGCAGACAAGAGGCGCCTGGATGTCCCACCATATCACCCAGGTGACAAAGTTTGGCTAGCCTCCAAGTTTATTCGCCTCAAGGTCCCATCCCACAAACTGGGTCCCCGCTATTTTGGACCTTTTGAGGTCTTGTCCCGTATTAATGATGTCTCCTATAAATTGCGTCTTCCCGCCTCTCTCCGCATCCCTAATGCTTTCCATGTGTCTTTGCTTAAGCCAGTTATTTTCAATCGTTTCCTTTCTGAAGCTCCTCACTCACCTCCGCCTGCCGCCGCAGACGATGTATTTGAGGTGAGAGATATTTTGGCCATGAGAAAACAAAGAGGGAAAACCTTTTTCTTGGTTGATTGGAAGGGCTTTGGTCCTGAGGAGAGATCCTGGGAGCCCCAGGAGAATATCCAAGCTCCTCGAATCCTGGCTAAATTTTTGTCCGGTCTGCAAGGGAGGGCGCGTAAGGGGGGGGGTACTGTCACGCGGCGGCTGCCGCGGACCTCCTCTCTTACCTCCCTTCGGCCCCGGCTCACCCGCTCTCCGGGGGTCACCTCTCTGCCGCACCGGCCACTGCGGGCCTCGGCGCGGTCTCTCCCGGTCCCCCGTCCACGGCCCACGCCTGCCTCTGTCCAGCCCCCTGGTGCGCGCTCCCGCTCCTCCTCCTCGGCGGGTGCGTCTCCTCACTATGGCCGGGCGCGCGCTCTCCCCCACCTGATGACGCGCGTCTCCTCCTCCAGCTGGAGGTCATGACCTGTCAGGCCCTCGCTCTCCCTATATCAGGCCGCCTCCTTCTGGAGGCGATGCCTGACTATCATTAGTATTTGCTGGTGACTCTGGCCGCTCTCCTAGCGCTCCCCTGCCTTTTCCCGTGCATTTAACTAGTTCCTCTTGTGTTTCCTCTCCTAGGTTCTGTGTCTTCAGTCCTCGCCCGTTTCCCTCCTGTGTCTTCAAGCCTTGCCATCCCTCCTGTCTCGCCAAGACCTGCCGTCTCTCCTGTGTCTCCGAGCCGTGTCGTCTGTCCAGTGCCTGCTCTTCGGATCTACCTGTCCGTCCGCCCTGACCTTCCCGGGTACCGGCTACCGTGGTGATAGTTCCCCGTGGGCCTGCCCCATACACTCCCTGTATAGGGGGTGGTCCACCTGGTCAGCTCGCCCTCGGGGGGTTCGTTGCCACGGTCTAGTGGGTCCACCCCAGGAGTACCTTACAATCATGACACGTTCAAGATCTCTCTCAACGCCTGCAACAGTTAATGTTGGAAGTTTCCAGCTTACAACAGCACATGAGTAATTGCCCTGGGGTCCACCCTGTAGAGCCAAACGTGAGTTTACCTAAATATTTTTCTGATAAACGGCAGGAATTTTTTTCTTTTAAAAATGCTTATTTACTTTATGTTTGTCTCAGACCCAGGTCTTCAGGGGCTGAATTACAGCTTGTGGGGATTGTTACAGTATGTCCTAATTGCGAGGGGAGCTGCAAGTTTGGGCATTTTCATTGCGTCCAGATGACCCTTGTTTGGTGTCAGTAGAAGAGTTTTTTTCTGCTATGGGGTTAATTTATGATGATCCGGATCGGGTCGCTACAGCCGAGGCTAACCTCAGACGGCTGACACAGGTTCTGGTGATGCTGAGGGATATTGTCCCGAGTTCAGACTAGGGTCTGCAGAGCTCAGCTGGAATGATTCAGCACTCAAAAGTCAGTTTTTAGCAGGTTTGAATGACAGGGTTAAAGATTTACTCAGAGTAACCCTCCCGTGCGGATTGCATTTTTATGGTCCGCAGGAGTTTCTTTTTCTGGTAGTTCTATCTGTCATGGTCATACTATGGATTTTCAAGTGATGGTGGACTGTGGGTCTGCACTGAATTTGATCGATCAACAATTTCTTGACAAGTATAAGATTGAGTCTGTACCTTTGTCATCCCCTTTTCATGTAGTGGCGCTTGATAACACTCCACTGGAGCATGGGTGCGTTTCCCGAAAAGTCACCGGGTTTCCACTCACTGTAAATATGGAGCACCAGGAATCTTTAGATTTATTTGTACTTGATGAATTGCCTTTTCCAGTCATTCTGGGGTTACCCTGGTTAAAAATGCTCAATCCTGTACTGGACTGGTCGTCAAATACTATAAGATCCTGGGGTCAGGGGTGTTATGGGAAATGTTGTGATGTACACATCGCTGATGTGGTGAAAAATGAGCTACCTGAACCCATTCAGGAATTCTGGAAAGTATTTTCTGAAGTTGAGTCACAAGCTCTACCACTGCATAGAGATTACGATTGTGCTAAGGAGTTCAACCCAGGTGCTACTCTCCCAAAGAGTCATTTATTTAATCTGACAATCCCCGAGAGGGAGGCCTTAAAGAAATACCTGCAGACTAGTCTTGCTGCAGGTCATATAAGACCCTCCAAATCTCCTGTGGCTGTGGGATTCTTTTTTGTCAAAAAGAAAGATGGGGGTCTTAGGCCGTGTTTGGATTTCAGGGAGATTAACAAGACCCCTGTGCGCAATCCTTACCCCTTGCTGCTAATTCCGGATTTGTTTAAAGAAATTAGTTGGAGCCAAGTGGTTCTCTAAGATTGATCTCTGGGGGGCATATAATTAGCTGCGAATTAAAGAACGCGATGAATGGAACGCAGCCTTTAATACCCCAGAAGGTCATTTTGAGTGTCTAGTAATGCCTTTCGGACTTACAAATGCTCCTGCGTTCTTTCAAAATTTCATCAACAAAATTCTGAGGCCGTTGATCGGTAGGAGTGTTATCGTTTAATTGGATGATTTTTTGATCTACTCGCCCAATCTGGAGTCGCATTGGCATAGAGTCCGCGAGGTTCTGAAGATTCTGAGAGAAAACACACTCTTTGCTAAACTGGAGAAATGCGAGTTTGCTGTACAGAAAATTAGCTTTTTGGGGTACAGTGTTTCCAGTGATGGGTTTTAGATGGACCCGGTGAAGGTTAAGGCGGTATTGGAGTGGCCAAGACCTGAATGCTTGAAGTCAATTCAGAGATTCTTGGGGTTTGCTAATTATTACAGAAAATTCATAAAGAATTTTTCTGTTATCGCCAAACCCCTTACTGATCTAACGAAGAAGGGTGCCAATACTATCCAATGGTCCCCTGAGGCTGTCAAGGCCTTTGAGCATCTCAAGGAGAGGTTTAGCTCTGCTGCTGTTTTGATCCAGACAGACGAGACTAAGCCCTTTCTGGTAGAGGTGGATGCCTCATCAGTAGGAGTGGGGGCTGTTCTGTCACAGGAGGGAGAGGATGGGGTACATCCCTGTGCCTTCTTTTCTAAGAAATTTTCAGAGGCGGAGTTCAACTACGATGTTGGGAACCGAGAATTGCTGGCTATTAAGCTTGCGTTTGAGCATTGGCGACATTTTTTGGAGGGTGCTAGACATCCGATACAAGTCTTTACTGATCATAAGAATCTGATCTATCTGGATGCTGCTAAACATTTGAATGCTCGTCAAGCTAGGTGGGCATTGTTTTTTGCCCGGTTCCATTTTTCTGTGACATATATCCCTGGGACAAAGAATGTTAAAGCTGATGCTTTGTCTCGAAGTTTCTCCCCAGCGGTTAATACTGAAAAGGAGGAATCTA